>NC_134520.1:10564469-11181200 GCF_027942865.1 Odontesthes bonariensis | reverse complement strand
TCTAAGATGGTTGTCAAAAACAACACTGCACTTAAGCACTTTAAATGTTTTCCCTCCATATGTTGTGTGTCTGTATGTCTGTTGTACTGTACACATTCATTATTTCTGTTTTTTTTGTTAATATAAATAGTTAATAATGTAAATAAAAAAGTGTTACAGCTCTTAAACAGCTTTGTTATTGCTCTAACAGCCCCCGTCCCATTCCAAGTACCCCCCCGCCACCCGACGGAACGCTATCCGCGCAAAACCCCTGGTCCCGGCCGACGACTCACCACCTTGACTAAGCAATTTCCTGCGGGAAACACTGGGTAAAGATGAGTAGGAATGGGATTCAAACCCTGGTTCGGGTAGGGATTAATGAAAATATAGAGGGGTTTAAGAACACATCGAGGAATTCACATTGGATTGTTGACAGCGTGGAAAGTCTTTCCTTAACCTTCACTCAACAGAGTTGTAACACATTGGATGTATAAATGCACAGCTGAATGACATGGCCATTGCTTGGAAGAGGCACAGAAGGCCAGTGTCAGCGAGTGGTTGGTGGAGATGTTAGTGAGTCAGATCCCCAGCAGTAAACACCATACAGTGGTGGTACACAACTCAAAAGGAATTATGACTGTTCAATCAATCAATCAATCTTTATTTATATAGCGCATTTCATACCACAGGTAACTCAATGTGCTTTACATAAAGACATACAGAAAAAATACAACACAGAAATACAGGTAAATAAAAACATCAATGAGGTGATTTTAGCTAATAGTAGGATTGTTATAACTATAACAGAGCAAAAGTAAATTTAGCTAATAGAAGGATTGTTATAACTATAACAGAGCAAAAGTAAATTTAGCCAGTAGTAGGATTGTTATAACTATAACAGAGCAAAAGTAAATTTAGCTAATAGTAGGATTGGTATAACTATAACAGAGCAAAAGTAAATTTAGCTAATAGTAGGATTGTTATAACTATAACAGAGCAAAAGTAAATTTAGCTAATAGTAGGATTGGTATAACTATAACAGAGCAAAAGTAAATTTAGCTAATAGTAGGATTGTTATAACTATAACAAAGCAAAAGTAAATTTAGCTAATAGTAGGATTGGTTGGAGTAGTATAGTTTATTACACATTCAATTTGTGTGATGTATTAACAAAAAACAATGAATGTATTATCAAATATGAAGACTGATCGTCTTGTTTCATTTGTAGGTTGTGTAAGTTGTAATTTATTGTGTCTCAGCAGCGGTCCAACAGTGTCAGAAGTGGTACGGCTTGTTTAAAAGCCCCATAAGCCCACATCTTCAGATACAGACGGGGAGATATAAAGATTGCTGCTAAATTGTCTTAAGCCTGGTTTATAGTCGGTAACGCAAGACGCAACGCAAGACGCAACGCAAGACGCAATGCAAGACGCAACGCAAGCCTTTGCGCGGTTGCAAGCCCCCCCTTGCGTGCTTGCGTGTGTCACCTCAATTTTCGAAACTTCACGCAAGACGCGAGCAGAGCTATAGAGTAGCCACTCTGGACGCGAGCACAAGCCACTATCTACATCACATCCGGCGGCGTGTTCATCTTCCGGTTTCATCCCCTAATAAAAGACCGCTGTTTTCAAACGCCAAGGTAGAAAGCGAAGAAGAAGAAGAAGAAGCATGAATCCCATAGACATAATATATTATATATATTATGTCTATGATGAATCCACTCGAAGAGAGACTTGCCGAAGAGGTCCTGGCGGTGAATTTCCTTTCATCGTAGTAGGCTTGTCATTGAAAAAACCCGCTGCTCCACCTACTGTCCTGGCGTTGAATCGCCACGCAGCACACGCAAGCGCCGGCAAAGCTAAATGAAGCATAAACGTCTCGAGCCATTAACACAAGCACAAGACACAAGCGCAAGGGCAGTTAAAAGAAGTATAACTCAGCCTTTACGTTGTGTATGTTTGTTTCCATTCTTGTGTGTTTAGTTGAATGAAAGAGGTGTTAAAATCTAATCAAGAAAGAAAAATTAGCTGCCAAGCAAGTGCCTTTTAAGAGAGCAATCACCATCATCAAGCAGGGGCGCAGGGATGGATATGAAGGGGCCCTGTATTGTGAACAGTAACATTACACACTGCTGATACATACCACTGTTTTATCAATAGTTTCGAAAGAGCAGACCACTTGCAGTAAATAGAATAACTTCATTGTTTGATTAATTGTTTTTTCAAACAGCAAAGTTGTTACAAGATGCAAAACCTCTTTATACTGTTTCCCTCAGCTATGTTCTGGGAAAAAAAGGTTTCTATCACAATGTTCCTCTGGTATTCTTCTGTATCATAACAGTCACAGCTGTGTGTTTAATGGCACCTCCACAGTAGAGCTGCTTGGCCCAATTTTAACGGACCAGAGTTTGTTTCCTTGGATAGCCCACCTCGTTTGGACAGGGATGAAAGCTCATCTGAACTCTCCTGTGCGAAAAAAAGTGGGTCTTGGTTCACTTGCAAGTAAACCCTGGTGTGGTTCGCTTAAAGTTGGAAACACAAACGGACTATCCAGCACGACCCAAAGAGAGGAAGTTACGTAGTCTAGTCTTTTTTGATACTGCTGCATTCCTCTCATGTACAGAACAACACGTTGGATGGCCTGCTGCCTTCCCTGCTGCTCATACTGGGCAGCTTCTTGTTAAAAAGCAATTAGGTTTGAACACAAAGTGAAAACAGAAACGCCAAGACTGCAGAAATTTGATGTTGCTCTATTGTTTGTTTTTGTTGTGAACAAGCCGGCTGAAGGAGATGGATTTACGTTTTGGTTCCTGGCCAATTGACGAGCTGGGTTTTCTTCTTCCTCTTAAGGCTGATTCATGGTCGCCTACGGATAGCTCTCTCTCCTACTCCGGAGAGCCTGTTCCGTCGACGGAGACCCTCCCGAAGACGCTCTCCATCGATTGGGTGCGTCGGCCAAATTCCCATCTATCCGTCGAGGAGACGGAGACTCGTAAGGGTTGTGATTGGTCGGCTAACAACATAATTTCCGGAATCACTTTTCCGCTTTAGCGCCGTCCTCTCAGAGCAACAACACCGCCATTTTTGAAAGAGTTTACTGTGTGGTCAAAATTATTTGCATTTCAACATCAACAAGCTCCAACTCCAACAACAGTCTTTCTCTCGTTCACTGTGAGGAGTGGAACGGAGCCGGAAGGTGAACAATCGAACAACGACTTTCACGATAGACGTCGCGAGATTGGGTCGTTTAACGTAGCGATGCCTACTGATCGGGTGGTGAATTGCCTTGCGTATCCGATATCCTGACGGAGAACTTCGAAAGGACGGACTATGGAGACGGATTGAAGGATAGCGACGGAGAAGCATACTGAGGCCTTTACTATTTTCCTTCCTGGTCAGTGCTCATTTCGGACTCATCGGATTGTCCTGCTGTGAAAGCATCCCATGTCTTTTTTTATGCAGTTAATATCTGTTTAGTAGGGTTTCTTTTTGAAGATACTCTTCAAGGCTTTGCAGACCAAGTGCTGTATGCATATGATGTCCAATATTTTCACATGTTCGAGTATAAATATGCTGTCACATTATACCCATAATATTAACACACGGACTGAGAAGCTTTCGTCATCATCCCATATGACATTTGGCAATTCTTTTTGCAATGATCTTTTGTCAGATGAGAGATTAGAAAACATACTTATGAAATCAGCGGATGAACTTGGTGTGCAAAGGCCTTTATGGACAATACATTTAAAAGGACACAACTCACAATCATAATAAATAAGTACCAACAGAACAAGTTGGTCGAACTCTTTTCTGTGTTTAGTTTTAAAATGCAACACATGCTCACACTCACAAAGAGCTGGTGGGCGTGAGAACTCCAAATGAAACTTCCCTCCACCCTCTGCATCCCTGGGGAAGGTTTCCTTTCTTTACCTGAAGAGGGTAATGGGTCATTTAAGACACTCAATTGCTGGTTGAGCCACCACTCATAGAAGCTAAAGTTGTGCGGATCGATTTTTTCCGTTTTGGAATCAAATCTGATTGACAAATCTGCACTCATTTCATGTTAGCAAGTACTTTTTCAATGCAGTACATAGTTATTTTGCCATTTTCAGGACCTATTCCCCGCCGGTTGGCAGGGACTAACTTCCATCTTCTTCTGCCTGTGAGGGGAACTGCGGCTGTGTCCATACGCCCCTGCTTCAGACACACGCCGGCCAGTTTGAGGGGAAAGCGTGGTCATGTGTGGAGCTTTTTTATATCCGAAAATAAAAATGATGCTCCATGCGACGTAGGGTTAGGGTACATCTTGACTTGCTTGTTCTACAGGGGACTGGGACGTCTGGGTTTCTCTGCTTAAGCTGCTGCCCCCCCGACCCGATCCCCGGAGAAGCGGAAAATGATGGATGGATGGATGTTCTACAGGTCAGTTGCCATACTTTAAAATGAATATACAGTATTCTCAGTAGATCATTTTGTTTTATTTTCTGCTGCCAATATTGAAACACACCAAAATAAGAAATCATCACTCAGAGCTTGGCTCTATCAAAGATGAAAATATCACAGAGCCGTAGGCCATTCGTAATTGCCAACAGCTTTTCTGCAATTTGTGATAACTTTTGTTTAACTGTGGTATTAACAAGCGATGCGTCTTTCTCCAAACGGGGCTATAGTCTGCTAGATAAGATACAAATCCTCATTTGGCAACACCCGATGCAACAATTTGTTGAGTTTATGGGACTTTTATAGAGATTGCAAAAATGTTTGAGAGGATGTTAGCTATTACTTTTAATCATACACCATTTAACCACCAGAAGCCTAATTCTTAAATGTTCCTGACACAGTGTTTTTGGTGAACTGTCTGAATTTGAAAAAAAGCACCACATTCTTGCTGAATCTACACAACCAGAAAATTGAAAACAGTAGTTGACAGTTGTATTCCTGCCCAGCCTGTCTCATTTCAAGTTTATATCAGTAAATAAGATCGGCTTTGACTGATGACATTAGAATGGATGTTGTTTTATGCTTTCTCAACTAATGGCCCAGCCATTTCATCTTCTACAGCAGCTGTGTGACTGACAGAAGGTGGCTCTGAGGGTGGCTTTCAGACTATATATATATATATATATATATATATATATATATATATATATATATATATATATATATATATATATACATATATATATATATATATATATATACATATATATATATATATATATATATATATATACATATATACATATATATATATATATATATATATATATATACATATATACATATATATATATATATATATATATATATATATATATATATATATATATATAAATATAAAACTACCAGATTTGAGGCAAGAAGCACATCAGGAAGCATCTTTACGTGTCGTACCTCAGATGGACAGCACAGACTGGCACTAGCATGCTCTCTATTCAAAAAGAGTCAATTTCTCTCATGAAATATCATCATAATGTGGTGTCGTTAGCTAAATTACCTCCTCCTTATACAATATGCTGGTGGTTCTTCTGAAAATAACTGTACAATTAAATTATTATTAGCCCCCAAAGAGTCATATATTTGTTTCATGAGACTTTAAGCATCACTTTACAGTTCCAACCTCTAAACATGTTAATCTCTGGCTTCAAACTGTGTTCACATTAGCTACTGATACACACTGTCTGTGAATGCGTCGTGAAGCTCGGTTCATTTTTTCATTTGTCATGCACCAAAGTATGCCAAAGATAGCTATAGCTTAATAAAACTCCCTGGTTCATTGCTTTGTGAACATGAAACATGTTTGTTTGTGATGAATCTGATCAAATTGTAACGCCATGTCACGAGTTTTAGGTCATGTTTTGGTTTATAGTTCATGTCTTAGTTTAGTTTTTTTTTTTCTCATGTTTTAGGTTCAGGTCTTGTTTAGTTTTCATGTCACGCCACCCTCTCCTTCCCTGCAATCAGCCTCACGTCCCTCACCTGTGTTTTCCCCTTCAGCTGCACTCAATCCCTAATCACCCTCCACAGTATTTAGTTTCCAGGTTTCTTTTCAGTTCTTGTGAGATCCTTCCCCGTCAACATCCATGCTACGCCACGCCACAGATAAGTTTCCATGCTTTTGTTTTGTTTCGTCATAGATATTTCCACAGTTTAGGTTTTTGTATCCGGCTCAGCCGCGCTTTCCTTTTGATACTTTGTTTTTAAATAAATCTATTTTTACTTTTGGAAAATCCGTGTCCTCCCTTAAAAACCCACTCCTGACACAAATTAAGGTAAATGTTTGATAACTGGACTTACTACTCCTTCAGGAAAATGAATGTCAAATTTTTCATTTTAATATTTGTATTATTATTAATTCCGAATAAATATCAATTGTTTTGTCATAGTTATGGCAACTGCAAGAAATGGCTCATTTCAGATATGATTTTTTTTTTTTCTGTAAAAAAATCTGAAAACTTTAAGCATTTTGTTCGCACTATGACATTTTAAAGAGCTCAGCTTTAATGCTTAGCTTCATTACAGCCACACAATGCTGCCACTTGTATCCCAAGGCTTGTATTATACTGATACTAGACTGAAGACATGGAAATGAGAGTCTACCACATAACAAGGTTTTCACTTACATTCTCTTATAAGATTTTTCTTGGTCAAGGTAAGCTGTGCTTTGTTACTCTGCACGTCCCTGTCTAAGTTGCTAAATGGCTTTACATGTCCTGTACAACACATTCCGCTCTGTGTTCTTAGCATTCTCCCCCTATCCAGTTTCATCAGCTGCTGAGCAACTGATGGGTGCGGGTGCTTTCAAGTCACATACTTTAGTGTACATGATGCATATCATGAGTATTTTCAGATCAGAAAAAATACTTCTGCTTTGCTTGCTTACACAATGAAGGGTTAAAAGGTTGATTCACCTTTAGAGATGTTATTGCTGTCAGTAGATTAGATGCAAAGGTCTTACCTTTGCAACTGCCTCATGGAACTTGAACAGTGGGTCTAAAGTTTCTGGTGACTCCACAGAAAACTGGGCTTCTGGCAGAAAACTGCTAGTCTGAGGAAGAGGTGAAAAGGATGAGAAAAAGCAATTGTTAGACATGACACGAAAAATATTTAACAAAGTTTGATAAACTTCCAAACCGATCCTGTCTTTTCCAGCAAAATCATTGTAATTCATTTGAAAATGCCGACATAATTTGAAAACTTTTTCAGAATCCTACAACAATTTCCATTTCAGCACCTCTGTCAGCACATCTGACAGAGCCTGACCAGGGGTTTTTATTCTATGTAGCTTATTGTTAGCTTTGATTTTAGCTATAATGTTATATCCTCATTTGTAAGTCACTTTGGATAAAAGCATACCAAATGCAGAAACATAAATATAAACATACAACATTAGTGTTAAGCAGAGGGCATCCTTTGTTCTCAAAGTACATTATACTGACTCCTAGGTTTTATAGTGCTAATGTTTAGAAAGTGAGGTTAATTTCAGTTGAGTTGATGTTAGTTGTTATCTTGCATGCATATTTAACCTGGTACCTTAAAGCAATACGATGTAACATATCTACCTTAAAACTTGTCCTCACCTGTCGCTGTTGTTCTGAATCAGCTGTCCATTCTGTCTTTTAAACTCCTCACGTCACGCCCACGTCCGACCCGCGTCGATTGTGTTCACATCAAACTCGGCTCGGCAAAAAGACTAGGGTCCGACGCGGGTCGAAAGGCGAGTCGAGTTGACGCGGCAGCCCGGGTCGGCAGTGTGAACGCAACAGCGGACACGCTAAATTCGCGAATTAAACGCGGGTTATTTGGCAGTGTGAAAGGGGCTAGAGCCTTTCCCGCTGCCGGTCCGAAACTGTGGAACGACCTCCCATTTCACATCAGAGAAGCCCCTTCACTGCCCATTTTTAAAACTCGTCTTAAAACCCATTTTTATTCCCTGGCTTTTAACCCAGGATGAGACTCTGTTTCTGTTATTGTTTATTGTTGTTTTTGCGTTGTTCTTGTGTTTTATGCCTTGTATTTTGTGTTGTACAGCACTTTGTTTCAGCCACGGCTGTGTTAAAAGGCTATATAAATAAAGTTGAGTTGAGTTCTCTTCTCCAATACACGTCCACACACACACTTACAGACTAACGGTCTTTCTCTCATTGCTTATTTATGTTGTACATAGAATTAGCTTAGCTTAATGAAAACGCCATCAATTTAATCATTGTGACAACTTCGATCAATTATATTGTACTTTTTTAAAAGTAGAAAAGTTGTTTTATGGTCATTGTATACGTTTCACTGTGAGAATTGTGCTTGCGAATGTTAGTGCTCGGATTTATAGCCTTCAGATATGTTCTGTAATGGTCATATTTGTCCCAGATTGACACGTACAATCCAACATATTTTGAGACCGATACTCAGTTTTATTTATTAGCTTTTGACAGATATCAGTGGTGCCCCAAAAATAATAATGTTTTAGTAATAGTAATAAGTGTCATTGGACACATTAAAATTATTTTGCAATTAACTAATCCAGCTACTGCTTGATTTCCCCCAAAAAATTTAAAAAGACATTATGATGAGGGACTGTACTGTCTTCTGGTTGTGAGCTCAACTCGAGGGCTTCTGGTTTGAATCTCAACTGGGGGGCTTTTTGAGTGCATGCACAGGACCTCTCAGGGTACTCCGGCTTCCTACCACTGTCCGAAAACTGTGGACAAATGAATTGGTCATTCTAAATTTTCCGTAGAAGGGAGTGTGAGCGTGCATGGTTGTTTGACTTGCCTGTTTCTGTGTTGACCCTACGATGGACTGCTGACTTGGGTGTACCCAATTTTTTTTCCCCAAAGGAAGCTGAGATAGGCTCCTGGCAAAGATATACGAGTCAGAGCAAAACTAAAAAAAAATGAATAGTGATACTCAGAACTACGAAGAGACAAAAATCACAGTAACATTATTGACAAAAACAAGAAGAACCTAACCATTGAAGGATAAGCAAAACCTAAAATCACAAGAGGAATCAGACCCAGTGATGCAGTGAGCAGCGGGAACTTCAGCAATTTACACGTCTCTTCAGACTCTAAGGAGTCATCTTAATGCCCTTTAAGAGTGGTCTATAACCACCTTAATGTAAGGTCGTACAGCATAAAGGTCTAACAACAACTTTTTAAACTAGCGAATAGTTAATATTTCTGAGGGTATAATGTTGGTGTTAATATTGTGAATAATAATAAGACAATATTTGTTATTTGGAAGAGCACTCAAGTTCATGAATCTGTAAAAAGAAAAATGAAACATGTTATTTCAAAGGGGCTTTGTCCTCTGCAAACACTGCAGACACTGAATTGAAAGGACAGTAAGCTATTCTTGATAGCGAGGAGAAATACTGCACAGTTATAATAGCAACTAAACTGAATAGTTAAGCTTTTGAAAGTAAGGAAATAACATTGTGACAGAAAAATGCATGCCAATTATAACAAACCACTTCAGCAGTATGGAACCAAAAAGAGACCTGAATTGGAGACACAGTTGTTACCAAGCTTAACACGGTCTGTTGCTTAACAAAAAAAAAAAACCTTGTTAGAGTGAATACAAAGATACTGAAAAAATTGCATGTGAAAGACAGACGGAAAGACACAGCCACATTCCCACCAAGTTGTCTGTAACACCAAGCAGTTGAACCCGATCAGTTGAATTAATTCAGTAAGCAGACATTCATGAAGTAATTCAACTGTTAATCAATGTTCCCTATTGTTTCTTTCCATTGTTAACACTGGAAGATGACGGGAATAATGGGAATGTTGACTCAAAGGGGCAGACACCTTTATTTGGGCAGATGTGGCTCAGTGGGTAGAGTCGGTCGTCCAATAACCGGAAGGTTGGCAGGTTCGATTCCCACTCTCGCCACTCAAAAATTGGTGGAACTGACAGCTGGAGGGGTGTCAGTCCACCTCCTTGTCACGGCCGAGGGGCCTTTGAGCAAAGCACCGTACCCCCATGCTCCCCTGGGCGCTGTGACTGGCTGCCCACTGCTCCAGGTTGGCATCCATCTCTGAGTGTGTGACCCTGTGTGTGTCAACAGGTGCCAACCTGGATGGGTTAAAAGCGGAGGACAAATTTTGTGTGTATGCAATAAATCTGATCTTAATCTTTATTTACAATAATCTGTGTCCTTTGGAGATGATTTGACGGACTCTCTCCCACCAGACCTGTGCCGTAACTTATCTGGAAGACATTCAAATACCAGCTAGCAAAAGTAATCAGGGAATACACAAAATAACCCTTTCATGTGACGGTAGAGTGAGGAGCCTCAGACAAACCAAATGTTCCCCCCCTACCTGGACATGTAAAATCAGAGAATGCCTTGATTGACGTCTTCCACTTTTATCAACCAAGTCAAGAAACCGACCTCTCACATCTGTACCAACTATTTTCTTCAGATTCATTCTCAGTTGGATTATTAAAACTGTGTTAAACATCTTTTATACCTCTGTACAGGTTCTTTAAAGTTTCCAGCGATATCACAAGCTGCATTTGACACCTTTTTCATGATCGTACTTGGGATAATAAGAAAGAAATGATTATTTAGGAAAATTACAAACTTTCTAAGGAGCCACATTGCCTAGTGGTCTGTAGCACCAATTAATTAAGCTTAAGATAATTAAGTAAGCAGACATTTATATGAAGTAACTCAACTGTTAACTGATGTTCCCTGTTGATTCTTTTTGTGGTTCATTATAAAACACAGGAAGATAACATTGTTTGGTTCTTTATTCATATGTTGTAACTTTACGGATATCCATCTAAATTATCCATCTGAAGTATTCAAGCTCCACACCGGAAACCCATGTTATTTAAGTCGGAGTATGTTGTTTATTCTAGGTCTTCTGATTTCATGTTTATTTCACGTCTTTATTTTTATATCTTTTTTTTTGCCTCAGTTCCGTCAGTTTTTCCTTAGACAAGAGGAGGTGTCGGCCAGCACTTCGACGCCAGAGTGTTTTACCGTCGTGGTAACTAGCCCGCCGTACCTGAAAATTCTATGTTTAATCTTTTTACTGAAGACTTAATTCTGTATTCTCGTCCCCTGTTTTTCAGGTTTTTTCTCCTGCTGATGATCAGTACTCGGTTCCAGCTCCCTGGAAATCCCCATCACTTACGAGACTCTGTCCTCCTGGATCACTTCAACCATTGCTGGCAAGACTGGACTCCTCATTCCTCATATTCACCTGCAGAACCAGATTCAAACCTGATCCGCCCTCCAACGAGCTCCTTGGCCAAACCATCCTCCGTGACCATTTTCCTGGACTCCTCCCGGTACAGTTACTCTTCATTCAGATCCCTCTCTCCTCCCCCTGACGGACTCTTCAAGTAAGCATCCATTTCAGTCCACTGTAACTGTTCTCTGATTTCCACTCACCTTTCACCCGTCTGTCTCCAGAGCCTCCTGCGCATACGTACCAGCCCCGGAGTGTTGTCCCGGAGGATCTTCATCATTTCCACATTTCCTTATTGTAAATAAACCCTTTTTGCCGATTCTGGTCTTCCTAGAGTTTTTCTGCATATGGGTTAGACAACAAGCCCAAAACCATGACACAAGGCGAGGTGTTTTCATAATCCTCTGAATAAAGTGTGTGTTAAGACAAAAGAATGGAGAAATTGGGTTTTCTTTGTTTTATCAAACTCTTAAAACTTCAACTTTACACGTCCAGGCAAACGAAAAACAGTTTCAAGCATTTTATTATTGGCTGAAAGTTGAGCCTAAGCCTGCGTCATGCCCCGCCTCAAGAAATCAAACTCGGAAAACTGCCTCGAGTAAATTAGAATAGAAGAGACATGAATAGGGAATGGGAAAGAGAACAGGAAAAAGAAAGCAGAATGAAGTAATAGAAAGGTATAAGTTTTTGTTTTTCATTTGTCCATCGTTAACTCGTCTCCATGTCTGTTTTGTTATATTTTAATCTCCGCTGCTGCATAAGTTGCCACACAGAAACAGTTTTTCTTGTAAAAAAAAAAGCCAGCATGAGGTTGTCAACTTTTTGTTAGCCTTAAATAGTATTTTTGTGAATTGAAGTTCATCTCACCAGAGTTGGTTATTGTCAGGTAGGGTGGATGCGAGGAAGGATGCAGATGCAGATGCAGAAAAAAAAATTGGTTTATTTTAAAAAGGGTTTCAACAAAAAGCGCAGCTGAGGCAGATATCAAAAACTAAACTGATTAAAAACAAAACATGACTAAGATTAAATTGGCTATGGCTATGGAATGCAAGAAAGACTGAGGAAAAAGGTGGCATAGCATGGCAAAACTAAATACGAGACCTGAACTTAAAACTTATCAAAACTAAGACATGGTAAAAACTAAGAACTTAAACAGAAACTAAAAACGTGGCAAAAAACCCACATACATGACAGTTATTTGACCAAACAACTAACTCCAACACTCAGGTGAATGTCTACAATTGTTATTTTTGATGGTGAAGTCTCAATATCAAACCTCTGTCTACTTGGCAACGAGAAGCCCCCAGTGGAGAAGAGAGACCTAACACAACTTGCCAGGCAACTTGAAATTCCACGGAAAGTCATCCACAACCAGCTGACTACAGAGAACAGGCCCAGAGACAGCGGACCTGAGAGAGCTTTCATTGGAAGCCCAAGAACAAGCTGGGGAAATCTTTAGTTAAACAAAATATTTATTGTGGTCACTTGTAAAGTATGGAGGCGCTGGACTTTGAGTGATTGAGCTCTCTCAGGAAATCCGTCAGACCGAGCCACGATATCCGGAAACATTTCATATTTATGTTCACCTTTATCTCACAGCGGTTGTACTTACACTCGACAGAGTATAATTGGACAGTTGTTAGTGACATGAGCAGGCCATCCACCATCTTCGTCATGTTCTTTGAATGTGATAAACAACGTGTGTGTGTGAGTGTTGTTTTAGGCGTGTATCTACTGTACCAGACCGATCTGACCCAGTTATTTTATCCCGCTACTTCATCTTCAAGTCTTGGCATACCTTGCGTTTGTATGAGCAGAGTGGAAAGTACAAACTAGGACCATAGATTATTTAGTAAAATACAGAATATGAATACGTAATGTCTAAGAACAAAGCCAATTATAACAAGACCCACTTGGATACTGCTGGCCATCCACCTGGTGTGTTCAGAGCGGACTAACTGGGCTACGTGCCAACCAAAGGAAGGTCTGCCATCTTCTCCTTTTCAGACGGTACGGTGGTGTCGAGAGAGTTCACTGTTAAAAATGTTTTGAATGACTCCAAAGTTGTTAGCCTTTAACCGTAATTAGTGACTGAAATTAAGACCCAATTTCAGCAATTCCAGTAAATTTTTTCCATTCTCTTGCCCTTTCCAAACCGTTAAGTGCTCCCTACCACCGTATATAGTCCACGCATTTCTCCTGTTTGTCCTTTAAGGTTAATGTTTTTGGTTACATCTTTCAATAAATAGTTAACATATATTTAACAATTCGTTGTTAAATGTTCCTTTATGTAATATTGTTCAGTTCAAGCGAGAACTCATGAAGTAGCCCTTTGAGCCTGATTAACATCCATTTTAATAGTAATGATTTTTTTCCCCCTTTATCCAAGCAATGGTGCCCCCTATCAAATATTTTCGAATTTGATAGTTACAACACTATTTGCCAAACTGTTTACGTTCTTCTGGTACTGCCATTTCAGGCGTTTGCTGGCACACAAAGGATTCTCCCCCCAGTTGTAGTTTAGTCCCATCAGCAGTGCTGAGAAGCAGACCAAATTGAAAGTACTGCTCTGTACTTCATAGGGCAAGGATGAATGGTTATTGAGAACTAGAGCTTTTAAACAAGAGGGCTGTAGCCAGGATCAAAGATACCTGAGTTCCATTCACTTTGTACTCAGCGCCCTTTGTATTGCGCACTCCTCATTTCATCTTTCACGGAGCAGGCTCTTTTCATGCCCTCATCTCAGCACTTATGACTGCTTTTCTTTTCTATTCTTTCCAGCAGAGGATTTTATTGATCATAATGACAAAAAAAATTATCATGGGTTTTTAAGAACTAACTCTTGATAATCTAACTAAGTCACATCAAATGAGCATATGTACAACATCTTATTTTCAGTATCGGAGAGCTCTGTGCAACGACACTACAAGCATACTTTTACAGCTGTACCCTGAATACTCGCTGAAGCCTGATCTTTGGTGAAACGGTCCATTTGTGTATTTGGAAATGTGCAGAAGGAACACGGACACACTAATAGACAAACCATGCTACTGGTTTCATATATTTCATATATTCTTTCAAGATGGCAACACACATTAATTAAAGGAGCCATGGCATGAAATTTTCACTTTTTATGGTTGTTTAACATTAATATGAGTTCGCCTAGCCTGCCTGCGGTCCCCCAATGGCTAAAAATGACGATAGACCTAAACCATGCACTGGAAATTATTCTCCACCTTTGGAAATGTGACCATGCAGATGGCCTGATCGGGAAAGCTGCTTCTTATGACGTGGCGCCTCATATGACATCGAGTTTATTTCCCTCCAGAGCCCATATATGGCTATGCCAAAACTGCCTTTCCCCCCTGAATGCTCTTTGGCCAGCTCATTGCTCTGTATATGGATGTAAAAAATCTGTTTAGAGCTCCTGCATCAGAACTTCTAAAGAGCCAGTGGACAGATTTAGTTTTTTCTGGCCAAGTGACGACAGAACCGAAGAGATTTGTGTATGTGTGCGCCAAACATTTCACCGACGAATGTTTCCAGAACTTGGGCCAATACCGAGCTGGCCTTGCCGAACGTCTGAACATTATCCCTGGATCAGTACCAACTCTCTTTGGCCCAACTACAGACCTCGGACAAGAAAGTAATTTAACGCTCTATAATTGTGTTGCTTTCCTGTATGTACAGGTATGTACAGTATAGTTACATAGCTTGTTACCACAAGAAAGTGTCTGTATCGTTAGCTATGCAGCTAATAGCATCAACTGGGCTGTGGGAGGTGTTTGCATGCCCATGAGATGGTTAGCTCGCTCATTTTAGACCAAAACCCTCTACTTCAAGCTTCCTGAAGAAGAATTAATCCGCAAATTCAGTGCATTTCATCAGGATAATGATTCATTCATGGGTCCAGAGTCAGAATCTTGGGGAAAACAACTCAGATACTGTATTAGGGGACCACTAAAGCCTATAAAAATATATAAAAGCCTCAATTTATTTTCATGCCATGGCAATTTTAAGAAAGGTTTGACAATTTTATTAACATTATGATCTTTTTCAGCCAAAACTGCATTTTGGCTGGAATAGCTGAAAAAGTACTGAAGTATTGAAATTGCTGTTTTAGACTAGCCTGATAAACCAGCCTAAATGGATTGGATGTCTAATTTAGTCTGGCTCCGATCAATGGATACAACGGAACATTGTTGATGAGCACAACCCGTTGTCTTTCAAACCGTGTCTGTGCCTATAGGCCAACGCTCTGACCAATCAGCGCAACTGACTGTGACGTAGTAAGCGCGACAGAAAGCTTTGGTGGGAGGGGACTCTTCCAAAACTGATGCCAAGGCTGAATCAAACGAGCGCTGTTCCATTGCCGCCGCCATCTTTCTTGTTGTGCTTTCGCTGTCTATGTTCGCTTCCACTGCCCAACGTCGCACTGCTCTGTCGTCACTCCCTCAAAACCCTGCACTAGAACCCTCTGCCCCGCCCGCGTTGATTCAAAACACATCTCTGCATTGTGATTGGTTTAGTTGCCATCTGCCAGATTCAGGGCAGTATTTTCAAAATGAAAAGTGGTTCGAGGCCAGACCCAACCGCAGGCAAAACATTTTGCCGTCCAGCAGTTGGCGCTGGTTTTCCAGGCTAGTTTTAGACTGAAGGCAAACAGAGAAAACACCAATTTTTGAATTCAAGTGGAACAACAAACACACACAATGTCAATGTTAGCCTCTCTCTATGACAAAAAAACAGTGAAGTGCTTCTTAAACACGAAGGACAGTGATTATATCTGTGGGTGAAAGTATTGCACTTAACACTGAGGAATATTTTGTATCAAACCAGATGCCCTTGGTTTGAAACCATTTTTAAATGACCATTTCTTTAAGCACTACAGAGAGCTCTTTGTAACCCAAGTGCTTCCTGGACATTTTCCATCTTGTGCATATTATGAATGCAGGCCCTTACAGACGAGAGGAGTCTATATAATAGGTTTCCATATATATATATATATATATATATATATATCCTGTCCATCGAGGAAGGAACTTTTTGGCCAGTTTTCCAGCCTTGTGACCTGTCTGTTCACCGGTTTTGGTGAAATTGTAATACCAGACCTTTTCCTTTTCCCCCACTCGTGAGGCTTTTTGGTCATAGTAGGCTTTTCTTCCCTCAACCGATTTTTCCAGGCGTTTCTGAGCGAATGCAAAGGTTGCCTGTAGGTGTCTGCTCAGGTCTCTCATGTACTGGTGAGTGATGCATGCTGTTGCTACACTGGCTTCACCTGGTTGGTAGAGCAGATGCAGTGGCATTGTCATCTGTCTGCCTGTCATCATTTCAAATGGGGAGATTCCCGTTGCTTCATGTGGTGTTGCTCTGATGGTCGTTAAGACCAAAGGCAATTTTGCATCCCAATCTCGTTGGTTGGATCCGACGTATTTCTTAAGTATGTTCACAACGGTTCGGTTGGCTCGCTCAACTTGACCTGAGGCTCGCGGGTGATAGCTGATGTGAAAGTTTGCTTTCACACCCAGAGCTTGCCATAACTGTTGCATGACTTCTGCCGTGAAGTGTGTTCCTATGTGTGAGTTGATGCGACTTGGAAGGCTGAACCTTGAGAACACATGGTTCATGAGCAAGTAGGCGGTAGTTTCAGCTGTGTAGTTTGCAGCTGGTAGGCATTCCACCCATTTTATATATGTATATATATATATATATATATATATATATGTATATATGTATACATGTCAGTGACACTATTGTAACCACTGACAGATACTTCTCCTACAATACAATGTGCGAGTGGGAAACATGGATTTTATGTTGATCCCCGCCACCCCTACATAAACATTTTTGCAGACCAGTCCTCCCCACATGGTAACTGCAATCCCCTGCAGTTGCAGCCTCCTTCCACAACAAAGAGTCTGAGGTGTGAACCCAGCATCCAAATTCTTTAATAGCATCTGTGCAAAACCAGCCCAATACACAAAGACCCCTGACCACTTATGTGCCAGGAGGTGAATGTTTGGAGTGCCTGTGAATTGGCAGGCACTGGCATTGCTAGATGTAATTACATGGTTACTAATGTCGAAATTGTCAATGTGCCAAAATATTACTTATAGCACTAAAACTAGTTGAAAATCATAACTCATCAACCACATATATGCGGTATAGAGATGGAATATGTATAGAGGAGGCTGTTATTTTGTCTCATAGTCCTCCCCTCTTCTCCAATACACGTACACACACACACACACAGACTATCGCAGTATTAGCTTAGTCGAAAATAGTTTTTATTATTATTGATTTAATCATTGTGCCAGATCTAATAAATTCTATTGTACTATTTTAAAGGTGAAGTAGTTGGTGGTCATTGTGTATGTTCACTGTGATAACTGCTGCTTGCTAAGAACATTGCACGGATTCTAATCCAATTTCTGCTTGATCCTCTCTGCTTGGTTGTGTAAAACACATTAAGAAAACAACATATTGCAACTGATTTTTGAAAAAGCTCACATCCAAGCCATTGACCTCATCAAGTTAAGGTATTGCCAGAAGCGTTTAATGCCATAAATGGTCCATTCATTTAGATCTGTTCTTGAGGCATTTCCTTCTAGGACAACCACAGCATTAGCAACCAGTAGAGGTCCAAAAACGTTCTATACCACATTTGATTCAGTTTCCAGTGTTTACCATCCTGAATTGGAATGTTTGTTTGAACAATGGCAAATACCGCTGAGCTTGTGTTTGGTCAATATGACCACTTTCTTCTGTAGGTGCTGAAAAGCTTTTCCCAGACATGGGACATATTACCAGTTTAATCAATCTGTTGCCAGCATGCTGTCATTCAGACATAAGTCATTTTTAAATGATGTTTCTCCACTCTGACAGACCAACAACAGTGACAGAGAGCCAAGTCTCTGCACAGTATTTTCCATTAGCATGAATCTAGACAATGAATAGTGTGAGATAATATATATTAGTTCAGAATTTCTTACTATAAGTACGCTATGTTTGCCTAAACATGTTGGCGGGGGATGGGAGTCAAAAATTCCACTATTCTACATGTTTAAGCTTTCTGAACAGGTGTTGTGATAAAGAACTCTTATTGGCTTTTTGCTATCCAAGGTTGATCTGGGTTTACTATTTCCAGTTCCAGTATCTGTGCCATTTACTGTATATGGCTGAGAAGAGAGGTTTCACCTTTGCCCATAAATGAAAGTGTATGTCATAAAGCTGCTTTTGTGTGATTTTGTTCAATGGAGTTCCTGAAGGTCTCAGGAACACTGTAAAGAATTTCACTGTGACATAACAGAGGAAAAACCGTCAGCGGAGACCCACATGTTACCATTTACTTTTCTTCTTTTTTTTTTTTATATAAATGATCATAAATTAGCAAACTTTAATGAGTCATTTAAACACCACAATGTTGTGTTATATTGAGAAATCTAAAGCATTGATTTTTAATTCCATATATTTACTATTTTTCTTAATGCAGTAACATTACTATTCATCACTTCATGGCTTTGAAGCAGTGTGATTGTAAAGTCTCCAATTTAAAGGTATGGATATGCGTGACAACAGTTATTGTCATCAGTTCAGCAAGCCACAACATTCCTGTTGTCTGTGGGGGAGAGTGGGCGCATTTGTCAGGGAATAGTGTATTATGCTAATATATCACAGTTATCTTCTATTATTCATTAACTGATGGCAAGCACACTTGTAGGTTGCCAAACATAAGCAAAGAATCCAGGATACCAGGTTACAAAAATGACATTGTACTCGTATGCACGCCATGGGGTCCAATTTGCTACTATGCAGAATTAAAACTTTTACACAAAAGTTTAAAGAAAATGATTACATGTTTCTCACCCTTCCACATATTTCATTCTAACATGTTCAGCTTCTATGGAGAAAAGATCAACAAAAGAGGGGTCAAAGGAAAAATCTATAGACTCTAACAATTGCATGGCAGTTCAACTAAACTTTATACTGAATAAAAATGTAATGTAAGAGCCACTGAGGGGCTTATTGTGTGGAGTGGAAATGTTCTTTCTGTGCCAGCATGGGTTCTCTACATGTACTCCGGCTCCCACGGTCCAACTAATGAACTGGTGATCTAAAATGGACCCTAGGAGTGAGTGTGCATGTAATCATTACCTGGATTAGGCGGATTTAGAAAAGGGGAGGAGCTCTCAAATATCAGACTCAAGTTTGCACTTCCCGATTTGGTGAATGGATGCCAGACTTTTGGTTGCTTTGGTGACACTTTAGAACAATACTTTTGGCACGTCCTGATTAAGCGTAGATAATCCCTCTACAGGGTTAGGCTTCTTTGAACAGTGCTACCAACTCATTAATAGATGCCATTTAGACACTTCACATGCAGTTGTTCTTGTGAGCACAAGTAGCTCAAAAGTCTTAAAACTTAATTATTACAGGTTTTTTTCCCCCTCCTTGAACAAACAACCCATGGGGTTGTTTCTAGGAAGAGGATGGTCTACAAAAGCTGAGTTTAAAGTTTATGGAGCCACCAAGAAGAAATAAAAAGAAAAAATGTGTTTTGTCCTACAAACCTTCCATTTTGAATAAGAAAATCACAAAATCTTAAATTCACTTATTGGTTGTACTTTATGGCTTGTTTTGACAGTACTGAACAGATGTAAACCCTGCTGGTGATGCTTAATAGTGATAAATTCATATTATTTCACAAAGGCGCTGATTTGGTGACTGCTGTTCCAACTTTGTTGAAAAACTTTTGAGTGCTACACTAAGCACAACAACAAGTCTGCTGAATCCCTGCACAAAAATGAGGAATATAAGCAGAGATTCAGAAGTCAGTGACACAGTTAGTATAGAGCTAAAAATAGTTTGACTTAAGTGAATCCTATATGCTGTAGCAGTGGATAATACGCACACATACAGGGAGACAGTCACAAACTGGAACCCATGAGAGCAGGAAGCAGTGACAGAAAAGACTGCAACAGATAATGAGAGGCTGGAAAGAGTCTGAACATAGAACAGGCAAAGGAGGAGCGGTAAACATGAAAACAATGATTCATGGGATTAATTCAGAGAGTTCATGTGAAATAAACACAGAGACAAACACCCACTTTTATCGGAAAACAAGTGCAAAGCAGAGAAAGAAGCAACATCGTCAAGCTTAGTTCCACCCCAGCTGGATCATCATTGATTTTTGTCTCTTTTCCTCGTCAGTTTCCCCTCAGTCCATCTCTTTCTCCCTGTCTATCCAGGTGGTGAACGTAATTGGAATCCCTCACTGTAAAACTGTGGGTTTAAAAGTCTGCCAGAGCGAGGTTGGACATCCAGTCAAGCTTGTGAAATAAGATGAAAAAGGGGATTAAAGTTGCTGAGTAATATCTGCCAGTGAACATTTGTACATCAACTCACTGTCTGGCAATAGATGTCTGGATTGATGCTCATAGTTTTTATTTATGCAAACTGATCATTTAAATGTATCTAGAGTACAACCACAGATGCCATCAAGTGTGGCGTATAATCTGAAAGCAGTATGAATACAAAACTCCCAAAGGTGGTTAATGTTGTTATAATTCAGCATCAGGAAACAACAGTACAAAGGATGAATCCAACAGCTGCTAGAACAACTACATTGTAAAAATAATTTGGCTGAACATATATCTGAGAATGGATAAAACCAACGTGTTTAAAATTAAAGTTAATTAAAGTTAAGCTACGTTTGTGCAGACAACAGAATAAGGAAAACATAACAAGTGTACATTTTCTAAGCCTTGTTTTTGAAACTGCAACATGCTGCATTGTGGACCATACATCCAGTACGTCAATTCTTTGAAGAGAACAAATTGAATGTGTGGCAAACAAACATAGGACAACATAAAAGAACAATACGTGTTGAAACTAAATCCGAGCTGGGCCGAGTTTTAAGAATGGTTTGCACTGTTCCTTGGCTGCACAGAGCCACGGGATGATCACTGAAAACCGGCCTGTTAACACAAAACATGGGGTATGCTAAATGTCTTGTGTTAAATCCTCTGAGAAGCTAAACAAAACAGTATATTCTGCAGGGTATCCTTTAAAACCATGCAACTTTGGGTTATTCCTTATATCCCGATTTACAATCACTGGCCACTCTTTTACATGCATTTGTACAATTACATTCAACAGCTCAAACATACGGGTCTCAGTAAACTTCACTCACATTTGATAACTTTGGTAAAAGGTGAAGATGTACTGGTCTGTTAGTAAAGTTTTTGTGATCATGATAGAACATGATTGAATGAACAGACCATGACAAACACGAGCTGTATGCTTGTCTCCACATATGCTTACTAGGGCTGAGCGAGTTAACTCGTTATTATCGCGTTAACTCATCGGTTTTTTAACACCGATAAATATTTTATCGCGCATTAGCGCAGGTTTTATTATTTATTTTATTATTGTAGAAGTCTGATGCTCACAGGCTTTTATTTTGTAAAAGTCTGTTGCTTTCTGCTGCAGAACAGGAAAAGAAAGTAATCGGCGGATCCACCAAACATGGAGAAGGGTACGGAACTTTTACTCGGCCATTTTCATTTTAAAGTTCTTCCAGACGGCGGAGTCGACAGAACCAAAGTCCTCTGTAAACACTGCCAAGTTGAATTGTCTTCTAACCGTAGTAGTTCCAGTCTAAAATATCACTTAAAGGCAAAACACACAACTGATAGCAGCAAGTCATTCAAGGAAACAGACAGTGGAGCGAGGCTTCTACATAAAAACTACAGAAAGATGCTGATGTTAAAAGTGTGTTTGCACAACATATGTTATGGCACTTTCATTCATATGGCAGCACATTTAAAATAAAACTAAATGCTAAAAGCTATACAATACTTTTGAATTTTGCGTACAAATGCGATTAATCGTGATTAATCAGGGAAATCATGTGATTAATTAGATTAGACATTTGAATCGTTGCCCAGCCCTAACGCTTACCTTAACCAAAGTTTTCCATGACCTTTTCCACTCTATGGCTGTCTAACATTGTACTGTAGAAACTAAGAATTATACTGACTGCTCATTGAAGTTTTGCATAATCATGCAAAATCTAAGCTCTTGTCAAATGACAGAGTGATAATAGTAGATAATAGGGCTTTGAAGTAATCACAGTGGTAATCACTGTATCTATCATTACAGTGATTGCCAGGTAAAGTCTAAAAATACTGTGAACATAATTAATCTTCCAGCAGTTGGCACTGATTGGCTAACACTGACATTGCTTGGTGTTTCAGCAAAGCTGAGGAAAGTACAACTTTCTTGCTTAACAGCCTTTTCTGTCCAAGGTTCTGTGTTTGCTGTGGTCCCATTCAACTAAAGAAGTAGGCTGCTTTGGCATTAACCATATCAGGCACTGCTGTTGGTAATAAGGCCTGAAGATATTGTCATGGAGCCCACTCCATTTTTGTCATCTCTCTGCTTGTTACCAGTTAATTTTAGAATTTAAAATAAAATCTAGGTGATAACTTTTTGGGCTCTTCCTGGTCAGGCCCCTCAATACATTTCTGAATTGTTAAAGCCATACTCTTTAACTAAAACTTTCAGGTTATGTAATCAGAAACTGCTAGCTGTTCCTGACTTACTTATTAGTTCCTGTCTCTGCAGTAAACATGCAGCTAAAGAGGACGCACGTTTTAAACTATATTCCTGTAAGCTTTCATAAGAAAATATCATGGTGCTCTTTGCTTTTTTTCCCCATGAAAGGTAGAATACAAACATGATCCCGAAGGTTTCTCAAAATTTGGAGTTGGATGTCTCATTTTGACTTCAAAATAAGCAAAATAGTTCAAAGGTTTTGTATGTGTTTTTGAAAGGAAACATCCAGGTCTTGTTGCTCTGGTAACAAGTGCAGTTCCTTTAATTTTTGTTTAAATTTGACATGTTCTGTTAAATGTAGCAATAACTGTTACAGCCCAGCTTATTAAAAGGGATTTATTGAAATATTCCTCATCTAATCTTCGACCCTACTCGCAGGTCTGTTTAGTTATTGACCCCTGAGGATCTTTCTATCTTTAGCACATTGGGTACAAGGGCCTGCTTACATACACTGAACTGCATGCAAGTCCCTGACACACTTCATCTCTGTGGCTGTTATTTGATTATACCCTGGGACACCGTGGCCCTCATTTATCAAACTTGCGTAAGACGAAAAACGTGCGTAGGTCGTGTGTACGTTCTTTTCTGCGCAAAGGTTGGCATTTATCAAATCCATCGTGAGCGCAGGAAAGATGAAATCGCCACGACAGGTCTGAGGCCGTGTACGCACTTTTCCATTTTGACCTGCGGTGACTGCAACACAGCAGCGTCACTAGTGCGTGCTCAGGAGTCGCAACAAATCACTTGGTTAAAATTACAGACTTATCACTTTAAAGAAGGCCCATGTTTTATTTGACTTCAACATAAATATAAACATAAACGCAAATTAAATAAATTAAACAAGTACAACTCCGTAATTGGAAGAGTGATGGCTCATTATTCAACCGTGCACCCTCACACCGAACAGGAGAAGCGCTTTAACACTGCGCATTCGCGCACGCGTGCCACTGTGGAGAGGTGTATAGGGCTCCTAAAGCTGGATCTGTCTCTCGGCTGCGGGGGGAACCCTATCCGCCCGAAAAGGTATGCAATATTATTATTGCATGCGGGGATCTCCATAACATTGCCCAAAAAAGGGAGTGCCATTTCCAGATGTACATCCAGAGGACCCCGTACCCAGAGATCCCTTCCACCAGCCTGCACAGCCAAGAGCGCTCAGGAGGAGAGAGGAACTTATTCAGCGATTCTGACTTTCGGTAAGCATTTATTTCAGCATTTATTCTGTGACTTCAGTGTTTCATTTATGTCTTTCAATGTACTGTCGATAGATTGCATGGTGTGTGTTAAAGCCATCATCCACTTCACGATCTCTGTTTGTCTTTCTAGGACCTCTGTGGTTAACACGGCTGGCCGGTGTGACGCTGCAGACCGGGGGGCAGAGGCAGAGGCAGAGGCTTCGGATGTTGACGGGGCCGCATATTCGTTGCGCGGGTCAGGTTGCCCGGATGCCACTTCGGATTCATCTGTGAATGAAAAATATTAGTTTGATTAGGAACCTCATTTGTGTTGAAAATTAAAGCAACTGTTTTATTGAAACGTCTTGGGTGTGCAGTCATTCTTACCATTCTCGAGCTCTAGCATGGGCGCATCAGTGTCAAGTTTCCCTGGCACGCCTGATGAGGACGTAGCTCCGATCAGGCCAGCCACCCTCTCCTCCAAGGCACTCAAATCCAAACCTGGATTCCCCCCCCCCGTTTGTGACATGCTGCGTCGGAGAGCTGCGACCTTCTTTTTTTGGCCAATTTCATATCGGACCACTTCTTCCTGATCTTACTGGAGAAAAAGTAAAACATCGTTCAATTTTAGATTTTATTTAATCTGGAGTTTATCACATTTTATTGACCATCACAGTAGGGGAAAATACATACCTCGTCCGGTCTGCGATTTACATCGCCAACGCTGTTGACAGCCGTCCCAGCTGTCAACGCTGTTGACAGCCCTCCCAGCTGTCAACGCTGTTGGCAGCCGTCCCAGCTGTCAACAGCGTTGACAGCGTTTCTTTGCCGCCTTTCGTCTTTCCATGTCGCAAATTCTAGAGGTGCGGCCTTTTGTAGAAGGCGTGGTTAGGATCATTACGATGGATTTCAGCCACCGGATTTATCAACAGCCGCTCGGTTTTACGATGGGATTGGTGTGGTACGCATGTTCTGTAAATCTCACTTGAGCCTCTGCGTACGACGAGTTCTCAGCTCATATCTACGATGCTTTCTACGACGGCTTGATAAATGAGGGCCCATATGTGTGAGAGATAATCTGAGAAAGAGAGAGGAAAAGTTAAGAAAAAGATTCATTTGAATTTACCAGCAAGAGAGCAAAAGATGGAGAGACTGGGAGTGAGAGGTAGGAGGGCATAGGTAAAGAATAGTTGTGAGATTGGGCCTCATTCAAGAACATTTTCGTATTTCTAAATTTCTCTTAGTTTTTTTGTATGAATGTCTCGTACGAACACGCCACGTCAGATTCAACAAACGCTCTTAACTTCGTATGTAAACAACCTGCGTAAATGATGAATGCCAGTGCGTATTTTGCTAGTGCGTATTTAAGTGCACGTGCACGAGGATAGTAGATTTGCATACTCCACGCCCATGAGAATGGCATCAAGGCGCGAAAAGAACAACTTTACGGGCTCTGAGATTGAAGTTCTGCTTTGAGAGATCCAAAAAGGAAAATCTGTCTTTTTTATCAGTGTCAGCAGTGGAATTACGGGACCTGCTAAAGCCAAGAAATGGGAAGCAATTACGAGTGCTGTTAATACCATGTCACCTGTAGTTCATAATGTCACCGAAATAAAGAAGAAATGGTTTGATATGAAAATGGCTTCAATTAAAACGTCTCGCCATGACCAGGCGCTCGATGACTGCAACTAAAGCCGTGCTATCAGTTGTTGCCTCATCATGATGGCTCTTTGATGGGGCGGTCCATGAGGGGGGTCTTCTGGCACCACACCTTCTGGTCTGCCTGGGCTGGTTCAGGTTGTGGGAGACCCTCGTTCATGGCAATATTGTGAAAAATGCAGCATGCCTTCTCTAGGCTATAGAGCAGTTTGCCCCCCGCTGTATGGAGACACACCCACCTGGCCTTCAGCTCAGTGCGCTCCACAACGGCACAGGTGCTTTGATGCATATACGTGTGCAGTCTATTGCTCCGATTATGTTTGGCAGTCCAGCCATGGCATGAAAGTCCCTCTTAATTTGTACTTGTTGGACAGCGGTGTATGGGAATTTGATGTACCATGGGTGATAAACTGATGAGAGCTTTGATGACTAAGAGAGCGCATGACTCCAATCTCCCTCCACGGTTCAAGGTTCCCTCCAGTGGCCAAAAATCCAAGGGTGGTGATGACCTGGACGTGTGGTGAAATTGGGTTTGATCGGCGTGTTCTCTGGAGTTGTGGCTCCAGCAAGCTGCATATTTGCAACAGCACAGTCCTTGGCAATCTAAATCACAATGTAAGCCATTCGTCTGTATCCGCAAGTATATCTACACGGTCTCTGATCACACGCTCTCTTCCAAGAGCCTGACGCGCTAAAGCATCCAAAAGTAGCAAGTCAGCCGCTGGTTACACTTCCCATTGACCTTGTTGTATACAGAGTCAGATTAACCTTCAATTAGTGCATAATTTAAGTCAAACAGAATAATGTCAGCATCATTATGGGGTATAATGTATATATTTATTTATGTTTGCTTCAAAGTAATTAAATATACAATCCATTAGTCAAGCTAACTTGATTGGAATAACAGCGGACTATTTTACGAAACTCCTACGACAGGTCTGGATCACTCGTAAATTCTGTTCGTACCTGAAAGAAAACGTAAAATACGAACAAATTGGTGAATGCGCAAATTCTCTTAAATCCCTCGTACGCACGATTTAAGAACACATCTGTGCGTACGAACGGTTCTTGCATGAGGCCCAATGTGTTGATCAATAGTGTGTTTAGCCTTTGTTGGGGTTTCCAAACTAAGCACACACTTGGTTTCCCTGCACCTTTCTTTTTTTAATCCACATTTTAGCCTCTCAATCTTTCCTTCTTTCTCAACCGTCCACAACTTCGTTTAGGTAAAGAAAGAGGCAGTTGCATACTGGATGTGATCTATCAACACTGGAGCACCACAAGGTTGCGTTATTTCACCAATTTTATACACACTGTACACTAATGATTGCCAGGCATCCTCCTCAGCTCACACCTTTTTTAAGTATGCAGATGACACAACACTGGTGGGCCTCTTGCACCCAGACATTATCTATTGATGGTTTTGAAAGGGAGGTTCATGGTTTTATCAAGTGGTGCACAGACAACTTCTTACAGGTGAATGTTAAAAAACCGAACCAGGGTTTGCATCCCCACCCCGCTGTGACTGGTGTGCAGTTGGTGAGAGTGAGTTGTATGGCTTTGTTTTTGCTGGTATTTTTAGTGATTATGTTTAGGTGAATTTGTCTGCGTATCTGCTAGTGTGCCTTGTCCTGCCTCCACCTCTGGCACCTTCTATACTTTCATTACCCCCTACCCAAACCAGGGTTTGAATCCCATTCCCGCTTATCTTACCTCTTTTCTTTCTCCCCCTACCCGAACCAGGGTTTGCATCCCCACCCCGCTGTGACTGGTGTGCAGTTGGTGAGAGGCTGAGGTAGCTTGTGGCTGTAAAAAGATGGTTGTTGTGGTGTGAGGAGCAGATCTATATAGGGAGTATAGGGAATTACTTACTGAGTCTGGTCCTTTATTTATTTATTTTTTCGTTAGCACAAGTTTCTTGTGTTTACCTTGAATAGGGATGGCTCAGGTAATCCTGAAACATCCCATAGTTAAGCTGCTATAGGCCCAGCCTGCTGGGGGGACTCATCTGTCACACCTTTCCTCACTTTACTCTCTTTATGTATATGTGGTATTATTGTGGTCATTAACTCGAGTTTCCCTGTTCCAACAGATATCCTTTGAATGGTGTTACAGTTACTGGGGATAATAAAGTTTACCTTGACCTTGACCTTGATCAAACCGAAGTCCATTGACTTTTTAGTTGAGATTATGTTATAAATAAAGACTGTGTCAGTAGCATTTGGATTTCATCTGTTTGTTGTACAGTTCCACAGTGTAAAATTTCCCATAGTACAGCTGTAAATTCATGCAGTATTGGAGTAGAGCAAAAGGACGCCATTCACCATCACCTCCACATGGTTCTCGATGCTCAGTCAAAATTGACATAACATTATTTGAATGAGTACATTTAAATCTTGAAATGAAATTCTGCAGGACGATGGCACAGCTCAATGTTTCCACTATGTGCCTTCATCATATACAATATGGTTAAAACAGCTCTGGGCAGTGTCATTTCGTTTGGGTTTATCTGGAACCAGGTTCTAACTATATCCCTGAAAACTGACGTCTATACTTCAGAATCATGCTTCCAGAGATGTTTGTACATTCTTTTTTCCTCAGTTAGTTAACCTCATCCCTTGGACTGTGTAAACATCCTCAAGTGAACATTAAGGAGCCAAAAATTACACAAGTAAACTTACGTGAAAGTAAAGCTAAAAAATGAATTTTAATTACAAAATAATACTGTATTTTTCAAATCAAATTTATTTGTATAGCACATTTCATGTACAAAACAATTCAAAGTGATTCACATAAAATAAAAGCATTGCAGCAGGGAGTGGAAGAAGCATTAAAATACATAAAAGAATATAAAGAGAAACAAATAAAATAATTTAAATGAATTTAAAAACAAGCAACAGTCCAGATAAATTAAAAGATATCATGCAGATTTCATGCATAGACACATGAGAAAAGAAATGTTTTGAACCTGGATTTTAAAAAATGTCTACATTTGGTGAAAGTTTAATCTCCACTGGCAGTTTGTTCCACTTGTTTGCAGCATAACAGCTAAATGCTGCTTCTCCATGTGTAGTCTGGACTCTGGACTGGACCAGCTGACCTGAGTCCTTGGATCTAAGAGCTCTGCTAGGTTTATATTCTCTGAACATATCACAGATGTATTCTGGGCCTAAACCGTTCTGGGATTTGTAAACCATCAGCAGGCTTTTAAATTCTATTCTGTGACAGACTGGAAGCCAGAGTAAAGATTTTAAAATTGGTGTGATGTGTTCAGATGTCTTAGTCCGGGTTAAAACTCTAGCAGCAGCGTTCTGGATGAGCTGCAGATGTTTAATGCTCTTTTTGGGAAGTCCAGTTAAAAGAGCGTTACAGTAACCGAGTCTACTGGAGATGAATGCATGGATGAGTTTCTCCTGGTCTTTTTGGGAGAGGAAACCTTTAATTCTGTTGATGTTTTTGAGATGGTAAAAAGCTGCCTTGGTGACAGCTTTGATGTGGCTGCTGTAAGTCAGATCTGAGTCTATCAACACTCCGAGGTTACCAACTTGGTCAGTGATTGTAAGGTCCCGAGTCTCAAGATATTTACCAACGCTGACCTTCTTCTCTTTGCTACCAAACAGAATGATCTCAGTTTTGTCTTCATTTAATTGTAGAAAATTCTCTCTCATCCAGGTGTTTACTTCCTCCAGACACTGATACAGTACGTCTGCTGGACTGCAGTCGTCCGGTGACAGAGACACATAAGGCAAGGCAAGGCATCTTTATTTATATAGCGCATTTCATACCACAGGCAACTCAATGTGCTTTACATAAAGACAAGGCATTTAAAAGAACAGCATAAAGCAGCAATTTAAAGAGAAAAAAAATAGAATAAAAATTAAAAACACGGTTAAAGCAATCAAAGAAGAGGGGGAAAAGAAAGATATAAACTCAACCATAAACACACCAAAAGAAAAATGTTTTTAACCTGGATTTAAAAGTGCTTACAGTTGGGGCTGATTTCAGTTCTGCTGGTAGTTTGTTCCAGTCGTGTGCAGCATAACAGCTAAAAGCTGCTTCACCGTGTCTAGTTTGAACTCTGTGCTCTACTATCTGACCTGAGTCAGCAGATCTCAGAGCTCTGCTGGGTTTATACTCTACCAGCATGTAATTCATGTATTCTGGACCTAAACCATTCTGTGATTTGTAGACGAGTAGCAGATCTTAAAAATCTATTCTGTATCTGACCGGGAGCCAATGTAAAGACTTGAGAGCTGGGGTGATGTGATCTGATCTCTTTGTTCTGGTTAAAACTCGGGCTGCAGCGTTCTGAATGAGCTGCAGCTGTTTGAGACTCTTTTGGGGGAGTCCAGTCAGAAGACCGTTACAGTTGTCAAGTCTGCTGGAGATGAAAGCATGAATCAGCTTCTTCTGATCTGTTTGGGACATGAAACCCTTAATTCTGGATATGTTCTTAAGTTGATAAAAGGCTGATTTGGTGACTGATTTGATATGATAGTTGAAGGTCAGGTCTGAGTCTATCAGCACGCCGAGGTTCCGGACTTGGTCTTTAGTTTCTAGAGACAGTGACTCAAGATGTCACATAAAGTTGTGTATCGTCTGCATAACTGTGATAATTGATGTTAAAGTTCTGCAATATCTGACCCAAAGGGAGCATATACAAGTTAAACAGAAGAGGTCCAAGAATTGACCCCTGGGGGATTCCACAAGTCATGGCCACTCGCTCAGATTCATAGCTGCCAATTGTAACAAAATAACTCTGGCCTTCTAAGTAGGACCTGAACCAGTTAAGGACCGCTCCAGAAAGTCCAAACCAGTTTTCCAGCCTGTGCAACAGGATCCTGTGATCAACAGTATCACGACAAAGGAATTTTAAATTTGTTTGTGCCCCAGCAGCTGGAATATTACTGTTTTTTTTACATATCTATGGCCACAACAGTTGAAGTCTTGTGTTTTTTTTTTTGTTGTTGTTGTTTTTTCATCAGATTTATTATATGTACACACGAAATTTGTCCTCCGCTTTTAACCCATCCAGGTTGGCACCTGTTTGACACACACATGCACATGCACAGGGTCACACAATCAGAGATGCCAACCTGGAGCGGTGGGCAGCCATGAAGCAGCCAGAAGGCGCCCGGGGAGCATGGGGGTACGGTGCCTTGCTCAAGGGCACCTCAGCCGTGACAAGGAGGTGGACTGACACCCCTCCAGCTATCAGTTCCACCAATCTTTTTTTTTTTTCTTTTTTTTTTTTTCATAGAAGCGTATGTTTTTGTTTTTTTTTTACTTCTCTCGCTTTCCTAACATATCTTCATCAAATGTTATTCAGAGTGGACAGCTATGCAGAAAAGGCATTACAAACTAAGAAAGGGATAAGTTATTTGTACCCTGTTGCTGTGAATTCTTTGAGCAGTTACTAGCAGTTACTAACATTGTAGAGATTTCATACTAGGGAGCAGGCATCCACAGTCAGAACGATGCAGAAGTTCTCACATGCAGCCACCTCAGATAATTTCCTGCAGAAAACTCAAGGATGCAGAATGAAACCAGCTCAAGATTCCCTTATCAACCATACATTCTGTGGGAAGCAACTTGGACTCACAATGATGATTGTGCTTTGTACGAGACTCTTTGTGTCGCTGGAAAAACAAATAAAAATCATGCTCAATGCTTAGTCATCATGAATGTGTTCAATTTGCCATAGAAATTGTTTGAATGAGTATATTTTGAAAATGTTGAAAAGTCACAAATATAATAATAACAGTGTCCAAACAAACAAACCATGCATATAAACTTTTAAATAGCTATAAAAACTAACTCTTGATGATGTAAAGGTAATTCCATTATAGTCACAGCATAAAGCAGGTCTTTATTTTCATCTCTTGAGCAGTGAATGCTGTGTAGAACATTCAGACACGGGTTATCCTTGAACCAGCCTCATTCTTTAACCTTACCTAAACATGCTCCCCACAGAGAGGGATAGAGCAAATAATTACCATTAATTATCGTTGTTTATTGGGATTATATTAATCTTTTCCGTGTGCTAAGAAATTAGCTGCTTATACTCTTAAGAGGTTACTGGATGTCCTGATGGTTAAATGAAGAAGGTTTGCGACTTGCTTAACATTTGAACTGTCTTAGTAGGTGTACCCCCAAAGTGCAGACCCTGGTAGACTTTTTGGTTGCTGTTTACATGCCTCCCTTTGCTAAAACATCAGCAGCCTGTCACTTCTGCTTCCACAAAACTCCACATTGTGCAGCTTGGACTTTCTTGTATTATCTCTCATCATCTTTTGTCATTTCCAAATATCCATAACATTGGAGTTACAAAGTAATTTACATGCATGGAAAGTATAAAGCTTTACAAATTTAGATTCTTTATTTAAATGCTGTACTAATTTCCAAACATGCAGTGAGCAGTGGATTTCTCTTTCCTTTCTAACACATTTGCTCGCGAAATTTGAATTTAAAGGCAGCACCTATTTCTGAGGCCCTGCTTCACACAATTTGATGCAGGTTCACCAAGAGATGCCCTATATACCCATGCTCCACTGGTTCAGACTGCTGAAAGGCTTTAGGCATGTTAGCTGATGACCTAATGCTGGTAAACTTCCAGATACCTCAGGGACCTCTTCATCCATTTTTCACATACATACAAACTGACATGTCCATGGGGTTTTCGCCATGTTTTTAGTTCTTAGTTTTGTGTTTTATCATGTTTTAGTTTATCTCATGTCGTGGTGTTTAGTTCCTGTTTAGTCCTTAGTTTTCGGTCATGTCTTTAGTTTTCAAGTTCATGGTTAGTTCTTAGTCTTGCCATGTTTTAGTATTCTCCCATACCTTAGTTTCTAGTCCAGGTCCGGTATTTAGTTCTGCCATTGTTTTCCCCATAGCCCCTGTTTGCTCTCCCATTACATTCATTCAAGCCACCTGTGGTTTCTCATCAGCTGCACTCATTCACCAATCACCCATTCAGTATTTAGTTTCCAGGTTTCCCCATGCACTTTGTCAGATCCTTTCACTGTCTACTCCGTCACCCATGGTCCTTGTCACAGTAAGTCAAGCAAATGTCATGTCAAGCTAAGTCTTTCGGGTTTTTTTTTTGGTCTTTTTTTTCATAGCCGTAGTCAAGTTTTTTTTTTAGTCACAGTTTAGTTTTGTCATCCGGCTCAGCCGCGCTTTATGTTGACCTTGTTTTTTTTAAAATAATAAATCAAGTTTGCTTTTTGAAAGTCCGTGTCCTTCCTCACACGCACCTACCTGACACAAACAATAAGTAACGCATATCAATTAACCTGTTGTTCATAAACCTAATCATAAACTCTAATCATTCCTCCATGTTTCTTTTAGTACCACTAAAATAATAAGTAAATGGTTTTTTTTTCTAAACCTGAGTAGTTTTAATTATAAATCCCAACCAAATAAACTTAATGCCAAACACACTGAGGAAATTACAAGAATGTGGTCATAATGATTTCTGGCGTTGATGTTTCACAAGGAAAAATCAGTGGTGGCTTTTTTTGAGTGAAAAAAAACAACAACTAAGTTTTCATTTTAATCTAAACCAAGTCATGTTATTTAAACTACACCAGTAAGCAACACCAATTTTACAGTACTCATGTTATTTCCTGAACTTAATCATGAAAAAAAAAAAGGATATATGTATAAGATGTCTTGTCTTGGGCTGCGGCTACACGAAAACGTTTTTCACTGTAAACGATACTTTTTCTTATCGTTTCGCTGTCGCGGCCACACGGAGCCGGCGTTCCCACTACCCCAAAACAATAGTTTTCGAGAACGGGTTCCAGAGTGGGAAAGTTTGAAAACGGCCTCGTTTCGTTTCCATTGTTACAGCTAAAACGTTTTTGCGTCAGTCACACGTTGACGCTGTGAGCCAATTTTAACACTTCTCTATTGTCTCACAGCGTGGCGTGACACAGTGGCGTATGTACTGCATCGTTTCATCGTTTTCGTCTGGACCAGCAGCGCGTTTCCGTGTGGTCGCAAGAATTTTCGTACCCGTTTTCAAAAGAAACCTCGTTTCGTTTTCGTGTAGCCGTAGCCTTGATCTCACACTGGTCTCATATTTGAAAGTGACCTGTAATTATTATTTTTTTCTTCTCCAATACTTAGAGTGAATAAGTGATATTGGAGCATATGAAAGTCTTATTGTAAGTATGTGAAGGTGAAGGAGACATGACAATGTTAGTTCACAAATGCATGGAGCATCCATTGAGACAAAGCTTGACAAAAATTTTTGTAATTAATTATTAATTAATTATTTTACAAAGAGTGAGATGAATTACAAAGAAGTAATACCCAATTGGCTGTTATAATCACAACCAATTTTCTGTATACTTTTCCAAATGAGAGATCAGTTCTGAACAAGTCTGGAAATTAAAAATAGTTTTGACAAAAGCATTAGGAGCAACTGACTGAGGCTAATGGAATATCTAGAGCTACATATTTACATCTACATTTACACAAATAAAAAGGTCTGAATACTCACTGAAGCAATTGAAAGCCATCCCCATACATATACTATGGCATACATGTTGAATGTTGAGTATTCATGTACTGCACCATTTTCTATTGCCAAGAGCGGTATTGCAACAGTCATCAAGAAAAGACATGGTACATAATCCACGTATTCTTTGTAAACCGTACAATTAGGACTTTTTAAAATGTTAATAGAAGCTATCTATGATAGCTGAATTAAGGTACATGGACAGGCCACATCCAATGGAAGAACTGGATTATTCTTTTCATAAGATTTTCTCATCACACAAGATGATGAGAAAATGTTCGTTCTTTCAACAAAGTAAACAATGCTATACTTTAACAAATTTATATAGCACCTTTAGACTTAAGCTACATAATGCTTTATGACCACAAAAAATGGACTGTTGAAATATAAACAATTTTGTAGATCTTTATGCCATATCTACTCATTTCCTTCATCAGACACTTGCTCGTGTCTACCTTCCATATTGGTTTCTTACAAACATCTTGCACACAAACAGTAACATATGTACTAAATATGACCATGTACCGTGCTTGTGTCTTCGTACATTCCCTCCAACTAAATATCACCCTTCACAACATCCTCCAGCTCATGAAATTAGTTGCATGTTGGCCTGTCAGCATGTGTTAGTTCTACATGACAAGACAACACACACAGACAGCAGTGGTACTCGGGCGGTTTTCATGCATTCAGTCATGTATGATCCAATTACACTCTGAGCTGAGTGTGAGTGGGAACACCAAGAAGTTGAAGGACACAGAGCCAAACCGGCTCCTGGTCCTTGCATAAGACAACACACTGCCAAATATTCACTGAGATACAGACTTAAACAAGCATACAACATACTTTGACATGTATAGGAATACATGCTGCTTATAATCATAGTGACTTATACACAATTGCTGAATCAAAGATTTAATTCAGACATGCATGTGAACAAGGTGAAGACTGAGAAATGCCTGCTATGGATAGGAAAATGTCTTGCAAACCTAGGGATGCGAACTGCATGGAGACAACGGTCCAGAGTTATCCTGTACAAATGACAAACTTTCTATAACTCATTAATTGGCCACAGTGCTACGCTTTCAACTTCAATTGACCATCTATCTTTCTCATTTAATTTGTAGCTGTAGTACTTTGAAAAAGGTCCCAGGACCCCATTCTAAAAGTTTAAGTGTTAGGTTAGGGCTGTGTGGAATGGGTGGGCCCTTTCTTTTGGGTTAATGTAGATGCAGCAGGGCAAAGTAAAAAAGAACAAGCTGGATTTATAACTCTCCTCCAATCTGTACACATGGACATTATGCTGACAAGGCTTGCCTCATCATTCACCTGCATGCCAACCTAGCAACTTATCTCCCTCCAAAGAGGGTGCAATGGACAGACTGGAGAAAAAGGTTACAGGCAGAGAAGCGAAAGCTGATGAATGTGATACTATAGCTTGTGTTGATGTCAAAAGGTGTGTTACTGTTCTTGATGAAAGAGTTCCTCATAGGCTACATCTGTAGCCTATGAGGAACTCTTAAGGGCGGATTATAGTTCCGCGTCTATCGTCTTGACGTGTTGCTTTGCTCTGGTCACGAACCACTTTTCATGTTATGGTTCTGCAACCTCGGTCTGGAATTTCTCGGGACGCACAGCAGTTTCCCCTCACGAGAATTTCGGTGGGCGGTGACGAGAACTTCGGCGGCGCCGGCGGAAGTGTTTATCTTTCAAAAAAAAAGTGTATGCAAGATATGGATCTGGAGTTGCTCGACATCGAAGAAGAACACCTTCTTTTATTGGAGTTGGCGAAAATGCAAAGGAGGAAGCCACACAGACAACCGGAAAGGCACACCGAGGACCAATCACAGCCGCTTTTGTCTGCGCACTTCCGTTGGTGGTCTGCGTGCGTCTGTCGCGTAGTCAGGATTTTTCAGGTGCACGACAACGCGCGCAGAGCCTCTGCGTGGGGGAGTGGTCAAGATTTTGACGCTCGCAGAGGCTCTGCGTCCGAGCGTAAGAGGCTTTGCGTCTGAAGCATAAATCAGCCTTTAGGCTACGGATAAAATTCTTTATTGTCATGTAGATACATGTAAGTACACAAAATAACTCCTCAGCATTTATCCACCTGTGTGTTGAACACACACATGCATAGGGTCACACATGTATATACACTGGAGCGGTGGGCAGCCATTGACAGCGCCCGGGGAGCATGGGGGTACGGTGCCTGGGTGCTCAAGGGCACCTCGGCTCTGGCAAGGCGGTGGACTGCCATCCATCCAGCTGTCAGTTCACCAATTTTTGGGCTGTGAGAGTGGGAATTGACCCGCCAACCAATCTTCCTAGTTATTGGACGACCCACTCCAACCCCAGGCTATTCTTTCCTCTTCTTGTCATTATGTAAGGATTGGAAGAACCTCAATGATGGCAAAGTGGAAGACTTTCAGGTTTACAGAAGGAGATCAAAAGCAAGGAAGCCCAAGCTAGCAGAATGATGGCTCCCCAATACACTATCACCCTGAAAATATCACAAAGAAACTATTTCAATTTTAAAGCAAATGCAGGTTCAAAAATGTTTTGCTCCTCACACTTCACCCTTATTTTACAATATACCCAACTGTAATGTATATACACACACACATATATATATATATATTAGTGGTGGGCCGTTATCGGCGTTAATAATTTGAGAGTCCTATCGGGCAATATAAAAAATATCGCCGTTAATCTATTCCCAAAGTTGGGTTGGGAACTGGGTCAAAATAGGTAAGCAAACTGTGATGACTTTTACCTTGATATTTTTAGCTCGGGTGTAGGCCGATGTACTTTGTCTGCCGTTGTGAAAACAGAAGAACGCCACTTTGCAGAAGCCTGTGCTAGGCAGTTTATGGAGAACGGGGATAGTTCAAGTGTCGTAAAATGGTGGGACATTTCAAACACAGTCCGGCCAACGCAGACGAGCTGAAAGTCCATCAAACCTCCCTTGGGCAAGTTTAGGAGCCGCTCGTGCAAGATGTTCCAACACGGTGGAATTCCACCCTCGAGATGATCAAGCGCGTGAGGCGCAACAGAGACGCACTGCACACAACGCAACAGCAGCACCATCTGGCCCTCCCAACAAGTGCTGAATATGAGAAGTTGGCGAAGCTAGAGAAACTGCTGGAGCCATGCATGTGAATAAGCTGGGTTAGTGACTGGTAGAAGAAGGAAAAGTAGCGCTTGGACTGATTAACAAAAAGCTACTGATGTAAACCTTGTAGGCTTACCGTACTAATTTCCATGTTTAACTGAATAACCCGTTTAACACAAGTACATTTTACTGAGCATGTTTTTTTTTTCTTCACCAAATATCAAAGTAGAACAGCTTTCTCAAGCAATCAGTGATGGGTTTTGGAAACAGGAAATGAGCCCCTGGTTTAATGCACCCCCTGTATTAAGAAACCCTATCTCAAAGACTGATTTTTAGTCATTACTTGAATGAGCCATTTTAATCTAGATTAATTTCAAGATTTCAGTGAGATTAATCTAGATTAAACAAATTAATCTATGCCCACCACTAATATATATATATAATTAATAATCATATCAGCAGCATGTTGACTGACAACATATTTAAAATATTAAAATATCCAATCCTTTATTATAATGTCTATTTTAACATCATAATATCTTTCTAGCCTCAACCAAGTAGTTTTAATATTTACCTTGATGAAGTACTTTTAATGTATCATGAACAAGTACAGTAGATGAGTGATGGAAGTCAAAATAAAGCACAGAGGTTAAAAGAAGTAGAAGAAAAAAAGGAAAAAAGGGGTTTGATGGTTGGACTCAAACACGAGTTGTCTGATTTGGAGTTTCATCATCCTCATTTTCCTCATCTACAGCCTCTTTACACCTTACCATGTTAGATACCAATAACACAGTACTACGGAATTACATTTCCCCGTCACCGTTTATTATTGGTATAGCCGATGCATTAGTTACTCTCAGAGAAGTATTACTACTTGTAGCTGTGGAACAGTTCGCTGGAAACCGAAAAGTGGTAAAAAGGTATCCTTTGTGGGTTTTTTTTCAGTTCAAAATCTTCCTTCTCACACACAAAGCCCTCCATAATCAGGCCCCGTCCTATCTCACTGACCTGCTCCATCGCCACAATCCATCCCGCAGCCTCTGTTCATCTGATGCTAACCTCCTTATTCCACCATTCAGAACCAAGCACCTAACCTGGGGCTGCAGAGCCTTCTCCCTCTGGAACTCTCTCCCCAAACACACCCGTGACACACCTATTAAAAATGGCTTTTAATGTTTAACGTAAGTCTAATGTGTTTTCAGTGTAGTATTTTATATTGTTTTGCTGATTTTCCGTTGTTTTTATGTAAAGTGTCTTTGAGTATTTAGAAAAGCGCTTTTAAATAAAATGATTTTTATTATTATCATTATGAAAAGTGACACAAAGGGCACTCGATCATGCAGCAGTATGTGTTGAGTTCAGAGAATGTGAGCATATGTCGGCTTTACTCAGGGGCTTACAAATAACCATAGATGGAATATCGTGTGTAAACTTTTTTCTTGAGCATGAAAGATGTGTGCCTTGAACTCCCACCATCTACCAGCCTAATCCTGCCAGATCTGATGCTCTTCATAATATAGAGTTTTTTTCATTGACAAAAGGTTGAAAGTGCACATAAGTCAGCTACCGATCACATTATTACCATTATGTGAAAAGTCTGCACTTATTGCACGTTTCTAAGCTAAGCTAAGTTCTATAAAGGTAATTTTTTTATAAAGGTAACGCTTCTTATTCTGTTGCACTTTCTCAATAACATACTCATAGAAGAGCACAATGGGGGAGTGTGGGATCCAAGGACATTCTAAAAACACGGGGACAGTGGATTGAAGTATCCGGTGGAGGCACCTTTTGGAAATACAAAGAAATCACAAATTTAACTGTGAAAACAAATTATATATATATGTTTTTTTTCTGTTAAAAAAAAAGAAAGAAGATTCAGCAAAAATAAAACATAACGAAAGCAGTGTCTTTCATTTTCATCGTCCCATCCACAGACACCATGTGATGTGGGATTGTGGTTTGGGACAAATTCTGGCACCATATGTTCCTGAGGCTGGAATTGATACGAACACTAAACCCTCCAGTTCAGCAGATTGGACTGAACATCTGTTAAGAGTGTGCACTGTACGAGTGTGAGTTTTTTCGTGATTGAGAGAAACTGGTGCTTCTTAGGCATCTGCAACATATAGTATAGAATGTTTTAGGTCCTTGGAACTTAAATGGCTTATCAACTGTCCTTTCATACAAGTGTGTTTATAAAGGCTCTGCTGGCTTACAGTTAGGGTTACAGCAATGTTTATCCTCCAGGTTAAGAAAGAATAAATACTTCATTGAAGAAGAGAGAAAAAAAACATGGGTTGACTTTGAGGACTAAAAGAAAGTGGACTGGATATCAGGGGAATGGGCAAATCACCAAATGCAAGAAAGACAAAGTGGGATCATGAAAGAAGGAAGTCTGAGTGAGACAGTGATAACTGGGAAAACTGAAGAATAATTTAAGGGACTTAAACTAATGGGTAGGGTTTGTGCCTGTTTTTCTTGTGATTCCCTTATCCAGTCATTCCAGATACAGATGCTGAACGATGAGCAGGATGTTCAAGGAGCAGCACAATATCCAGAGTTCAAAACAACGATACCATGCCATGATGTGTTCAGGGTCCCTGCTATAGAAGTCCGACTACTGACAGCTGTTCTGAGAACAAGCTGGGACCCAATAGGATTCCTGTATTAGTTAGTAAAAGAAGGAATCGAAAACAGTCAACCTGCTGGGTGGATCTATCTAATCTGTTAACGGTACCACGTACATCTCAGAATACAACAGAGACCACTGTAAACTCCACAAAGCTAGCCTTAATATTAGATCTCTGTCCAATAAGTCACTGTTAGTTAATGACTTCATAATTTCACACAATTTAGATTTTCTTTTTCTGACAGAAACATGGTTAACAGAGAGCACAAGTGCTACTGTTCTTAATGAAACAGCCCCCCCAAACTTTAGTTTTATGGATAAATGCCGAAATGGGAGGGAAGGTGGGGGGGAGGCTGCCTTATTTAAAGATACATTCCAGTGTAAAGAGATCTCATTTGGTGAATTCACTTATTTTGAATATCTTAGTTTTATTTTAAAGGGTGTTCCTAAAATCCTGTTCTTAATCATTTACAGATCTCCAGGATACTGTGCAACTTTTATTGGTGGTGGTCTGGCCATAATTTACCGCAGTAATTTAAAATTGTCTCATCTGGCTCTTCAGGACTTTTCTTCTGTTGAATGTTTGGCCTTCAATCTTAAAGCCCCCCTCCAGATGAATATTATATTGCTTTATCGGCCTCCAAAACCACATGCTTCATTTAACTCAGAGATGCATGACCTCTTTACTTCTCTCTGTGGCCGTTCTGTGAAAAATATCATTCTTGGAGACTTAAATATCCATATTGATCAGCCTTCTTCCCCTCTGGCAGCAGATTTTAAGTCTCTTCTGGACTCTCTTAATCTTACTCAGCATGTTGACGCCCCTACACACAACAGGGGGCATACGCTGGATTTGGTGACAGACACTGTAACTATCAACGACTTATCTGTATATGACCTCGGACCACAGTGTCATCTCTCTAGAAGTGCCTTCAACTTTGTCTGCTCCAAATCCTAAACGTCTTATTCAGTTCCGTGACTTGAAAAACATCTCCCTTGAGGCTTTGTCCTCTGATCTCCACTCCCTGACTGCTGTCAATCATTCATCTGTAAATGACTCTGTGGATTACTATAATCAATCTCTTCAGGAGCTTCTGGAGCTCCATGCTCCTCTTAAATCGAAGCTGGTGTCATTCCCCCGCTCAGCCCCTTGGTACACTGATGAACTGCGGAACATGAAAGCAGCAGGCCGTGCTATTGAGAGACGTGTAAAATCATCAGGTCTTTCTGTACACAAGCAGGCATATAAGGAACATCAGAAAGCTTACGCCTTTTCTCTTAAAGAAGCGCGGTCTAAGTATTATTCCAACATCATCAACAGCTGCCCGGGAAATTCTAAACAGCTTTTCTCTACAATAAACCATCTCCTTAATCCCACTGAACAAACTCATGCTGAGGACTCGGCTCAAAAATGCAACCTGTTTCTTTCTTTTTTCGAAAACAAAGTTAGCTCTATCCGATCTCAGCTCCATAGCCTTCATGATCTTCGGCTGGCATCTACCCGTGTGCATTCTGGGTCCCTGAGCTGCTTTGACGACGTTGCTCAGAGTGAAGTGGAGACTATGATCAAGAAAATGAAGCCTTCATCCTGCGCCCTGGATCCCTTCCCCTCGTCACTCATAAAATCCAATCACGCTGCAATAAGCCCATTAATCACACAAATAATAAACAAGTCACTGAAATCTGGTCATGTTCCATTGCCTCTTAAAACTGCTATCATCAAACCTCTTCTGAAAAAATCCAACTTGGATCCAGACATTCTTTCCAATTACCGCCCAATTTCCTACCTCCCATTTCTGTCAAAATTGCTGGAAAAAGCTGTTGCTGCTCAGCTGCAGCTCCACCTACAACAACACTCTCTGTACGAGAAATTTCAGTTTGGTTTCCATCCAGCTCACAGTACTGAGACCGCATTGCTGAAAGTTACCAACGATGTCCTCATGGCAGCTGACACTGGCTCTACTTCTCTCCTTGTCCTCCTTGACCTCACTGCAGCCTTTGACACTGTGGACCATAATATCCTCCTCCACCGTCTTCATGAGGAGGTCGGTCTCTGTGACACGGTTTTGGACTGGTTTAAATCCTTCCTCTCCAATAGGCTGGAATGTGTTAGTCTTGGCAACGCCAAGTCCCAGACTGTCTGTGTCTCCTGTGGTGTCCCACAAGGGTCAGTTCTAGGGCCCCTGTTATTTTCCCTTTACATGCTGCCTTTAGGTCAAATCATTAATCGGCACAACAATTCCTTCCATTGTTATGCTGACGACATACAACTTTACATTAGAACTGGAGCATCATCATCACCATCTTCACTCACTGCCCTCACTACCTGCCTGGAGGAGATAAGGACGTGGATGAATCAGAACTTTCTTCAGTTAAACTGCTCCAAAACTGAGGCCATACTGATTGGCACCCCTCACCAGGTTCAAACTTCAACTCTGACGACTATTTCTTTTTCTGGACAAGACATCTCCCTCTCCACCCCTGTTACAAATCTTGGAGTAAGAATGGACTCTCAACTTACATTTGAAAATCACATTAAGCATCTGTTTAAAACCTGCTTCTTTCATCTTCGTAATATCTCCAAAATTCGTCCATCTCTCTCTTTCTCTGATGCCGAGACTCTTGTCCATGCCTTTGTTTCCTCCAGGCTCGATTACTGCAACTCTCTGTTTGTTGGAATCCACAGAAAACACCTTCAGAAGCTTCAATACATTCAGAACGGTGCAGCCAGGGTTCTATTGAGAGCTCGTAAATCTGACCATATTACACCTATTCTCCATGATCTGCACTGGCTTCCTGTCACTTACAGAATTCAGTACAAAATTGCTCTCATCACCCATCAATGGTTAAATGGAACCTCACCAGATTATCTGAAGGACCTTCTCATTCCACATTCATCCACCAGATCTCTACGATCACAAGACTGCAACCTCCTCCACCTTCCTCGATCCAGATTAAGGACCATGGGAGATCGGGCATTCTCTGTGGCTGCCCCCCGTCTCTGGAACTCTCTCCCGGTCTATCTGAGAGCTCCGCAACCACTGGGCTTCAAAAGAGGCTTAAAGACTTTTCTTTTTAAGCAAGCCTATTCTGCCGCCACATGATTTTTATGATGTTGATTTTATCCCTGATTTTAGTTGTACTTTGTAGCACTTTGAGATTTTTGCTAATGAAAAGTGCGTTACAAATTTGATTTATTATTATTATTATTGATGATTTTTCTGAATTATTGTCTGTTTTTTCGACTGATTTTAACCATTTTATCTTGACCGGGGATTTTAACATTCACATAGATAACATGACGGATGGTAATGCCAAAGAATTTTCTTCTGTGCTGGACATGTTTGGTTTGTGGCAACATGTAACAGAACCTACCCACCTTCGAGGTCACATTCTGGACCTGGTCATTTCTTAAGGTGTTGATATTTCTTCTGTTGTGGTTATTGATTTGGCCTTGTCTGACCATTTTTGTATTTTATTTGATTTACATATTACTCAGAATGTTCAAACAACCAGCTTCTCAGTTAAGAAGAGGTACATTAATGAGAAAACAAGTGCTCAGTTTAGGGAGGCCATAGCTATGTTACCAACAATGAGTGCAGAGTCGGTTGAAGGACTGCTGGATCATTTCAACTTGAAAATTTTTAATGTAATGGAAGCTGTTGCACCGATAAGAATCAAGAGCACCTTGATCAAACAGAAAACACCATGGAGAAACACCACTACGGTCAAAAACCTGAAAAGAGAATGCAGGAAAGCTGAACGTAAGTGGAGGAAAACAAAGCTTCAGATTCACTATGAGCTGTACAAAGAAAGCCTGCGTAGTTATAACAATGAGCTGTGCAAGGCCAGACAGCTGCATTTATCTGAAATGATTAATAAGAATGTCAACAATTCTCGAACTCTGTTTGCTATGGTTGGAAAACTCACAAATCCTCCTAAACAGTCAAACCCAGACCTCCTCTCCACTGAGAAATGCAATGAATTTGCCAACTTTTTTAGCCAAAAAAATCAATACAATTTGACAAAACATTCACGCAACACAGACAAACAAGAAAACTAATCTGTGTCTAAAACCTACAAATAACTCTGACGTTATGTCTCAATTTAATATTGTTGATTTAAAAATCCTAGAGGAAACAGTTCGGCATCTGAAATCAACAACTTGTACTCTGGACATAATACCATCCGACTTTTTAAAAACAGTTTTTACCTCAGTAGAAAGTGATCTCCTACAAATAGTTACCAGCTCACTGGCATCAGGCATTTTTCCCAAGTCACGATAGACAGCTGCCATTAAGCCACTCCTAAAGAAGAGAACTCTAGACGCCTCTATGATGAACAACTATAGACCTGTCTCTAATCTCTCTTTTATATCTAAGTTTATTGAGAAAGTTGTATTTAACCAGCTCAACGACTTTCTGAATGAAAGTGGAAGTCTTGATAACTTTCAATCAGGCTTCAGACGTCATCACAGCACTGAAACAGCTCTGGTCAAAGTGTTAAACGACATCAGGTTGAATACTGATTCTGGTAATGTTTCAGTCCTGGTTCTGTTGGACCTCAGCGTTGCGTTTGATACTGTAGATCACAGAATCCTGTTGCACAGGCTGGAAAACTGGGTTGGACTTTCTGGAGCGGTCCTTAACTGGTTCAGGTCCTACTTAGAAGGCCGGAGTTATTTTGTTACAATTGGCAGCTATGAATCTGAGCGAGTGGCCATGACTTGTGGAGTCCCCCAGGGGTCAATTCTTGGACCTCTTCTGTTTAACTTGTATATGCTCCCTTTGGGTCAGATATTACAGAACTTTAACATCAATTATCACAGTTATGCAGACGATACACAACTTTATGTGTCTCTGTCACCGGAAGACTGCAGCCTAGCAGACATACTGTGTCAGTGTCTGGAGGAAGTAAACACCTGGATGAGAGAGAATTTTCTACAATTAAAGGTGATAAAGAAAGGTTGAATGGGGCATTAATCCTTGTTCTGTGATGTGATATGTAGCCCAAAAAAAATTGGTTGGGTCTGTAATGGCTCAGAACCTCCCTAAAAGGCTCTTTGAAACAGCTATGTTACTATGCGGGGTTTAGAATGCGTCGTTTGCCCTTATTGGCGTCGTTTCAGAGCTTATCTGGCAACCTCATTATGAAATGCAGGTAGGTGTTGGCGCTATTCGGTTGCTGTTGCTTGATTGGCTGCCCTTGCTCTCACTGAAAAGAAAGCTCATTCCCTTTAGATGAACAAGCCAGAGCTAACGTGCAATTCTTACAACAGGAACATGGCACAACACACATTTAAAACAAAATAAAATGTGATACTTACAGGCTGTACTGATTGCTGGGGTTGATTTTGTTCAGAATCAGAATCAGAATCGGAATTCGTTTTATTGCCATTGTTAGTGAACAGTGTTCACTAACTAGGAATTTGCTGCGGCGTAAGGTGCAAACATGTAACATAGGATATAAGAATAAAAAATAAAGAATAAAAATATATGAATATAAAATGTACAAGGTGTGTACAACAATACACAGCATCCAATATACAGAGCAACAACAGTGCAGCTTCATTAGTGCAATTTTAATGACGGTAAAGTGACTGGGGCAGGTTATGAGGTGATTATGAAGTGTTCATACGTCCAACTGCAAGGGGGGAAAAACTGTTTATGTGACGGGAGGTTCTGGTCCGAATGGACCGAAGCCTCCTGCCCGAGGGGAGTGGTGCAAATAGAGAAGGGTCAGCTGTGATCCGACCTGCTCACCCCATAGTCCTGGAGACGTGCAGGTCATGGATAGATGGGAGGCTGCAGCCGATCACCTTCTCAGCGGAGCGCACAGCTCGCTGCAGTCTGTCTGTCCCTGTCGGAACTGACCCTCTACTGAGCATTAAATTCCGACTGAAGCCTGCTCGGAATCGTGCAAGGTTTGTGAAACTGTACTCCGTGAAATGCGCAGAGCAAAGGAAAAGTCAGCGGTTGTATGTACTGGGGATGCTGTTAAAAATAAATAAAAGCCATTGATCGCGAACATTGCTTTCCGGGATCGTAGTCCGCTTTCACAGCCTTGGAAGGCACAGTTTCTGTTTCTCGCCGAAGGGGCGTGTCTGAAAGGGTGTGGCTGTGGATTTGGCAAAAGTGACATCACTTTTGCTCAAACACGGATTGGCACTTTTTCTGGCGGCAATTCAAAAAAGGGGAGTACTTGAAACAGAGGTTCTGACACTTGCTGACACTTTGTGTGTACTCCCCACAGCGGGGAGACTCAGAACTAACACCAAAAACGTGAAAAAGATGATTTTGATTCTCTATCCCCTTTAAATGATAACAAAACTGAGATCATTCTGTTTGGTAGCAAAGAGAAGAGGGTCAGCGTTGGTAAATATCTTGAGACTCGGGACCTTACAATCACTGACCAAGTTGGTAACCTCGGAGAGTTGATAGACTCAGATCTGACTTTCAGCAGCCACATCAAAGCTGTCACCAAGGCAGCTTTTTACCATCTCAGAAACATCAACAGAATTAAAGGTTTCCTCTCCCAAAAAGACCAGGAGAAACTCATCCATGCATTCATCTCCAGTAGACTGGATTACTGTAATGCTCTTTTAACTGGACTTCCCAAAAAGAGCATTAAACATCTGCAGCTCATCCAGAACGCTGCTGCTAGAGTTTTAACCCGGACTAAGAGATCTGAACACATCACACCAGTTTTAAAATCTTTACTCTGGCTTCCAGTCAGTCACAGAATAGATTTTAAAAGCCTGCTGATGGTTTACAAATCCCAGAACGGTTTAGGCCCAGAATACATCTGTGATATGTTCAGAGAATATAAACCCAGCAGAGCTCTTAGATCCAAGGACTCAGGTCAGCTGGTCCAGTCCAGAGTCCAGACTAAACATGGAGAAGCAGCATTTAGCTGTTATGCTGCCAACAAGTGGAACAAACTGCCAGTGGAGATTAAACTTTCACCAAATGGAGACATTTTTAAATCCAGGTTAAAAACATTTCTTTTTGTCATGTGTCTATGCATGAAATCTGCACGCTATCTTTGAACTTATCTAGACTGTTGCTTGTTTTTAAATTCATTTAAATTATTTTATTTGTTTCTCCTTATATTAATTTATGTATTTTAATGCTTCTTCCACTCCCTGCTGCAATGCTTTTATTTTATGTAAAGCACTTTGAATTGTTTGTACATGAAATATGCTATACAAATAAATTTGATTTGATTTGATTTGATATTTCATTCTGATGCCAAATTTATTTTTCTATCAGTTAGGAATCTGAAAAGTTTTAAATTCTTTTGCTTTGGTCTTTTTTAAATCTATTGTGTTGGGTTATTACAGAAATATACTACATACGCACACACAAAAAAAAGATTGTGTACACATTTTCCTCCAGGAAGAATGTGTGGTGAGAATGTGCGCACCTCATGCATCCCTGAATTCATGCATTACTAAGTTTCTATGGCAAAAGTAACTGATCTGAGGTGGAAACGGAAAAGGAGACCCCAAGAAATTTTTGCAATATACTCTTATTTACAGTAATTGTGGCTGCAATAAATACCAGCAGCTGGGCATGATGTGTAATGGCTGTGGAAGACCTCTGACACATGGGGAAAAAAAGCTTGTCTCATAGGTTTCCACAGGGCTGCTTAAAAAAAAACAGCAAGCATGTAAGCATGCTCCATCACTCATAATGTGTCTCCCACCTGATCATATCTAGCAGGCTATGTACTTTACAGGCAGGGCATTCATTAGTTGAAGGTAAAGCAGAAGTCTGTCACCTTAATCCTGATGTGATGTTGGAACTGATGCATGTTTTGGCCGCTGGTTTCTAATCCGACCATTTCTTTTCACCTCTTCAAGGTCGTTTGCTCTGAACATACAGACCTGATTGCTTGTTACTGTTTTAATTCAACAGACTTTGTTCTGGTTGTTATTACAGAACTGAGATTACCACCAATTAAAACTGATTTCCTTTTCCTTTGAACTGACACTGATTAGTGTCTCAGTTTTATAAATGATGAAACTGTGCTTCTTTGCGTTGCTGTCATTATCATCGCTATATAGTGGTGGTGAAAATTATGTCTTGATACAAATTACACATTGGTGGAGTTTCTAATGCCGATACATAGTATGTGTGTACATTTTCATGATTGAGATTCATAAAAAGAGATTCATACGTACACACAGCTTCAGAAATCTGTCGAAATTCTGCTCTCCTGCCGACACACAACTTTAGTCGTGAAGCTCCAGACAGTTTTATGCATCTGGCCCCTGGTGTGTCTGATATGCTGTCTGAGATTTATGAGCTATGTCGGGCCTTGCTGATGGTTTTTGACAGCAATAACAGCTCTCATACTGAGCTGGAGGTTGCCAGTTTTGCATCTAATCCTGCTCTGAGCCCTCCTTCTGGAAAGTTCTCTGGAACGAGATGGGGCTCCCCAAGCTCCTTGTCTTCTGAGGAGCCCAGCTCCTTGTTTTCTTCGACGGTCAGCTCCTTTTCTCTCCTGTCACTTAGTACATGTGTGGTGTCCACCGTCAATTAAAAGCCTCTCCAATTTGCGCGCCTTACTTGAGTTTTGATCTTCATGTTTCTTTGTGTTTTTCCTTGAATGTTTATTGGACCATTGGAATGGGAATGGACTTTGCCTTCCTGTGCTTGTTCTTGGCCAGAAAAGCCACTTTGAATTTTAGATTTTAACTTCCATTTGTGGTCCGCATCTCAGTTTCCACATGTGAGTAAACCTAGGTGAAAAATAACACGAGTACACCAAGTGAATCCTGACATTTAATCTCTGTAACAACTCATCTTTCTTCACTCTCATTAATGTTATAGAAACATTTGGTGAATGAGTACAAAAGCCGATGTGGAAGAAATGGAAGAAAGATATGAAGGTCTAGATTTACCTAGTTTTTTAACTCTCTTTATCATTTATAATAAACATTTTGTAAAATAAAGCTGTGTGGGGTGTCAGATAAGACAAATCCAGCTGTCAACTGAGCTGTCAAGTACACCGATCAGCAATAACATTTTGACCATCTGCCTAATATAGGGTAGGTCTTCCTCATGTTGCCAAAATGGTGCTCTGATAAGTCAGGGCGCAGAATATCTGAAGGTGATTTGGAATTTCTGGTACTAGGACAATAGCAACCAACCCTTTGAGCTCTTTGGGTTGTCGTATGGGGTCTTTGTGGCTCCGGCTTAGTTCCCACAGATGGACTCAGACCTCATGAATTTGGAGGCCATGTGAACACCTTTTTCTGTTTTCCTTGAGCCCTAAACAGTTTTTGTGGAGCTCACCGCTGTCCTGCTGCTCTTTAAAAAAAAGGTAACAAGGTGTCAACCACGTAAAAGCCAGAATGCAGGTTTTTCCACGAGAACAATGCATCGTAACAAGATGAGTAGTGTTACTCACACTACCTTTCACTGGTTTTAATGTTGTGGCGGGTATATGTCCAATGCAAGCTTAAAGGATAAGACCGTTTTTTTTACATTGGGCCCTTGATTTCACATTAAAACATGATGTTCTACTCACCCCTGCTTGTTGTTGGTCATTTGGAGCTGTTCCGAATGACCAACTGTTACTGTAATTTTGATTTTTTTTTTGTCGTAAAGTGGGTGTTACTGACGTCATCGTCGTGCTACTGCCACAGACAGCCCACAGACCTGCTGCCTATTTATTCATTTGGCTAAAATTCAAAATTAGTAACCCGGATTTTTTTAAGTAAGCGACGCACCACCACGTTATCAGTGCTAGTGTACAGTCATTAATAAATTATAAACAGCATAGTTTGTGCCTGTATAAGCTTGCCCATAGGAAACCGTTTCATGGCCGAATATCTCAAGAGAGCAGCCAGACGCCTCTCGAATATCTTCGGAACAGCTCCAAATTACCAACAACAAGCAGGGGTGAGTAGAACATCATGTTATAATGTGAAATCAAGGGCCCAATGTAAAAAAACCGGTCTTATCCTTTAAGTTTAAAATAGTAGTTTGGTAGGCATGATGAAACATCTGGCAAGTGCTTTTTTTGTAACACAGAGCTAACAAAACATGCTTAAGTACAAGACTGATGCTGTGTAAAACTTGTTTCGGGGGGGGGGGGTTAATAATAATAATAATAATAATAATAATAATAATAATAATGGATTTCATTTATAATGCATTTTACATTCTTTCGAACCTCAAAGTGCTACAGAATATGAAAACAAAAAAAACAACAAAAAAGCAAGAAAACAAATATCAACTAAGGAAATAGAAATCAAGAAATTATTAAAATGTGAGGACAAGTAAAACCAAAGCAATCATGGAAAGGCTTTACTAAAAAGGTACCGTGTTTTGCGCACTATGGAGCGCACTGGGTTATAAGGCGCACTGTCAATGAATGGTCTATTTTCAAACTTTTTTCATATATAAAGCGCACTGGGCTATAAAGGCGCATAAAGCTGTTACCTGGCAGTTCAGTGATGATTCGAAAACGAAACTTATAAAATCGGCTCGGCGCATGCGCAAAACCACAAAGTAGCAATTCTCGACAAGTAGCACAAATCGACTGAACACCGGCCTTCGTGAAAGCTCGGACCACAGTTGAGACTGATACCTTAGCCCAGGCATCCACGATCCATTGGCAGATAGTAGCGAAAGTCGCCCGGCGCTGTCTCCCTCCCTTGGTGAATGTGTGTTCGCCTTCTGTCATCCCCTGCTCCCACGCAGCTCGCAGTTTAACTTTGAACGCCCTGTTGACACTGATATTCATGTCCCGTGCTAACGCTGTTGCCTTCAGTCGAATAGAGACTGTAGAGACGCTTCTACCCGCTGCTCTCTGTTCAATAACCCACTGTTCAATTTTGTTATTATTATGGTGAATCACAATATATATTACTCCGCTACGCTCATGACTAGCCTACTGTAGCCGTAATGCTGCGGTGCGGCTTTGTAGTTTACCAAAGTCTTACTAAAACATTTTGACAGAGCGCCGTGTACCACACAAAATCGCTTCGGGGTCCGTAAGCTAACAAGAATAAATCCATATATAAAGCGCTCCGGGTTATAAGGCGCACTTTTGTTTTTTGAGAAAATTATAGGCTTTTAAGTGCGCCTTATGGTGCGGAAAATATGGTAGGTCTTAAGTCCTCTTTTAAAAGTGTCAATTGACTGTGGTGCTCTGAGGTGTGCAGGAAGACCATTCCACAGCTCAGGGGCAACCGAGCAAAAGGTCCCGTCGCCCATAGTTCGTAGTTTGGTTTTGACAGGTTTGAAGAGGTTGGTGTTTGAAGAGCGGAGGTTGCGTGTTGATGGTTGAAGGGAGATTAGTTCCTTGAGGTAGGAGGGGGAGTTGCCATGGATGCACTGATGGGTTAGCAGGGAAATCTTGTATTCGGTCCGGGATACGATGGGAAGCCAGTGGAGTGATTTGAGTATGGGTGTGATGTGTTCTCGCTTATGCACTCTCATCAGGATCCTGGCGGCGCTGTTTTGGATGTATTGGAGCTTTTTGAGGCTCTTGCCAGAGATCCTGATGAGAAGTGCGTTGCAGTAGTCCAGCCTGGAGGAGACAAAGGCGTGGACGAGTTTTTCAGAGTCAGCAATGGTGAGTGAGGGGCGGAGTTTCGAGATATTTCTGAGGTGGAAGAAGGAGGTTTTGTAAATGTGGTTGATGTGGGCTTCAAAGTTTAGCTGAGGGTCCATTTTTACTCTGAGGTTTGTGACAACTTGTGAAAGTGGAATGTCCTGTTCAGAGAAAGTGATGCTGGTTATGGGAGATGTGTGTAGTTGGTGTGGGGTGCCAATTTGCATGATATAGGGTGTTGTTTCAAGAAAGAAGAATCAAATGTTTCTGGAATTCCAAGCCATCAAACAAACTTCCCATCAGAGCTGAGAGGGACTAGTGTTTTTATGAATAATTCAATTTAAATGTCAAGTTAAACATTATTCATAGCTGCCATAATATACTTAGGTTGAAATACGGTGATCTAAATGTGTTGTACTAATATGCTGCAGAAAAAGAGGCAAAGGGAAATGAACAATGCAAGCACTGATTTTCTAATTACCTGTTCGCTCTATCAAAGTCTGTCAGTAAATCCTGTGAAAACAGAAACATCTGCTTTTGAATCCTGATGTAACCTCAATGCAAAATAACTTTGAGACTTTTTAAAAATATGTGACATTGGATCACGTTTTTCACCACGAACATGGACAAGCATTATATTGTCATTTGATTTAGTTCTACACCCACAATCTTATTGCCATGGATGTCTGCTAAAGCTATCATGATCCGTGTTGTTCCATTCTGTTTCTTGTTAGTTTTCTGTCACTTCCTCACTTTTTTTCCTCAGTCTCTCTCCAGTTTTTCTCTTTTAATTTTGGCTGAAGATTTCTCCTCTGTGCATGCGTGGCATGTAATATGTACTATATACTACCTTCTGACATGATTACGCAGTCTAGGTGTTTTCATTGCACACCAGTTTGTGGAAACATACACACACAATGCACATATGTTGAAATTTTTCTTGTACTGTTGTTAACAGCCATTACAGATGGCTGAGACAAAAGACAACCAAAATAACGTTAAAAATAAATATTCTAATCTTCATCTTTAAAGTAGGGAAACAACTTGATGAATTAACCTTTTCAGGAAATTACTCCTTGGTCATGAAATGATTTCCTGCAGTTTTCTGAACAAAAAGTATTTGCAGAACTACATAAAATGCCAGAAATACAGAAAAAGCTGATGATCTTCCTCTCTAATAATGTTAACTGAAGCTAGCAGCTCATCCACCAATAAATCAGCTCTGCTGAGTCAGCTTATGCAACACTGTGCTTTATCGTCTGCTCACTGGAAGTTTAGTTGATCTCCCAATAAACAGATAGGGAGATAAAGAAAATTGAAAACATAAATGTTCAACTGTTTCCATTGGAGTGTAACCTGCACTGCACTCACAACAGTAAGGGTGAGGTGAAAAATGAGATGTAATAAAGCTCTTTGTTTTTTCCTGTTTTGAAGTTCCACTGTGCCTAATTCACCGTTCATTCAGAAAGGATCTCCCTTTATGAAAAAGACAGGATCAAGCTACAGAAGATTATTGTGGAAGGCAAAAATGGGTTATCTACCACGTGGTTAATGTTGTCATAGAATGTATTTTAACCAAAAACACAATTATTTTAAGAAGCCTGAACGAGTGGTTGCAGTATCTAGAGAGAGATTCCATTTATTTTTCTGTAGCAATTTTTTTGTGCCATTCATAAGGGGTGTCTTTAAGTCTGAACCTCACCCTTGCTTCCATTAAACTGACTAAACAGATTCCTTCTGTGCAGGCCAATTAGAAGGCGAAGTATGTTCCAGGTAACTTGGGCCAAGGTCAAGTTTATTCATATAGCACATTTAAAAACAACAAAAGCTGGCCAAAGTGCTTCACAGTCAATAAAAATGTACACCTGACAAGGTAAAAAAATAACAAAAGTACAAAAACCAACAAAACAACAAAACAACAATAAATACAAGTAAAAGAAGATTTTACTTGGACGGGACTAGTTTAATGGGGGGACCTGGGGTAAAGTAATAATAACCGGGAAATCTAGTCCCGTCCAAACTCGCCATGTCAGTAAAGATGTAAAGTATGTCGGTAAACTTTGCCGAGAATTCTACCTCCTGTGAAACGGTCCGGAGTATCTACCATAGGTAATACTAATCCCGTGCGAATGCGACCTTCGGTAATAAGTACGGAATATGTCGTCACATCCTTTTAAAGAGAGAAACAATTAGGTGTGTCTGTTTGCAAACATGGAGGTTCTGGATGAAGCGCTGCTTGCACACAGATATTAACGCCTCCTCTCTCGTCTCCTCTCTCGTCCAATTTCGGACTTTGGCTTGCTTCGACCTGGTCGGCGCCATGTCTGTTTACAGATGGGGTTTACGGAAGTGAAATGAAGACGTGCATAGCATCCAGGATGTGACGGTTGTGCGTAACCAACAACTCCTCCCATGTTAGATGAATATTACAGGGATTTCTTCTCCCTGGCGTCGTCTGGTTAACCAACATTACCATACGTCCCCCCATTGAACTAGTCCCGTCCGAATAGGGCTTTAGACAATAAAAACAAAGTCATACTCCACTTGAGTTCAAAGCCAAGGAGAAGAGGGGGGACACCAGCAGTGACTTAAATATCTCTACAGTCTGATCAGTGTGTACATGGAAGGGTAAACTGTTACACAGATTTCAAACAGGCATTGAAAAAGCTTGATCCCCTCTGAGTTTGAACCTGGATCTTGGAACATCTAAGAGAAACTGGGTACAATGTAGTCATAATGAGATTGAAACTGCTCAAGGGCCAACTGTATTTTCTTAGACGTTGCTCTGAAACTTTGGGATAGCCTTTCCCTCCTACCATTAATGAAATTTTGCACAATAAGAAATCTTTTCTCATTGATCCAATTTCAGTTCTTGTCCTTTTTTTGTGTGCTACTAATGTCTTCCTCCACTGAAGATACTTTTTTACATGTCTTACAGCACATATCATGAGAAAAATCAGCCATCATCACTGCTGCTAAAGATTTCTACTTTGAATTTTTAGAGCACTAGTAGTCAGAGCCAGTCCTGACTACTTGAGGTGTGAGGCAACACAGCTAATTTGCATGTACTTTAAAGGGATAGTTCGCCTCCTTTGACATGAAGCTGTATGACATCCCATACTTACAATAACATTTATGAACATTTTCTTATCCCCCGCTTTGTACTGTGAGCCGTGTTCCAGCCTCGTTTAGGCGTTGACGAAGGTAGTCCGGCTAGTTGGCTGGGGCCACAAAAATAAAGAGTTTTGCTTCTCAAAACAATATGCGTTCAAAAGAGTAATACATTTGCGTCTCAAAATCGTTCATCCAGAAAAAGTCAGACCTCACAATCGCTTGGCGCTATTTTCTCTCCCTTCGTATCACTGCGTGCTGCCGCCTGTCGACAGCCGCGCCTGTTACGGTGTTTACTGCTCGAAAGCAGGGGACTGCTCGGTCTGCATGGTCTACACAGCAGGCAGTGATACGAAGGGAGAGAGAAATAGGGCCTATCCCTTTAAATGAGAATCTAGCAAGCTCGGGTTAGAAATGTATGTCATTTCTTTACCTACTTGTAGAAACTATATGATGTTTGCTCTTGTTGTGAATATGGCAGACCTGATATGTAATCTATGTGACTGTGATGGCATTGAATCAGGTTCCGTAAGCAAACCTGATTCAACACTGAGACGCTTTCAACACTTTCGTTATTTAAATATATTAAATAATGAAAGTGGGTTCACTTTACTTGGACAGTGAACCAGAGAGGACATGGGTCTGTTGTCTTCATTTTGAGGAGAGGCATCGGGTAAGCAAATCTGACCAAAATGCGACGGTGTTTTGTAACTTAATATGCTGCCTGCTGGAGTGCAGGAATTGCTGGACAAAGAGATAGCCCAGAGACCGGCCTTCTAGTAAACAAGACTCGAGAGAGTCCCTTTGGTAAAGATATACAAATTTGCATCCATGTGTCAATTGGTGGTTTACTGATAGCAGCTTGCTCTCACCTCACCTTAAACATTTCCACACATAAACACTGGAGATGTTCAGAAGAAATTGTGTTTTTCTCTCACTCAGCTGCATACTCTCTGCTGGACATGTGCTCTCCAAGTTGGAAATGTGATGGGGGGTTGGGGGGCCTAGAGCTGGCTAGACTGCACAAGAGACACCATGTGATGTGAAAATTACAAAGTGGAAATGGTTGGGTTTTCTGTCCATGTTGAGAATCCCAGATGAGGTGTATTGTGTTGATATGTACATATTCATAAAAGCGAGAAGTGACATGAAAGCAGCATGCAGGTCAGCCGAAAGGACAAACTCTCAGTATTTCGTACATTGTCTCTCCAGCTGATGTTCCACAGATTTGGGTGGAAAATCTTTGCAAATATTCCCAAGTGAATGTTGTAGACATTTGCATTCTGATGTGCATCCGCTCAGGATGATTTCTCTAACATTTCTAGACTCCAGAGTGTGTCTGAAAGGGGCTTTTGTCTCACGTCTTTTTCTCACTCTAACCATCATCAACAGACTCAATGGACTTTATTCATTGATTCCCTTATCATCAATTAGTTGTATATTTAAAGTAGACTAGATTACTTCAATCAAAATTCGTCAGACAGCACACACACACACACACACACACACACACACACAGGTATGTGTTAGTGTGCTTTAGTTTGAATGACTGCACCCTGGTACTAACCCTATTAGAAGCAGAAACAGGTGTTGTGGCCTGACAGCTGTGGAGAGAGCTTGATGCAGCTGTAATATCCTTCTATCATTCCTCATCAGCCTCAGACTTCAAAGACAGTTGGAGGCAATGAGCCACTGCCACTTAACAAGACTCAATTTAATGTATTTTACAGCTAAGACATTGGGAATGAGGAATGCAAAAACCGACGTAATAAAATGTTATTTTGGTCACAAGAAACAATACAAAAGTTTCAGTCTACTTCTGGAGAATTTGTTTGAAGACACTGCTGCCGGGTAAAAAGGCTCCTCTCAAATATTCACTTAGTGACACGTTTACCGTTACATATATAACGTGTACTGCATCTTATTTGTCCCACCGGCACTTTCTGAGAAGAATACTGGTGCAATGCTTAATCACTCTTTAGGCAAAAAACATCTCTAGAGGCAAGGTTTCTCAGAAATTGTTGTGACAAACGAAACTAGATCAAATTCAATTCACAAAGAAAGTTCTGCCTCCTCATGCCAGAGAGTTACAATGCAAAACAAAATTTAGTCTGGGTGCATTAGTTAGTCTTCATTCATATCACTAGATCTTTACATAGGTTCACTTTGGCATCAGAGAGTTCTTAACCGAAGAATGTGTTGTGTTGGAGTGCACCAGTCAATGATTGCTCGCACAATGGCTGCGCGCTACATTTGCAAACTACTACAAGTGCAATTTTAAGTTCAAATCAAATCAAATTTATTTATATAGCACATTTCATGTACAGAACAATTCAAAGTGCTTTACATAAAATAAAAGCATTGCAGCAGGGAGTGGAAGAAGCATTAAAATACATAAAAGAATATAAAGAGAAACAAATAAAATCATTTAAATGAATTTAAAAACAAGCAACAGTCCAGATAAATTGAAAGATATCGTGCAGATTTCATGCATAGACACATGAGAACAGAAATGTTTTTAACCTGAATTTAAAAATGTCTCCATTTGGTGAAAGTTTAATCTCTACTGGCAGTTTGGTCCACTTGTTTGCAGCATAACAGCTAAATGCTGCTTCTCCATGTTTAGTCTGGACTCTGGACTGGACCAGCTGACCTGAGTCCTTGGATCTAAGAGCTCTGCTGGGTTTATATTCTCTGAACATATCACAGATGTATTTTGGGCCTAAACCGTTCTGGGATTTGTAAACCCAGAAGTTGAGGAAATGTCGTGCAAAACAAATCGACCATCTGATGCCCAAAAATCTACATAAAAGCTATACGCTATAAGTTCATGGGATCTGAGTTCTTTCAGAAGGTGAAAATTCGTTCTCTATGTTTTGAGAAGCTGTTAGCTTTGCTATTATTTCAGAGAATGCTCTCACTGCTGTTTGACTGCAAGTAAGACACTGACCCCGGGATACTGTAAGGAGCAAGTAGAGCTGCAGCATGCAGGGTGTGAGAGATAAATGAAGTGGGGTGGGCATGAGTCTTGAGACCAGGACCAGTCTGGAGTAAAACATCACTACCTAACAATGGGCTGTAATTAAATCAAATAATGTGCAGCTAAATGCCAGTGTTAGACAAGCTTTGTCCCATCAGTCCTGAAACGTTTGTCTCACCATGCAGGATGATGTAGTTAGGACTTTTTTTTTTCTCTCTTCTTTTTTCTCTTTGCTTGTATTTAAATGATAAGGTTGACAATTTTTTTCCAAGGATTCTGTGATTTCAAAAGTAATTATAGGAAATAAGTGGAAAATGTTTTCATACTAAAAGTTCAGTTAAATCAAATTAATTCATTCAACTTTTCAGTTCCAACTCAAGTAATACAGCTGCTCTGCACAATTTCAGGGCCATGTCTACTACTTTGATAAAGATGCCATGTGCATCACACTTATTCTAGGATCGATTATTTTTTTACTCTTGAATTCAGTAGAGGCAGTTGAATACTCAGCCATCGTAGAATCAGACCACGCCCCCATAATAATGAACCTCATTTTTTGCCAAAACTTCGATTGTCGGTCTCAATGGCGTTTTAATACTACACTACTTTCAGATAACACATTCTGCACTTCAATCGAAATAGCCATAAATAGATTTCTGGAAACTAATAAAATTGATGTTTCCCCATCACTGTTATGGGACACCCTTAAAGCTTATCTTAGAGGAGAGATAATTGCATATTCTTCTTATATTAATAAGGAAAGAAAGAAACAAAAACAACATTTGATTGAAGCCATAGTTGAATTAGATAAGAAGAACTCCACATCCCCAAATGCATCACTTCATAAGGAAAGAATATCATTACAAACACAGTACAACTTAATATCTACATCTGAAACGGAACGACTTATTATGAGATCTCGAGGGTTATATTATGAGCAGGGAGATAAATCAGGACGTCTTTTGGCACATCAACTTAAATCTAAGTCGGCGGCACAGATTATATCAGAAATTGAAGATGAAACAGGAAGCACCACAACAGACCCCTTAAAAATTAATAACATTTTTAAAGATTTTTATTGTGATTTGTATAATTCAGAATCTTTGAAGGACACAACATTGTTTCATAATTTTTTCAAAAACCTGGAAGTCCCTATCCTATCTTCAAATCAGAAAGAATGTCTGGATGAACCAATTGCATTGAGGGAAGTCAGCTCTGCCATCTCAGCCATGCAAAATGGCAAGTCTCCAGGGCCGGATGGCTTCCCAATCGATTTTTATAAAAAATTCTATAAGCAACTAGCCCCGCTGCTGTTAGACATGTTTGATGACGCTCTGTCAAAGAGCAAATTACCTGATTCTCTTAATGAAGCAACCATAACTCTTTTGTTAAAGCCAGGCAAGGATGCGTCTAAGTGTGGGTCATACCGACCAATTTCCCTTTTAAACACAGATATTAAAATCCTATCTAAACTACTAGCTACACGTTAGGAAAAATCACTGCCACATATCATATCACCGGACCAAACAGGTTTTATTAAAAACAGGCATTTATTCTCAAACATAAGACGTCTTTTGAATGTGCTATACAGCCCCTCATCAACCGACGTTCCAGAAATTGTGGTGACTCTAGATGCTTTAAAAGCGTTTGACCAAGTAGAAATGGACTTTCTCTTTTATGTTCTGAAGAAGTTTGGTTTTGGTAAGGCATTCATCAAGTGGATCCAACTTCTTTACTCTCCCCCCCAAGCCTCAGTTATTACAAATCGCATCCGCTCCCAAAAATTTCCTCTGTTTAGGGGCACCAGACAGGGCTGCCCATTGAGCCCTTTACTATTCACACTTGTTATAGAACCATTAGCCCTGGCTCTAAAATCAACACCCTCAATAAGAGGTATCAGAAGATGGGGATTAGAAGCAAAGTTGTCATTGTATGCAGATGATTTATTGCTTTACATATCAGATCCATTGAATTCAATTAATACAATTATTTCAGTGTTGCACAATTTTGGTCAGGTCTCAGGATATAAACTTAATCTAGCAAAAAGCGAATGTTTACCCATAAACAAACTAGCTATGCAAATCCAAGACCATGCTCTACCATTTCATATTTCAAGGACAGGTTTTAAGTATTTAGGTATCAATATAACACCTTCATTTAATAACCTCTTTGATGAGAATTTAGCACCACTCATGTCTAAATTGAACTCAGATTTGCAAAGATGGGACGTTCTACATTTAACCATGGCAGGCAGAGTGAACTGCATTAAAATGAATGTTTTGCCAAAATTTGTATTTTTATTTCAATGCATTCCTATTTTTTTGCCAAAGTCTTTTTTCACTAAACTTGACAAACTTATATCTAGATTCATATGGAAAGGTCAAAACCCTAGAATTAAGAAGGAGTTCTTACAGCGATCAAGGGTGGAGGGTGGGTTGGCTCTGCCAAACTTTAGAGCTTACTATTGGGCATCGAATTTCCACAAGATAGCATATTGGATTCAGTCTGCAGATACTGATTGGTGTGAAATGGAGTGCATGTCATGCATATCATCATCTCCTCTCACTCTGGTTTCATCCAATCTTCCAATGAAGATCTCCAGGTTTACTTCCAACCCTGTGGTAATATCCACATTAAAAATATGGGCTCAATTCAGAAAGCAGCATGATTTGAGGGATACTCTTTTGACTTATACTCCACTATGTAACAATCACAATTTCCTACCAGCAAACCTTGACCATACTTTCGTCACATGGTATAGGAAAGGAATCAAGAGGTTTAGTGATCTGTATATTAATGGATCCTTTTCTTGTTTTGAGGATTTGTGTTCCAAATATGAGTTTCAGCAAAAGGACATGTTTCGCTATTTTCAAGCTCGTCAGTTTGCTAGAAGCCACAGCCCACAATTTCCTATCCTTCCAAGTGAATCACTTTTGGACTTAATTTTGAAGGCTCCTTTTTCTCTGAGGGGTTTTACCACACACTGTTATGCAATCATCATGAAAATGGACATTGTCGACCTGGACAAGATCAGAAATCATTGGGAGAACGAACTTGGAACTGAAATCTCAGAAGACACTTGGACTGATGCTTTAAAAAGAGTGAACAGTAGCACGTCTTGTGCAAGACTAAGTCTCATTCAGTTTAAGGTTGTCCATCGCTTGCACTGGAGTAGAGCAAGGATCTCTTCCATTTACCCAAATGTTGACAGCAATTGTATCAGATGTCATGTTAACGTGGCAAATTTGACTCATATGTTTTGGTCCTGCTATATGTTAACAGGCTATTGGTCTGATATATTTGATGTACTGTCAAAAGTCTTTGGAGTCACTTTACAGCCCTGTGCAATGATGGCATTATTTGGGGTACCGAACAAGGATGCAAATTTAACCAAGAACCAACAGAACATTATGGCGTTTGTCTCTCTGCTTGCACGAAGGCGAATTTTACTTCATTGGAAGTCAGGTGCGCCACCCACTGGCGCTCAGTGGTTGAAAGATGTAATGCTATTATTGCACTTGGAAAAAATCAAATTTGCTATAAGGCGCTCAGACAAATTTCAATCTGTTTGGGAAACCTTTCTATCATACTTTAGTGGCCTCCAAGAACTACCACCACCATTGCAATAAATTAAAAGATTCTAAGGGCTCAATTTTAAAATTTGAGCACATACATTAGCACACTTTGTTTTCCATAAAGACCTTGGAAGGCGGATTGAGCTATTTATTTACAGTTTTTAATTTGTTTATTCTGACATTTACCTATGTCTACCAAACAAAAACAAACAACAACAACAACAACAAACAAAAAAAACAAAACCTAAGGTCTACTGGTGGTACGGTTTCTTTTTATGTATTATTATTATTATTATTGTCATTGTTATTATTTTTGGGTCCAGTCGGGGATGGGGGAGAGACTGGAGGGGAGTAGTTTTGAGTGTGTATAGAATTGTGTTTTATTAGAATTTTACTTTTTTTAATCTAAAATGTTGAAGAAATAGAAACAGATTTCAATTATCGAAGAGAAATTTTGTTGTAAAAAGAAAAAGACAAGAACAACCAAAAAAAAGTGTGGAACATGCAGTGGAAATCTCTGCATGCGGCTCATCTTATTGGTCTAATTGCAGGTCCTCGTCTCCTCTCTCCCACTGCCTGTGACCTGGAAATTGCTCACACAGCCAAATGCTTAGGGACATAATGTTTTGATGGGGGTAGCGTGTTTCTTCAATATTGTAAGTTAAAACAAAAGTAAATATATTGAATCAGATTTCACGTTCCGGAAGCCCGGCAAAAACCAGGGTGTCTCTCATGCTACGGGCCTGAATGTCGAGAAGGGACTCCTTTATTTGTTTATTCTCCTTGTTGAGGTTTGTCATCCCCTCGGAAAGTTGCTTTACCGAGTCTTTCAATGTTTTGTTTTCTTCGGTTAGCATGGTTAGCTGATTCTGGCTAAACTCCAGGGATTCTCGCAGGAACTGGAATTCCCTGTGGAGGATCTCCACCAAAGCAAGCCTGGCATCAAAGCTCGCCAATCGCTCATTTATGGAGTCTAGGATGGCCACAAACTCGTTCTGTGGCAAGGCGGCAGCTGTCGGGGACTCGGCTTCGCGGCTGCGTTTGGTCGCTTGCGATGGCTTCCCCATGACGACGCGTTGGAAGCTTTCCTCCACAAAATCCTGAAGTGACTCGATCGTGTCTTCCAGGGTGGACGATATGTTGAGCAGTCCATGTAGAGGTTTCAGACCTATATTTTTAAGTTTTGGGTCTTGTTATCTGGCGTTTGTTGTGGATATTAGCGCTGTTTTTAGAGCTAGATGGAGGACGCCATGTTGGATTCTGCACTGGGCTCGCGAGAGTTCACAGCATCACACGCGATCTCACCTGCAGCCCGATCTCACCTCCTGATGAAGTTAGGTCAAATATGGAATTGTGGGCCTGTGTTTTTTGTCTGTGTTGTCAGTATTTCATGTTCCTCAGTGGGTGGTGGCAGTGCTGGTCTCATCATCATCATTACTCCCACCTGTGGCTGATACTGTGGCTCCTGCTTAAAAATTCCAGTTCCTCCAGGACCAGATCGTTGTTTTTCCTCGCATGGAAGCTGCTCCGGCATTAGTCCGGTATTAGTTCTTTCATGGGTCACGTCCCAAGTTTTCTTAAAAACGTTTTGGAGAGAAGCCTTGGAGCCTGCAGTCTGAATCACGTCTCGTCACCGAGTCACACAGCCAAGCCGTCCTTGCATTCCTGGGAGTTCACTGGAGGGTACCGCCACCATCACGTTTTACCAACTGAGTTCTGAATTCATAGGAAATCAGACCTCAGGAATAAAACAGCTGTTTCGCCATTGTATGCTTTTCCACGTTATTCTCCATGTAACCGGTCAGTAAGAAACAATTCAGTTCAAGACACATACTGTATACAAATCTGGAGCTTCCACAAACTGTCATCTTAGTTCACAGAACCATATTTCTCCCTCTCACTGAAGCACTTTAGTTTCTCTGCACATATTCTGTACCAAGCCAACCCTTCTAAGGTATTCATTGTTGAGGTTGATGCTTCTGATTTGGGAGAAGGGGCCGTTTTATCCCGACGTTCTGACATTGACCAGAAATTCCACCCCTGTGCCTTTTTTCTCCTGACTACTAAGTCCCGTGAAACAGAACTACAATGTCATTAATAGAGAGTTGTTGGCATTAAACTCACACTCGAAGAATGGAGACATTTACGTGGGGGTGGGGGGGGGGGGGGGTACTGACTTAATTGTGTGGACTGGCAAAAAGATTAAACTCCTGACAGACCCATTGGGCTTTTATTCTTCAACTTTACAGCATCTGTTCAGAGTCAAGTATTATAGCAGGCGTATTCCTCTCGTTTGACCTGCCATCCTAGTATTATTTGGATTCTAAATCTTTTTCCAGGAAACCTTCTGGTGCCCAACCATGGTGGCAGATGTTCGCTCTTTTGCTCTGGCCTGTCCTGGCTGTAACAGAGCCACGGTTCTCATCAACCCCCTGCAGTTAAACTCACCACTGCCAGTTACCAGTCACACATTGCTCTCGACTTCTTCACCGGCCTCCCTGCCTCTAAAGGTAACATAGTTATTCTCACCATCATCGATGTTTTGGAGAGAAGCCTTGGAGTCTGCAGTCTGGATCATGTCTTGTCTCGGAGTCGCAGCCAAGCCGTCCTCACATTCCCTGGGAGTTCCCAAGAGGGTTGCTCAGCACCCCTACCATCACGTTTTACCACCGGAGCAGTAAATCCATAAGAGGTCAAACTTCAGGAATAAAACAGTTGTTTCCCCATTCGTTTTCTACCTTGGAGTATCTCATTTTTCCTCTCCTCTACATTACTGGTGAGAAAGATACAATTCAGTTCAAGATACGTTTACTAATTTGGAACTTCCACTAACTGTCATTTTACCTCACAGGACCAGATCTTTCCTTCTCGCCGAAAGAACGAGATTGCGAATACAAGCGGCCGAAATGAGTTTCCTCCGCAGGGTGTCTGGGCTCTCCCTTAGAGATAGGGTGAGAAGCTCGGTCATCCGGGAGGGGCTCAGAGTAGAACCGCTGCTCCTCCGCATCGAGAGGAGTCAGATGAGGTGGCTTGGGCATCTGGTTAGGATGCCTCCTGGACGCCTCCCTGGTGAGGTGTTCCGTGCCCGTCCCACTGGGAAGAGGCCCCGGGGAAGACCCAGGACACGTTGGAGAGACTATGTTTCTCGGCTGGCCTGGGAACGCCTCGGGGTCCCCACAGAAGAGCTGGAGGAAGTGGGACGTCTGGGTTTCTCTGCTCAAGCTGCTGCCCCCGCGACCCGATCCCCGGACAAGCGGAAGATAATGGATGGTAAAAAAAAAAACTTTTTTTCATCAGTTCTCAGTCTTTGGATCCTGTCTACATACCTACCCTAAGTGATTCAGTCTCTGACTTGTTGTAGTTATGTCTTCAAGCACATAAGAAACACTGCAAAGGCATATTAACAATTTTAAAATTTGATTTACAATAACGGGGGTTTTAAAACTATTCACAAAAGCCGCCTTTTGTGCTTACATTTTTGGAGGACTATAATTGTCTGAAGAGAGTCTCAGTGATTCCTTTCATACAGTTAAAGTCATGAAGGTCCCTCTGACTTAATATTTTTCCTATTCCAATGTGAAACTGAAGGTTGGCCTAAACCATGGAGCTGCAAAGTCAAAGATAGGAGGATGTCAGATATTCCTCTCACACCTCTGTGGCCTGTCTGAGTTCTTTGTCCAGATCCCCAAAGCCAATGCATCTGCCGCATGACACATGTCAGAGACGACTCCCACACAAAGCACCTACAGGAATTTCACTTGCTGAGTTTTGCACACAGTGGCGAGGACAGATAGACTGATGATTATATTTAATGTTTTGCACAGAATCACAATGAGAGATTAAGATAATATATTATACTGTAGCTCACCTGACATCCTAATATTCTTTTATTAAAAAAAATCATGTTAAACCCAGTGGTGCACAATAAGTTTGATTTGCAGCTCAATTAAACTCTCAAATAGACCCTAAAATGCATCACTAAAATATCAGTTAGCATATTTGTGATATATCACAATGTCATGTAAATTTATGCAAAAAACTTTAGATTATTTCTTGTGGTAGATTATCACACAATATTGGAAGTGTTATGGCTACATAGAGGAGTAAACCTTTAAAAAATGAGAAAAAACAGATGTTCATTGAGGAAAAATGTTTATTGAATCAAACCCTGTTACAACTTACTACTGTAAGTGACATATGGTGGTTTCAAAACTTATTATAAGCACAAAACTGAATGAATACCGCTACAAACACAGCAGCTCATGTACAAAGGTCCGTTTTGGAACACTGATGACTTAAAACATGCATAGGTTCCAAAAGATGCTCATGCGGTTGATATCATATGGATGTGCTTAGATAAATTAGAGTTAAATAATTCTGCTGATGTTCTTTCCATCTGCAACCCCTGCGCCTCTTAGGTGTCTGTGTTAAAAAAGTTGATGGACCAATGAAACTATATGGTCCTTACTTCTGGAATCAAGTTCATCATCGGTAGATTTAAGATGAACAGTAAAAAGCTTTTTATTCAGTTTGGCTCTGTTTCATTTGCTTTTTAAATTTTTTAAATGTAATCTTTATTTAAAAAGGAAAAGCCTCATTGAGATCAAAAATCTCTTTTCCAAGAGTGTCCTGGCCAAGACAGCAGATAAAAACGTACAAACAAACATATCAACTTACATACAAACTGACTGATGTGTCACATTCGAAAATCAGACAGAACATCTACAAATGGATGTATCCGCCTCTAAGTCATCCAGTATCTTTTTTACCATGTCATGAAGTTGTCAAGAATAGGCTTGCAATCAAGAATATGCCAATATCTTAGCTTACGACAAGGAGGACCATCCAACATGTCTGTATAGTAAACAGTGATGGGTGACAGATGTAAAATTGGTGAACCTCAGAACCCTGTGATACAGAGTATCAAGAACATGTAGACATTGAGATGAGGCATGCATGTACAAAACATCTCCATAATCCAAAACCGACAGAAAGATTGCAGCATATAACCTCTTTTTGGATTCATTTGAAAGACAGGATTTAATCCTAAAATAAAAACCCAGCTTCAGTTTCAGACTTTTTGCCAGCTGATGAATATGTGGGGTAATAGAAAGATATTCATCAATTAGAACACCTAAATATCTATAACAGGATACGAATTCATGATCTGAGATGAATTTGTTTCAGTTTCAGTTTTCAGATAAAATAACCACGTCAGCATCTGTACAGTGTACCCATATACATGTAATATCCAGTTTTGGGACAAGGCTGAGTACATCTAGATGCAGAAATCCAAGTTCAGATCTCTCTTTAAAATCTGCAAAACCTGTTTGGTTGCACATTCCCCAACACTAACAATAACAACACAATTAAATATTTCAGCCTGAAAGATTTCCTGCTGAATCCTTTGCAACATCCACCAACACCTTTACCATGATTTAAAAAATGAGGGGACATATCAAAATGATCATAAAGGGTAATAATACTGATCAGACTGACTAGATCCAGTGTCAGAAGGTAAGAACAGGAGTAGAGGGAGTGACTTAAGATCCTGTGCACAGGTAGATGGGCATGTTCCTTTGTAAAGTGCATGAAATGGAGCTTTGAACATGAGTCTCCATTCCTATAACAGCTATCCCCAGCGATGCATGCGGAAAATAAGAAACTGAAGAGATAAAAGAGCAACCACGGTTCCCTTCCCGTGTCCATTGGTCGTCGATGATGTTTTGCAACATCACAAAGACAGAAAGAACGGTGAATGAATTATACCAAAGATTCTAAGTCACACACAAAAATCAGTAACAACCAAAACATGAGGAACAAAACACTAGCGGCAGCTACAGTGGCGATTCTAGAGTCTGTGGGGGCCCCAAGCAAAAAAATCCTAGGGGGCCCTTCCGACCAGTGTCCGTCCCCAAAACATCTGACACCAACGAAAAATGTATGAAATAAAACCTCTTTTTATTCCAAACATGTTCCAAACATGAAAAAAATTGTTATTTTTATAATATACATGTAAAGAATAAATAAATAACTAAAAAAGACTACGTTGTCTACGTTGGCACTTAATATTCGCCTGTTGCTATTTATCTACCGGGTGTAGCTGGCCATCCAATAATAATTGTGTTCATTTAAAGATTTGTGACAAGTACAGCTGTTCATGATATCGATTTCATAAGTACGGTTTTTATTTTCCACTAGCCTTGAATTTCCGGCAAACGTTGCCAACAATCGCAAACACTCTGAGGGGCTAGTTCTCCGCGAACATCGCCTACAGTGGAACTTGACGTGAGTTTGACGAAGTCAACAATGCAATTATGGAATTATAGAATGGCATGTTAACTAGATAATCTTTGTCCAAATCATTTAAATTTAACTGTTCAAACAAATCATGTTCACCACGAACGTTCGCCACTGTTTGAAACAGTTTATAAAGTAACTAGACAATCTTTAATTGAATGCACCTCTCGGGGGCCCCCTAGTGGCTCGGGGCTCCAAGCAGTTGCCTGCCTTGCCTGTTGACAAGATGCGCCTCTGGGCAGCTAAGGTCAAGGAGACAGCATCATCCTCCACAACGAGGAGACCAAGCCCAATACAAATGTGCAAATGCATGTGCACAGAACCTCAGGAGGCAGACGATATTCAAATCCAAATCCTCCAGGAAGGGCTGAGAAGATCAAATGTGGTTTTTAGAGTGTCCAAACCACATTTTAACATGCAAATATTGAGAGACTATATGTTAATTAACCCATCAAAATCAAGAATTTACTTTGGAAAACCAATGCTTCCATTATTTCATGTCTATGAAAAAAAGATTCACAAAAAAGTTATTGTGAAGTTCTGACAGAACAATAATCCCCAATGGTTTAAAGGATGTAGATATTCATCCTGCTATAACAAAAGATTGATGATTTATTCTACAGGACAATCCACCATATTTCACGCCCAAGTTGTCAAATCCTAAGGTTCATGTTATCTCTGGCACAAAAGGTGTCTTTTGGCGTTGATGCCCTGATAATAGTTTGAGTTAAACCAAGAGTTGCAGGAAATGCAACATGAGACTGATTTCAAGACCACTTGCTTTTTCATTCTTTTTACTTTTGGTCTTGCTGTTTAGACAGGTTTAGGCTTCGGAACTACTTAGTTAGATACACACAATGTGATGTCCTAGTTAGGGTAAGCAATTATAACTAGTTGGTCAGGTTTAAGAAAAAGCTGCAAATAAGTCTTAAATACTCTGTTGGGAATAATTAAATCTGTTAGGAGGTAATGAGCCAGAATTATACATTTTCACTACAGTTACCCAACACTTTGAAAGGTGCTTTCAGTGGTTCCTTTCTTTTCTTTTTTTGGCACCAATGGGTCTTGACAATATGACAGTGTGCATTTTTGTCAGATTTAAAGTAGGATGGTGATCTATTATCAGCAGGAGGCAGGGTAGATGCTCATCCCTTCACATAGAGTCCAATAGGAAGGGGGTTTTGCAGGTCCTCTACCTCAAAACTCTTCTGAAAGGGTCAAATAATCATATCTGAATGATTGAGCAGTGTAAACTCTGTAGATTGCTTTTCTCAGCTAAGGCTCTGTTTTGGCCAAAAAAAACAGAGTTTCTGCACTGAAGACACACTTTTAGAGACTGACTCCATCATCTAAATGTTAGGGGAGGAGCAGACTGGATCCAGAAGCGAACAAGAGATGGTAAGTTTGGTGTCAGAAAATGGATTTTATTTACTGAGGGGAGAGTTGGGATGCCAGGAAGTGAGGAAAGGCTCCAGGATACGGGTCGGCGGGGAAGGAGGCTCCGTGTCCGGGTGTGTGATCCGTGGGGAGTTGGTCTCGTGTCCAGGGGATTTCCATGCAGGGGCTCGTGTGGTGAGGCTTGAAGGTGGGCTGCTGGCTGGTACGGTGGAAGGCTGGGCGGAACGCTCAGTGGGTCTACATGATGAGATTAATTCTGTTATTTGAGCAAGGGTAATTCTCCTTGGATATATGGCGCTGAATGAATCGAATCATTGGCACAAAGCGTGTCATACCCCGGTACGATAGGTGGCGCTGTACCCATTTAAACTATTGCTAACAGAGCCACTTCCTGTTGACCTCTTCACCACCAACAACAACAAACTCAGGCATTGGAGAAAGATGGCGAACGAAGAGCAAGATGAAGCTACGTCCCTCTACATTTGGTCTGTGATGAGCTGCTTGTTGCACAAACGCCATGCACAACGGAGCATTCTCCATCGCGTTGTTTGTTTCTTTCCGACGGCGACAACAACAGTAATATCGTCTCCTTTGACTTGCGGGTCACGATCCCGGGAAAAAATCTCGAGCATGCGCAGAAGTTAAAGTCTAATTTACCACGTGCTTCACTGTCTGCAAGCAGGTTTAGTGTGACTTTCAACCGAGTTATACCTGACTGCGAGTAACCCGATCCGATTCAATTTTTTGTCAGATTAAAGTGTCTACATGAACTTAATAACTCAGTTTTATTGTAATTTCGCCCGATTTCTACAGTGCCATGTAACCCCACTGACTGATAGCTGGCTGTGCGCTCGAGCAGGCATACGTTTTACACTGAGGAAAGACAATCATCTGGCACCGGAGCACAGGGGAGAGCAGGCTTTAACCGATGCCACATTGGTGATCAGCCACAGGTGAGGATGGTGAGAGAGCACTCCTCCAAGCCGCTACGCCCAGCCTGAAAACAACAAAGAAAAACCAGCCAGCACCCAGGACAAAATAAAAATATAGAAATAAATAAGAGAACAATAAATCAACTAAACAATCAAGATAAATTGTAATGGCCCCAAAGGGTGATAATACACACACACACACATTAAAGCACATCAGATGGAGAGAAAATCAAAATAGGGCATTATCACAGATCTACCCCCTCCTTCTAAAATAAGGGCTGCTCACCATTACAACACTGAAAATGTGTAATAGTGGGAAGACCAAAGAGAAGGACACAATCTGTGCTGAGTGTGTGGGAGAAAAATTAAAAGCTATGACTAATACAGGATTTGACGAAACAAAAATATGACATGTACAGCTGTTGAGAATAACTGAGGGTAATTTAGGCTCAACAATATTGTCGACACCCAAGGTCCATTTGCATTACTGGCGTTGATCAGAAAAATGCTAACAGTTTTCAAATTATGATTGCTAGTTGCCAAATACTAACACACCTGCTTGTGAAAGCCGACTTTATCGCACACGCAGCGCATTAATGTTTGTACACATACAATGTAAATTACTGAATGTAGATTACTGAATGTAAATTACTGAATGTAGATTACAGAATGTAGATTACTAAATGTAAATTACTGAATGTAGATTACTGAATGTATATTACTGAATGTAGATTACTGAATGTAGATTACTGAATGTATATTACTGAATGTAAATTACTGAATGTATATTACTCAATGTAGATTACTGAATGTAGATTACTGAATGTATATTACTGAATGTAAATTCCTGAATGTATATTACCGAATGTATATTACTGAATGTAGATTACCGAATGTAGATTACTGAATGTAGATTACTGAATGTAGATTACTGAATGTATATTACTGAATGTAAATTCCTGAATGTATATTACCGAATGTATATTACTGAATGTAGATTACCGAATGTAGATTACTGAATGTATATTACTGAATGTAGATTACTGAATGTATATTACTGAATGTAGATTACCGAATGTAGATTACTGAATGTAGATTACTGAATGTAGATTACTGAATGTAGATTACTGAATGTAAATTACTGAATGTATATTACTGAATGTATATTACTGAATGTAAATTCCTGAATGTATATTACCGAATGTATATTACTGAATGTAGATTACCGAATGTAGATTACTGAATGTATATTACTGAATGTAGATTACTGAATGTATATTACTGAATGTAAATTCCTGAATGTATATTACCGAATGTATATTACTGAATGTAGATTACCGAATGTAGATTACTGAATGTATATTACTGAATGTAGATTACCGAATGTAGATTACTGAATGTATATTACTGAATGTAGATTACCGAATGTAGATTACTGAATGTAGATTACTGAATGTAGATTACTGAATGTAAATTACTGAATGTATATTACTGAATGTATATTACTGAATGTAGATTACCGAATGTATATTACTCAATGTAGATTACCGAATGTAGATTACTGAATGTAGATTACCGAATGTAGATTACTGAATGTAGTTTACCGAATGTATATTACTGAATGTAGATTACTGAATGTATATTACTGAATGTAGATTACTGAATGTATATTACTCAATGTAGATTACCGAATGTAGATTACTGAATGTAGATTACTGAATGTAGTTTACCGAATGTAGATTACTGAATGTAAATTACTGAATGTAGATTACTCAATGTAGATTACCGAATGTAGATTACTGAATGTAGATTACTGAATGTAGTTTACCGAATGTAGATTACTGAATGTAAATTACTGAATGTAGATTACTGAATGTAGATTACTGAATGTATATTACTCAATGTAGATTACCGAATGTAGATTACTGAATGTAAATTACTGAATGTAGATTACTGAATGTATATTACTGAATGTAGATTACTGAATGTAAATTACTGAATGTATATTACTGAATGTATATTACTGAATTTAGATTACTGAATGTAGATTACTGAATGTAAATTACTGAATGTATATTACTGAATGTATATTACTGAATGTATATTACTGAATGTAGATTACTGAATGTAAATTACTGAATGTAAATTACTGAATGTATATTACTGAATGTAAATTACTGAATGTATATTACTGAATGTAAATTACTGAATGTATATTACTGAATGTAAATTACTGAATGTAAATTACTGAATGTATATTACTGAATGTAGATTACTGAATGTATTTTACCGAATGTATATTACCGAATGTAGATTACCGAATGTATATTACTGAATGTAGATTACTGAATTTAGATTACTGAATGTAGATTACTGAATGTAAATTACTGAATGTATATTACTGAATGTATTTTACCAAATGTATATTACCGAATGTAGATTACTGAATGTATATTACTAAATGTAAATTACTGAATGTAGATTACTGAATGTATATTACTGAATGTAGATTACTGAATGTATATTACTGAATGTAGATTACTGAATGTAGATTACTGAATGTAAATTACTGAATGTAAATTACTCAATGTATATTACTCAATGTATATTACTCAATGTATATTACTGAATGTAGATTACTGAATGTAGATTACTGAATGTATATTACTCAATGTATATTACTGAATGTAGATTACTGAATGTAGATTACTGAATGTAGATTACCGAATGTAAATTCCTGAATGTATATTACCGAATGTAGATTACCGAATGTAGATTACCGAATGTAGATTACCGAATGTAGATTACTGAATGCAGATTACTGAATGTAGATTACTGAATGTAGATTACTGAATGTAGATTACTGAATGCAGATTACTGAATGTAGATTACTGAATGAGGTCTTCACTCTCGCTCCGCGCCAACCGGACATTTGACTATTCTCCTTATATTCAAACTCATTTTAAAAGATAAATAGTACGTAACACATCTTGGTTTATATTATCAAGAATCTCAAAGTTGGAAATCAGTGACACGTGTTTCTTATCCAACTTTAAAGGTTTAAGCTATCACTATTTTCTTTAAAATTTTTTGGATTATTATGTGAGAAAACTAAAAAAAAAAAAGGCATTTTAACACCTTAGGAGCTCACTGTAAACTGAAATGCACATTTGGTAATGTAGTGGATTAAAACCCTGTTAAAAAGCTTTAGTCAATTGATAAAAAAGCAAATACAGTATTATAAGATTTTTATTAACACGTTTAGTGTTAAAAAGACAATATAAGCGTTAATATTATGAGAGAAAGGAAGGGAGAGAAAAAAGGCAGCTTGTCAATTAACATTGTTTTGGCAGTAATACTGAATAAATCCAACTTGCCCCTCTTCTCAAATAATACTCAGATTCATACATTTCCACATCACTAAGTGCAGAGCTGTGAGAAATCAAGCAGTATTGATAGAGACTCTGGGTTTATCCATTCAAAAGAATATATAAAAAATTACAGATGGCAAAATGTTGTGAAAGATATAAACACATTCTGAAAATGGAAATTGGCCATTGAAGAAAAAAAATATTTCATATAAATTGATATGTCCTGCAGATACTGTCTATCTGCAACTTCCTGGTTGCAGATAGACAGTACCTAAATCTAGAAAGAATTTATGTACTACACGCATGAACAGTGTCCTTTTTTAATTTCTACAAAGAGCTCATTACACACACCCATATAGTGCTCCTTATTATTAGGGCTGGGCAACGATTAAAATTTTTAATCTAATTAATCACATGATTTCCCTGATTAATCACGATTAGTCGCATTTGTACGCAAAATCCAAAAATGAATTCAAAAGTAGTGTATAGCCTTTAGCATTTAGTTTTATTTCAAATGTACTGCCATATAAATAAAAGTGCCATAACATTTGTTGTGCAAACACACTTTTAACATCAGCATTTTTATGTAGTTTTTATCTAGAAGCCTCGCTCCACTGTCTGTTTCCTTGAATGACTTGCTGCTATCAATCGTGTGTTTTGCCTTGAAGAGATATTTTAGATTGGAACTACTACGGTGAGAGGACAACTCAAATTGGCTGTAAATGTAGAAGTTGTTTTTTTTAATTTATTTTGAAATACGTGCTTTTATGTTGAAACAAGTAAAACAGGAAGTAGCGCCGGTTAGCTCCGTCGTGCTTCACACAGAGACCGAGGAGCACCTGTAACGGTGATACCTGCTAGTTTATTATTTTATTACTCTATGCTTCGTGGTGTTTGCTGTAACTGTGTGAATGTGATGCATTCAACAGACTTTTACAATAATAAAACCTGCGTTGATCCGCGATAAAATATTTATCGGCATTAAATAATTAACAAGTTAACGCGATAATAACGAGTCAACTCGCCCAGCCCTACTTATTATATTACCACCGATAAGCAATAACATGAACACCCACTTGATACTGAGTAGTTCCTCCTCTTTCTCCTAAAAGAGTTTTAACCAGTTTTGGAAAAAGAAGGTCTTGGGGTGTTCTAGAGTGTTTGACTCTAGAGTGACTGTGCCGCTAGAAATAAATCTGGATAGTGTAGTGGTAAGATTGCTGCGATTCATGTGACCGGAGTTCAAATCCTGACCTCACCCCCTGCATGAAAGGTATTACCTCCAGTAGTGGTCCTTCGGCAAGACCCCCTTACTGTCTACCTGTCTACCTGGGATATGAGTGCAAGTTGCTTTGAATAAAAGTGTCTGCCATAAACATGAACATAAATTCTTTGGGCCCATTTTGATGAGGGGCAGGGTCTTTGTGGATTTGAACTTGCTCCCTATAAATACCATCAAACTGACATCCAGGAAGTTTGGAGGCCGGTTGAACACCTCAGACTCTTTGTCATGTTCTGAGAGCCCATCCTAAGCTGCTAATGTAAAGAAGAGGGTTTGCCTTAAATTATTTTTTTTTTTAAACCTTTTTGGACCTTATTTCTGGCATAAAATACGTTCATCTACTCACCGATAACAGTTTGGTGAAAGTCGGACGCTACTTAGATCAATCGAGATCCGCGTATATCCATATAGCGGGAGAGAACTCTCTCCTTAAGCTGCTGCCCCCGCGGCCCGATCCCCGGAGAAGATGATGGATGGATGGGAAAGAACAGGGAACAATACAGCCTCTGAATAAGGCATGTTTTTATTTCACCAATAAATGAATGAATGAAAGACCAATGAATGAATGAACGCGTACTATTGCACTGTTAGCTCAGAGCTGCCATGTTGTTGTTATTGGCGGCCATCAGGGGCTTTCTCCACACACGTCCATCGTACTCAAAGTTGTCGTCCATGTCGTCAAAATATGATAAATATTCTGCCATGTTGCACAAAACTAGCAGTAGCAAACTCTGTGTGAAGTTAGCCGACTGTCAGAGAGCACGGTGTAAATAAGCTAAGTAAACAAGAATGCAAATAATCAACTATTGGGACAGACTTTTGAACACATCATGTATAGCTCAATGTTGCTCAACCAACAATGCATGGCTCAAGCTTGCAATGGCACTCGATCCAAACACTCGATACGCCCGTGGGCCACACTTGGAGACATGCTGCATAAACAGTCACCCAGGGGGTCTCTGCAGACCTCTCAAGATGGACCCAGGAAGAAAATGAACCTTCTACTGATGGGTTCAGATTCAGAATCAGATGAGGAGGTGCAGCCTGACAGAGCCATACACAGGTACAGAGCAGAGCCAAGCATCAGTATGGAGGACTGCTGCTTGCAGTGGTGGGCCGCTCATTCAGGAGCCCAAGACAAGCTGGCCCTGCTAGCCCGCAAACATCTAGCCACTCTTGCATCCATAGTTCCATGTGAAAGACTTTTCTCAGTTGCAGGCAACATTGATCATTAAAAATGTTCAACATTACATTCAGAAAATGTTAACTTTCAGCGCAGAGAGACCCATACTGCCAAGTGTTTTACAGTATTTTGACTGATTTTCCAAGACCCACAGAAAAGTGTGTCTTATGACTATGTACACACCAAAATTACCAAACGAAAGAGTAGACTCTCTTCTTTCATTAGGAAAAAAAAGTTTGTTTCTACCATTTTCAGTCCTTTAGTAATAGACAGTAGAACATAGGTTGGTTTCACCAAAAACAGCTGTTTGACCAAAAAAACAGAAAGAACAAGCTTCTTTTTTTTTTTGTGCAAAGTGGAACTGCTGCCACCTTGCGGGTAATTTTGCCAATATATTCTCTGTTTAGTGTTTACAAGCCTAAGATTTAGTGACAAACTCCACTAGATTGTCCCCCAGCCCGCTCCGTTAAAAAACGCAATTGACGTCTATAGACGTCTTTGGCAGTCAACGTTTTTTTTAAAATTGACGTCTATAGACGTCAATGGCACCGAAAGAGTTTTAGTCGGCCTCAGCAGCTGTCTAAAAGAAAAATAGGTAGGAGGGCCACATTTAATTGTGTGAAAGCAAAAGAAATCCATCCGTCTATCCCAAATCTGTCACACCTTTCCTCACTTTACTCTCTTTTTCCCCGTTTAATTTCTCAAATGATATTATGTACATGTGTCACGTCCATGGACTCATGTGTTAAGTTTTATGTTTTAGGTGTTCAGTTCATGTCCAGGTTTTGAGTTTCAGTCTTGTCATTTGTTTTTCCCCCTCACTCTGGTCATTGGTTCATTCACATCATTAGTTCATTCACTGCACCCGTTAGTCATTGTCACCAGCTGTACTCACTCTCCAATCACTCCCAGCCCTCTATTTAGTCTCTTGTCTCCCCTGTCTGTTTGTCGGATCTTTGTGTGTGTTCGTCACCGGCCCTGCATGCCATGCCACAACCTGTTCAGTCCTGAGCTAAGTATTTATTCGTTCCATTGTTATTTTTGCCTTGATTAAATCAACCTTTCTTCTGAAGTCCGCATCCGTGTCCTTCCCTAAACCGCACCCTGACAACATGTGACATTATTGTGGTCATTAACTCGTGTTTCCCTGTTCCAACAGGTATCCTTTGAATGGTGTTACAGTGTTTGTTGTCCCCTCTTTTCTGTCCTCTCAAACCCCAGCTGGTGGAGGCGGATGGCCACCCTTCCTGGTTCTGGTTCTGCCAGAGGTTTCTTCCTGTCCAAAGGGAGTCGTTTCTCTCCACAGTCGCCTCAGGCACGCTCAGGACGGGAGATTGGACTGAAGACAAGTTTCAGTGCAATCTGTTGGTTTCCTTAGCTAGGAAATTGTTTTTGAATTGGCTCTATATGAATGAATTGAATTATTTTATAATAATTATGATTACAATGAATTGAATTCCAATTAGCTTGAATTGGACTTTATTAACTGCCTTGAGATGACATTTGTTGTATTTGGCGCTAAATAAATAAAAATGAATTGAATTGAATATGCCCAAATTATTTGTGTGTTATTATTTTGTTTGATTTAATAAACATTATGAATAACAACTCCTATATTTGCAGAGGAGCATAGGAGAGGAGCCAAACTAAGTTATGGTGCTTAATATAATTCTTCTGTTTCTCTTGCTACCAACCTTTTAATTTGTCATGAATGACAAACATATTAAACACATGTATACTGACATATATACACATTTTATCCTTCTGTTCAAGCAAAAACATACATAGAAAAGATCATATTTTGGAATGTGATTAATCGTAGTTAATCTACAGATAATCTGTGATTAATCAGATTAGAAATCTAAATGAAATCACCCTGTCCAGTTAAGCTGGGCATACACTGTGCGTTTTTTTTTTTTTTTTTTTTTTTCAATCGCGGTATTCAGCTGCTGCTCATACTGTACGAGTGAATCGCTAGGGTTAAAACGTCACAGCTCACGATTCCTGTTCTCACACTGTACGACCCGATGGTCTGATGCGATCTGGCTGCTCACACTGCACGACACGTCGGACTCGGTCGCTGCCATGCTGTTCTGTTGTCTTCTTCTTCTTCTGTTGACAATTTTCTCTTCCGTACCTATGTTTGCGCATGCGTAGTGTGACAGGATGAGGTAAATCGGCTCGTGCAACTGCTTCAACTGTGCGAGAGCCTCACGAGGGGCGACCAGGATTTCAAACAAGTTTGATTTTCATCCGATCGATCGGGAGGTGGTCGGGAGGGCTTAATCGTTTGTCGTTACCCCATGTATACTACACGATGCGAGACGCACGATTGAGCCAAAACTCGGCCCGATCTCCAAAATAGTCGCACGAGTGAAAATCTTGTCGACATCGGGCCAAAAATCGCACAGTGTATGCCCAGCTTTAGGAAGCAGCACTGATTGTGAATCAGTTCCACCTGCTGTTGTGCAAATGGAACAGACAACAGGTGGAAATGAGAGGCAATTAGCAAGACAACCCCTAAAAAGGAGTGGTTCTGCAGGTGGTGACCACAGACCATTTCTCTGTTCTCATCCTTTCCGGTGATGTTTTGGTCACTTTTGCATTTTGTCAGTGCTCTCACCCTTAGAGGTAGCATGAGGCGGTATCTACAACCCACAGGAGTTGCTCAGGTAGGGCAGCTCATCCAGGATGGCACATCAATGTCCAGAGCATGGAGGAGATAACAGGAGACGTGGAGGGGGCCGCAGGAGGGCAACAACCCAGCAGCAGGACCGCTACCTCCTCTTTTGTGCAAGGAGGAACAGGAGGAGCGCTGCCAGAGCCCTGCAGAATGACCTCCAGCAGGCCACTAATATGCATGGCGGTGGGTCAGTAATGGTGTGGGGAGGCATTTCTTTGGAGGGCCGCACAGGCCTCCATGTGCTAGCCAGAGGTACCCTAACTGCCAGGTACCGGGATGAGATCCATTGTGAGACCATATGCTGGTGCAGTGGGCCCTGGGTTCCTTCTGATGCATGACAACGCTCGGCCTCATGTGGCTGAGGTGTGTCAGCAGTTCCTGCATGATGAAGGCATTGATGGTATGGACCGGCCTGCCCGTTCCCCAGAAATGAATCCAATCGAGCACATCTGGGACATCGTGTCTCGTTCCATCCACCAACTCCACGTTGCACCAAAGACTGTCCAGGAGCTGACTGATGCTGTAATCCAGGTCTGGGAGAAGATCCCTCAGGAGAACATCTACCGCCTCATCAGGAGCATGCCCAGGCGTTGTGGGGAGGTCATACAGGCACGTGGCCACACACACTACTCAGCCTCATTTTGACTTATCTTGAGGAATTTCCACTGAAGTTGCATCAGCCTGGCTGATCTGCTCCCCGCTGTTTTTCTTTTATTGTTCTGAATAAACATGTGAAACAACAACATAAAGAACATTTGACCCAGAGATACCTAAAAACCTTGTAATCCCCAGTAATTGCACAGCGATGGGAAAGAACATTTCTATTTACAAGTTGGTTACTGAAAGTATTGACAGTTAGTTGCGCAGACCTTAACAGGACTAAGGATGAGAAACTGAGAAGAATGGTATAAGGGGGTTGGTGAGTGATTGGAACAGAAACAGGCTGCTGATCACGGTCACATCTCACTAATGGCTCTTTTCCACTAGCTCGGCACGGCTCGGTTTGGTTGTGTTTCCATTACAACTGAGTATTACTTCGTGCCTCCTCGATGTGGGCGGGGTCGTCGTAACACGGCTGCGCGAACAGAACAACAACATACTAGGAGGATAGCATGGAGGACATGGAGGCGCTCGTGTTGCTGCTCACCCTGTGGCTTTTTGTCGCACAGAAGGCAAGAGAAGAGAGCCAGAGAAGACTCCTGGCCGCCAGACAAAACAGTATTGAAAAGTGACGACACTCATCGGCCAATCAGTGGAAGGCAGTCGGCTGACGTCACGTTTTAGTAACGCTTCGGCTCGCTTGGAACCAGGGCTGAGGTGATACGGAAAATCTACCTGGTTGCAGGTACTGCGTGCTAGTGGAAACACACAATAGCGCGCCGAGCCGAAGCGAGCTACTGGAAAAGCGCCATAATCCTATCACAAAGAGGTATTAGATGCAACTCTACATACCTCTTTGCAACCAGTTTCACCTAGAAACCTCCAACAACTGCATGCAACCGGATCAGTGGACTCAATTTTTCCTGGCAATGGTTGGTTGCTAGGGCATCACCAACTTGTCTCCAGTCTTTGGTAATTGGGGCCTATACGCCATCATAAGTTCTACTTTGTAGCTGAATATTCTTTCTCTGTGCGGTCATTCTCGGAATGCTGCTTTGTCTTCTCAAATTCATGTCTTTAATTAAAGAAAAAAAATAGTACAGTCTAATCCAATTCAAAACTACTTTATTTATCCCTGAAGGAAAATTATATTGCTGTGATATTATTATTCATCTTAAGCGTTATTAAAGATAGTGTTATAAATAGATAACACAATGAAATATAAATCAGCTGGCAGACATCTAGAGAGCTGAAGTGTAGTTGAGAGGAAGTAGGGGTAGAAATCTTCAGAGTTTGCCATCAGTGGGTTAGGGTATTGCTTTTGTAGTTTGGCACCAACTTAGCTGATGAGTAGACATGCAGCATTGGCAGGTAACACAAGTGAACTCTCTCTGTAGATAATATGAACTCACAGCCAACAGTTCAACATCTGAGGTGCAGAGGCGCTCCTTCTCAACAACACATTCACCGTCTGCTGTTAACAAGCGCTGTAATCCTCCTCCTTCATTGTTACCACTCTGTCTGTAGTCTCTGTCTGTTCATGTAGTCTTAAAGCTGAGTAGAGAAGTGTTAGAATTGTTCCTGCAGCCATGTCTTGATGAAAAAAATGATCTTGCCTTCCTAATATATCAGGGGTCCAAGCTTGTCCAGTTTATCTGCCAGTGACTTTACAGTTCCATGATGGTCTATGGAAGAGATGGTTTAACACAGGGGAGATGACTCCTCCATGGCTGAAGCTACAGCTAGCCTCGGGGTTAACCTCCTTCAGATTGCACAGCAGTGGAGAAGCAAGCACGGAACTTGGTTTGTGACTTGAGCAGCTGGAGCTGTTATCGCCGCACTTTCAGTTTGTATCATGCATTTCCAGCAGGACAGGCAGTTTCTGGTAGCTAACCTTTGCAACACACACTGTTTGCTCCGCTCTCACGCATACACACACATTCCCTCTCTTACGCACACTCGCTCCTACAACCTGCACAGTACGCACTTACTGTCGTTCACCCTTTGCTCCATTTTGTTCCTGCTCTGTAGACTTCTCCTCTTCACCTCATCTTAATTTGAGGTCTTATTCCAGGCACTACTTGGGCTTTAGAAAGCTCAGTTAGCTGCTCCAACAGGTTAACAACTTTCTTGTTGCCATGGTGATTCCTCATAACAGGTATAAAAATTGCAAGAGTTACCAGCAGAAGTCCTTCCAGCAGCACAGTATCCAAACCATCACAGATTTCTGTGATTTCACAGCTCAGTGGAAAATCCCCAAAAGACAGAAAGAAAGATACGGTATGTCCACAGCTACTGCAGCAGGCTGCCTGCATCTAGGGTGGTGCCATTAAGGAATGTACATATCTCCAAGTGGAAAACTGGACTTGAACATATAGTAGAACCAAGGGTCAGAGTGAGACCAACTTTTTTTTTAGCCTGGGAGTTTCATGGCCAAGACAAGCACACTTATCTTTTAGATGTGTGGGGAATTGGATGAAGTAAGCAACACTCAAGTTCTTGCTATGCTGTGATATTCATCCATTAATATTGTCAGTGGTGGATATGTTTTTTAGGCCACATAAGTATGATGGCTTTCAAATATGCCAGTGAGTATTTTAGTCTGTTTGCAAACTTCATTGCTGAGATACTTTTCTTACTGGCAACATGTGTTAGTTATTGAATTATTGATTTTGCTGCATTAACTGATTATTTATTACCACTTAACTGAAGTTGCAATACAGCACTGCAAACTTCTGCAGATGAAATGAAAATATTTTAACTGACTGGACAAGATCTTGTTCTGAAAAAAATCTAAAAAACATTTGTTGCTCTTTTAATCTACAGTGTAAACATCTGCTTCTCTGAAAATATAGATTTCGTGTCAAATCTGTTGATGAACCTTGTGTTTTATACTAAACTGGAATAACTTGAAATGACATGTATTTTTTATACTAACCTATCCTACCTGTCCTCTTAGAAATCAGATTTTTCACGACTAGTTTCATAGCCATCACAGTACTCCGGGAGATTTTGCGCTATTTGCTGCTCAAGGCAACAAATAAATCTTTCTACAGCACTGTACAGGTTGAACATTCAGTGCTGTAGTGATATGACCTTTTGCTCTGTGACATGGTGACAAGGAGACATTCCATACTAAACACCAGAATCATTATCATTTATTTTCTCACCATAGCCAGTTGTAAGCTCCTTTATTTTCTTAGAAAACAACATCTGTTCGTCATACATTGAACTGCTTCACCCTCGACATCTTTTGTTTTTCACGCCTAATCTTTTCAGCCCCTCTTTGCATCACTGACCATGTATTTTCTGCTTTTCAAAATGTTCATTATTGCTATGTCAAAGTATCAATGAAAGCAATGTGTGAAGCTTGAGCCAAATGGCATTGTCTACTGCAGTCAAGAGGAAAACGTATACAGGTAAAGCAGATTACCAGGCATAATGATAGTCAAAGTAGACTTTTCCTTCTGACTGGCATAAGGGGCCACATATTAAGCAGCCAATTCTCCTGAAACTTGAAATTGACAGCTTGGGCTATGGTAGAGGCTGTTTTAATTCTACTAACTATATTTCACAACTTCCTTAACAACATAGAAATTAAGAAGCACAGGATATTTTATTATTACCATTTTCAAAACTGCAGTTTGGTGTAGTTGCTGAAGAGCTGATGCTAATATTCAATTCAATTCAATTAATTTTTATTTATAAAGCGCCAAATACAACAAATGTCATCTCAAGGCACTTAGATAGTACGTCCAATTCAAGCCAATTGGAATTCAATTCATTGTAATCATAATTATTCATAAAATAATCCAATTCGTTCATATAGAGCCAATTCAAAAACAATTTCCTAGCTAAGGAAACCAACAGATTGCACTGAATATATGCCTACAGGATGTTCCTTTAGAGTCAAGCACATTTATTTATCACTACGTTCAATTTTAGCTTTGTCTCTCCTTCAAAATAAGTTGCCTTCACCCTCCACAACCTATTCTCTCAGGTTGTTCAGAAGCCCCCAGGGTAGATAAACACCATAAAGATCTCTTGCACTAATTAAGCTGGAAGTTGCTGGCAGAACCAGAAATTCCAAATTTGAGTGGGCTGACTTTACTGGGGCGAAATCTCTGTTTTTCCGCTCCAAGGCAGAGCAAAAAACATCAATACTGCATTTTTAATGGAAGAAAATGAGGGCATGCATAATTTCTAAGCTCTATGATGTGTATTTGTTGCTTGTACCGACGCATAATCCATATTGCAGTATGTCAAACTGAGTTTGTAAATTATCTTCACATCAAAAATGACACTATTAGTCTTAAAGGCTGCAGATGGCTGTTGTCACATTAAATTCCCAACATTCTAGACATAGCATAGATTGTTTTAGTCACAAACAAATGGTGGCTCTTTGCTTCCAACAATCTGTATGTATCATTCATATTACTGACATTTGTGTACATTTCCACTATAAAAACCTACGTGACTGTTTTGGATGTAATCGGTTGCTCTCAGATGGAAGGCGATCCCCGCTCTTACCCTGCACCCCTTCTCATGTGAGAAACATAACAAAAACAAACTGCCTTGAAAAGCTGAAGCAATGTGTTGAGGTAACAAAGAGAAAAGTAATCAATCCACACATTTTCAATCACTAACAAAGTATTCTCCACCTGTTTTAGGGCAGATGTCTGCTACATCTATAAAAAAAATGTTGTTTTTAATCCGTGCACTGGTAATATTCATTCGTTTCCTATACCCCCTTATTCCGATTCAGGGTCGCAGGAGCCTATCATAGCTGTCATTGGGCTAGAGGTAGTGTACACCCTGGACAGGTCAACACACACAACCATGCACGCTGACTCTTAGGGACAATTTAGAATCACCAATTAAACACGGGAAGAACATGACAACTCCACACAGAAAGGCCCCAGCCTGGAATTGAACCTGGAACCCTCTTACTGGGAGGCAACAAAGATGACCTCCACATCACCGTGCAGCCATGCATTCACAACATAAACCAAAATGGCAACGCTGGGATTGTGAGATTACCAGAAGACACAGCCACACAAGGTAAAGTGGCTAACAGTAAAGTTTTTTGACTGCTTAATTTGTCAAATAGCTGCAGTTGTTGAGGACTCTGAGACCTAGTAGGATTGCTTCCCTGGTACTCCCTTTTTTCTTTAATCCTCTAAAACAATAATTGACTTTATAAATTAAACAACTCTGAATACTCTGCCCCTCAGAACACAATTTTGCTCCATCTTTTACCAATGGACTAAGAGAACATTGTGTGTTGAACTGTAAACTCCATATAAAAAAAAAACCTGTGCCTCCACCTGAAAATTTGGATATGTTTTTATCTTAGAGGAGGGTTAGTGTATTGTCCAAAGCTGCAAGTCACCCTGGAATTACACTTTGAATTGTGAAAGTTGCTCAAACGCAAACTCCACGTTGGGCACACCCAGCTTATTGGCAAAAAAACTCACATCTCCAGGCAACTGCGAAGAGCTGACGTTGGGTCCAGGGCAGTTTCCTCCACAAATGCAGCTAAATAACTGCCTCTGTAAAGTATGAGAAAGGATAAAAAAAAAGAGAAACACGGTGGTATGAGAGAATTTCTTTGATGGAAAGCAAGAAGAAGAATGCCAAAAAAATAAAACTTATAAAAGGTTAGCCTGCTAGTACTAAGTTATATGTGTCTAATGACTGCAATACTGAGTCTATCTACAAGAAAAGAAAGACCAGACTCTCCTATTTGAGGAAGATAAAGTTCTTTAATGTTTGCAGCAAGATGTTTTAGACATTTAAACAACATCTAAATGGTCAATAGATGTCCAGCCTGAAACTAGCTTAAATTATGTTAAAGTGAGAGGAAATCTTCACATTCAGCCAATATTTCATCATGATCTAAATATAAATGAAACAAAACAGCACATGTAGGACTCAAACTTAAGACTACGACCAACATGCCAGCAGGGGCCACCAGGGCTCATTCATGTTAAGCACTAAATGCATTGAAATGATGTCTTTGTGTGGTCACTTCTGTCTACTGCAGTAGCCTTACACAATGATGCGTGCTCCATAATCTCTGTAGCAATCATAAAGCAATGTCTGACCTGTCAAATGCCACACAAAGTCAGGTCTGTTATTAAAGCACTGTCTGCAGTTATCCTTGAAGGATAACCTCAATACCAGAAAATATATAATCTGTATGACAGCCATCCAGATAATAAAAGCAGTAAGGGGAAACTTCAGAATGGCATAAAATCAAACCCTTCCGTAGAAGAGTTTTCCATATAATCTAAAATATTAGAAAATAGGATCTTTTCTAAAGGAATAATTTGTTCTGTGAAATTACTAAAGTTAGCATCCCAGAAAAATCTTGTTTGTGCTCTTTATCTACACGGGTAATAGATTTACCCTTTAACACAAGAGATGCAGAAATATGTAAATATTTAGAGGTATAAATGTTTCCACAATATACATTCCAAAATGTAAGATGGTGCATGTGGGTCTTTTTTTACCCTACAGGACAACAATGTACATCACAACATTGGGACAAAAGAGGGTATTTCTGAGAATAAACCTGATGTAACAACTTGTACTGTATGCTCTGCTGCATTAACTATCCCAACGGCTTACATAATAATCTTGAGGGTAATAACTTATTTGTACCTATATGCGATTTTGTCAATGCGCTGCATCTTCACTACATGTTTGTGTTGTGCTTGTGAAGGACAAAAGACTTGATAAAAGCACAGTTTAAGCTAAAAGAAGTGTTGCTTGAAAGCTGAAGTTAATCCGACTTGTCAAGGACGAGTCTAACGTGTAGTAAATACAGTATAGTGCTTAGAGAGCGTGGGATGAGGTGAGGGTGTTGTGGCTAATTGCTCAGTCCATGCTTTTGTCACAGCTCGTCAGCACTAACTTAGCTTCGTGAGGCTGAATGCTTTCTGCTGTTGTTCCTAATTGAAAGAGCAACACAGCGTCTGTAATAGAAATTGTTGAAAGTACAATGGATAGTGGAAGCAAACGGACTGAAACAGTCAATCAAGTGAAGGCTTATCTCAACTGTCCACATCCTCTGCACCCGCCTGATGTCACTATGGTCTTCTGTCACATTGCATTTAATTAGAGTTTCCTTTTATCAAGGTCTGTCAAGGGGAGAGGGCTCTGGTATCCAATCATCTCTGCGACTGTCACTGACACATTGTTGTCACCTTTTCCATTTTATTTTTCATAAAGGCTGCTGCTCTCTGAACGTTAACAGCTGCTGTGACACATTCCCACTCAACCTGAGTGAAAGCCAGTAAATGATACCTGTAACCTTGGCTCACATTGAAATTTCTCTTTAATCTCGTGCTTTTCCATTTACTCTGAAAAAAAAAAGACTGGCAGTACAAAAACATTTACATCGTTATTAATATTCATAAAAGGCCTTTTGTTACCTATTTACAGCTTATGTGTGAGTTAACAAGGGGATAAATGGTAGTTGACATGTGTACACTTTAATAGATTTCTGAAATAATGAGCAACTGACACAAAAAGGACTGATTACAACTTGAAGCAGTATTGTATTTAAAGAGGAGTTATAGCCAACACAGCTTGATAAAGAAAGAAAACCCAAACTCAAGGTGAAATTCTATGAAAAACAGAACATATTACAGCACAGGAAATCCTTTGCTTGACAGATCTTTGATCTTTGTGTGTAGTCGATGTGCACTGACTACTTAACAAAATTAGATTAGCTGCATATAGGTCCCTGAGCAAAAATTGTATTGTCAGATCCTTTTCGAACCCTACAATAAATGTCACTTTCATCATTTTCATGGTTACCAATAAGCCAGCCATTGCTGTGAATTGATGACTCCACTCCTCCTCCGGTTAATACTAATCGAAGGCAACATGCTTGTTTTTTCTCTGGCATGATTCTTATTCTTCGAAGGAAGTTTTTAAGCAAGAGCATTTTCACTTGCACCAAGAGCTTTGATCTGTATTTAACTCAATAAGGTTTTCAAACTTGTTCCTGAGATTCTATCACCTGTTCTAAGAAAGTGCAAATGAAGTTTTTTTTAAAGCTTTTTGACATGCACTGTCAAGTAGCAAAGTGAGCGTAATTCTTAACTACTACATGTTCCTTGTAACAAGACAAATGTGCTTGTTTTAGTCTGGTCCTTCTGGTTTCCAGATAGCCATTTGGGGTCTCTGAGGGTTGACATTTTATTTGGGTTAAAAAAATCTTGGCAAGTCAAGGTTGTGTATTTTCTCGGTAGATATTTTCTTTGTTATTTAAGCAGTAAAAACTCAGTTTTATTATATTTTTCTTGTTTATAGAAGGTGAGTTTCTGCAGTGCTGCCTTCTTGTGCCCAGGTGTTGAATGGAATCTGTCCCTCCTTTTCTGTTCCTGCAGCCAGGGCACAAGATGCTGTTAAATGGTTATTTTCCTAAAGTTTCAACTCAATAACAAAAAACGGAGTCAGGTCCTCCTATTGATGATACCAAAAAGCCTTGTGTTCAGTGTTCTTTTCTGCTGCTGCTGACCTGAGCAGCTGCCTATCTTGGCCAAGAGGCTTTAAATCTTAATATATTTTTTTAATTTCCTGGTTAAATAAACGTTAAACAAAAAAATATTAGAATGAACGAATGAATGAAACTGCAGAAACATGAAATGGTCTGGGGAGAAAATACTTTGAAATCTTAAAACCAGCATGATTTAATGGAAACCCATCATAACAAATGCCTTTAGCTGGGTTCAAGTACTTTTCAAAGAACCCAGTTGTGTCATTAGTCACCAGATTTGTTAGTCACATTTTACTCAAAGTGAGGTCATAATGTCTTGTGATGCTTAGAATCAGGACAGGAAGCAATTTATATAACACTGTTGAATCTAACTGAACAGTGTTTTAAGACACTACCACTGCTCTAAGCTTAAGGTGTCAGTGTTGTTATGTTGTTTTAGAAAATGATTTGGGGGTGCAACTTGATTTAGATTATCCTGTGCGGCTGTTGTTTTGCTTTGATGAAACACACCCACCCCCCTCTCTCAGCCCTGACATGTCATCAGGCTCATTTCAAGCCACAACTGTTACTTTCCTCACCTCTGTATTTGTTGATGGTACATTTTTATTTCAACATTGCTGCTGAAACGAGATATTGAATGAACTTCATCTGAACTCAATTTGCATGAATGCCAGAGATTAGAAAAGGCTCTGCCACCACTGAGCAATCCAATTTGTGAGAAAGTATGCTATTGGACAAGTGCTACCATAACTGCGGCCAGCTGCCATTTCAAACTAGATTTCCATATGTCAAGTTAAACATCAGTCTTCTGGGGCTAGAGAGAGTAAGGAAGATACATTTCATACTCTGGATGTGAGAAGCTAAATTCTCCCTTTGAAATGTTTTCTTGTTTCTCATTAAATTCCTTAATATAAAAAATACTGAAACTACCCATACATAAACTGTAATAACAATTGTGGCATCTTGTTTTTTATGCTTCTGGGCAACTCCATTATTTTTTACAAATCTTTATCATAGCTAGTCTGAGAACATCTCCATAGCCTTGGAGATGAGCAAGTCGAAACAAACGTATAGGTTGTTTGTATATCTCCTGAGATATGACCCGTAAAGGCATCCTGTGAAGTCCTGCCCCTTACAGGAAGCAACTTGATCTTCCCAAGAATTTCTCTTAAGTTGACACATGATAGCCAGTTCCAAGAACGCAGTTCCAAGAACGCAGTTCTGATAACTGTCCTTCCCCAGGGGAACTGTTTCAGTTTGCATTCGCACTTGAGTCGGGACCTGATAGGGACTGATGCGGCGCAGCCGTCTGCGACAGCGATGTGTTACTTTAGCGCCACATTCAACAACAAAACAAATCCCATAAAAGTAAGGAGAGAAGAAAAAACACCACCAAGAAGCTAACATAGAGAGCGGGGAGGCCACCGTGTTCATGGTCTGCATGATGGTGATATTAATCATGGACGATCACATCGGGCGTCTAACATGGAGGCTGGAAGAGCTCACAGAGAGTCAGGAGACGAAGGATGGAGCGCAGGCCATACTTCTTGGTTTCATGAAGAAAGGAGAGCAGAGCGCCGCAGACAAAGGAGACAACGTGTAAGTTTAACTTATTAAACACGCACCGGTTGTGTCCGCGTCGTATGAGGAAACATTTCAGCCGTGACAGCATGACAAGGGGCGTAGCTACCGACCACCAAACACCTCCGTCAGATGTGTTCCTATAGAACCCAGAACAGACCCAGCCTAAGAGAAGGAGCTGAAATGGTTCCAGGAACTGAGGGTCATGGTCCCGAGTTCCTGTATGTGCGAATGCAGGAAAAAACGGCCCCGTTCCTTAAAAGGTTATTAGAACTGCCAAAGGTTCCTACAGTCCGAATGCGGCTAATGAGGTGGCGGGTTGATTGGGGGCCATTACCATGTATCGGTGTGAGATGGAGACTGTTTCTATGACAACATTCCAAGAGTTATGCTCAATCAATAACTCCACTTCTTAAAGCTGCAGTCGGCAGGTTTTCAAAATTATGAGTCTAAAGTCGGAAAATTCGAACTGATACAACTCTCAGGTCCCTCCCCCAACCTCTACCAAGCTCCGAATCGCCCCCCAAACCCCTCCCCCTCTGTGGACGAGGTTGTGCACGTGAGTTCACACCAGTGTGCGAGCACACAAGCTGGGGCAGACTCACGCTCAGCAGCGTGTGCACAAGCTGTGATTGACAGGTAAGATTCCTCCACCCTAACTTGATTGGTTAAAAACAGCCGGGAGTGCTCGGTTTTTGCAAGCATGATTACAGGCTTCAGAGGGAGCTACAGATTTCGTTATTTTTCCTAAACAGCCTATTTAATATTCTACTTCCAGAATCCCATGACAGTTCAAGCTAATATGACTAAAAAAAAGTTGCCGAACGCAGCTTTAACTACAACAACATTTTAGTTAAACATGTTTGCAGCTTCCTGCAAACATAATTAGGCATTAGCATTACTTGGTTAGGGTTGCCTTTGTTACAAACACTAGACATTACCATGAGACGTTTTCACTTCCTGGTTGACTTTACTCTATAAAATCCCTCGGTTTAGAGTTGGAAATCAACATTACTTGTATAAGGTTGGAAACAATTATGATTGGGGCTTTTGATCATGCAGCTGTCACCTTAGTTTTAGTGTGATGTGAAGTTATCTGAACATGCCTCATTTAAAACATTTGCAGGTGCTGCACAGTATAGTTTGAGAGCCCTTCATGGATCCAGGCTGTATAAAAAAAAATCTTTAACTTTGCCTGGCATCTTATATTCTGTACAATAAAAGAAAAGTATTTCAGATTGCTGCCCTGGGTAAAAATCTAGCCTAACCTACCACCCTTCTTTTCAGCAAACTAAGATTTTAGAAAATATACAGCTGCTTTTGAGAGAGTTTCAGTTGACCTGAGGGTTATGTCATTTACTCAACACTTTAAAGCTCTGTGAAGTCTTTGAATTTCAGCAAAAAAGGTAACAGATCAGATGAAAACGCTGAAAAAAATACCTAAACTCAAATCCCAAAGTGGGTTTATATAGAGAGATAAGTCACTATTCCATTAGCTGGAGAAAAAATTTAAAGTCAGGTCATGTAGCACTTCTTTTCTCTCTCACAACCAGTCACAGTGCATTAAAAGAGAGTGTTTGGGAAGGAAAGAGACACAAAAATAGCCAGAATAAGAGAAGAGTCCTTTAGAGAGGTATTATTAAAGAAGAAAGGCATAGAAAAGGGGATGCAGTGGGAGGAGAAACAGAATAAGAAAGTGAAGAGGGAGAAAAGAGTGCAGGGGAGCATAGAGAATGGGTAATTTCAGCCTGTGGTGCCACACTGGGAATCAATATTTAATTTCTTTGTCAGCTATGATAAGGAGAGATTAAAATCATTTGGAGATCTCTGCCCACCACTCAATATCACTCGATGTTGAAAATCATGTGTGCTACATGCTTTCCTGGACTTGGGTATAGAAGCATGAAACTAGATCATCTACTGAAGTGGGAACACTAAGACTATTCTTGCTGGAACCAGGCTATGGTAGATTTATGGTTAATATGTTATTTTGATTTTACAATAAATACTCAGTGTGGCTTTAAGGCACTGCACGACCTGCAGGCCAAGGCAGCATTACATAAATGATGGCAAATGTTAGAGGACTGAGGGCTTTAATCAACTCCCTTTCCAATTCTCTTACAGAATACTAAACTGATACTGTTTTCAGTTAATCATGATGTCATTCACTGAACAAACAAACACCTTGTGTTTTGGTGGGGTTTTAGAAATGATAATTTAGTAGTTTGCTGCTTGTTGAAGTTGATTCAGTCCTTTAATAATAACCCTTATTTTGTCATAATATCGGTAGCATCTGCAACACCATCAAGAAAGAATAGCTTTGTTTGTTTTCTTGTTCTGATTAGTTTTCACTTCACTGTAATTATGATTTAACAATTCAAACTGGGTTTTTTCTGTCAGCCATTTTCTTTTATTTTATTTTTTATCTTGATGCTACAGTACTGAACAACTACAGGCCCATATCAAACCTGCCATTCTTAGGCAAAGTCCTAGAAAAAGTTGTATACCAACAGCTTAGTGACTTTCTCCTGTCTAACAATGCTTTTGATACTTTCCAATCAGTCTTTAGGCCCCACCACAGCACTGAGACAGCTCTGATCAAGGTGACAAATGACATCCGCCTGAACACAGATGCAAGTAAAGTCACAGTCTTAGTTCTGCTGGACCTGAGTGCTGCCTTTGACACAGTTGACCATGCGATCTTATTACAGAGGTTAGAAGACTGGGTGGGAATCTCTGGTCGTGCTTTAAACTGGTTCAAGTCCTATCTGGAGGACAGGAAATATTTTGTTGAAATTGGTAACTGTATCTCAGACCAAATGGCTATGACCTGTGGGGTTCTCCAGGGGTCAATCCTGGGACCCCCATTGTTCAATCTGTGCATGCTTCCATTAGGCCAGCTAATACGCAGCTATAATGTGTCCTACCACAACTATGCAGATGACACTCAGATCTACGTGTCACTGACGGCAGGAGAACACGGGCCTGTAGATACATTGTGTCACTGCATGGAACAGATCAGTGTGTGGATCTAAAACAATTTTCTCCAGTTAAACTCAGACAAAACTGAAATCATTGTCTGTGGCCCACAGAAACAAAGAGAAAGTGTTATCAGTCACCTTGAGACTCTCTCTCTGAAACCTGATAATCAGGTTAGAAATCTCGGGGTAATATTGGACTCAGACCTGAACTTTAACAGCCACATTAAATCTGTAACATCAGCAGATTTTTACCATCTAAAAAACATTGCCAGAATCAAAGGAATAGTGTCTAAACCAGACTTAGAAAGACTCATTCATGCGTTTGTCTCCAGCAGGTTAGACTACTGTAACGGCCTGCTCACTGGGCTCTCTAAACGGGCTGTAAGACAGCTGCAGTACATCCAGAACGCTGCTGCTCGAGTCCTGACTAGAACCAGGAAATACGACCATATTAGTCCAGTGCTCAGGTCTCTGCACTGGCTTCCTGTCGCTCAGAGAATAGACTTTAAAACAGCTCTGCTCGTGTACAAGTCTCTTCATGCTCAAGCGCCAAAGTACATCTCTGACATGTCAGAGCCATATGAACCAACTCGGGCTCTGAGAACCTCAGGGAGGGGCCTCCTGCTGGGGCCCAGAGTCAGGACTAAACAAGGTGAGGCTGCGTTTCAGTCTTATGCTCCTAAAATCTGGAACAGTCTTCCAGAAGATGTGAGACAGGCCTCAACTCTGACAATGTTTAAATCCAGACTGAAAACAGTTCTATTTAGATGTGCATATGACACCTGAAAGTATTTTATCTGCACTTTTAAATTAATGAATTAATGATTATTTTTTATGTTTTTTTCCTTTTTTTTAAGATTTTATTGCTTTCTTGTGATTTTATGTAGCTGTAAAGCACTTTGAATTACCTTGTGTACGAATTGTGCTCTACAAATAAAATTGCCTTGCCTTGCCTTGCCTTGTCTACTTTTAATATTTGTTTTTAGCTCCAATAGAAAAAGATTAAATTGGCCATTAACTTATTTTCTATATCCTTCAAATACTGTAGGTGAGTGGCGTAACTGTTCACAGAGTCCATCATAGGGGTTAGGGTTTTTTCCTTTCAAACTTTGACTGGTACTGTGTGTAAAAGTTATCTGTGTGAGCTTAAAGCTCAGGCTTTCAGACTGGTCTGACCATTTTCTTTCTCATGTCTTTTTCTGCTTTTACAAAATGCTGGCAGAAGCTTATCACATATTTCTTTATACAGCACACCGTACAATTACAGACAGTAAAACTCACAAGCTCAAAGAAATTGATCTACAGCAAGTATCTGTAAGATGACCAGTCAGACAAAATGAAGCTTTGAGGGGGTTGGGGTCCCAAACACACAGAGCCTCAAGTGGCTTGTCTCAGACAAACTTGAGTTCTGTATCAAGGGTAAGTATGAGACCCTTTTCATTTTTCTCTTTATATAATTTATTTATTCACTCGTTTATTTAATTACCACAAATTAATAGAGAAAAGGGGGACTTAAGCATTTTGTTCACTCGGTCTTCATGTGACAGCATCGTGACACATCAAATAAACACAGGGTGGGACAGTGAACAACAGTGATTTTCCTTCAATTCATTTTTAGGAGGCAGCTGATTGCAAAATAGCCTGACTTGGATAAGGCTAATTAATAGATTTCACATCTGCATTTAGTCAATTCTCCATTGACATTTGTGCAAGCACTGCTTTGCTTTGTTTCCCACCGTCAGCAATGATTGACTTCTCTAACTTATCTTCAATGTCTGCTACATTAGTTAAAAGTGGAGGAGATAATGAGACATGCAGCTTCAAAGTCATTTCAGAGTCAGTTTCAGGAAACTGATATTTATGTAGCAATTTCTTTGCCTCTACTTTTTTTTTTTTTTTTTTTAACGAAAATTGGTATTTTCCTGAAACCTACACAGGATAATGAGGTCCCCATACTTAATCTCACTTTCAGAACTTTTATTGGCTGAATATTTTTCCAACTAGAAAAAAGCTAATGAAAAGTTCTCAAAATTCTCAGCTTCAAACCTACAGAAAACTTCGCTCTGATGTGCATCTGAAAACCTGTAAAATTCCTCTGCAGTTTATGAGTGCAGTAATATAGCAAATATATTACCAGTATAATCCAATTTGATGTAAATCATAGTGACAGTAACCACTAAGAGATGGACACATATGAATCCGTCACATCTGCTGCTCCCGCTCCCTCTGAGCTCGGTCCTCTCCCTCACTTTATGATAGATTACAGATGTGGTGCAGCTATGCTGGTGTGTGGCTCCAGTTGCATACCACAGGTATACTGGGCTTCAACTTCAACAAGTCACCGGATCATAGACTCTGCGTCCCATTACCCCTTCTCTCCACCAGGGGTGTCGGTCTGTGACACAGCCACCGGCGTTACCGGCAGATAGACTGTGACATGTTCCAGAGGAGTCTCAGAAGCAACCTGGCACTCTGCTCTACTCAGAACATGCAGCTGGTCTCAAAACAAGTTCCTTGCTTGCAAACATCATTCAATGAACGTGCATCTAGTGGGCACAACCACAGTTAGGAGTTACAATATTCTAATAAACGTCTTTAATAAACACCCATTTCCATGGTTTGTAATTTTTTGTTGACATAATTATACGCTATAGTTCAGAGTTTTTATACAGAACTGTGGAAAATGTAAGCTGACGATATTTCTTAATGATCATCTGGTTTTTAAACATTGATTGCATGTTTTGCTCTTTTTGTTTTGGTAATGTTAGTTTCAATATGAATGAATGAATGAATGAATGAATGCCCTTTATTGTCATGATACAAAATGTACAACGAAATTGTAGAGCTTCTCCTGCACTCAGTGCAAAACAATTAAAGTAAAAAAAAACAAGTAAATAAAAAGTGCAGATTTTCAAAATAATAATATAAGAATAAAATGTATAAAAGTATTTAAAAAGTATTGCACACAGTGTTCAATGAGAACTATAGCAGCAGTTTTTATAACTATACATATTATTTACATTTGAGTTCAGGGTGTTGATGGCTTTAGGGAAGAAACTGTTTCTCAGTCTGTTTGTCCGCCTACCAGACAGCAAAGCTGAGAACAGCTGAGAACTGGGATGTGAACTGTGAACGGTTCTGTTCCCCCTGAAGTCCATGATGATCTCCTTTGTTTTTGCTGTGTTCAGTGTTGTTGTCTGAACACCAGGTTGAGAGCCTCTGCACCTCCTCTCTGTAGGCTGACTCGTCTCCCCTTGAAATCAGTCCAACCACGGTGGTGTCATCAGCAAATTTGACGATGATGTTGTTTTTGTGAATCCACTCTGTGAATCGGTTCGCTCGGTAAGCGAACTGGTGGGGGTCAAGTGTGGGGAGGAGGCAGTCCTTGACGTGCTTGAGAACCAGCCTCTCGAAGCACTTCATGATTACGGGTGTGAGGGCAACAGGGCAGTAATCATTGAGGCCAGTTGTGGGTGACTTTTTTGGTACCGGGATTATTGTGGCAGTTTCAGGCTGGTGGGGATGACTGCTTGGACCAGGGAGAGGTTGAAAATCCTGCAGAAGACATGTGACAGCTGGTGGGCACCTGCTCTGAGCACAGCACCCTGCCTGGTATGGGGGGGGTGGGATCCTGACAGGGGTGGGGACAGGGCTGGAGTAGAGGGGTGTCGCTGCGGTGAGTCAAAGCGAGCAAAGAAACTGTTGAGCTCCTCTGCCAGCGACCAGATGCTGGCGAGGTGAGATTCTATCCTTTTTTTTTCAGGGCAGCTCGAGCCGCGCCGTAGAGGGCTCGGTTTTTATTGCAAACTTTATGCTACAGTTGGCAGCATAAAGTTGGTAGACATTTTGAAGATTTCCCTATTTAAGCCTTGTCCCCAGCTCTGGATCCAGACTCTTGCATTACCAACCTCAGCTTGTGAAAGATAAACTCAAACTCAACCCATCATCCTGTTCCTGGAAGTTACAACCCTTGTAATATACATCAACTTGATGCACCCTGGACACATCATCAGTGATGTTACCTGGGTTCACTGAGTGTTTCGGGTCTTTCAAACATCATACACTCTCACCCAGGTGACCCAGCTGGGGTTGATCGGGCCCCAGCTTGTGTCCAGGTAGTGCTACCCCACCCACGGTTCTCCTCTCCTTATCTACAGCCACCTTAAAGGCAACTTCTGCTACCTCAGTGACCTTCTTGATGGCCCTATGCTTACTGGCCCCTATGATGCCCAGGATGTCGTAGGCCTTGCAAAGAGACAGGCCAGCAAACCCTCTGCATCCCACCACAATGGGCTCACACCATGCTCGCCACCCGTTGTTTTTCCGGCACTCCTCCACTAGCTCAGAGTATTTTGCCGTCTTCCTCTCATTGGCCTCCTCGATACTGTCCTCCGAGGGTACGGTGAGTTCTAGGAGAACGATCTGCTTAGAGGTCTCTGAGATGAGTAGCATGTTGGTCCGCAGTGTTGTAGTGGCGACAGTTTCTGGGAATTTCAGTTGCTTCCCCAGGTCAACTTTCAACTCCCAGTCTTGTGCTGTTGCAAGCAGGCCCAATGAGGTGGCCCTGGCAGCTGAGGATGGCTTCTCTCCAGCCAGGACAAAAGCAATGGTGTTCTTCACTGGGCGGAGGTGCTTGCAGTGGCCAATTCCACAGCTGATGTTTTTTTTGCTGTGGCCTTCAGGACTTGGTCATGGCGCAAGCGGTAGCGCCCCTCGCCCAGGGCTTTCGAACAGCAGCTGAGGATGTGTTCCGGGGTCCCCCTTTTCAGACAGAGGTTGCAGGCTGGTGACTCAATCAATCCCCAGCTGAACAGGTTGGATGGGCTCGGTAGTGCATCATAGACAGCCCGGATCAGGAATCGTATGTGATGGGGCTATGCTTTCCACAGCTCCGCCCCATGAGACTCTGCGGTCCATTGCATGTTCCCATCTTGTCCAGGCTCCCTGCTGCTGCATTCCAACCATCCTGCTAGCCCGCTACTACTCTACTGATGCCCGCACCTCTTGCTGCACCAGTGTTCTCCTATGCCTTCTCATAGTGAGATGTTGTGCCACTGCCCAGGCCAGCTCTTCCATGAGTCACTGCTCCCACCAGTGTTCTGTGCCGTAGCCATGATTCAGCCACATGCACAACCTCAGCTGCCCTCCACCTCCACCCTGAAACAATCCATGATAAACCATATACGAGCATTCATTCATTCACTCGTGCCTTTTCCCATCTAAACAATTACAAAATAAACTATTTTCTTTTAGCCATTCATCCAATGGTTCTTGTGTGGGTTAAAAGTCAAACTTTCAGCAGGCTCCCTAGAGAAACAGTTCACTTAGTGAATGGGCATTGATGAATCATTGCTAAAGGCAATTACATATTTTCTGAGGCCATAGACTTTAGACAAATTATACCATAATCTGTCTTTGATTAATTCAAAGGTCATTTATTAAGAAAAATACATCTCAAGAAAGCTTTGCCAATGTGACTGCCCCCGCTTCCACATTTTATACAGACAGAGGCAATGTAAGTCCTACATTACCTCTGCCAAGCAGGCAAGCCACAAAAGTACTGTTGGACAAATGCATCACATCACTGCAGCTGACAAATGTCACAGCCACAAGTAATGACAGTGCTCATTCCTCACCTAACACGCATTTTCATATGCATTCTTCTACTTATGTTCTGTTGCTGTGATATGAAACTGTGATGGAATGGCCCTGCTGTCAGCTGCATAAATGCCTTTGAGGCTGAGCGGCTTCTCCTTGAGATTATGCAGATTCATGGAGCCTGGCGCAGTCACACAACACATTTCCTGACAATACAAGAACTATGGTAATTCAAACATATTGCCAACAGCGTACTATTTCAAACATTATGCCAAGTGTGCTGTCGAACCATCTTGGATGGCTGTAAAGTCACACACTCATTCCGATGATTCATTGTGAGCTTCTTCTCTGCTGCTTTATGTGGGAAAACATATAAATTAGGAACATAAATTTGACATACTTGCATATTCTTTAATGTGGAGGATGATGTTCGTTTTTACCATTCACAATGAAATTCTGAATCTACACTATTGCCATTCTTACATTTATGAAAAAAACTGTCATGGTATCTTAATTCAATTAAAGTTTCAGCCATCATTCGTCCATTTGGAGCTAATGCAAAGAGAACAATCCGTCACAGTAAATGCAAATGTTCCAATGCAACGTTTTGGATACACATAATTTGAGATACAATGTGTGGATGATTTCAATTTTGCATTATGATTGATGTAATTGTTAATCATGGTTATTATTTCTGGTGGGAGTTTTCTCTCTATTTGGGTGAGTTTTTTTTATTATTTTAAATTTTTTAGTGGATAAGTCATTATTAGTACTTTTTTTTTTAATGAATGTTTATGGTGAGTAAATTTATATTTATTTGTACAAGTAAAACAAGGAATAATCTCAGCTGTAACATTTGGGGTCAAAGCAAGTGTTTTCTATACTTTAATCTTGGTTTATTAAATTGAGATGTAATGATCAGAGTTTGGATTAGATGTTGTGCACTTTGCCCTATCCAGGATTTCACCCCATCCAGTGCTTTTTGTAGGGCATGTCACCACATTTCTTGTTTGTTGAGAGAACACTCATCATAGTGTCATGTTTCCATATATGTGGGGATCCCTAAAGGACACTTTGTTTTTTTTTTCTTTGAAAGGACGTCCAGTTATGCACTTCAGTAAATTACATTTACTGTAAATGGCACATGTTCCTTTTTTTCTTTCTCCCACTAGAAGGGCACCCGTAAGGCACTGCCTTACATCTACTTATTTTGAAGGGCACATCATTTTGTTTAGCTTCTAGGGGTAATTTACAGGGCACTATCACATTTTTTTCAAATGACAAGGAAAGGGAGCCCATGGGGGCAGATTGTCATACCATTAAATAGTGTCACCTTATAGGACAATACATCCTGATTTAACCATAACTAAGACAGTCACTACAAGTCACTACTCTCCTCTGTGACAGGATTTTTTTTTTCAAGTTTACTTTACTGTGGGGGAGACAATGGAGAGCACTTTAACCACTGCAATTATATCTGTGCACAAAATCGAGACCACAGTTTAACAATACATGCGCACGGATTTTTACCGGGTTTTTATTTTCTCCTGGTGGCACTTGCCACATAGTAAACCTTTATATATGAAAAGCAAAACTTTCTAGTAGAGCACAGAATGAGCAGATCTTTACAAAGGTGTTGAACTCCATGACAAAATGCAAATTTCTTCCCTTCCGCTAAAAAGACATTACAATGACAAATTACTGAGCTAACATCGACATGAAACACTGAGTGAAAAAAAGAAAGACATTTAAATATATTTGAACATATTGAATGGCAGATAAATGCAGCTCTGGAATAAACGTAGAAAACATGGATTACGCTGTTCTTCTAATTAGCCTTGACTAGCTGAAAGCGATTTGTGTTCTCAAGTTTATTCTACAAATGCTCTGCATCAAAAAGCCTGCCAGATTCTATTCATGTAAGAAAAAATAGAGACAGGCAGGTATCAGAGACAGTGAAACACAGATGATTGTGCTTTTCAGAAACATCAAGAAACAGGTGTGGAAAGTAGATGATTTGAGAAAATACTCAAAGAATAGGTTCCTCGGAATGTTCACTGTTAACAATGGTGTGGGAGGGGTGATGGCGTTGTCTATAAAAGGCACGTCGGTTTAATAGGGAAAACATCAATAATTCTTCTGTAACCACTATCTATAATGTACTGAACCAATAAATGTTCTGACCCCATGAGTAGGCAGCTGTAGAGACAAAGCTGGGTCATAAACTAATAGTGACATTATGTATGGAGGGGTGTAGACACCAGCCAATGACAGCACATGCTGTGAGCTTGAATAAACAAAGCAATCAGTCCACATTAAAGAATCAAATATAAAGAATAGGAGCTTAGTGGAGGTGCCACATTCAAATCTTGCTAGCTCGCTTGCTAGCTCTCCAGGATTACCAACCATGCCTTTGAAGAGCAACAACATGCATCTCTCTGAGTTTCCTAGCATGCAAGCATTTTATAATTCTATACTTATTACTCAAATTTGATGATCCTGCAGTTGATAGAAGTCAGAAGTCAGAGGAGAATTATTCTAGATTATTTTATCTTTTCTGGTGTAGATACAAACATTTTTTCTAGTCCATTGAAATATTATATTTATTGAAACAGCCTATACAGTGTTCTTGTTGCTCTTTACTCCGCCGAATAATTTTATGCCGTATGTGCAGCAGCCTCTTGCTAATTTGTGGGTTTGGTTCATTCTATTGGATCAATGATCTAATGCAGTGGTTCTCAACCGGTGGGGCCCGCCCCCCTGGGGGGGCGCGGACACTCTCCCGGGGGGGCGCGAGTAGACTACAGGATGAGGGCAAAAAAAAAAAATCTGAAAAAAAAAAAAAAAAATCACGAAAATTCCCTCCTCGAAAATGCAAGAAGTTGGACTATTGTTTGACTAGTTTCATTTCAAATTTACCAGGGGGTAGTATTTTGAGCCTGCGACGTCACGCAACGTAACGTAACCTATATAAGGATCCGCACACAAACGTCAAGCTTCACTCTACTCTAGTCTAGTCTCTTGCCAAGTTCACTTGTGCCAGCTCTCGCTAGTCTATCTGTTATCAGTCTTGATATCGATATACTTTACTAAACATAAACAGTCTTTTTAAAGACTAATACCACAAATAGCCTTTGTAAAAATGATCCAAATCGCAGCCCTAGCTATTTTTTTTAACTGCTAGGCGTGCACTTAGCTAATAGGGTAGCCATACCCTCTGGCTTTTTAACCGTGTTGCAACACATGACACGCGACAAAAGACACTCATACACTCACTCACTCACTACAATCTTATATCTTAAAATAAAATCTTTATTGCCTGCAAAATTGTTAAACACTTGCATTAAGGAACGTACAAAAGTTCCGTCTGAGTAGTCCCAGATTCTCAACATATCCACACTTCCAAATTAGCCTAACAAAAATGGAGAGATTTCTAGTGAGGGCCAACAAGGCAGACGCGCCACCAGCTGCAAAAAAGCTTCGAAGGTATGACGAAGCTTACTTGCAGTTTGGATTTACAGTCACGGCTGATCTGAGACCTCAGTGTGTCGTGTGTGCCGAAGTGCTGGCAAACGACAGCATGAAACCTTGCAAACTTAAAAGGCACCTCGAAACAAAACATGCTGCCATTAAAGATAAACCGGCAGAATATTTTAAAAGAAAGCTTGATGGCCTCCATCAGCAACAGGCAACCATTTCAGTGCAGAGCACTGTGTCTAAACAGTGTTTGGAGGCATCGTATGTAGTGGCTAAAAGAATAGCTAAACTGGGTAAACCGCATACAATTGCCGAGACTCTCATTTTGCCGGCCGCGCAAGACATGTGCAGAATAATGATAGGAGATAGTGCAGCTGCCAAACTCGGTGCAGTACCACTGTCCAATGACACAGTAGCTAGGAGGATTTCAGACATGTCTAATGACATCAGAGAGCAACTCATAGAGTTAGTAAAACAGAGTCCCTACTACGCGCTGCAGCTGGACGAATCCACTGACATTGCTGGGCAGGCACAGCTCCTCACCTATGTCAGGTATCTGCGGGACAAGGCGATTGAGGAGGATGTCCTGTTTTGCCGGCCTCTTCAGTCGCGCACTACAGGAGAAGCCATCTTCAATGTTCTTGATATTTTTATCCGTGAAAATGGTTTGACTTGGGACCGATGCGTTGGCCTATGCACGGATGGTGCACGGGCAATGACGGGCCGCGAGCGTGGCCTAGCTGCTCGCGTTCAGCAAGTAGCACCTCTTGTGAAATGGACACATTGTATGGTCCATCGCGAAGCATTAGCTGCCAAAAAAATGCCTGTTCTCTTTGAGTCCGTGCTAAACCAAGCCGTGAAAATGATAAATCTTATTAAATCACGGCCGCTAAACTCTCGGTTGTTTGGGATCCTCTGCCAGGAGATGGGCTCAGGGTACGAACAGCTGCTTCTGCACACTGAAGTTCGCTGGCTCTCTAGGGGGCGGGTGTTACAGCGGTTGTATGAGTTGCGAGAGGAGGTGAAGTGTTTTTTGACAGATATCAAATCAGATCTGGCGAAGCATCTGGATGACACTATGTGGCTTGCGTCTCTGTCCTATTTGGTCGATATATTTGATCGTTTGAATGGCCTCAACCTGTCTTTGCAAGGCCGCGAAACTCATATTTTGCTCCTTGCAGACAGAGTGGACGCCTTCAAACAAAAAATTGAGCTCTGGCATGGCCGCATCAGTCGAGGGAACTGCGACATGTTCCCCAGCCTTGCAGACTTCATCACTGATGCAGGCACGTCACACAATTTCTCGTCTCTGTTTCAGTCAGCGTCGGAGCACCTGTCTGCAATGAGGAAAGAATTTGCAACGCATTTTAAAGAGGATTATCGCTCTTTTGCGTGGGTTCGAGATCCATTTGTGTGCACAGCAAAGGAACTGCCAGTTGATATGCAGGAACAGCTTATTGAGCTGAAGAGTGACAGTAGGCTGAGGGAACTTTTTACCTCCTGCCCTCTGTCGTCATTCTGGGCATCATTGATGCAGGAATACCCTCAACTCTGTGACGTCGCCTTAAAGATTCTCCTCCCTTTCGCGTCCACATATTTGTGTGAGGCAGGATTCTCAAAAATGACTGCACTCAAGACGAAATACCGCAGTCGTGCACAAATCGAGGATGATTTGAGGCTGTGTTTGTCAAACATTGCACCAAGAATTGAGGATCTTTGCAAGGCAAAGCAGGCTCAGGTCTCACATTAAAGCTTCTGTAAAACATGCAGATGATATGCCTATTATTAGGCCTAGTAATAATAATAATTAAGAATAAATTCATATCAGAGTTCTAGTGCCAATTCCCAGTTATAGCAATAGCCTAGTAATGTTAATAGGCCTACTGATGATGATAATAATAATAATAATAATAATAATAATAATAAGAGCATGTAACCTCATATCATATAGCTATAGCCTAGTAATGATAATAGGCCTACTACTACTACTACTACTGATAATAATAATAATAATAATAATAATAATAATAATAATAAGAGCATGTAACCTCATATCATATAGCTATAGCCTAGTAATGATAATAGGCCTACTACTACTAGTACTACTGATAATAATAATAATAATAATAATAATAATAATAATAATAACAATAACCATAATAATAATAATAACAACAACAACAACAATAATGATAATAATAATGCCTGCAAGCTCACATTAGAAGTCTGGTGCTACTGCCAGTTATAACAATAGCCTAGTAATAATGATAGGCCTACCTACCCCTACTGATAATAATAATAATAATAATAAAAATAATAATAATAATAATAATATGGGCCTAAAAATAATAGCCTAACCATCTATCTATCTATCTATCTATCTATCTATCTATCTATCTATCTATCTATCTATCTATCTAAGGTGGTGTCGTGGGGGTGGGGCCGTGAAGGGTGGGGGGGGGTCGGGAGGAGGGGGGGGCCCCAACTGCAATGAACCGTCTTAGGGGGGGCCCCGCTTGCAAAAGGTTGAGAACCCCTGATCTAATGAATTTAATTCAAAGATGCATAGTCTGTACAGATGTTATATACTGAAATACTACAAAATAAAGACAGATTTCTTCATAGAAAAACTTTACCAAAAAAAAGACATGAAACCACAAAATCCATGACCTTTCCCCAGCATTGACCGAAGCTTTTTACAACCATTTGTCTCTGACATTTAAATCCCAGCAGAAAACATTTTTGCAACAGAGAGATGATTTGAGGGACTCTCTCCCACCAGACCGGTGCCATGACTTATCTGGATGACATTAAAACCCTGTTACCAACTTGCGGGGCTATCAGTTATTAGACAAAATAACCCTTTCATGTGAAGGTAGAGTGAGGAGCCTCAGACAGACCAAATGTTTCTCGCCCTACTTGGACATGTAAATCAAAAAATGCCTTGATATGTCTCCCCCTTTTATCTAAAAAGACAAGAAGCAGACATTTATATGAAGTAACTCAGCTTTTAATCGATGTGCCCTGCTGTTTTTTTTTGTGCTCCAACACTGGAAAACAACATTGTTCGGTGTGGTAACTTTACAGATATCCATCTGAATTTGAGAGGTATTCAAGATCCACACCAGCAATCCACATTATTGTAGTTCAGAGTATTTGGTTTAGTTCATAACTTTTTATTTTATACATTTATTTCATGTATTTTTACATCTTAACATGGTGTGTTGTTTTCAGAATCCTCTGAACAAATGTGTGTTAAGACAAAAAAATGGAGAAATTGAGTTTTCTCCTAGAATACTAGAATATAAACTGCTACTTTACATGCCCAGGCGAACGCCATAAGGGTTTCTGGCATATTATTGGCTGAAAGTTGAGCCTAAAGCTGCGTCATGCCCCGCCTCTGTGAATCAAACTCCGGAAAACTGCTACAGAAAGAAAGGAAAGATCAGTTGCAGAATGAAGTGACAGTAAAAGATAGTTTTTTTTTCCGTTTGTTCATCGTTTTATGTCGTATCCATGTCTTTTGCTTTTCGTTGCATATTTTAACCAAGTAATATTCCTCCCTGCAGAGAGCCAGCACTATCTTGTCAACTTTTTGATAACTTTATATCATTTTTGTATATTCAAGTTCACCTCACCAGAGTTGGTTATTTGACCAAACAAACAAACCAACTGAACATCTACAATTGTGTTATTTTTGATAGTGAAGTCTCAACACCAGCCGCCAAGACATCAACGAAACATCATTGAAAGCCCACGGAAACCCATCTACAAACAGCTGACTACCGAGAAAGGCTAAGAGACAGCGGACCTGGGAAAGACCCACTTGGAGACCATTGGCCATCACCTGGTGTGTTCACAGCTATTTTAAGGGGACTATTTAAAGAGCCGGTTGTTATGTTACATATGTGTAATGTTAAGGAAAAAATAAGAGACTCCCTTTTAACAGGAAGAAACCTCTGGCAGAATCAGAGGACAGAAAAGAGGGGACAACAAACACTGTAACACCATTCAGAGGATACCTGTTGGAACAGGGAAACACAAATTAATTACGACAATAATGTCACATGTACATAATGTCATTTGAGAAATTAAACGGGGGAAAAAGAGAGTAAAGTGAGGAAAGGTGTGACAAATGAGGCCCCCCAGCAGTCTGGGCCTATAGCAGCTTAACCATGGGATGTTTCAGGGTCACCTGAGCCATCCCTAACTATAAGCTTTATCAGAAAGGAAAGTTTTAAGCCTGGTCTTAAAAGTAGAAAGGGTGTCTGCTTCCCGGACATTTACTGGCAGCTTATTCCACAATAGAGGGGCCTGATAACTGAAGGCTCTGCCTCCCAAACTGGCAGCTGGTTCCACAGAGAGGGGCCTGATAACTGAAGGCTCTGCCTCCCATTCTACTTTTAGAAACTCTGGGAACCTCAAGTAAACCTGCAGTTTGGGAGCAAAGTGCTCTGTTAGGAAAATATCTTATAATGAGTTCTTTAAGATATGATGGAGCTCGGTCAATAAGAGCTTTATATGTGAGGAGAAGAATCTTAAATTCTATTCTGAATTTAACAGGGAGCCAATAAAGAGAAGCTAAAACTGGAGAAATATGATCTCTCCTGTGGTAGGAAATGCGCTATATAAATAAAGATGCCTTGCCTTGCCTAGAAGCCAAGAAAATACCAGCTAGAGTAATTATATAACTCGACAATTTCTCCCTGAAGTACTCAGGTCCAAAGATAACAACTTCAGTTTGTCTGAATTTAAAAGCAGAAAGTTCTGAGTCATCCAGGTCTTTATGTCTTGAAGACATGCTTGTAGTCTAACCAACCTATTGGGTTAATCTAGATTTATAGATAAGTACAGCTGAGTATCATTAGCATTGCCAAGGAAATTAATGCCATGCTGTCTAATAATGTTACCTAATGGAAGCATGTATAAAGTGAAAAGAATCGGTCCAGGCACAGAACCCTGGGGAACTCCATGACTTACTCTGGTGTGTGAGGAAGATTCTTCATTTACAAGAACAAACTGAAATCTTTCAGATAAATATGACTTAAACCAGCCTAATGCAGTCCCTTTAATTCCAATAACATGTTCAAGTCTCTGTAATAAGATACTGTGATCGACTGTATCCAATGCAACACTGAGATCCAACAGGACAAGCACAGACACAAGTCCGCTATCAGAGGCTAAGAGGAGATCATTGGTAACTTTCACCAGTGCTGTTTCTGTGCTATGATGCACTCTGAATCCTGACTGAAACTCTTCAAACTGATTATTTCTGTGTAAATGATCACAAAGTTGAGCTGCAGCTATTTTTTCAAGAACTTTAGACATAAAAGGGAGATTGGATATAGGTCTATTATTAGCTAACACTTCTGAATCAAGAGTAGGTTTTTTAAGTAAAGGTTTAATTACAGCAACCTTAAAAGGCTGAGGTACATATCCTGTCAACAAAGACAGATTGATCAAATCCAATATGGAAATGTCAATTAAAGGGAAAATCTCCGTTTGTTCATCGTTTTATGTCGTATCCATGTCTTTTGCTTTTCGTTGCATATTTTAACCAAGTAATATTCCTCCCTGCAGAGAGCCAGCACTATCTTGTCAACTTTTTGATAACTTTATATCATTTTTGTATATTCAAGTTCACCTCACCAGAGTTGGTTATTTGACCAAACAAACAAACCAACTGAACATCTACAATTGTGTTATTTTTGATAGTGAAGTCTCAACACCAGCCGCCAAGACATCAACGAAACATCATTAAAAGCCCACGGAAACCCATCTACAAACAGCTGACTACCGAGAAAGGCTAAGAGACAGCGGACCTGGGAAAGACCCACTTGGAGACCATTGGCCATCACCTGGTGTGTTCACAGCTATTTTAAGGGGACTATTTAAAGAGCCGGTTGTTATGTTACATATGTGTAATGTTAAGGAAAAAATAAGAGACTCCCTTTTAACAGGAAGAAACCTCTGGCAGAATCAGAGGACAGAAAAGAGGGGACAACAAACACTGTAACACCATTCAGAGGATACCTGTTGGAACAGGGAAACACGAATTAATTACGACAATAATGTCACATGTACATAATGTCATTTGAGAAATTAAACGGGGGAAAAAGAGAGTAAAGTGAGGAAAGGTGTGACAGATGAGGCCCCCCAGCAGTCTGGGCCTATAGCAGCTTAACCATGGGATGTTTCAGGGTCACCTGAGCCATCCCTAACTATAAGCTTTATCAGAAAGGAAAGTTTTAAGCCTGGTCTTAAAAGTAGAAAGGGTGTCTGCTTCCCGGACATTTACTGGCAGCTTATTCCACAATAGAGGGGCCTGATAACTGAAGGCTCTGCCTCCCAAACTGGCAGCTGGTTCCACAGAGAGGGGCCTGATAACTGAAGGCTCTGCCTCCCATTCTACTTTTAGAAACTCTGGGAACCTCAAGTAAACCTGCAGTTTGGGAGCAAAGTGCTCTGTCAGGAAAATATCTTATAATGAGTTCTTTAAGATATGATGGAGCTCGGTCAATAAGAGCTTTATATGTGAGGAGAAGAATCTTAAATTCTATTCTGAATTTAACAGGGAGCCAATAAAGAGAAGCTAAAACTGGAGAAATATGATCTCTCCTGTTAGTTCTCATCAGAACTCTGGCTGCAGCATTTTGGATCAGCTGGAGGCTTTTCAGAGAATATGTGGGACAGCCCAATGATAAAGAATTACAGCAGTCCAATCCTGAAGTAACAAATGCATGGAGCAGTTTTTCTCCATCACTCTGAGACAGGATGTTCCTGATTTTAACAATATTACGAAGGTGAAAGAAGACAGTCCTAGAAACCCGTTTTATATGCGAGTCAAATGATGATAACTCCAAGGTTCCTTACTGTGTACTAGAAGTACTAGTACTCTAAAGTCAACTACCACAGCTATGCAGATGACACATAGATATATCTCGCACTTTGGTCTCCAGATGACTGCAGTCCTATAGAGTCATTGTGCGACTGCTTAGAGCAAGTCAAAAAGTGGATGAACCAAAATTTCCTTCAGTTAAATCAAGAAAAAAACTGAGGTCATTGTGTTTGCCAACAAAGAGAAGAGGTTTGCTGTCAAAAAACACCTTGAGTCCCTGTCATGTCCCAAACAGACCAGGAGAAGCTGATTCATGCTTTCATCTCCAGCAGACTTGACTACTGTAACGGTCTTCTGACTGGACTCCCCCAAAAGAGTTTGAAACAGCTGCAGCTCATTCAGAACGCTGCAGCCCGAGTTTTAACCAGATCAAAGAGATCAGATCACATCACCCCAGTTCTCAAGTCTTTACATTACAGAATAGATTTTTAAGTTCTGCTACTCGTCTACAAATCACGGAATGGTTTAGGTCCAGAATACATGAATGACATGCTAGCAGAGTATAAACCCAGTAGAGCTCTGAGATCTGCTTACTCAGGTCAGATAGTAGAGCACAGAGTTGAAACTAGACACGGTGAAGCAGCTTTTAGCTGTTATGCTGCACACAAGTGGAACAAACTACCAGCAGAACTGAAATCAGCCCCAACTGTAAGCACTTTTAAATCCAGGTTAAAAACATTTCTCTTTCAGTGTGCTTATGGTTGAGTTTATGGTTGATTTTTCTTTTCCCCCTCTTCTTTGATTGCTTTTAACTGTGTTTTAATTTTTATTCTATTTTTTTATCTTTAAATTGCTTGTTTTTATGCTGCTTTATGCTGTTCTTTTAAATGCCTTGTCTTTATGTAAAGCACATTGAGTTGCCTGTGGTAGGAAATGCGCTATATAAATAAAGATGCCTTGCCTTGCCTAGAAGCCAAGAAAATACCAGCTAGAGTAATTATATAACTCGACAATTTCTCCCTGAAGTACTCAGGTCCAAAGATAACAACTTCAGTTTGTCTGAATTTAAAAGCAGAAAGTTCTGAGTCATCCAGGTCTTTATGTCTTGAAGACATGCTTGTAGTCTAACCAACCTATTGGGTTAATCTAGATTTATAGATAAGTACAGCTGAGTATCATTAGCATTGCCAAGGAAATTAATGCCATGCTGTCTAATAATGTTACCTAATGGAAGCATGTATAAAGTGAAAAGAATCGGTCCAGGCACAGAACCCTGGGGAACTCCATGACTTACTCTGGTGTGTGAGGAAGATTCTTCATTTACAAGAACAAACTGAAATCTTTCAGATAAATATGACTTAAACCAGCCTAATGCAGTCCCTTTAATTCCAATAACATGTTCAAGTCTCTGTAATAAGATACTGTGATCGACTGTATCCAATGCAACACTGAGATCCAACAGGACAAGCACAGACACAAGTCCGCTATCAGAGGCTAAGAGGAGATCATTGGTAACTTTCAGCAGTGCTGTTTCTGTGCTATGATGCACTCTGAATCCTGACTGAAACTCTTCAAACTGATTATTTCTGTGTAAATGATCACAAAGTTGAGCTGCAGCTATTTTTTCAAGAACTTTAGACATAAAAGGGAGATTGGATATAGGTCTATTATTAGCTAACACTTCTGAATCAAGAGTAGGTTTTTTAAGTAAAGGTTTAATTACAGCAACCTTAAAAGGCTGAGGTACATATCCTGTCAACAAAGACAGATTGATCAAATCCAATATGGAAATGTCAATTAAAGGGAAAATCTCCTTAACAGGCTGGTTGGGAATGGGTCTAAAATACAAGTTGATGGTTTAGAAGAGACTATTGCTGTTGTTAGCTCAGAGAGATCAACTGGACAGAAGCCATCTAAATACAAATCAGGTTCTAAAGATACTTCTAAAGCTGCTGGACTTGATGATACATCACTGATAATAGTGGGAAGGACTCCATCAATCTTCTCTCTGATAGAAACAATTTTATTGATAAAGAAGCTCATGAAATCATCACTGCTGAGAGTTAAAGGAATACCTGGCTCAGCAGAGCTCGGACTCTTAGTCAGACTGGCTACAGTGCTGAAAAGAAACCTGGGATTGTTCTTATTCTCTTCTATCAATGATGAATAATAAGCAGTTCTAGCTTTACGAAGGGCTTTCTTATACGTTATTAAACTATCTTTCCAGACTTATTGAGACTCTTCTAAATTAGAGGAACGCCACTGTCTCTCCAGCTTTAAAGCAGCTGTGAATTATACCAAGGAGCCAACCTCTTCTGACTGATTTCCTTCCTTTTCAGAGGGGCAACATTGTCCAGTGCTGTACGCATTGAAACTATAGTGCTGTCAACAAGAGAGTCAAGTGCTGCTGGAGTAAAGTTTAGGTAGCTGTCCTCTGTCATATCTGCACATGGCAGTGAAGAAACTAATGATAGAATTAATTCTTTAAATCTGGTTACAGCAGCCTCTGATAGACACCTTATATTTGTAAATTTCTTCTCAAAAGCTGTATAGTCAAGTAATGTAAACTCAAAGGTTATCAAAAAATGGTCAGATAAGACAGGGTTATGAGGGAACACTGTTAACTGTTCACTCTCAATGCCAGAAGTCAGCACAATATCAAAGGTGTGATTAAGGCAGTGAGCAGGTCTGTGAACAATCCAATAGTCTAATATAGAATTAAAGTTAATATTTAGGCTGTCATTTTCAACATCCAAGTCCACACACTTGTCTTGTTTGTACTTTAAGGTTAATGTTTGGTTACAAACAGTTAATAAATATTTAACAAGATGTTGGTGAATGTTTCTTTATGTAACTCCGTCAATTCAAACTGAAACTCTTGAAGTAGCACTGTGAGATTGAATAAGATAAATGTAAATTTTCCTTTTGCCGAAGGACGATGTCCTTGTTATGTAGGTTTATTTAATTTAATGGTGAGTATGCTACAATAAGCATGGCAGTTCTTCTTCTCCATCTCATGATAAAGCCATTTTTTGATGCAAAGAAAACCCTTACTTACTTTTTTAGCGTGGACATATAGACCCAACCAAAGGAAGCAGCACTGTGTAGAATTTTGTTACAGTGACAAAAGATTATCTTTTATAAGGAACAAAAAGAGCTCAGTGGGGTTTAAATCAATCTCGTCACCCTCTTGCAGAGAGTTCACACAAAAAGGTAAAGCAAGATATATCTTCTCTTGTTCTCTCTTTCACTCACACAAAGACAGACAAAGAAAACTAAAATAGAAGCAAATGCACAGCTGCACAAGTCCATGAGCTTCCCTTTGATAGAGGGTATATGAAGAATTTACCACTCTGTTTTCAGCCTTACCCCGCACAGTACAATTGTGACCATTAGTTTTCAAACAGGAGGTACCTGCTACATGCCATTCACACACTAGCTGGAGACAGAAAACAACACAAATCTCTACAACAATACCCAATTAAAGTACAAGGTCTTTTCTATTTGTTTTATGTTCTTCTATCCACCCAAGTGCCCTGCGTAGCTTTCTCTCTACCCTGGTTTTCTTTCTTGCCTTCTTTCTGTCCATTTAAACCACTGTTGCCCTTCTTCCTGGTGCAAATCCTCCACAAAAGTAGTATCTATTTGTAACATAATTGGTTCCCAAGCACCCATTCCAAAACTATCAGTAAAGCCGCAACTCAGTTTGGATGTCAGTTTGGATGACAAAGTATGATAAGTAGCCGGTATTACAGCCTTTGCGCACGCATGATTAATGACATCTGTAGACCTGTTTCTAAATATTGGGAGGTGGAGCTTGTACCTGGGGATACCTCAGACATAGCTGTGATGATGAATAGAGCTGTGACTGAGCACCAGATAAAACTGCCTCAAAATGGACAATTAGGTACAACAAAAGGCGAGATGAGACAATTCTTTGGTTAGTAGCTGTAATTACATTTGACCCCTTGAGTTGTTAACATAACAACGAGTTGGCTGGGGCTGAAACAGACGGAAAAACATTTTTTTAAGGACACAATTGAGCATGCTGCTATACTGAGGGATTAAAAATGTATCACAAAACCAGATAATTACAAAACTCAGATGATAAACCCTAAAGCCCTAAAGAGTTTTCTTCATAAAAACTATTTTCATAGAACACAACTAATTGTGAGCAGTATTCTAACAATTTAGTAATAATTTTCACTTTTATATGCAGTGGCATGCTCGAACCTGAAGGAGTATAACCATCTGCTTTTAGCTGATGTGTATCCTGTTCGTCTGCCATCATTATAAATACCTGGGGCCAGATGTGTACACATAATAACCATGTGCATTTGTTGTCACACGCCTTTAATAATGTAAGGATGCATAGTAAAAAAAATGTGCACACCTCCATTATTCTCCAGACCATGTCAGAAGAATGAGAGCAATTTAACCCTGATAATTAAAACAACAATTCCATCCTGGGCAAAGGAGTGAAAGTGCTTGAGGACTATAGATACTGGGGTGTTCACCTGGACAACAGACTGGACTGAACACGAGGGAGTTTATAAGAAGGCACAGAAACTTGACCTCTTGAGGAAGTTTAGGTCCTGCATTGTTTGCTACAGGATGTTGCATGTTTTCTGTGTCTGCGGTTGGAGAGTGCACTTTGCTTTGCAGCCGACTGTTGGGGCAGCAGCATCAAAGCCAGTGACTTAAAGCAACTGAACAAACTCAGAAAGAAAGCTACCTCTGTAAAGGGGACCACTCTGGAGTCTCTGAACCTTATTTACGCAAAGAAGAATATCGCAAAGCTGCTCAACATAACCAGTGCTGCACACCTTGTGCAAAACATAGTGATCAAACAACCAAGTGTGTTCATACAGAGGCGTCTACAACTCCACTGCAATTTATAATGGCATTGGTGTCATGATCATGCTTGGCCGTGGTGTTTGTTTGGTTTCTGACCGTCTTTGGCGGGTTGACCAGGTTTTCCAGGAAGCCCAGGCCGGAGTCTGGTTCAGCTCCTGCACTCGCATCCGTTTTCCATCTGCATTCTTAAAGGCGCCTTCATAAGGATCTGCAGGAGCAACCAGTCTTGGTCAGATTGTTCTCACTGCTGCAGTGGTAATCCGGCTGATTTCTGCGCTTTTTTTCTTAGTGAAACCCTCTATGTACTTAACTTGTCCTCTTTTGCTCCGAGAGTCTGTTTCTCCATTGTCCAATGCACTCCGGATTTCCAAGCTAATGGATTTAGCTTTCCACTGTGGATTCTGAGACACCGACCTGCTCACCCCCCTATTGGCTCAGTACCTACTTCACCACAGCCAGCACCCTCCCCTCCGTTCAGGAAACCCTCTCGGATTCAGTAAGGAAAAACTCTCATCTTCTCTTGGATATATTACTCCCTCTAGTAGCTAACCAAGCTAACCATCTCCTACCTATTCACTTGGATCAACTCATCGGCTCATCGCTGCACCTACCTTTTATAAACCTAACCTCAAATCTCCCTGACTCGCGTCTGCTCTTGAGTTTGATTTGTGCGTCAGCCCGGCTTTGACCATGACACAGTCAATCCTGCCCTCAGCAATAACTCTACACAGGAACTGTCCTATAATGAGGAATAACTGTTATTCTTTAGGATTTGGGATTATTAAAGTATTATTCAATTCAGTTCATTCAACACGCACGCAAATATGTGTGTACACATGTATATATAAAATAAATGTTGTTTAAGCATCTGTGTGGACAAATGAGAAAATGTGAAACAGGGTGTAAAGTACTTCTCGACCCTAAAGTTAAAAAGGCATTGTATGAGGTTAAAAAGTGTGGAACATTTACCACTGAAAACGTTGTAGTTGGACACTGAGCATCAGTTTGTACACGGAAGAACTCACAGTAGGTAGAACCTGTGACAATTGCCCATGACTTCCCTTACAGCTGACCAAAAACCAAACATGTGTGTGATCTACAACCAAGTTTTACTGTGTAAAATGTAAATTGAAAACAAAATGCAATGGTTGTCGAATCTCATAAACCAATATTGTCCCCAATGGATGTTATCAGATCCCATCAGATTGGTATCCGGAGGATTTAGAAGTCAGGAGTACACCTCATGCTCTTCGACATTCTCATCAGGGGATTGCTGTTTTTTTGATTGGTGAAACTTAGAAATTCATCTAAAATTTAATTGCAACGGCATTCCTGAAAGTTTGGGCAGGGGCAACAAAAGGCTGTTAATGTTGACGATACTAAAAGTTGGAGGAATATTGTTGTAACTTGTTATGCTAATTGGCAACAGGTCAGTAACACGATTAGTACAGAAAGAGCACCATAAAGAGGCAAAGTCTCTCAGACGTAAAACTAGATAGAGGCTCAGAAATCTTCAAAAAAACTGTCTACAAATTGTTAAGCAATTCAGAATAATAAGACTTTGAGCATTCTATCGTCTCGATTGCAAAATATTAAACATGACCATCTAGTGCTCACTAGGTGGAATGACCAAGTAAGGGCTACAAGAACAGGGGCGTCCCTGTCTATCTTCAAGAAACTCTTGAAGACCCACCTCATTTTTTTTTGTTCCTTAAAGGTGATAGAGAAAGGTTGAATGGGGCATTAATCCTTGTTCTGTGATGTGATATGTAGCCCAAAAAAAATTGGTTGGGTCTGTAATGGCTCAGAACCTCCCTAAAAGGCTCTCTGAAACATCTATGTTACTATGCTGGGTTTAGAACGTGTCGTTTGCCCTTATTGGCGTCGTTTCAGAGCTTATCTGGCAACCTCATTATGAAATGCAGGTAGGTGTTGGCGCTATTCGGTTGCTGTTACTTGATTGGCTGCCCTTGCTCTCACTGAAAAGAAAGCTCATTCCCTTTAGATGAACAAGCCAGAGATACCGTGCAATTCTTACAACAGGAATATGGCACAACACACATTTAAAACAAAATAAAATGTGATACTTACAGGCTGTACTGAATGCTGGGGTTGATTTTGTTGCAAAGTCGGAACTGACCCTCTACTTAGCATTAAATTCTGACTGAAGCCTGCTCGGAATCGTGCAAGGTTTGTGAAACTGTACTCCGTGAAATGCGCAAAGCAAAGGAAAAGTCGGCGGTTGTATGTACTGGGGATGCTGTTAAAAATAAATAAAAGCCATTAATCGCGAACATTGCTTCCCGGGGGAAGAATATGTAACGACCGTAGTCCGCTTTCACAGCCTTGGAAGGCACACCTGTTTCTGTTTCTCGCCAAAGGGGCGTGTCTGAAAGGGGGTGGCTGTGGATTTGGGTCTGGGGGGGGTGATTGCGCCAAAAGATACAAACACGGATTTGCCCATTTTCTGGCAGCAATTCAAAAAAGGGGGAGTACTTGAAACAGAGGTTCTGACACTTGCTGGCACTTCGTGTGTACTCCCCACAGCGGGGAGACTCAGAACTAACACCAAAAACGTGAAAAAGATGATTTTGATCCTCTATGCCCTTTACGTTTTGTTTTGTCAGTTTAGGTTTTCGTATTCCGGTTTTGCAGCGTGTTTGTTACAGTTCTTTGAGATAAATCAAGTTTTCATTTATAATCTGCATTCGGTTCCTTCATCATCATCACCACCACGCCACACGTCGTGGCAAAAGGATCTGACCAGACCATGGACCCGGCAGACTTCCATGCCCTCCAGGAGGCTATCACAAGCTTTCGTTGACTGCTTGAAAGAGGGGACCGGGAAGTGAATGAGGGGGGCTACCGATTTTAAAGGACATGTTCCAGGAGAAGCCTGCCCACAGGTTGCCTGGGTTGGTGGAGATCTGGGAGGAGGCTAAAAGGGGGCACCATGCAGCCATGGGTGAGATTTTTTGAGCTGCATGGGGCCTGCACAGGTGGCCGCCATGTACGCTTCCTCCTTCATCTCTCCATTTGCCGCTCCAGCCTTCTTGTCCCCTGCCTTTCCAGAGCCACAGCCTCCAGACGTTCCAGTTCCTGCTCCAGAGGGAGCCCAGCCGGGCTTGTTGCAAGTTTAAAAATCATTATTCAAAATAGAATAGAATAGAAAAATACTTTATTCATCCCCCAATTGGGGAAATTCAAAAATGACTTCCCATTCAATAATTATGGTATTTCAAAAAGTACAGCAGAAACTATCTGATAATGGAGCATCTAACTGCGAAATCTCTCTCAGAATTTTTTTTATATTTAGGACATTTATTGGAACCCTGGAATATTTATGGAACATTTATAGGTGTGGCTGATGTCATGTGAGAAACTGGAGCTATTTCCTGGCAATTAAAATGAATGTTTTAAGATATAATTGATAATGTGTTGAGAGAAGAGAGCAACTGTCCCCAGAGAACGAAAATAAAGCCAAACAAACTGAAGACTGCTACAATAAAAGCTCATGTTATTTTCCTCATTTAGCAGCATTTGCATAGTAACCTGGACAATTATAATCTGTAAGAATCTGAGCACAAAATTTTTATCAAGCTGATTCCTCAAAGTCATACAGGGATTATGTATGTGCACAAAGCCACCATTTGGCCTAACATGGAAAAGAATTAACTGCATTATATATGCACACACTGTTGATTTTCTTAGAAATCTCTTCTGATTTTTCTTTAAAGAACATTAAAAATAGAAGTTACTTTTTCAATGTCCTCTTTAGTCCTTTCTTTATATTGCCTAGCCAGAGGGTGTCTGCGGCTTCATTACGGAGCTGAATGTGACAGGTAGACTGGGTCTGTTCTGGTAATTACACTAGAGCATGGGAATAAATGGGAATTGCACTGCATCTGTGCATTTTTGACCTCCTGTACCTGCCTAAATACCTGGCAAGACGTGTCTTCTCTTTGGATGGATAACTAACCAAAAGACACAAACAAAAATACTGCAAAGCATATCCTGGGATGAAAGAGACAGAAGACAGAGGTAAGTGGGAGATTTTAATGATGAAAATGGGAGGGAAGGGAAATGCAGAGCCTGCTGCTGCTGAAAGAGGATATTAAGAAGTCATAGAAGGAGAATGAGCAAGGTAGGGGGAGAGGGATGTAGTGCTTAAGGGAGACGAAAAAAAAAAATAGGAAGACTGGTGGAGGCAGAAAACGGAAATGATGAGTGTAGATGAGGTGTATATTTTTTCCTTTTTTCCTAAGAGGCTGAAGTTTTCTAAGTTTAAAGAGACTGAGAAAGTTGGGAAGAAGATGTCTGCAAGGGCTGATCATATCTGCAAAACACCCCCGGGTTGGAAAAAGAAGACTTTCTGGGAGTTTGGGAGGAGTAATCAGAGAGCTGCTGAATCTATTCAGTAGACTGGACACTATGTGAATGTGAAGTGTGGGATGGAGTGAATTTGACTTCATTTAGATCAGAGAGTGTTAAGCTCACCTTTATAATAGTTGAAATTCTTCCCAATAGTGACATTTCGGTCAATGTTTTAGCTATCGTGTCAAGAGCAAGAGAAAAAGAAAGTTGAATGAGCAAGGTGTGAGGAGAACGAAAACAATAAGCACAGCATAGTTTAAAATTCAGGAGGGTGTTAGTAAGGGTAGAGACAGCACAGCTGGTCATATGTAATTCACAAAGAGTGGTATAATAAATGAGAATAAAGAAATGCTGTAGAGTGTTATGTTAAAAAAAGACAATCCATGACTTTAAAAACATTATCAAGTGAGGACTTCATACCCGTTAAAGTGAGTAAATGAATATGTGAATGTCTGTCTATTCTTTGCTTCCAATATTCACATTTAGCCAGATGCATAAATTATGCATAAAATATACATACAATAACTCACTGTAACAATGTTTTTTTTTAGTAGATGAGTTTCAAATTGCTCATGAGAAAACTATCCTCAACATCAGCTGGCGCTAAGATAAAATGGACGTTAGTCAGCATCTCTCAGGGTATAAAGGCTAGCTTAGTGGGCCAAGGGTTTGACTGGTCCAGGAGAGGTGGGTTTGATTGTTTTTCTTTTAATACAAATCCTCAAAGTTTTGGTTAGGGCATCCTTGAACATTTCAGTTTTGAATGTCTTGCCAATAAGGCGGGCAGCTGTGGCTCAGTGGTTAGAGTGGGTCGTCCAATAATTGGAAAGTTAGTGGTTCAATTCCCACTCTCACCACTCAAAAAGATTGGTGAAACTGACAGCTGGAGGGAGGTCAGTCCACCTCCTTGTCACAGCCGAGGTGCCCTTCAATTCACTTTTATTTATATAGGGCCAAATTGCAATGTTTGTAATGACGCGCTCGATGTTACCTCTGTATTCAATCGTGGATTGAAATGAACTATAACAAAAACAAAGGTGAAACTTACCTCAACCGGCTGTTGTATCCTCCTGGGGTGTCACATCAAAAGAGGTCCCCGGGGACATGACCCCTTAACCCTAATCCCTGATAGGAGAGATTTTTGTCCACTTGGGGTGTACTTTCTCCTCTAATTTCACACTGGAAATAGTGATACTCATCAAAATTGGTCCAGTTGTGCATTTTTGACTATGATTTTTAAAGGTGAGCTGTGGATCAAAAATAATCCCAAGATTGGTGACCATACTGGAAAGAGAAATGTTCTGGCCAGAGAAGGTAATGTTGAGAATTTTTTGTTGTTGAAGTTGATGTAAAGTACGAATTTGAATCATTTCAGTTTTTGAACTGTTAAGATGGAGAAAATTTTGCTGCATCCATGCCTTTATCTCCTCCAGACAAGCTGTAAGTGTGGAGACAGAGGATAATTGGCAAGGTGAGGGGGCTGGCAATGATGAAGATGGAATGGGTTGGGTCTCAGGCACATTGCTACCTAGCTTAAGGTAAAGCTGAGTATCATCAGCATAGCAATGAAAAGAGACCCCATAGCTGCTGATAATGCGCCCAAGTGGGACCATATATAGATTAAAAAGAAGCGGTCCAAGAACTGATCCTTGGGGCACACCACAGGAGACAGGATGGCTCAGTGATCTGGCACAACCAATGGAGACAAATTCGGATCTGTCCATCAGGTATGATCGGAACCACTCCAGTGCCAGTGAGTCCTGCAAGGTGCTGTAGGCGGTGGAGAAGGATGTGGTGGTCTACAGTGTCAAAGGCTGCTGACAAATCAAGAAGAATGAGAAGTGAAGAAGAGCCACGATCAGCAGTCATTAACAGGTCATTTTTGACCCGGACCAAAGCTGTTTCAGTACTATGGGCCGCACGGAAACCAGATTGAAATTTGTCCAGAATTCATGGAGGTGCTCTTGAATGTATACTGAGACTAATTTCTCCAGAACCTTAGCAAGAAAGGGAAGGTTGGAGATGGGTCTGTAGTTTGCTAAGTGCTGGGGGTCCAGGGTAGGTTTTTTAAAGAGTTTGATTATGGCAGATTTCAAAGTGGGGGGAATGTGACCAGATTGGAGGGATGTATTTACTATGGTAGTGATGAGTGGACTGAGAGAGGCAATATGGGCCTTAACCAGGGCTGTTGGGAAGGAGTCAAGGGCACATGTAGAGGGTTTCATGGCCATGACAGTGGCCTCAACTTCTTTCACACAGACCTCTGGAAACGAGCAAAAGGGGGGAGAACTCCAGAGCTGTAAATCGGTAGTAGGGCTAATTGCCGGGGGAAGAGTGGTGAGGGCTGATCTAATTGTCTGGATCTTATCATGGAAAAAAGAAAGAAACGTATTGCATAGGTCATTAGTAGGGTCAATGATTGAAGCTGTTCGTGGCTGAAGGAGTTGAGTGATGGAGGAAAAGAGTACTTCGGAGTTACCAGGGTTATCTGAGATGACAGATGAATAAAATAGTGATTGGGATTTCTTGAGAGACCTTGCATACACCCTGCGATGCACCTGATAATCTAGCTTATGGACAAACAGACCAGAGGCTAAAAAGCATCTCTCGAGCACTCGACCAGCTGCCTTCATTTTCCTCAGCTGAGGGGTAAACCAGGGGGATGAGTGTGAAAAGGTAACTGTTCTCTCTCTAACAGGAGCATGATGGTCCAAGATGTTAGCGAGGCTGGGGTTATAAAAGTCAACTGCTTTAATGGATACTGGAAGGGAAATAGGAATATGAATATTAAGGTCAGTAGCTAGAAGTTCAGAATTGATCCTTTTTTAGATTTCTAAAAGAAATATTCTGCTTTGGATTGGTGGCACTGTCCAGAAAGGGAAGCTCCATATGTGAGATGTGGCTGGGTTCAGGAGGCCTGGCGGTGGAAGCTGCCGCAGAGGTGGAGGTACAGCTGGACAGAAGAAGCCAGTTGGTGACAGTTGTTGCAGAGGTGGAGGTGCAGTCAGGCGGAGGAGGAGGCTTGGCGATGCGGGTTGCCATAGAGGTGAAAGTACAGCCGGGCAGTGCAAGCAGTATAGAGGAAGCAGCTGTTGTGGTGGGGGAGAAATAAAGGTAGAAATAAAGTGATTATTAGTAGTCCAACGGGAGCAAGAAATTCCACAGTACACAAAGAAGGTAACAGGAAGTGATGCAATACGTCTTACCTCAAAGTAAAGCGCCGCCAATGACAAGACTTGAGTAAGGCACTGTACCCCCATGCTCCTCAGGCGCTGTGAATGGCTGCCCACCGCTCCAGTGTATGGCATCTGTCTCTATGAGTGTGTGACCCTGTGCATGTGTGTCAACAGGTGCCAACCTGGATGGGTTAAAAGCGGAGGACAAATTTCTCGTGTATGGATAGCAATAAATCTGATCTTAATCTTAATAATGTCTCCATCATGAAAAGCAAACCTACGCAGCTTGGTGGACAGCTTGATGGTGGAGATCTCAGGCACATGTTTTTGTTTGCTGGGTTACAGCTATGTGTAATGTTCATGCATGTTGGAAAACCTTGCTAATGCGACCTTGAATAAAGGAAGATTATCGCAGATTGCCCTGATTTTGTGGCCCAAATTGATTCGCAATATTACATTCTCCATCTGAACACAAGTGTTTCCTGTTGCTCTGCACTCATGAAATCCAGATTTTTATCTGACAAAATCACCATTCAAGTAACTTAAAGGCAGCATTGTTTGCAGTGAATTCAGTGTTACTTTACATGCATGGTGACTGTGCTGACTCATTAGTGTCATTGTTTCACATCCAGTAAAATTGTGCTTCTTGCTCCATCCATTTATCGTTAAAAAAATAGAAGTGAAAATCAAGCATATGCTGGTCGAGATGATTGAGATTCGTAAGAAAATAATTTGATGCACAATTTTACAGATCTGGCAAAAAGAATGAGTATAGAAATTTCTTTGTGTGTATACACAGTTTAGTCATGAAACCACACAGTTTTATGCATTTGGGTCATTGGTGATGAGAACTAAATATTCACTTGCTATGTATTATATATCAGGAAAAAACCCTGTCATGGGATAAGCAGTGTCATTATCTTGTGTTATTATCTGTGTGCTGTCATAATGTAATCTTTGCTGTAGCAGTGTACTGTATCTACAGGACACAGCAGTAACAAAACCAAACAGAGTCTATATGTTTAAGTTAAAGCCACTGCAGGACTAGTAGAGGACAAATAGAATGTGTACCAGTATTCACTTTGGTGTTACAAATGATTTTACTTGATGAAGGTGACAAAATACATAAAGCATTTATATTTTATGTGTAACATTCACTTTTCTAGGTTCGTATTACAAAGGGATACCCTTTGAACACCACAGTCCATCAGGAACCTCCTCATGGTCTCCCCATTACAGCTGACCTGGTGAGAAGGGAGCTGAAGAAGCTGAAGGTTAGGCAGGCTGCTGGCATCACCACCAGACTGCTCACAGACTGTGCAGACCAACTATGTGGGGGTTTTCTGCACATTTTCCGATTAAGCCTCAGACTGGAGAGAGTGCCGGCTCTGTGGAAAAGCTGTGTGGTCCCAGTCCTTAAGACTAAGCAGCCACTTCAGACCAGTAGCCTTGACGTCTCACCTAATCAAGACCGTGGAGAGGGTTGTACTCAGTAGTGATGGGAAGTTCGGCTTTTTTCCGAGAGCCGGCTCTTTTGACTCGGCTCCCAAACGGCTCCTTATTTAGGATCTTTTGTAGCCTATATTTTACCTTAACTTTGCAAAAAAAAATCATGGTTTATGCGTTGAAAACCCTTTTGTTTTCAGTGTTTTTATGAGAGACCTTATAATTGCCTAATTATTTGCATTTATTCTGTGACAAAACCACTTTTACATTTGTTTATTTCAATTAAACTTTTTTATTGCACAAATTAACAATAAACTTCAAATTCAATTCAAACAAATCCACAGAACAGAACCAAACTCAAGCTAACATTAATAATGTCCTCAATTAAACTTTTTTATTGGACAAATGAACCAAAAAATTTCAAACAAATCCACAGAACAGAACCAAAACCAGAATCAAACTCCTTAATTCTCACGTGAATACCGCATGCTGGTTGCCATGCTGGCCAATTATAACAACGCAGTATGTGAGGGTTCTGATGTGGTGGTCTGCAGCACGGGGGCTCCCAGGTCACGCTGCTCTCCCCTTTCCTATTCCCTCTATACACATCAGATACAGCACCAACAGCTGTCACCTCCAGAAGTTCTCTGATGACACCGGACTCACATAGTTGGCCATGTGTCACAGGGGGATGATATAGAATACAAGGAGGTCATCGCCCACTTTGTTGACTGCTGTGGACTTAATCCACCTGCTCATCAATGCCAGCAAAACAAAGGAAATGGTGGCCGGCTTCCGAAGGAAGGTTAAAGGCACCTAGCGAGCGGTGTTGATGACGTCACGGTTTTGTGCCGGCCATTTATAGTGGTTGCAATTTTGGGAAATTACAATAAGTCGTAGCAATTAAAAATATTTTTAATGGTTTGTAAAGAATCATTTGGAGGCAATGAGTCTGACACCACCAAATATTGGGTTTCTTCCTTTTTTATGCTTTGCCAGGTCATTACTGCTGCTGTTTCCAGTTGTTTGTTTGTTGGTCTTTGTGATTTTTATGTAATATTTTTTATTATAAGCATGGGAAATATTCTGTTGATCCAACTGAAATCAAGTAACTGACTTAGAAGGAATCTGACAAATAGTATATCAGTACGTAGTTCAGAAGAACATTGCCTAAGGTCTCTCTTACACCATTGGTAAACACTGATGAGTCAATACTATTAGAAGCCATACATGCCTATGCTATCACACTGCCGCCACAATAGTTTAGCTTAGGAACTAGCCTTCCCCATACTTAATTCTTCCCATCATTGTGGTATTTTCACAATTTAAAGTCTGCACAATGGTCCAGATCAAGGTTTGTGTTTGTGACATTGCCCTGTCACTGTTCAAATGAAACAATTCATCTTGCTGCCTCTGTAATAATTTCATTATCGCTTAACTACTATGAGCACCTGCTTAAGCGTAATATTCAAGGTTCGTTTTAATTTGCCAAATTAATGTCAACATCAAATGAGACCATTACTGCTGCAGACCAGCAAGGAAGTCAAGACTGCGAGGTCTTGGAACAGGTCGAGGAAACTGTGTCCCAGAATTCATACATACATGTATGCATATATATATAATATGTATATATGCATGCATACATACATGTATATATAAATATTGACCCAAATAGAGTTAATCCAACTGCATCTTCACTCTACTCATTTGTTGGCAAAGGATGATTCATGAAACAATCCCTCATCTTCTTCAGCCGTTGACCCCAGAGCTGGCATTTAATAGGGCAGATTATCTTGTGCTTGCTGACTTTTCCCCATTCATAGGATCCGATGTTCCCAAACGCTGAGCCTGCCAAAGAGCAAAACGCTGTGGTACGGTCTGTCACCCATCCCTGTTTGGTCTGCTCTGTCAAGGCTGCAATGAGTTGGTTCAAATGCTGAAGTTCCACCTCCCTGGCTGATATCATGACGACTACCAACCACACGTAAGGATCTGAAAACGAAAGAGAGAAGAAAAACTAAAGTTGTTCATTTCCATAAATAGAGAATTCCTTTGTGGGGCTGCAGCTGATTTTGCTATCCAGTGTTGGGAAATGTCTTGAGTTTTTGTTTCCAGTTGAAATTTGAATCACATTAAGGTACATAAAGCACATATATAATTTTGTCTGACAAAGTGAATAAAAAGTAAACTGCAGAATTCCTAAACCTAACCAGGAAGAGATTTTCTGCTAGAGACTCATTCATGGCCGGACTGCTTTTTAAGATAAAAAAAGGATTTCACAAGTGCTAATCATTTTTATTGGTGAGTCAAAAGTTTTTGCACACTTCCCTTGCGCAGGTTTATTTCTTCATGTCATTGTAGAAAAACACTGAAAACATTCTCTAAGATTCTCTAAATGCCAAGGGAAGGAGCTTCAATGTTTCCTTTTTTATCTCAAAACATATGGTGCATTAGACAGAGTTCCAAAAGTGCTTCTCGGTGTAGAATAAAATATGTGAACAGTTGTAGTGTCTCTAGTGCAAACACACATAACAACCTAGTGTAAGTTTGCTTGGAGCTTCTTTTCATCACAGTTCTAAGTCCAAACAAACTGCACTTGCCATAATTTCTTATTGCCTGCGTCGTTTGAGTAGCTTTCCGGCAGTATTTCCCTCGTGATTAGATAATTCCTGTTTTTTTAAACTTTTGCCTGAGTTTTCTGGATATCCCTTAAGCCGAGCGTTTTTGTACCTTTGCCAGAACGGACTGCCTTTTTGTGTACCGACATCGAATTTAATAAACTCCCATACTCCTACCTCGTCCGCCTGTGGTCTGCTCTGTGGGTCCAACTGTCTGTCTGAACCTGACAGAACGGACTGGGACTAAAAAACAGCCCTGGACTTTGACTCGGCCCGGCCCACAACAATCAGTGTGCTGTGAAACTCAACAACGCCTGGTGCAGGTTTCACAATACTTAAATAAAATACTTAAATCATGGCTCATGACATTATACCATCCAAATTATATCAATAGCAATGATGTTGACTAAATGTTGAGTTAAGAGCATAGTATTCCGGTCTCATCATACAGTCCCTGTGGCTGAACCAATACAGAACAGGTAAAGCACACAACACATACGTGTCATCCTCGGCCCTCGATCTATGTTCAACCTGAATAAATAAATGATGAAATGGATTTTTTTTTTTTTTTTTTTAAGGTTTTATGTATCCAATCGATTATAACAGCACATATAATATATTCCATGCCACCCAACTTAAAATTATTTTATAATTTAATAATCTTAATTTATGCAGTTGGCTAATTAATCTTACCGCACAAATGCTAACTTTAAAACTTTAAAAAGTCAAAGCACAACAGTTCCTGTCAGTCTTGTATTACTGTAAATAGTAACTATAGTTAATAGTATGTCACATTTTACAGGTAAAATGTTTAAAGTTTAGCTGTTTTAACTACTATAATCATTATTTAATTCCATTTTTATGCATTGTACTGAGCAACACAAACTGGGTATAGATAAAAAAATATATAGCAACTTGAATAACATCTGCTAACATCAGCCCTACCAAGTAACACTCTTTCTTCTCTCTCATGTTCCAAAATTACTTATGCTGTATCTTTTGTGGAACCAGCTCATCTCTCTGTCCCTCATCATCACATCGCCCCACTCACTTCTTAGCTGCTAAAATTGACATAAACGTGTGCTGTATTGCTGCTGCTGAACATTTCAGTAAGTTTGTGGCATTTGGCAGCTTCACCATCTATATGTCGCTTTTTTTATTTTCTCGCCTTCTCAGCCCCACCCTTTTCTTTAAATTTTTTACCAGTGTTATCCATATTTCATATGTTCGCTTTACTACAAAGTTCTTCTTCTTCTTCTGCTCCTTAATTGGCGGGCACAGGCAGATGGCATCCAACTTAAAAGGTGCATTACTGCTAGTGTGAAACAGTAGATTAGCAGTGGAAAAAAGAGACGATGACTGTGTGGCGCAAGTACTGCGGCGGGTGGCCGCCAGCCGTCCTAGAGTACCGACCGTTCTGTGATTCTCCAGAACACATAGATGGCCAGTCCGCCCCTGGTTCACAGGGAACTCCCAACTAGTCACATACCAACGCTTGGTCAGTAGCCCGCCTCATCTGTTTTTCAAGCTGGCAATGTGACAGTCGTGGCATGTGTCACTATTGGAATGTGGAAAACTTTGGTAAAGTTTTTCCAGTAAATTGCACTCAAATGTGTATGTTAATGCCTAACCGTGATGTTTCCTCAGTTATAATATTACTCTTATTATAAAGTAGAAAAGCAAGGAAAGTCCAAATGAAGACCGAAAGTCAAATAAAGACAAATACATTACATGAAAAACACTGACTATGGCATACAGATGTTTCATACAATCATCTGCTTCATATCTATTTTTTTTTGTACTATTGTCAGGTTCTTCAAGCTATATCAACACCAATCATTGTATTATCTGAATACTCTGGTTTGGCTCAGTACAGTCAACCATCAAACTCACTAGAATTGCAATCATATTAAAAATGTTTCATGTAACCTGTCCATTTGGATTTAGCTGTTACTTTTCCAGGCATACAGCTTTACACTGGTTAAGAAATAAGAGTAAGCAAGTGGATTTGTTTGGTGATTACTGCAGAAAGTACACTCTGATGGAGATCCCTATGTTCTTAGAAATGAATCCATTCCAGGCTGCTAACTTTTGTGTTGAAACTTTCAGACGAGCTCAAAAACTAAAGTTGCAAATCTAACAGGTTCTTTGAAAGCTGCACAGAATTCTGTAGTTAAGAATTTTGTTTCCTTGTGTCTCCTAGTTGCCTCAAAAAAACTGCATACTCAAAGCCTCATTAACACTCTCGGGTCTGAAGCCCACCGGTGGGCATTTTTGACACATCTCCAAAAACACATCTGTAACTCTGTGAGTTTTTGTCATTGAAACATAAGTGACACCATTAAAAACCTTGAAACTTCTAGTTTTCAAATATATATTTTAAAATAAATTATATAGCTGGCCCTTTTTAAAGAGAGTGAACAGAAATCTTTGGATTTTCTGTAGTCTCAGGCTACGGCTACACGGAAACGAAACGAGGTTTTTTTTGAAAACGGGTACGAAAATTCTTGCGACCACACGGAAACGCGCTGCTGTCCAGACGAAAACGGATGAAAACGATGAAACGATGCAGTACACACGCCACTGTGTCACGCCACGCTGTGAGACAATAGAGAAGTGTTAAAATTGGCTCACAGCGTCAACGTGTGACTGACGCAAAAACGTTTTAGCTGTAACAATGGAAACGAAACGAGGCCGTTTTCAAATTTTCCCACTCTGGAACCCGTTTTCAAAAACTATCGTTTTGGGGTAGTGGGAACGCCGGCTCCGTGTGGCCGCGACAGCCAAACGATAAGAAAAAGTATCGTTTACAGTGAAAAACGTTTTCGTGTAGCCGCAGCCTCAGACTGCAGCAGCTTCCGAGGCCACACCTATCGCTATTCACATGTAAAGTACCAGGTGATTGAGTGGCTATTCACAGGTGAGAACACGCCCCATTCAGCCAGCAAGTGGGGGAAGGCAGCAATGTCCTGCCAGTGACAGACAATTATCACATGGAGAGTGACAGGGGGGTGGGGGGAATCAGGGGTGTTACACACCCATCTAATTAGTATTCAACTAACAGAGACACTAACTGGAGTCAGAATTACTTTTTTACAGTTTGTGTGAAAACAAAAAAACATTTCTGACTGCACTTTTTCCTTTTATGCAGCCAACACTTTTGTTTACAAGGTTCAACCTTCAAAAGTCTTGGCTAGATATATTTATAGTGTGTTTTCTTGCACTGTTTGAAGACCTCTAAAACCTGTTTTTTGTACAGTTGTGTTTACCCTCAATTTAAATAAAACTTGTTTGTATTACATTCACTTTACTCTCATATAATTTTTTGTTAGGCTTTTCAGAATACAACTATATGTGTCACTTTTGCATAGATGTTTACAGTTAGCTGAAATACTTGAAAATGTCAAGGTGGTAACAACTGCCTCAAAGTCTCTGAAAAGGCCTTAGATCCCAGAGGGTTAATTATGGTGTATATACCATGGTAATATAGAATTATCCTTTAAGGACTGACCTAACGAGTCTTCATCTCAGGTGACAGATTTCTAATCATTACTAATTGTGTCATCACTTCTCTCTGCTTTTATTGCTTTAATATATTGAGATGTCTCAATGTTTGTGACCACACCTAAAACTATCAGTGGTATGAACAAAAGAGTTGTAAGCAACATGCGGGCCAGCAGAAAAGAGTATGAAGCAGCAACCTTTAACACGCATACTTGTTCAGCAGGAATTATTCTCCAGATAACTTCCTGCAGTAATCAAACACTGGCTTATTTTGAAATTTTGGGAAACTCTGAGCTGTCAGGGTAGACTAGTTTGGTGTCTTTAGTGCAAATCTTTGGACTCTGACATGTAGACATGTAGACATGTAGACATGTCTCTCCTTGATTTTTGGAGCAGCATAGGACAGCACTGCATGTATAAAATGAGCCAAATAGAAACAGAAAAACACGGATGCTGCAGGCTTCTTTGTAAGCTTTATATTTACAACAAATAGAGAGCTATTAATATGGATGCACACAGTAGCTTCCTGTAGGCAAAGAGAAGAACAGAGAAAACATCTATTCTACAGGACATAGCACTGACTTTGTTTGACAAAAGAGGGACTTATAGAAACCTGCTAGCTTAGCCAAAGAATGTAGATCACGCTACTTAGTGCTTTTGGGGTAAATTCTTAAAACTGTGATTTACTTTATTATTACTGCTGGGGACAGACACACACCCATCCAGATCCACGGAGCTGAGGTGGAGCAGTTTCAAGTTTCTGGGGGTCCACCTCTCTGAGGACCTTTCTTGGTCAGTCAGCAACTCCATCCTGGTCAAGATGGCCCAGCAGAGGCTCTTCTTCCTGAGGAAACGAAAGAAGGCCCACCTGTCTCCTCAGATCCTGGTGAACTTCTTCCGCAGCACCATCGAGAGCGTCCTTACCAGCTGCATCACAGTCTGGTAACTGCTCCGTCGCGGACCGGAAGGCACCGCAGCGGGGGGTTAAAACTGCCCAGCGCATCACCGGCTCACCACTCCCCACCATCGAGAATGCGTTGCCAGGGACAGGTCTCACCCAGGACACAGACCGTTTACCCTCCTCCCCTCCAGGAGGCGCTACAGGTCCCTCCGTTCCAGAACCAGCAGGTTCAGGAACAGTTTTTACCCCTCAGCTGTCACCCTGCTAACTGTATATACATATCTATCTAACTATATATTTAACAACTGTTCATAACTGCCTATATTGTACATACATATTTGTATATTCATCTTCCTACACCTGCTGTTTTTTACTGTTAAATATCATACTGTATATATATATTTTAGCACATTCACTGCATCATATAGTATATTCAGTTCACACCTGCACTGCCCAGTTGTACATACTTTGCACTGTACTACTATGCGCTTCTGGTTAGATGCTAAACTACATTTTGTTGTTCAAGTACTTGTTACTGTGTTCAATGACAATAAAGTTGAATCTAATCTAATTATCAAAGTGAATATCTTGTGTTTACTGGGATATGTATTAAGCAGATTGGATTAACACACTTAACACACACAAAGGTTAAAGGAATCGTGTATAAGAAACACTAATGGCTGCAAAAGTCATAAAAGTCATCAAGTCATGTTTTGTTGTCCTTAGGCTGGGGCAAGTTATTAACCCTTCAGCAGGCACCAGCTGCAGTTTAATGCAGAACTTTCCAACTGTCGCAACTCAGAATCATTTTACAATATACTTTCTCATCTTATAGGTTTCTGTGTTATTATTTCAGTGGGAAACTTTTCAAGTAATTTCAAACTTCAAACTTTTAGCACGTAGAGATTCTTTCAGTTATTTATTCGTGCCTCCATTCTACAGTAGAAGTACGAGACGGCGAAACAAAGGCTCATTGATATAAGTAGAGAATAAAAAGAAACCCTTTTTCTTTCTAAGAGGTATCTTACTTAAAATAAGACGTCCCAGAGGGATGGCATGTAATGAAAATGACAAAGGTGCAAAGACTCTTGCGGTGTTGCCCATATACAAAAGTCAACACAAGAAGTTGTGTGTGAACTGAACAGGAAAGGAAAACTAGGGAGAGAGAGCTACATGTACACATGCTTACATGTGTACTGGGTGATCTGATCACAAGTACAGGAAGGAACTCGCAGTCAGAACAGATTGTGGTCATATTCTTGGAAATCTGAAAAAGAATGTGTCCTTAGGCACATTGAAGGACCACCTACTGGCTTGATGCAAGTTGTCTTGTTCTATATTTTCTTGAACTGATTAAACTCAGATCTTTCCTGTCATGGAAGGTGCCTTTCAACAGATCTGGCTACAATTTTGTTCTTTGAGTCGAGCTGAGGATGTTTCTGCCCCTAAAAACTGGTAGAAGTTAACTGTGTTAAATGTATTGTTAAAGAAGTATGAGGGGGCTGTTGCAGTGTTGTCATGCATATAAGCTAACAGTATTACCAGATTTATTGTTAGGTTGCTTCTGTATCCATCAATGTCCAGCAATAAAGTAAAAAAAAAAAAAGCTGGGTAGATAAGGCATGCATGATTATTAATTCTGTTCAGGTTTAAGTATAGAACATGCATATGATCAAATGCCAACAACCACGTAAAGTGTTGCTACTTCCAGAGAACTTCCAGAGATTTGTGACTCATATTATCTGCTTTAGTGGCCCATTATGTCTGCTTAATATCACACAGTAAATCAGAAAGGTAATTTTCCACCAGTCAGTGGGCAGGACAGGTACAGTGGCATCACACTGCTGTGAGAACAGAGGAGGAGGGTGTGTAAAGAGGAAAGCTGTGGAGGAGAGGCAAGGACAAGATGAAGGGCCTCCTCTACAGAGAGACAATTAAAAAAGGACAAGGGCAGCAACGGCTAAAGAGCCAGAATTATCCCCAAGGAGTTGCAGGAGTGTAGAATTGAGAAGAAAGGCAACGAGACAACTGACTGCATTCATAATTTAAGATGAAAAAAACATGAATGCAGCACATTAAAGTTCATGTTTGTGTGTGTGCATCTGAAAACACATTATCGGGAACTGTTGGAGTGGACTGTTCTTGCTCTTTCTACATACTATTATGTCAATAATATGTCAATTATTGTTTTAATTAGTCAAACCAAAATAATGAAATGAAATGAATGAAAAGCTGACCCTGTAAAATGTCAGGAAACTCTGAAGCCCATAACACTTTCCCAGAGTATGGTTATATATTTCAATTACTTGCTATAAGATACAAAGCCAAAGCAATTTCACTTTTGTGTGTCATGAATAAAACATACAATTAATAATCCAAAGTCTAAATTGTTACTAGTCACTGCATAATCAGTGCATCCAGAATGGGAAGTAACCAGGTGGAGGGAAAATGGGATTTTTTTACCGGATCGATGATCTGTCAAATTCAGTTCAGATGCACGGCCCATACAGCTGCAATGCTTTGGGTTATATTTGCCCTGTTACTTATTTATCCTCCGAAAGGGCTGAGGTGATTACTCACCCCGGGTTACCATGCCAGTTCAATGTCTCTGCCATCTATTGTGTGTTGTATCAGACCGAAAAATAGATAGTTTTAACCATGATTAAACGTGTTCAGTGCAGTGTTTATGTAAAAAAAAACATATCCAGGTATTACAGCTAGGTGCTCAAAATGACTGTTAAATTCTCTTTAAGGACCCTTGTACACTTACATATTCTGAATTCGAAGTTATCTTTTATTCTAATACAAATGATATCACAGGAGAACCAAAGCACAGCACAGCCAGGAATTACTATTCACGCTGTTCCTCTTAAACTATTGTAAATCAAACTTTTACCTTCCAGTGCGTTTCCAGTCTCCCTTTGGATCCTGCCTATTTACCAGCCCTAACAATCAGGCACTCTGTATAAACCTATCACATTTTAGAAACAACATGTGTCAGCAGAAAAAACAATGAAGCAGCAGCCCTGACTGTTATGCACGCTGGCATAGTTAATGTAAAAGCACAAAACAGGCTAGCAGGTTCCCCATTCACGACATTTGTGATAAATAAGCACTCAGCAGCAGCAGCCTTGGATGGAGCACATTGGGGAGTTGTATCGATTACCTACATATATACATACATATTTCAAAGTGTTACTTATTGGCTTTATTCTTTTGTTATTTCCCATGCTTGAAACAAGGAGCAGGATTTCAGAGAAATAATGGAATTTTTATAAACCTGGGTTCCTCTGTCCTTTCAGGTATCCCACAACATTGTACATTTTCTTGTAGGACAACTGGTTTCCAACACTCAGAGTTATCTTCTTTCGCTATAAGGTAAAGAAAAAACTTATATGTAAGTTCAAAAGTTACAGTGGGCAAGAAACAAAACATAAATATCATGAAATAGGCCTCAAAATGGCCCTAAATTTGACCAGTCTGGGCAAATCTGATATTTGTTTCCAGAGTTGTCATCCTGAAAAAAACACAAACATATATACATATAGATACAGAGTTGCTCTGTTATATATATGAAACAGAGCAACTCTGTATGAAACACATCTGTCACTTACTCGTTGGGTTGAGTCCATAACATTGAGGTTAGAAAACATGCATGGTTGGGGCTAATATACATCAGTTTTACACAGCAAACTCTCATGGATGTATGATTGAAATTCTCATGCAGTTGCTCTCACAACACCACCACGTGTCTCAAATTCTTCAAATGTCATTTATGGTTGTTTTGGCGTGCACATCAAAGGCAACCTGTTTGTGCATATTTGTGAGGAGGACAGTCAGTAGTGGGATATACTTCATTTTTTGACACCCTGCTTCTATATTTAGGCTTAATTTTTGTTGAATAAATTATGACACGGTGTAATACGTTATGCGGTGTTTAACCTAATCTTAAGACCTGGTTAGGACCAAATTACTTTCTAAAATGTCCTGGTATCTAATAAGGATCTTACTGACATAACTGTACTACTTCACCAGCACTTACATATAAAGAACGTATTCAAATGCATTCCAAAGATAGTTTAAACATGACATGACATGTGTTTTGGTAATAAACGCTTAGAACTAGCTTCTCATCTTTGAATGACCTAATGAATACAGAAAGAACATTTGTGTGAAGGTTTACAATTCCAGTGGGCGCTCACAAAGAAAAAGAATATAATGCTCAAATACACACACACACACACACACACACACACACACACACACACACACACACACACACACAGGGGGCCACCTGATGCATGCATCACTGGACATTGTGTCTGCCAGCTCTGCTGCCTTGCTGGATGGCTGTGAGCTCAAGGAGGGCTGATGGCGGGATATCCGAGGGAAATACATATGAAACGCCAGTAAAGATGTGAAGCAGAGGCTCAAACTGTATGTGACAGAGGTCTCCTGCCTAAAGCGCAGCACTACACCATGACAGGCCACTTTTCCAGCTTCACTCCTGTCTGCCATCCCTCCCAGCCTGCCTGTCTGCTTGCCCTCTTGCTCCTGTTTAATGCATTATAAAAATTCACTGCCTTCTCTTATCGGCGGCACATAACCCATTTATCACTTTTGACAATGGCACAAATGACTATGGCTAAAGAGGAGGGATGGAACATGTGGCCCTTTTGTGTATTCAGTCTGCAGACTTGCGCGGGGAGAGAGAGAGATTTGTCATAGAGTAATTCTCCTACATGATGAATAGGTTTACAGATAGAACTGCTTCTACAGGTAAGAGCTGACTCACGCTTGTGTTTTGAAATTTGATGAAATTGTTTAAAGGGATTACAGGGCCTCTGGTTTTACCAAAATAAATGAAGTATATCACAATCAGAAACAGTTTTATTACCAAGTAGGTTTACACATACAAGGAATTTGTTGTGGTGTGCTGGTACTTTGTTTTCCGAAAATTTGGATTAAAAAAAACAACAAAAAAGAACAGTAAGTAAAAATAGAAGTGAAGCAATGGAATAAGTATGTACAGGGATTGTGTAGACAGTCCATGGAGGAGAGAGTACACTTTAATGTAAAGTGCAGGAGATGTTGGGGGTGGTAGTGATGGGAAGTTCGGCTCTTTTGACTCCCGAACGGCTCTTTATTTAGGATCTTTTGTAGCCTATATTTTACCTTAACTTTGAAAAAGAAAAATCATGGTTTATGTGTTGTAAACAGTTTCAGTGTTTTTATGAGAGACCTTATAATTGCCTAATTCTTTGCATTTATTCTGTGACAAAACCACTTTTACATTTGTCTATATCAAATAAACTTTTTTATTGCACAAATTAACAATAAACTTCAAACAAATCCACAGAACAGAACCAAACTCAAGCTAACATTAATAATGTTCTCAATTAAACTTGTTTATTGGACAAATGAACCAAAAAATTTCAAACAAATCCACAGAACAGAACCAAAACCAGAACCAAACTCCTTAATTCTCACGTGAATACCGCATGCTGGTCGCCATGCTAGCCAATCATAACAAAGCTCTGTCGTAACCAGAGCTGGGACTGAGCACTGAAAGTGAAACCTAAGCAGCAAATGGAAAAAAACTGGGAGTCGGCTCTCACTTGATGCGAGCCGGCTCTTCTGATTCACTATAAAGAGCCGGCTCTCAGAGCCGATGCTTGTGCGCATGACCCATCACTAGGGGGTAGGAGATCAGTGTCAGTGGGGGTCTCTGGTTGTGTTTATGAGGCCAGCTGCAGAGGGGAAGAAACTGTTCTTGTGGCGTGAGGTTTTGGTCCTGATAGACCGCAGCCTCCTGCCAGAGGGGAGTGGGTCAAACAGTTTGTGTCTGGGATGGGAGGGGTCTCAGGGTCCCGGAGGAGTACAGATGCTGGAGACTTGGCAGACATTCACCTTCTCAGCACAGTGAATGATACGCTGCAGTCTGGTCTTGTCCCTGGCCGTGGCAGCAGCGTACCGGACGGTGATGGAGGAGGTGAGGATGGACTCGATGATGGCAGAGTAGAAGTGCACAATCATCACCTTTGGTAGGTTGAATTTCCTCAACTGCCTAAGGAAAATCAACTGCCCCCATCTTGAACTTCAAGGCCACCTTCCATCCATACCATTCCTTTTGCAGGGAGTTCCTGAATATCCGTAAGAACACTGAGCTGTCCATCGAAGTCAGGCTCTTCATATTGAAGGGCAAAGTCACAGTCCAGCCTTGGCTTAAACTTCTCCTGCATTATATTCTTGAGCCCTTCTACTGACTGTGGTCGCTCGGTTAGAATGAGCTTCATGGCACCATCTGTTGCAACACATACACGGAGCACAAATTTCTGCGGAGCAGCCATATCTTAATGTGTTGATATACTGCAACAAAAAAATGTCTAATAAAACATAAACTTCCACATATGCAGCAAATGCTTTTATTTAAACATTTCTCCGATATTTGAAACAAGTCATCCTCTGCACATTTTTCAAGGCAAAGAACGGCTCTTTCCACTGCCCATAACGTTACGTTGTTGACAGTAACGAAGTAACGTTAGCGGCCTGGGCCTAGTCGCGACACTACCGATAATGACAAAGTAAGCTTTAGTTTAAACCAGTTGGAAATATGTCTAGTATCGTAGCATGTAACTTCATTACACACATTCACAGCGTCTAACAAAAGATAACTACCGGTATATGTATTGAACTTTTGCCGAACTTTTGTAACGATACGTTACTCACCACTTCACGCGCGAAACTTTCAAATCCTGAAGTCGGGGTCTATGCTGCCCTCGGACTGCGTTACTGGTGCAGAACTAGACAGCTAGCGAACAGTTCAAGAGAAGGTAAGCTGAAGTGTGTTTTTGTCCTTTTATTTTCTTTCTTTCATTTCCTTGCTGATTTTCAGTTGCACTTGCACTTTCACTTCTTTTACACTTCTCTTTACTTTACTGTAAAACTGTAAATAAAATAAGAAATAACATACATTAATTCCTGTAATAAATCATTTACATATAACACGTGTCAACAGCACAATCAGGGCGATCTATTGTCTGCCAACACAAAATGAGACCTAGCATAGCTAAGTAGACCTGACTATCCAAACATTACAGGCAAGTAAACATTATCTCTTGAGCCAAATAAATCGAAATATACAACCAAATATCAATGTAGCTGTACTGAACTAAATCCAACACAAAAGGGTTACTTACAGACAAATAATGTCCAAGGTTCACGTGTGAAAAGATACGGAGGCAGGACGGTTGAAATCCGTGTCATTATGGTAGATGAAACTTAATATTAACCGGAAACCACACAGGAAGTAGTTTTGCGCAGAAGGCGCAAGTACCGCGTAAAATCCACTAGATGGCAATATTCACCATACAATTTACGGGAGTCATCCTAAACTAATGCATGACACGAAGTGGAGGGCAGAACAGGGTCCCTCGGACTACAAAACACAGATAAAAGACAATTTTGCAACAGCACGGCGAAAAAATGTGCGTTGTTGTGCAGGTTTTTTGATGAAAATGAATGTTTTTCCTCCTTTCTTCGCTCCGTTGCATCCCTCGCTAAGGTCCAGCCATCTTGAATCTTCTTGATACGTGCCCTGAACAGTTGGATGTAGTGACGTCACATGTCACATCCCTTCACGTACGCCTGTTAACTAAGACGTTTCAAGTTAAGTGACAGTGTTCACTTAGACATACTAAGCCCTGTGAAATCAAAACGATATTAATCGTTAAGAATACTTAATGTTTCAGTGTCGGGTGAACTAATTAGCCCACTTTGATTTAGTTGCCGGTAATAGTTATGAGTTTGTAGTACTGTTCGGGTTTACAATGCAGGATGATGGGGGAAGGTGGGGTTGCGCTTCCTAAAATCCACAACCATCTCCACTGTCTTGACAGTGTTGAGCAATAATTTTGTTCTGCCTGCACCAGGTCTTCAGATGATCAGTCTCCCACCTGTAGGCGGACTCGTCTCCACTAGAGATGAGTCTGATGAGGGTTGTGTCGTCCGTGAACTTCAGGAGCTTGACGGACTTTGTGACTGGAGGAGCAGCTGTTGGTGTAGAGGGAGAAGAGCAGAGGGGAAAGAACACAGCCTTGAGGGGAACCGGTGCTGATGGTCTTAAAGTCAGAGACATGTTCCCCCAGTTTCATGCGTTGCTTCCTGTTGGACAGGAAGTCTGTGATCCACCTGCAGGTGGAGTCAGGCACACTCAGCTGGGAGAGCTTCTCCTGAAGCAGAGCTGGGATGATGTTGTTTAAGGCAGAGCTGAAGTCCATAAAACAGGATCCTGGCGTAGGTTCCTGCGGAGTCAAGGTGCCGGAGGATGAAGTGGAGGGCCATGTTGACTGCGTCGTCTATAGACCTGTTGGCTCTGTAGGCGAACTGCAGGGGGTCCAGGAGTGGATCTGTGATGAATTTGAAGTGTGACAGGACAAGGCGTTTGAAGGACTTAGGCTGCGGCTACACGAAACGTTTTTCACTGTAAACGATACTTTTTCTTATCGTTTCGCTGTCGCGGCCACACGGAGCCGGCGTTCCCACTACCCCAAAACGATAGTTTTTGAGAACGGGTTCCAGAGTGGGAAGATTTGAAAACAAGGTTGTTTCGTTTCCATTGTTACAGCGAAAACGTTTTTGCGTCAGTCAAACGTTGACGCTGTGAGACTTCTCTATTGTCTCACAGCGTGGCGTGACACAGTGGCGTGTGTACTGCATCGTTTCATCCGTTTTCGTCTGGACCTGAGTCTTTACAGCAGCGTTGCCGTGTGGTCGCAAGTTTCGTTTTCTTGTAGCCGTAGCCTTAATGACCACAGAGGTCAGGGCCACAGTTCTGCCGTCGTTAAGTCCTGTAATCCTTGGTTTTTTAGGGATGGGGATAATAGTGGAGGCCTTGAAGCAGGCTGGCACGGGGCAGGTCTACAGTGAGCTGTTGAAGATACAGAGACAGAGACAGCTGATCAGTGCAGTGCTTCAAGGTGGACGGGAAGACAGAGTCAGGCCCTGCTCCCTTGTGGGGGATCTGCTTCTTAAACAACTTGTTAACATCCCTCTCTAGGATGGAGAGAGGTGTCACTATAGAGGGGGGAGGTGTCCCAGTGAGTGGAGGAGAGCCTAAAGGCTGATTCATACTCGGCGCAAACGCGCAACTGTTCTGGCTCGAGAACCATTAATGACGTCATCGAAAGCGCTAGCCCCTTCACAGTTCCTTCAGCTCATAAGCGCAGTTTGCGCCGAGAATGCGTCACATTTGCAGTTCTCTCCAGACCAGCGAGCGTCACTGTTGAGGAAACAAGCTGAAAAGCACACGAAGAAAGCATACACAATGCCACCTGTGGTGTCACGTCAGCAGAGGCTGGCACATCTGATGCGGAATGAATTTACTCTGGGTGTAGAACTGTATATGTATCTCAGAGCTAAGCGGCTGCGGCAAAAACAGAAGAGAAGGTGGATTGTTCGTCCTTTGCAACAAGACGAACTTTGTCAAACGTTGTCCCAGTGTAACTTCATAGACGTGTCGTACAGATGTTTGTAGAGGCGCATCCTCTCGGTCACCGCGGTCTCTGCAGTGTTCATTTTTTCTTTTTCTTGGTCAGCTGTTTCCGGTTGAGCGCGCGCGAAGTCAGAAAAAAAGTTGTGTGCGCGACCTTGCGCCGCGCGAGGATTTTCTAGCTTGCGAAGGGGGGCGTGGCGGAATTTTGGGACACGTGACCGTTTGCGCCATTTGCGACCAGCTAGTATGAGCGAGGTTGCGCCGAGTATGAATCAGCCTTAAAGCTCCTGCTGAGGTGGGGTGGGTTGGGGTGGGTCCTGGGCTGTGGCTGGTGAGAGGTGTCGTGGGTGACGTGGGTGATGGTGTAAGGTCTACTCCATTGTCTTTCAAAGCGACAGTAGAACTCATTCAGCTGGTGGCAAGTTGGAGTCGTTTGTGGAGAGGGGGGCTGTAGGTCTATTGAAATAGTTAACAGGAAACAATAGCCGCATTCCCACTGTAGGAACCTTTGGCAGTTCCTATAACTTTTTCAGGAACGGGGACGTTTTTTGCCGCATTCGCACATACAGGAACTCGGGACCATCGCCCTCGGTTCCTATAACCATTTTAGCTCCTTCTCCGAGGCTGGGTCTGTTCTGGGTTCTATAGGAACACATCTGACGGAGGTGTTTGGTGGTCGGTAGCTACGCCCCTTGTCATGCTGTCACGGCTGAAATGTTTACTCATACGGCGGGGACACAACCTGCGTGTGTTTAATAAGTTAAACTGACACTGGTCTCCTTTGTCTCCGGCGCTCTGCTCTCCTTCCTTCCTTCCTTCGTGAAACGAAGAAGAATCGCCTGCGCTCGATCCTTCGTCTCCTGACTCTCTCTGTGTGCTCTTCCAGCCTCGATGTTAGACGCCCAATGTGATCGTCCATGATTAATATCACCATCATGCAGAGGCCTACCCGCTCTCCATATTAGCTTCTTTGTGGTGTTTTTTTCTTCTCTCCTTACTTTTCGCGGGTTTTGTTTTGTTTTGTTTTGTTGTTGAATGTGGCGCTAAAGCAACACGTCGCTGTCGCAGACGGTTGCGTCGCATCAGTCTCTATAGCCTCGTTTCCACTATGCAGTCCGGTACGAGTCGGTTCGGAACGGTATGGAACGGGTCGGGTCGCTTTCGGGTCAGCTTGCGTTCCCACTGTACAAAGGGGACCCTCAGGGGTGGGCGGAGTGCATGCCGAAGCGTAAATAGCAAATAACAGCAAATAACAAATAACATCCATAATTTCAAACCACCTCCAAGCTTCTTCAGCTTAATGAGACACTGGCTCGCGGTCCGATTGAAACCACTCTCTGCCATTTTTGCTGCAATCAGCTGGAAAAAGTTTTTGTTTCGCACAGCGCCATCGAGCTCCCGCTGCACAGCCTCCTCACCAACAATGGAGAGCAGAGCCTGGTACCGGTCCTGTGTGCTAGGTACCCCAAGCAGAAGGGTTACGAAAATGGTAACGGTACGGTATGGATTGGTACGCTTTCATGGTAATGAAAACACTGAAATAAGCGAACCGTTCCGACCCGTACCGGACTGCATAGTGGAAACACGCCATATCAGGTCCCGACTCATGTGCGAATGCAATCTGAAAAAGTTCCCCTGGGGAAGGGCAGTTATCAGAACGAAATTCGAGGAGGACGGTTCTTAGAACTGCTCTGTCCGAATGCAGCTATATTTAACACGTAAATAGGAACTGGTTGAAGGATTCCTAATTTCAATACGTATCAAACTTGGAGTTTTTTCTGCAAGTAAATTTCAAGATACGCCCAAAAATACCCTTTTTAACACTAAACTTATCATGTATAGATACTGTTTTCTTAATGTGGGTGCCAGCTAACTCAAGTGATTAAAAGGCAACAGCATAATTACCCTCAGTAAACTAAGGACTATGCATATACATCATACAAGAACTTAAGCTGTTTCTAGTAACTGCTATTTTCTCCCAAAGCACGCTCCTTAAAGCTAGTACAACATGAACGGATAGCATTTTTTGTCTGTTGAGACCATTTCAGAGTCTCCACGTAAGAAGCAAACAGCCCGCATTCAAGTGTGAATGATAAAAAAAGGAGTTATAGCCCGAAGTACAGCAGCCTGCAAAAGAATGCATCTCTACCTAGGTGTTACAGTTGATCCAATTTGAGCCGATACATATCTCTAACTACTGCAAAAGTCATTTAATGGACTCAGTGGTAATTTAACCCAAATGTAAATTTCATTGCTGTACTGACTTAGGGCGTATTCAGACCAGGAAACTCCGATAGTTCACTTGCTTTGGTCCGAACCTTTTTTTTTTCATTTTGGTGCGGTTCGCTTTCAGACTGTACATTTCAGTAAACGGACCAAAATATGTCAACAAAGCCACGCGCCCTGAAGTCGTTCGGCTATTGGTCAGAATCGACACGCGCAACACAAAGTGCTAAGTTCAAAAGTGAATGTAGTCATGGACGCTTTCCGTGCCGTTATTGCTTTTAATATAATCAAAACTATATGTTTTTTCAACGTTTTGCTATTTTCACAACTGTGTAATTACTATGCTGCTGTACAAGTAAAATAAATGATATGTGGGCATCTGCCCAAACGTCCACAAGAGCATGGGTCTCCTCTTCGGCCCACGTTTGTCCCGTACTCATTTTCGGTCTAGAAATATTATTTTCGGTCTTTCGTTAGCTTTACCACAGCCGGTCTAGTAATTAGAAGAACAACGCTCTGTTCTGTTACCTAGCAGCAGACAAACGACGGATGCTCCCGAGGTACAAAAAAGCAAAAAGTCTGGGATTAGGTCCGGTCTGCTTTCACACCTGCAAAAGATCCGCACCAGGGTTCGTTTGATCCGGACCGAGTCCGACCTTTCAGCTCGGTCTCGGTCCGCTTGTTTGGTCCGGACCAGAGTTCGGTGGTTTGTATTCAGACCATCCAAAAAGGTCCGAACCAACGAAAATCTGGTCCGTTTGGTCCGGACCAAACGAGGTAGGTGTGAATACGCCCTTAGTGGTGGATGCAAATGTGTGAGGGAATCAGATGGAGAAACAAAAGAAACCTTTAAACATACAACAGAGAACAAACAAAAGCAACAAAAACTCCAACAGAACTGGTGGATACATAAAAAAACTGGTGTCAATTACAAGGGATCTGACATAACTGAGTAAATATCCACAGGGTGATGACTAACTTAAAGCAGCGGTCCCCAACCACCGGGTCCGGTCCGCGAGACATACCAAACCGGGCCGTGAGATTGGGGGGGAATGAAAAATCTTTTTTTTTTTTAATTACATTTTTTTTTTTTTTTTATTAAAAAAAAAGACATGGAAATCGGGAATTCTTTCATTTCACTCGCTAGATTCTATACTTGGAAACTGCATAGATTGCATTATTGTGCACGTTTATTTTTTTTAATGATGACTGTCTATTTTCTCTTCCTTCGTATCACTACGGGCTGTGTAAACCGTGCAGACTGAAGTGCAGACCGAGCAATTCCCTGCTTTCGAGCAGGAAACACCGTAACAGGCGCGGCTATTGGCAGGTGGCAATCACAGAGTGATACAAGGGAGAGAAAAATAGTGCCAAGCAATTGTGAGGTCTGACCTTTTCTGGATGAACGATTTTGTGATGCAAGTGTATTACTCTTTTTAACACATATCGTTTTGAGAAGCAAAACGCTTTATTTTTGTGGCCCCAGCCAACTAGCTTCGTCAACGCCAAAACGAGGCCGGAACTCGGCTCACAGTACGCAGAAAATGTTCATAAATAATATTGCTAGTATGGGATGTCATACAGCGTCATGTCAAAAGAGGCGAACTATACCTTTAATACAGATAAGGCACAATCAAGAAACAGGACACAAGTATGAAGAGAGCAAGCACAGGGAGCACAAAGAACAAAGGGAAAAACTGTTAATGACACAGGATACAAGAATAACATTTCAAAACATTCTGAACATCCAAAGGACAGCAGAGTGTTACAAAGACTGCCTCATGAAGACAAAGGTTCTCACCCTTCACAGCCTTTCTGTGAAACAGTCTCTTAAACAAAAGGCCTAATGTCTGTCTGCTTAAAGAAACACCTCCAATAACAGGTGATGAAAGAAAGCCGAAAAAGAATCAAGTGTCAGTCTTGATGGTTCTACAAAATGATTAAAGTAGATTAAGTATAGACTTAGAGTTAAGTCATACTGGTTTCCATTTGGTGTTATTTTCAAACTGCTACAGAGGGACAAATCTAGCCAGCTTCTGTCTAAAGTATAAAAACATGACCACCAACACCAAAATGCTTACCTGAAAGTACCTGGAAAACACCCTGGAATTACAAGGTTCCATGTGCTCCCAGAACAATTTTGAGATAATCCGTTTCTTGGTTTTCCAGATTTCAAATATCAGGAATAAATGTGGAACAAGTCTCTTTCATACATAAGAATAAAGACACTTAAATTTAATCTAAGTGTTCATTATTAGACCAGATTCAAATTCCTTGAGGTCTCGGTCTCTTCCCCATGCAAAACTACAGTAACTATGTACCTTTTCTTGCTCTGTATTTATCTCAAAGACATCATATTGGCTATATTTATTAAGCTTAAAGGCCAGCTTCCACTAAAAACCGTTTTTACTCGCTCCTTCTGAAAAAGGGAGGGTCACCCCTAGTTACATACACATACTAGGCTTCCAAGTGTTGCGTCACCTTCACAGGCTGTTTTGGGATTATGCCCGCCCATGGAAACCCACCCCCCTCAGACGGGCCCTATAACTAAGCAGAAACCTGTAGTCTGTGGGGCTCCTCATTCCTCCTCATCGAGCCTCTCACTACCACCTTTCCATCAACTACATTTGACAATATACAGAGTGTTATTTTCAGGAGTTGCTAAAAAAAAACAAGCAAATAACTAGCTTAACCTTTCCTTGGCTAACCTAAAACTAAAATGCTAACGCTGCCCACGGACACTTCATAGCCACCATGGCAAATTACATAGACCGCGGAACGTGTTTGAACAAGGGGGGGCCACAATCGCAAGAGGGGGTCACCAAAATTTTAGGTTGGACATGATGCATAGCCGAGGCTATGCACAGTATACACGGACACGCACGTAATGCCATCAGTCATGTCAGCCAGCACAGAACAGCGCAGAATAAAATGCACAAGAAAGGTACGTTGGTGGTCGGTGGTAACGCAACTGAAGCTGCTTGCTTGTACCAGTACAGAAGTGCGCAAATTGCCAAAACAGTCAACACAGCACAGAAGGCTATAGCCTACATAGATGAATCAATGGTCATGACTTTAGCCCACAACATACCAGCACATAACTGTGCAGAATAAAATGCTCAATCAGCCAACAATACACAACAAAAGCACCTCAGTAAGATGTTAACTCAACTTAAACTCGCTTGTATCAGTACAATGCAGTATAAAAACATTGAACAAAGAAGAGGGACAGGGACGTCTGGGTTTCTCTGCTCAAGCTGCTGCCCCTGCGACCCGACCCCCGGACAAGCGGAAGATGATGGACGGATGGAGGAGTGCACACGGCGGTGCTAATAAAACCATTGACTTACCCTTAAAACTTCCCAAAGGCCTGCCTGCGTCTCTCTTCGGGATTGCTTGGTTGATGAGGCGTTGTAAGATCCGTGCAGCACTCACTTGAACAGTGCCCATGGCTAGCCTCAGCGAGGTTTGGTTCGGTTAGCGTAGTAGTTGAAGAACATTCGTCACTAGCCCCTTTCACACCCGCTACCATCGCGGGTCCAAATTGCCACTTCGACCCGCGTCGAGCAATGTGAACGCTTGGCGTGTTAGGTGACCCGTGTAACTTGATGTAAAACAGAGTGAAACTTGTCCTCACCTGTCGCTGTTGTTCTGAATCAGCTGTCCATTCTGTCTTTTAAACTCCTCACGTCACGTCACGCCACGCCCACATCCGACCCGCGTCAATTGCTTTCACACCAAACTCGGCTCGGCAAAAAGACTAGGGTCCGACGCGGGTCGAAAGGCGAGTCGAGTTGACACGCCAGCCCGGGTCGTCAGTGTCGCCACAAACAATCTCTGCAGTCTACCACAATCACTACTTCTGCCACGCGATTTTCAGTGCTGGGCTGTATAGGCCTACATTTTGCAACACTGACGTGTGAGGTGAAAAATATTGGTTAAGGAAAACGCTTAATTAAATTATTACCGCATGGGTTGTGTTTAAGTTTGATCTTCGACAGGTTTTGAGTTGAAAAAAAACTTGCAGGCTCTCGGATACACACAGAGCGGGGAGGAGGGGGGTTCATTCATTCATTCATGGGAGGGAGCCAATCAGAGACGCCTCATTATCGCGTCACGGATATGCATGAGAAGGACTAGGAAAACCCTGTCGTATCTCATCAAGCCATTCTTCCTGCCCACAAAAACAGCTTGAAACAAAGCAATCATAACGTTTTTTTAAACAGAACCGACGCCTAATGCATTCAATAACAATGGTGAACACAGCAGTATTAATGAAATGACGATGGAAGTTGGCCTTTAAGTTTGCTAAACTGAAGTAAATGTACTATCTTTATAAAGCACTTGTCTAGTCAAGTTGACCACTCAAAGCTGTGTTACACTACAAGCTACATTTACCCATTCCCACAGTGTCATGGCAGACCACACTTCTACAGCCACCTCCATTTAAAACAGAGAGCTGTTTCCAAAAATATGAACTTAATCAGATATTACATTATCTACCTTTATTCTTATCACCCATTCATTTAAACTAAATTGTCATTTAATGATGCGGATTTATTCTCATGGAGAAGCATTTCAGTTTCATTATCTGCATGGTATTTAATGCAGATCTGAGAAGAGAGAGCAGTAAGTGAAAGTGGGAAACCTGCTCATCGCCATCAATATTTGTGTAATTAAAGGGCCTGGGAGGCCTTTTTATAAAGCCATTTCAAGTTGTTCTGCTTCGCTTGCCTCTCCCTGTGCGGCAACGCAGTGTAATTGCTACGGAAATTTGGTACACTTTTGGCATTTGTTCAGAGGTTGAGAATGAGGGGGGGGTGGGGGACCAGCAGGGGAGAAAGAACTGCATCCTTTAAAGAGTTTAGAGAGCAGAAACTCTAAGACAAAATTCAGCTGAATTGCTGAAATCACATTGAGCAGCTACAATGTTTTTGACACCATTGACAGGCTTAAGATGACTGTGTGTTACTAAATTCTTGTTTTTCTATATTTGCGGGGTCCAAGTATACTTGGGTTTTTTGACAATGATAACTCTGGTGGCAATGATTATATTCACTAAATCAGTAAGTGGCTTTGATACATTAGTGCATTGTATCAAAGTCAGTCACTGATGCAGTGAATATATTCATATGTTTTAAATTTAGCAAAGATATATCACTAAAACAAGTAAATAAATAAACAAGAAGCACTGTTGGATGCGGGTGACCTCCAAGTCCTCAGGTGGCATGGTTTGAGAAACCGTCTTACCTGTGTGGTCACGTGGGCTCGGGAGTACCTTTTGGGACTATCTTGAAGACACAGTCCACCATTGCATCCAGAAATGGAACCTGAAACTGCATAATGCAAGGAGGAGGCCAAATATCAACTCCGCAGAGAGATGCAAGCTCATCTCAGAAGGAGCGAAAGAGTGATCTGCGGTCCAATGAGTCCACGTGTCAGGTGCCCCAGAGGAGAAAAAACTATGTCCAGTTCTACGTGTCGCAGACGATGTGATGTGTGAAGCTACCACTGATCAAGTCTTCTCTTGGGTGGTAAGTGTTTATTTTAGCATCTATTTATCTAGACTATTGAAAAAGTAAAGTGCATTATGAGGAGAAAATTCAGACAAGACCAATTACAGGCTGTTGTACAACTTAACACTTGTATTCAGCAAGAATGGAAACCGATTCATCTTGTAAAACCGCAACAATTTGTATGTTTTGTTCCTAAATAAAAAAAAAGAAATGTTGATGTGGGTATACATAAGTATCAAAATGAATTTAAAAATAACATATTGACATGTATTTTGTAATTTAGTCATTTCTCCCAAATATCAAAACACAAACTGTGGTGTCATCTGCATTTTATTTTCAGGCACGAGGGCCAAGAAAAGGGCCCCAGGAAAAAGAAAAGAAAAGAATAATCTGAAATACTCCACTAACTCCACTATACACACAATTTTACATGTAGGACAGACCAACAGTCAGAACGCATCAGTGATTGACAATGGCTTTGTTCACACAGTATATTACGCAGACAACATGCTTCTTTCACATGCTTCTTTCATGATGAAACTGAACCCAAAACGTCAAGAGCTGTATGCACTGGGTCCAGAACTTAAATACCCAGACACTTACACACTCACCAAGAAAGAATGAACACACTAAATAATCAAAAACAACAAAAAAAAAAAACAGAAAAAAGAAAATGCAAAGAAGAACCTTGATCTTATAACTAAGTATTTAAATTGACATTGCTATCAGAATTCAAAGATGGGAGATAAAAAGCAGCGAGTGAATGTGGGAGACCTTGCTTGAAAAATTGCCTCAGGCAAAGTTATATACGTGGCAAACTAATGCCAAAAAAAAAAGAAATCACAGTGTGTGCTTGTGTGTTGCACAGCAGGGACAGATTGCAATATTTAAAGCTGTTTAACTCAAACAACTAAAGCTGGGGTCTTTTAACAGATTTAGTATTCACATTAGAGGTTGGCCGACAGTGAAATGGCTGATATAAAGAATAATAATAGTTTGGAGCAGGAAAAAGCCAATAGCTGATTAATCTACCATACCCTTCAACCCCTTCACCACTATTGGAAATAAAATCTTAGACTTCATTAGAAAACAGCTTTCAGCAAAACAGCAGTTATCCTCTGCCAAATGCATTAATAATTCCATATTGCAAACAAGAGGTGCTCATAATTTAAGAATGAAGGAGTCTTAGCTGACAGTCACTTTCACATGTATTATCTCAGGTACACAATGTCAAGTAGAAAGCACGTGAGGAGGTCAGTGCCACAGTACATCATGCTGCCATCTCTTCTCTTAGCAAACATGACACATGTGCCCGGTTTTCCACACGATGTAAAAGAATAAGTGATTCAGCAGATCAAGGCACCTTCCTCTACTGCTCCAGTGCTCGTGCTCTCTTGCCATTTCTGGTTTACAGGGGTTTGAAAAAGTGCTAACAGAGAAGCCTCGACCTAACCAAGAAAATGTGTTTTTACAACAAGTGAAATAGCCTATGAAACTGCAAGTAAAAAAAAGCTAATAAATGGGAGCAAGGAACTTAAAATGTGAAAAAAGAAAAAGAATAGCTTACCCTAGGCGATCTCCCAAAACTGCTGTTTATGTTTACACACCTCTGGCTTTCCCCACATCTCTGCTCCAGATACTGCATGAGAACATAGTTGCACCCTCAGAAGTAAACACTTCAGACGTAGGGTCGCAACGTTTTCTCTCAGTATCTAATATGGCCAGGGTTGGTGGTTCAGTAACCAACAACGAAAGACACATTTGTCTATCCCAAGAACGCCAGGAGCTTTGCCCTAACGCCAGTATTTTAAGGCCTATGACTGATACTTGTTTGGATCCTCTGTAGAATTGGACCAGATGGGCTAGCCTGCACGTCCCATGATTATCAAGAAGCCTTGGGAGTTTATGGCCATGTCGTTTGTTCAGCGCTTGTCCTTTGTTAGACCACGTTATAGGTATCACATTAAATTGCAGCTGGAAGCATTGCTTACAACTTGATATGAAAAGATAAATAAATACATACATACCAACAAATAATCTTAGATGAGCTAACATAGCCAATCAAGTGCCGAAGTGCCTTTTTATGATTTGATGGCTGGTTGAAATAGCTACATGTCTGACAGTCTCTCTGTTTTGATTCTTTTTCTATTTATCAAACATAAACACTCCACAAAGCTGGAAGTTGGGAAAAAGTGTACATATTTGGTGTGCCAGCATTCAACAGTTATTTTGTGTGCACAATCAGTCAAGCCTTGCCAGGGTAAACAGGGGCCTGCAACACCCCTTGGAGATAGTGATGGACGAGCTTGGTAATTGTCTGCTCAACGGACAGACACTCCGATAGAATCAGAGCCAAAGCACTGGGGCCTGATGGGGACAGGGTGTGTTCAGTGAAATCATCAAGGACTGAAGGCATGAAAGAAGTGGACATCTTCTGTAAAAAAAAAAAACAACAACACACCTACACTTTTAATCACACACAGATGCAAGACTACATATAAAAGGAGAAAACAAAAAAGCTGTGAAGAAAGCTGAGTAAAAGGGAAAAAAGAACGCTACGTTACAGATACATTAGTAAAATATCCCTTTCAAAGTGGTAGTTCATGTCACCATACCGTAGCAGATGAAACAAAATGACTTTCATAGCACACGAAGAGAGAGATCAGACATTCTTTTCAACATTTCAATAAAAATGGTTTTGGTTTTGTTTAGTTGCAAAATGAAATGCAGAACTTTTCCCAACGTCTCAGGTCCTCACTAGTCTGTCAGGACTACATCATATGGCTTTATTTTTACAATCATAATTAAGGATGTCGTGCAAATTTAAAAGGTAACGCTTGATTTTTCAAACCCTATAATCCCAGCAATCAGTAGGGCTTCTCTTAACCACTGTCTAGCACTCTGAAAATGAAAAATAATTCATGCCAACAAAGCAGAAGGCAAGTGCGTGGGTGGCAATTTTGTCAGTCCATCGTGTAATTTAGACGTGACGGTTAAAAGGAATGATGGAGGTCAGTTTGAAGCTGGTAAGTCGTGCTTGGAGAACTGTATGTTCGACTGCAAGAAAGTCTGCAAATTACAATTTTCAACTGACCGCAAAACATCTTTAAGAGATTTAGCAGACACTGGTGTTATATTCTACAGCAGCAAATAGTGAGCAAAAACAAATATAAAGCTAATGAATTTTGGACTGTTGAGATAAAGACCCTATGACTGTTAACTGACTGCAATCTGCCTCTGCAGCTGATGTCGCTGTTATCACATTATTGTATAAGTGTAATTCATGCAAGTTTAAGCCGTACGCACCTGCTGTGCTGCCAGGTTCATACCTTGAATTCTTGCATTGACGCCTAACAAGGGCTTCCCCTGAAAAAGTGTGCTGTTAACTAACAATATTTTAGCCCCAATAATGATCTTTTCTAAATCCTGACTTGTTAGTTTTGATTCCTCATCCTAAACAAGTTGTTAAAGTGCTTAAACCTAACCTGTAAACTACGCTGCCTTACCAAGTTAAAGCGAGTGAGTGTATCTCTTGTTAATTCTGATTTTTCATTTATATCATCATCGTGTAATGTAATAAGATTAGCTTGAAGTCAAAATGAATGACCGAATAAATTAATGTAAATAATGTGACTATAAAGTCCAGCACAAAATGTGTGTTGTACAATACGAGGACATAACAACATAAATCTAATAAATAAATGTTACCAGACTTACAAAACCCCTCACTATTGAACTTCACGGTATACTGTATGTGCACAGAGAGGAACACATATAGACAATGTGAGGTTGACCAAGTCATCTTGTTAAGGTCTGCTGAACTCCACAGAGGGCCCCTAAGCAATTAACCAGTTCCCAGCCAATACAGCCAGCCTTAATTGAATGGGAATTAAAAGAGAAAAAAAATAAGTAGAAAAGAATTAGATAAAAAGAAAAAATGGAAAGAGGCAGGCCGATGGAAACAAATGATACAGGGATCCCAAGTGTGTTCATAGGTGCAGCCAATCGATTGGAAACAGATTACATTTCCCTCGCTCTCTGTCATGCCTTTTGTCTCTCTCCCTCTCTTAGCCTCTTACCTCCCTTTCTCAGACGGACACAGGTGGACATTAAAACTGTCCAATCGAAATCCAGTAGAACCTCTTCCACAAAAGGAACAGCACCTGAAACACCATTTATATCATGTGCCAAATTAAAAGTATCTTATGAACCTTTAGATTTTGCTCAATTCCAAGAGAAAGAACGAAAGGTATCAGCCACAATGCTAAAAACCAACTATTGTACTACATGAAGGGATGGGAATTGCTAAGATTTTTACGATTCCAATTCCATTTTCGATTCTGCTTAACGATTCGGTTCTTTATCGGTTACCTTATCGATTCTCATTTGGAGAAAAACGACAACAAACCGGTCGATTAGCATTAACTTTTTTTTTTTTTTTTTACTTTGTTTATTGGTAGAGTTGTACAACATATACAATTTCATCATCATCATCAAAATATATATATATATATATATATATATATTTTTTTTTTCTCTTTTTTCCTTTTTTCTTTTTTCCTTCTTCTTTCTCTTCCTCCAGTTCACAGTGTATGCCCATGCAAAACTAGTTCTTTTTCATTATATTTCAACATACCACCATATAAACTTTTTTTTTTCCACAAAGATACACAAATGACACTAGACAGTTGACGTATAGACAAACACGTGAACATACAAGAAAATGGGGCAGAGAGAGAGAGAGAGGGGGGGGACATGACATCATAGAAAAAAAAAAAAAGAAAATATTTAGTGGCGTACCTGTAGGTGTGTGTGTTTGTGTGTGTGTGTGTGTGTGTGTGTGTAGTGTGTGTGTAGTGTAGGTGTTGTATTGAACAATATGTATGTGCCGGTATAGTGAGTGGGTGTGTAGCATAAGCTTTGTGGACATCTTCATGAAAGATTTTGTAGCCTATGTTGTTGTTCTGTTTTCAAGATATAGGCGCATTTTATTGCACAGATTGTCTGGATACATTTCCTTCCATTTCTCTGAGCAATTTCTAGAAATTAATATATTTTTTTCCATTTCCAGAACACTTTCTATTGTTTTATACCATAGCTGAACCTCTGGTTGTTTACTTTGTTTCCATAGTCTTGTAATTTGCTTTAGTGCAGTAAGTCTTAGAAGATGAAAAAGTTTACTATATATTCTTTTTATCTTATTTGGTAGGTCGATGCCTAGTATGTTTACTGGTGTTAAAGGTTGTTTAAGATCAAAAATATATGTAATAGCTCGCCTTACCTCCTCCCAAAAAGGTTTGGTTAAAGAGCATGTAAGGAGTATATGTGTATGCGTAACTTCTTCTCCACATCCTCGCCAACATTTTATGTCAGCTCCTGAAATATGAGCACATTGTTTAGGCACCATAAAAAATCTTTGGTTAATTTTCCAGCCAAACTCCTTCCAGCATTTTGACTGAGTTGTTTTGAAATGATCTTTCCATGATTCTCTCCAGGAACTATCTGTAATATTTGTAAGTAATTCATTCTCCCATTTTTCTTTTGCATTGCACTTTATTTTTGTCATTCTTTGTATTATCTTGTAGGCCTTCGCTAGACCACCTCCCTTTCTACTTTTGTTTCTATTTTCTAACAAAAAAATTTAAACATCATTTGTTTCCTTTTCAGCCTTTTGTTGAATATAGCTCCTAAACTGTAGTTATTTGAAAAAGTGTTTTTGTGGTAGACCATATCTCTGGAAGAGTTTGAAATGAAACTACTATGTTTTTATCAAAAACTTGTGCAAAAACGGTCAATCCTGTGTTTGCCTAAGCGTCTAAAATGCTATCATCTTTTTGTGCTTTAAAATCTGGGTCATATCTCATTTTTCTTAGCTTTACGCTTTTGCTATGAATTTTTAAATGATGGCATAATTGTCTCCAAGTCTTTATTGTGTTTCTAATACAAAATGTGAGTAGATATTGTTTTTTTGTCTCTTTTTTAAGGAAAGGTAAAGAGCCTAGTAACCCATTCGACAGTTCTTTCTCAATATTAATCCATTTTATTCCAGATTCTTCTCCCATCCAATTCATTATTGTTAGGATTTGTGCTGCGAAGTAGTACTTTTGTATATGTGGAACCCCTAAACCTCCCTCTTCTTTTGGTTGAGTTAATATCTCATATTTAATTCTATGTTTTTTGCCATTCCAGATAAAATCTGCAAATTTTTTATTCCAAGTTCTAAAAAAATGTTGGTGGTACTGGAATGGAAAGTGCTTGAAATAAAAAGAGAACCTGTGAAAGCACCATCATTTTAATTGTCTCTACCCTACTATAAATTCCATCAGGGATTAATTTCCACCTATTCAAGTCCTGATTTATCTTCACTTCTAAGATGTTATAGTTGTTATTATACAGGTCACTCAAATCCGGGCTAATGTAGATACCCAAGTACTTTATTATTTGTGAGTCCCATCTAATATTATAGTATTGCTTTAGTTCTTGATCCATTGCCCTACCGATAGTTAAAGCTTCACATTTACTTTAATTAATTTTATATCCTGAAATTTTACTACATTTTTCTATTTCTCCCATCAGGTGTTGTAGTGATTATTTTGGGGAGGTCAAGTAAAGTAATATGTCATCCGCGAATATTGCTAGTCTATGCGTTTCCTTTCCTATTGTAATCCCTTTAATATTTTTATTTTGTCTTATAGCTATTGCTAGAATTTCAATATAAAAAGTAAAAAGAAGTGGGGAGAGGGGGTCTCCTTGTCTTGTTCCTCTTTGAATTAATAACCGTCTTGATTAGTTTAGCATTAACTTTGTTTAGTTTAGAAGTAACACGAGTCATGACCTTACAAACCCAACAACGGTGAGGTCCACATTCGTCTATCATGGCCTGGATAATTTAACTCTTCCCTGCTGTAGTGAAAGGAGAAGCTGGAGGCAGACATGAACTGGGGGTAGTACCACCAGCCTCTGGCTCTGAGCCAGTCAGGATCTGTCTCTCATTTCATCTAAATGTAATGCATGAGAAGGCATTCATTTAACCTTTACCGTTACTAATAGCAGGTTTTACAATGAGGCAAATGGCGCTAACATGATAGGCAGTGTTTGTTAGTTAGTTACCTGCAGTTGTAGCCGAGGACATGCTAACGTTGCTAACGTTGCTAACGTTGCTGGGTTCAGATTCACCAACGTTAGTCCGGAGCAGATCGAAAACGCGACATTCATTCATAGTTATTGCATGTTGGTAGTATTTCCTCCCTTTGGTGAAATATTCACTTTGCAAGTTGCCCTGTTGTCGTCTTTTTTAGGGATGCGTAATCAAACTTTCGAGCGTTTGTACCGCTTGGGCGCCATGTTTACTGTTGACTGCTGGCTGCACTGGACTCGCCACGCAACGTTGCGTGGTGACGTCATTCGCACCCACTGGAATCGATAAGGGAATCGTTTGCAAAATCGCCAAACGATTCCAAGGAATTGAAACACTGAGAAGCCGTTCTCAACAAGAACCGGTTTTCGATTCCCATCCCTAACTACATGTCAAGAACACTCGAATGGGCTAAAATCTTACAAGAGAAAACATAACAACAAAATGATAAGGGTGGGACATACATGCCGTTCAGCCACCCTGCACCACAGAATCAATAATGTGGGTGGGGTGGGGGACAGTGGTTTGGGAATCATCGATTGTCTGTGTGACTCAATCAGACTGCACTTGTTCACAACAGTAAAAAACTTTTTGAGTACGTGTGTGCTTGTGTGACAGTTATCTGAGCAACATTGGAAAAAGACAGAATGCTGTTTTCTAGTCACTGACCCGCTGTTTGGGGTGGAAATGGGAATGGAAAGCCGGCACACGTGCGATGGAGAAACATGCTGGCAACGACAGATGACCACTGAGAGGAGGATTTAGTGTAAGACAAAGAGTCGGAACAAGGGAGGCACAAAGCTGAGGAAAGAACTGCAGCGATGATGCTGAGACAGTGCAAATTTGACACATCAATCAGTTCCGAGGGTAAAATTCCACTGCAATTTACATAGCACATTAACCCAAAAGCAGAAGTGCTGTACTGTGATGAGTCTTAAGTGAATCAGTCCATGCTTGGCAAGAGTGGGACTGCACCTTGAGATACATAAAGACTGATTGAGATATTGTCTGGACGACAGGGATGGAAAGATGTTTTGATATACTGTCTCTTGTTATTGTTGGAGACCAAACTTTTTGCATTTGTTTTTGTATGCCATGCCATGTGGTTTCTGTACCACTTAGTTTTGATTATATCAATTATATAATTGATTACTTCCTAATGATGTCAATTATTTATTTTGATTATATCACATATCATTTCCCTTTAGGATAAATGAAGTATTTTTTTAATCCAGTTAATTAGACAAGCTAAAAATCCCCTATGTCTGTGCCATCATTTTCCCAAATCTGGCTTTGTGTTGGAGACAATGTATATTTTTCATGTTTCAAAATGAGAAAAAAAAAACATCCTCAGTTGTTGCATCCTACAATTAAAATGATCAATTAGGCTAAATGCTATGGCCGGTGAACACTTTTAAAACACACTGTAGATCTATTAAGAGAAGTGTTGAGACCAAAATGAGATCATGTTTTAATGAGTGGAACTTTCTGATTTTTTTGCAGCTTCTCAGTTAAGAATTACACACTGTTGCCCTCCCAAAATGATACCACTCATATCAACATTTCAGAAAATGGCTCCTTGAGACGGTGGTGGTGTGATGGTTAGCAGTGTTAGCATGAGGGTTCCTGGATCGAATCCTGTGTAGTCTTTATGTTCTCCTCGTGTATACGTGGGTTCTCTCCGGGTACTCTGGCCTCTTCCCACTGTCCAAAAACATGCACGTTAGGTTGATTGGTGACTCTAAATTGTCCCTGAGAGGTTGCTTGTCTCGTTTTTGTGAACCCGTGATGGACTGGTGACCTGTCCAGGGTTGCATTGCATTACGATCTCTGAAATCTTGTCCATAATATTCTAAGACATATTACAATAACAGTCTGATCTTACCTGTGGCAAAAATAATAAAATAATGAAAATTTAATTGAACAAAATTGTCCTTTTGAAATTTTGCCAGCCCAATCTCACCAGAGATTTGAAAGTGGTGAACAAATGTTCTTATTTTACATATGCAGTGGCTTCAGGCATGCATTTTTGAACTATTAATAGGTGGGAGCAAAGCAAAAAAGTACAACGGAAGTAGAAAAATGATTACTTGTCATGATCTGTGTTTTTTTGTTCAGTTTTTTCATGCTTTTTGAGTTTTCTGTTATCATGGTTTTATCCTTTAATCTTTAGGTTTTATGTTCTTAGTTTGCTCACCTTATCCATGGTTTCAGTCCTGTGTTTGGATCTGGTCATTACTCTTAGTATCCTCAGTTTCCCTGTCTGGTTCGCAGCTCCATTTCCACACCTGTCTGATAATCAATCAATCACAGCTGCAGTAATTTACTCATCAGCTCCCTCAGTCTATATTCCCCTCGGTTTCTTTCAGTCTTTGCCAGATCCTCGCCGTTATTTCCTCATGTGTTTCTCCGCCAGCCGAGCTCGTGCTCGTGTTCATGTTCTTAGTTCTCTCTTAGATTTTTCATTACACAGTTGGGTTTTGGTGTTCTTGTGTACAGTTTTCAATAAACCAGTTGTAAATGTAAATGCAGCTGCAGATGTAAATGATCACAAAGTTGATCTGCAACAATTTTTTCAAGAAGTTCAGACAAAAAAAGGGAGATTGGATATAGGTCTATAATGAGCGAACACTTCTGAGTCAAGAGAAGGTTTTTTAGGTAAAGGTTTTATTACAGCAACCTTAAAAGTCTGAGGTACATATCCTGTCAACAAAGACAGATTGATCAAATCCAATATGGAAGTGTCAATTAATGGGAAAACCTCCTTGAACAGTCTGGTTGGGATTGGGTCTAAAATACAAGTTGATGGTTTAGAAGAGACTATGGCTGTTGTTAGTTCAGAGAGATCAACTGGGCAGAAGCCGTCTAAATACAAATCAGGTTCTAAAGATACTTCTAAAGCTGCTGTACTTGATGATACATCACTGATAATAGTGGGAAGGACTCCATCATCTTCTCTCTGATAGAAACAATTTTATTGATAAAGAAGCTCATGAAATCATCACTGCTGAGAGTTAAAGGAATAACTGGCTCAGCAGAGCTCGGACTCTTTGTCAGACTGGCTACAGTGCTGAAAAGAAACCTGGGATTGTTCTTATTCTCTTCTATCAATGATGAATAATAAGCAGTTCTAGCTTTACGAAGGACTTTCTTATACGTTATTAAACTATCTTTCCAGACTAATTGAGACTCTTCTAAATTAGAGGAACACCACTGTCTCTCCAGCTTTCTTGCAGTCTGCTTTAAAGCACGCAGCTGTGAACTATACCAAGGAGCCAGCCTCCTCGACTGATTACCTTGTGAAAATATTGGATGGCTGGTATCTGGAACATTATCGAGCATATGTTATGGTCATATCATCTACTAGAGGACTAAAGCTTTTTTGGGAACATGAACTGATGGATCCCTACCCTCTGACTCACTACATGATTGGTGGACGGCGCCTCATCTCTCTGAAAAGATGCATACATACATACATAAGGTTGTATGGGTGTGGGATTGATCATTTTGGGGGAAAATTTTTAAAAATTGAGAACTTGTATCAATATCTAATTCAGAAAATGCACCCTTTTCTAAAGGGTCCTGATCAAATTCCACTCTCATAACATCAGCATGCATTTTAAAGTCTGTTATGCAGATGTGCAGTATAGCTATGGAATTAGAACATTTAGTGTGTATTGGAGATATCAAGATATAAAAATGGTTCCCAGTGACATTGTGAAACATAAGGGTATAACAGTTTGACATATACAAATATTGGGAATTGAATTAATTAAAAATGTTGCAAGCATTAATATATATATACATTTTTGAATATCAATTAGATGTAGATTAAGGCCAACTGTGTCTTATAACTAACACTCGTGCTTTTATTCTTTTTTCTAGATTGACATGGCAGGAAATAAGGCCAGCCAAGCTGCAAGTTATTCTGAGCCCTGATGACTCTAGAAAGCTTATTCTGCCTGATGGAATTCTAGAGACAATGGATCAGTTTATGAATGAAATGAAGAAACCGTGTGGATTAGATGGGAATTTCAGGCTGCAATACTAAGACAGACTTTGGAGATGCACTAGTGAACTTGACATCTACGGATTTGGCAACTGTCAAGGTCATCCCAATAGCTGATGATAGCAGCCAGGAGATTATTCTCACTTTCTGCGATGACTTTGTGTCTGCTCAGTCGGATGGCACAGAACTCCTTTCTACACGCTCAAGCTCTGTCTCTACAAAAATAACAAATGTGGCCAAGAGAGTTTCCAATTCCAATGTTCTCCTATGACACTGAACTGCAGTTAGAAACATGACAAGGTTGATACCACGTCCAAAAATATTGTCAGATTTTCTGAAAAAGGTTGCTGTAGAGATCTAAAAGTACAAAGGCTACCCAGATGATTCCTACTTCAGTTCCATTGCCGAAGCATTAATCAAGAAACATCCATGCCTCTTTGAACCTGGTTCCTACAATGGCTGCTGTAGCAGCTGTTTTACCCAGCTAAAACAGCCACTTTGAGACACAGGAGTGCAAGCTTTCTCACACTGATTACCAGGAGACGTAATCCATTGAAGTCCATTTATTTTAAACAAAAAGCAAATTAACATGACAGGATTCCTTCGTCAGCAGGTAGAAAATCTGTCTGCTCCCACACCTGTGTTTGATTCTAGGTTCACTGGCGACATCAACAAATGTCTGTCTATCCAACAAGTACAAATTAAGAGGGACTTTCATGCCATGGCTGGACTGCCAAACATAATCGGAGCAATAGACTGCACACATATATGCATCAAAGCACCTGTGCCGTTGTGGAGCGCACTGAGCTGAAGGCCAGGTGGGTGTGTCTCGATACAGCGGGGGGGCAAACTGCTCTATAGCCCAGAGAAGGCATGTCAGATTACCGCATGCTGCCTTTTGCACAATATTGCCATGAATGAGGGTCTCCCACTACCTGAACCAGACCAGGCAGACAACATGCCAGAAGACCCCCCTCATGGACCGCCCCATCAAAGTGGCATCATGAGGCAACAACTGATTGCACGGCTTTAGTTGCAGTCATTGAGCGCCTGGCCATGGCGAGACGTGTGTTTTTTTTTTTTTTGTTTGTTTTTTTTTTTTTAAGCCATTTTTATATCAAACCATTTCTTCTTTATTTCGGTGACATTACGAACTACAGGTGACACAGAATTAACAGCACTCGTAATAACTTCCCATTTCTTGGCTTTAGCAGGTCCCGTAATTCCACTGCTGACACTGCTAAAAATGACAGATTTTCCTTTTTGGATCTCTGAAAGCACAACTTCAATCTCAGAGCCCCTAAAGTTGTTCTTTTTGCGCCTTGATGCCATTCTCATCACTCAACACTTCCTGGCAGAGGAGAGAGGAAGCACTGCCTTATATGGTATCATTTTGGGCGTGGAGTATGCAAATCTACTATCCTCGTGCATGTGCACTTGAATACGCACGGGTGGCATTCATCATTTACGCAGGTCGTTTATACACTTTTTCCGAAGTTAAGAAAGTTTGTTGAATCTGACGTGGCGTGTTGGTATGAGACCTTCGTATGAAAAAAGTGAGAGAAATTTAGAATTAAAAATACGAAAATGTTCTTGCATGAGGCCCAATGACTTTCTGCAACAGTTCTAGAGTTGTAGCAGCACTCCAGCCCCACCAGGAGATTAATCATCCATTAATGACACAGGAGACAAGACGAGAGAGAATAGGGGATGAGAATGAAGCAAAGGAAAAACATTTTAAAATGTGGGAGAAAGGGAACCAAAAGTGAAAGTCTGATGACATTTAGGAAAGACTGGAGAGAAAGAAGGTCTTAGAGAAGGAAAGATGAGTGGCTGGATGAGAAGAGAAGGGATAAGGAGATGAAGTAATAAGAGAGGAAGACGTTTAGATAAAATGAGCAGAAGGGAAAGAGATGACAGAGAAGATTAAAATACATGGCAGGTTGGAGGGAGAGAACGATGCCATACTAAGGTAAAAAGAAGGACAGAAGGGAGGGTAGAGAGCTAAGTCTGAAAATAGTGTAGGTGAAGTGTGATAGTAGAGCAGGGAATAAGGCTAAGCAATGTCTCATATAGTGTTTGAATCACCCCAGTCTTATATATAACACATTATAAAACATATGAAAAGTACATTTTTCATGTCCGAAACACAGTAGTATCACAATTCAGGGTAAAAAGTGTTGAATGGAAACATGTGTAGGCTGTTGTTTTGTGTGGAGGCGGTCTTCGCATGATATTACCAAGTGCAATCAAAATTCTTAATGTTTTTAGTTCATGTTTTTCTAACCCTGACCATTTTTTAAAAACTCCTAACCCCTAAATATTCGCAAGTGAAAACAGACAAGAAACAGTGTAGTACAGAAGTTCGAGAAGTTTTGAAAACATTGTCTGGGATGGTTCTTAATCCTGTGGTTTCTTATACGAGAGTCAGCAGATTAATGGCAAACATCATCGTGTAGCGAGCAAGTGGTTTTACATTGTGTGTACATGTCATCACATAACCAGCACCTCCATGTAGACATAGAATTGGAAAAATGAGGATGGAAAATGTAGTCATGATAGTTTTTGACTCCTTATTGTGAAACTGTCTTTAAAGGTAATATCTTTACCTCCGCCAAGGAGGTTATGTGATCACCCGAGTTTGTCTGTTTGTCTGGATGTCTGGATGTTGCGTCTCTTGCGTGAAGTTTAGAAAATTGAGGTGACACACGCAAGCACGCAAGGGGGGGCTTGCAACCGCGCAAGGGCTTGCGTTTCTTCTTGCGTCTTGCTTTGCGTCTTGCGTTGCGTCTTGCGTTACCGACTATAAACCAGGCTTTTGCCGTTTCTGAGAAGTCGCATCTGAAAGATAGCATCTTAACTTTGTAAACCTTTTCAATCGGAACACGAGCCAGCTGAATCTATGCACAAGTTTAAGCAGACGCATCGCTTTCTCTCGGACGTGGTGGATTACGACGTTAATCGTTTCGGACCATTCACTACAATATATGGGTGGATTAAAAAAAAAAATGCGCTTGGCGGAGGTCTGCACTCTCTGAGTGCATTTCTAGTTGAAGTATATTTTACAGTGCCACACCACGGGATGCTTAAATTCGACTTCTTAATAGACTTAAAATTCATTGCTTGTGTAACTGAGAAAAACAGGATTTTTTTACTTTATGATAACTCCGCCTCTACCTTTCTCCTTCCCCTTGCTGTCTTTCTATAGTCATCTTTTCAAAGAGATAACTATAGAAGTGTTGTGCCTCTCTTGTCATCTCTCTTCTTTACTCACATGCATTCTCTCCTATTTTTCAAAAAGATTTCTCTTAGAAATAAACCTACTACAACTTCTCTTCTCTTTTCTCCATCCTCAGAATGTTCCGTATAGCGAGGACTAAACAAATCAATAGCTGGGTAGCATCTACGCTCTGTAAATCAGTCTTTCCATTACTGGACACTGATATTGACTGATACTTGGATTGACAGACTGGCTCTATCGGGCAATGTTTCTTTGTGTGTGTGTGTGTGTGTGTGTGCGCACACTACTGTGCGCAGACTACTTGAGTAGTCTGACATCTTGACATATTCACGGAAGCAGGACCATCCCCTGCCTCTAATGTGGAGGGGAGGAAGAAATCATCAAACCACTTAGATGAAAAACTGTCAAGAAGGAAGTGTTTGAGGAACAGAAAAAAAACGCTTGATTTCCCCACTGATGTCTATGTATCATTGGCAATGTACTGGCTGATATACTGTGAGAGGCCCAGAGCACAACTTTGACCCAAACTGTTATAATTTGTAACAAGTGGAAAAAAAGAGTCACTGCCCTGTACAACACTATATCTGGGTGTTGTCCCATGCAACAACACTCAGATATAGTGTTATGGTTGGTCACAGTAGTTTAATCAAATGTTTCTCATCAGAATGAATTTGTGCATTTATAGGAAAAGTTTTAGCAACAGATCAGTATGCATTTGGTACAGTTTCAGTGTGCTGGATGCTGGATATGAGCGTGACTAAAAATGAATCATAAAAATAAATAAAAATATATATTTTTTCTTCTATTTTATTTAAGTCCTTTCACTGGATTTGCTGGCTACTAAAATATACAGCTGAATGTCACCAGCGTTACCCTTCAAAGTAACTAAGAAAATTCTAGATGTCTTGAATTTGATCAACAAACAAATCAAATTTCCTTTTTTTTTTTTTTTATGTATAAAAGTTGCTTTGAAATGCAAGTGTTAAATACCTTGAAAGGTCAAAGAGCTGTTTGTACAAAGAGTAAATAATTCGCCACATGCGATAACCTAACACGTGAGGTATACTGCGCAACACTGCCCCTACAATCTGCTGTGGTACTGCTCTGTTTCCTGCTTTAGGGTTGCATCCTCAAGGTCCCTAAAAACTACCAAAATACCCTTAAAATGAATGCAGGGGACAGACAGAAGGCTCCAACGGTATTCATCTACGTATTTAACGTTGAGTTAAATGATGAGCTCTTAGTGGCCACATCATGCACCATGAAAATAATGACTGCAAGTGCAAAATTTTAACAGGAAAGGAGGGATAAATTGTGGACACATTATAGCTGTGTATTAGCTGGTGTGGTGGTCTCTGATGCCACTGTGGGTTCTGTTAGCAAGGATTGCTTGATTTGTTTTGTTTGATAATATGTTTTATTAATACGGTGTCTTTTCAGTGGAGTCGTTCGCAGGCCTTCTCCCTCCCGGATTCGTGCTGCCGACTCCACAACCGTTGGCTCTGCTCTCTCTCCTCCCAGGTCCAGCACACTACTGTTTTTAAAAGGGGAGTGATTAGACAAATGGATACTGGTGCACAAATCACTCACCTGGTGCTGCTTCCCTAAGCTCTTTCCACACCTCTCTCCTGCAGCTGATGCACCACGCCCCCTCCACAGCTGGCCTAATGGAAGCATGTACAAATTGAACAATAGGGGTCCCAGGATTGACCCCTGGGGAACCCCACAGGTCATAGCCATTTGGTCTGAGACACAGTTACCAATTTCAACAAAGTACCTCCTGTCCTGGAGATAGGACTTGAACCAGTTTAAAGCACTACCAGAGATTCCCACCCAGTCTTCTAACCTCTGTAATAAGATTGCATGGTCAACTGTATCAAAAGCAGCACTCAGGTTCAGCAGAACTAAGACTGTGACTTTACTTGCATCTGTGTTCAGGCGGATGTCATTTGTCACCTTGATCAGAGCTGTCTCAGTGCTGTGGTGGGGCCTAAAGCCTGATTGGAAAATATCAAAAGCATTGTTAGACAGGAGAAAGTCACTAAGCTGTTGGTATACAACTTTTTCTAGGACTTTGCCTAAGAATGGCAGGTTTGATATGGGCCGGTAGTTGTTCAGTACAGTGGCATCAAGACTGCTCTTCTTTAGAAGAGGCTTAATGACAGCAGGCTTTAAGGCCTTTGGAAATGTTCCAGTCTGGAGTGAGATGTTGACTAGATGAGCGAGTTGTGGTAACAAACTGCTCAGCACAGACTTTAGGAATCTAGTGGGCAACTAATCAAGGCAGCACGTTGATGAACTCAGACTGCAGATGGTCTCTTTTGGACTGTTTTGTCAGTGACAGGTGTGAAATGTGTCAGCTCTAGGTGTCTAGCTGGCTGCAGAGTAGTTATTTGTGTTGTGGAAATTATTGCATTCTTAATGCCTTGAACTTTGTCATTAAAGAATATTGCAACTCATTACACTTGGATGTAGAAATGAGTTCTAAAGGCAGTGAAACTGGAGGGTTTGTTAATCTGTTCACTGTAGCAAACAGGACACGAGAGTTGTTACGGCCGTTTTTGATGATTTCAGAAAAAAAACTCTCCCTTGTTCTAAAATCCAAAACATTTAAGAGACTTGATGTGTAAGAGTTCAACAGATCATCAACATTAGAACATGGGGTGTTCTCAAACCTAATCATTTCCATAAACTGTGTTCCTGTGCTCTCATTTATGAGTCTTCCCTGAACAACTGCAGCCCCAGTTGCTGGTTTGGGTGTAGCAGACAGGTTAAAGAAAACACAGAAATGATCAGATAAAGCAACATTGACGACATCCACATTTAAAATAACAACACCCTTTGAAATTAGCACATCTGGAGTGTGCCCTCTGCTGTGGGGGGGGGGGGGGGGGCTCACATGCTGAGTTAGACCAAACATTTCAAGGATAGCAGTGAGCTCTTAAGCTTGCTTGTTATGGGCTACATCCATGTGAACATTCAAGTCCCCTGTTATCACTAAACAGTCAAAAGCAGTGCACACAATTGAAAGCAGTTCAGTAAAATCATCAATAAAACAATTCTGTGGTGGTTTGTAAATGGTGATATAAAGTATGGCAGATTGTTTTATCTCCATTTTGAATGTATGTGAAACTGGGTTATGTTACCATACCTTTTGTCATTGTGAAGTGTCTGTGATTGCTCAACAGCAGTTACTTAACCATAGTACAGGAAACAACAAACTTCAGAGAAAACAAGGAATTAGTCTTCTAATTAAAGTGAAATGGTTCCATTCTTGATTGTGTGCTAATTTCTATGCTACTTGTGTATGTTGGTTTGCCACAGACTGAGATTTTATCGAGATGTTTCAATGTTGCTTTAATAAGGTGTTCCAACATAATCCTATAGCCAGTCTCACAGTCCATTTCCTTAACTTGGAAAATAGACTGTGACATTGATCCAAACTCCACAGCATATGAGTAGCGGGAGGTTCAACACCCACACTGAACAGTTCCATGCCAAGCATGTGAGTATAACTCCCACTGAGTATTTCTGAGTATACAGGGACTTAACACCTACAGAAGGGCTCTTCATATTTGAAAACAGATGTAGACAAAATTTGCAAACTCCCACTCACCCTCAGTAATTAAAATGAAAGTTAAAAGTTGTCCCTCTGTGCCACAGCCTGAAGAGAACCGCTTCAAACTTCCTGCATTCGACCTTCAACCATCAAACTTGGCCTTCCTTCTAGTGAGCAAGTACAGCGAGACTGAGGAATGTAATTTCCAGGTAATTGACACACACCCCCTTGTTACACTTTCTTCAAAATAGACCCCCACTTGAACAGGGTCCCTTTGGACTTCATGTGCCCCACTTCATCTGGAAATTGATAAAAACCTCTTTTAGCAGTTAGAATTTAAATAAATCTGGGTAGGCCAGTCTTTCTTAACAGAGCCCCACTACTCGTTTCAATCTACCAGAACTGACCAAACAGTCCATCCCACCAACTGATTCAAATCATGACTAGATGATGATCAGTTGACAAGTCTGCTCCTTCCTTCACCCAAATGCCAAAGAAATACAGCCTTAAACCAGACAGTATCAACACACACTTATGAAATGGGATTTAAGTCCAACAATACTTCACAGTTTTGAATTAGACAAGTGGCTCCTCCCACTGACTCTTTTCTGTCTTTAATAAAATGTCTCCCCGTAAAACAGAATGGTCCATTGGCTGAACTTTAAATTTCAAAATATTTCAGTTAGTGCCTTTAAAGTGTTAATAGTCATCCAGCGATCTCAGTAACAGGGCTTTTAACTTGTGGTCCATTCATTCATTGTTTCATTCATCAATTCCTGGCCTCTTCAATATGCTGTTCAACATATTTTGTATATGTTTTGGCTTCAAAACTGAATGGCTTCAGTGGCTGCATACGTGTGGTCAAAATATACAATATGAAGTTTTCACATCATTACATGAATAAAAGACATTTGTACATTATCATATTGCCATTCTGTCTCTCCAACTCTGCCTGGGGTAAACAGGGGCTTTCTCTAGTCAGCTGATCTCTTCCCCAGGCCTTCCCATGGTAGAACATGTCTAAAGCAGCTCCCCTGGGATCTGTCCTGAAGGCTTCCAAACCAGATCTCCAAACTACCTCAACTGCCGGAGTAGCAGCAACTCCTGGGTAAGGTTTACCTGAGTGGCTTGTGAATGTAAGATAACAAGAATCCCATAATATGTAAAAAATAAAACACCTCAAAACATGTACTTTGATGAAGCACTCTTTACCCCCCCAGCCCCAATTCTGTAAGCTGGTATCTATTAAAAATATATTCAGTTTTATTTGATGTGTAAAATATCATACTGCTTATTAGCTTCATTATGAATGTGTAAAGTGTAAATTTAAACTCCATGCCATCTCATTCCATTCCATATTATGCCATGCCATGATATGTTCACCAAACTGTAATGTAATATATGTCCCAAACGATAGCACATTAACCATGTGTACTCTAAGACACTGCCTCTGATGCATGCCCTGGTTTCAGGATAGCTCCAAAAAGGTTAAAAAAATTGAAAAAAAAGCATGCTGTATATCAGGTATTAATGCATGTAATACCTGGATTAATACATCTAATATGGGGACATAGGATACAATCTCAACCCCCCTCTTTTTTTCCTTTGAGGCCTTAGGTCCACAGTGTATTTGTCAGTATGGATGTGCATGCACATAATTCTGGGTGAGAGAGGGAAAGAGACAGTGCCAGATGGAGATGGAGAAATGTGAACCCGGGATGCATCACAACGATCAAAGCATTGGTTAAAAAAAAAAAACGCATTACAGTTAATCAGCTCTGCAGGAGATACATCAGTATTAGACACTTCACTACAGTAAGCCCACATCAGCAGAGATAGGGATGAGAACAATCTGGTCTGCTGTAAATCCTTGAAATTTTTAGGGACCGAGCAGTGAAACTGCAAGGACCCTATTGTATCTGTAAGGTTTATTAGGGACCGAGCAGTGAAACTGCAAGGACCCTATTGTATCTGTAAGGTTTATTATTATTATTCTTTCTTTCTTCTTTCTTTCTTTCTTTCTTTCTTATTCTTTGCAAAAGGTATGCGAAAACTCAGGAAATTTTGCGAGCGCCACGTGCTAGTCGACGACATGAAAGAATCTAAACATTATATCTTTGGGAGTTGCTCATTGGCTCTGTAGCGCCCCCTACGGTGCTTAAAAATGGTGCCCGCAATGGGGTTAGTTTCGCGTAGGACAATGAAATTCGGTACACTGATTCACCATGCCCAGACGCACAAAAAAGTCTCTTGCCGCCATGGTCCCACGTAGACAGGAAGGAGGCCATTTTGGATGGAAAGTGCGTTTTCGTGCCATTTTTGACCGATTCCACGCCTTGCTTAAGATCGAACTTGTCCTACAGATTTAATGCTACAGACTTCAAACTTGGCCAGGTTACTCTTAAGACATGGGGGGAAAAATTCATGGAGAAACTTTTTCAAAACTTAAAGGGCGTGGGCGTGGCAACTCCTCAAAGTTCGATGACTCGCCATCACTCGCCACAAAAAATGAAGTCGCTTATAACTCCCACATACATTATCCAATCTGTCCCAAACTTCATACGGTGAATGCTGGACCCAGCCTGAACGCGTACATATTATCATAACGACATCCACCTATAGCGCCACCTGCTGGGGGTTGGAAACATCTCTTTTTTTCCACATCTCGCATTTGATCGAACTCGTCCTACAGATTTAATGCTACAAGCTTCAAACTTGGCCAGATTACTCTTAAGACATGGGGGGAAAGAGTCATGGAGAAACTTTTTCAAACCTCAAAGGGCGTGGCCGTGGCGACGCCTCAAAGTTATGACTCGCCATGAAGAATTAAGTCGCTTATAACTTCCACACTCATTATCCAATCTGTCCCAAACTTCATACGGTGAATGCTGGACCAAGCCTGAACGCGTACATATTATCATAGTGACATCCTCCTATAGCGCCACCTGCTGGTGGTCGGAAATGTCATTTTTTGCCAGACCTCACATTTTATAAAACTCCTCCTACAGATTTAATGCTACAAGCTTCAAACTTAGCCAGGTTACTCTTAAGACATGGGGGCAAAAATTCATGGAGAAACTTTTCCAAACTCTGAACAATTCGGGCGTGGTCAGGCGGTGAAAATCGTGTGATGGTGTTTGTGATTTGAAAGCCTTATCATCATCACAACGTCATGAAACTTGGCACACACGTCCATCCTGAACACCTCGTACGTATGTGAAGGGTATCGTGTGTGGAAGGAGCAAAGTGGCTCAGTGGCGCCCCCTAGGGTACTTAAAAATGGTCCACACATTGGGGTTAGTTTTGCGTGGGACGACGAAATTCGGTACACTCATTCATCATGCCCAGACGCACAAAAAAGTCTCATGCCGCCATGGTCCCACGTCCACAGGAAGTCGGCCATTTTGGATGGAAAGTGCGTTTTCGTGCCATTTTTGACCGATTCTACACCTTGTATAAGATCGAACTTGTCCTACAGATTTAATGCTACAGACTTCAAACTTGGCCAGGTTACTCTTAAGACATGGGGGGAAAAATTCATGGAGAAACTTTTTCAAACCTCAAAGGGCGTGGGCGTGGCGACGCCTCAAAGTTTGATGACTCGCCATCACTCGCCACAACAAATTAAGTCGCTTATAACTCCCACATACATTATCCAATCTGTCCCAAACTTCATACGGTGAATGCTGGACCCAGCCTGAACGCGTACATATTATCATAACGACATCCACCTATAGCGCCACCTGCTGGGGGTTGGAAACATCTCTTTTTTTCCACATCTCGCATTTGATCAAACTCGTCCTACAGATTTAATGCTACAAGCTTGAAACTTGGCCAGATTACTCTTAAGACATGGGGGGAAAGAGTCATGGAGAAACTTTTTCAAACCTCAAAGGGCGTGGCCGTGGCGACGCCTCAAAGTTATGACTCGCCATGAAGAATTAAGTCGCTTATAACTTCCACACTCATTATCCAATCTGTCCCAAACTTCACACGGTGAATGCTGGACTCAGCCTGAACGCGTACATATTATCATAGTGACATCCTCCTATAGCGCCACCTGCTGGTGGTCGGAAATGTCATTTTTTGCCACACCTCACATTTTATAAAACTCCTCCTACAGATTTAATGCTACAAGCTTCAAACTTAGCCAGGTTACTCTTAAGACATGGGGGCAAATATTCATGGAGAAACTTTTCCAAACTCTGAACAATTCGGGCGTGGTCAGGCGGTGAAAAACGTGTGATGGTGTTTGTGATTTGAAAGCCTTATCATCATCACAACGTCATGAAACTTGGCACACACGTCCATCCTGAACACCTCGTACGTATGTGAAGGGTATCGTGTGTGGGCGGAGCAAAGTGGCTCAGTGGCGCCCCCTAGGGTACTTAAAAATGGTCCACACATTGGGGTTAGTTTTGCGTGGGACGACGAAATTCGGTACACTCATTCATCATGCCCAGACGCACAAAAAAGTCTCATGCCGCCATGGTCCCACGTCCACAGGAAGTCGGCCATTTTGGATGGAAAGTGCGTTTTCGTGCCATTTTTGACCGATTCTACACCTTGTATAAGATCGAACTTGTCCTACAGATTTAATGCTACAGACTTCAAACTTGGCCAGGCTACTCTTAAGACATGGGGGGAAAAATTCATGGAGAAACTTTTTCAAACCTCAAAGGGCGTGGGCGTGGCGACGCCTCAAAGTTCTATGACTCGCCATCACTCGCCACAACAAATTAAGTTGCTTATAACTCCCACATACATTATCCAATCTGTCCCAAACTTCATACGGTGAATGCTGGACCCAGCCTGAACGCGTACATATTATCATAGTGACTTCCACCCATAGCGCCACCTGCTGGTGGTTGGAAACGTCTTTTTTTTTCACACCTCGCATTTGATCGAACTCCTCCTACATATTTAATGGTAAAATCTTCAAACTTGGCCAGGTTACTCTTAAGCTAGGAGGGAAGAAAACTCTTGAGAAGCTTTTCCAAACTCTGAACGGTGTGGGCTTAGCCAGGCGGTGACAATCGTGTGATGGCGATTTGTGATTTGAAAGCCTTATCATCATCGCAACTTAATGAAACTTGGCACACACGTCCACCCTGATGACCTCGTTCGTATGTGAAGGGTATCGTGTGTGGGCTGAGCAAAATGGCTCAGTGGCGCCCCCTAGAAATTTTCAAAAGCCCCTCCGCATTGGAGTTATTATGTCCTCGTACGTACGCAGAGGGTATCGTGTGTGTGGGCAGAGCTGCGGCTCCAGCGTCCAGCGCATGCCCCAACGTGCGCATATCCCAACGTACGCACACCTCGGTCCCGCTCACAGCTGCTTGCAGCTTTCTAGTTATTATTATTCTTTCTTTCTTTCTTTCTTTCTTTCTTATTCTTTGCAAAAGGTATGCGAAAACTCAGGAAATTTTGCGAGCGCCACGTGCCGGTCGACGACATGAAAGAATCTAAACTTTATATTTTTGGTAGTCGCTCATTGGCTCTGTAGCGCCCCCTACGATGGTTAAAAATTGTCCCCGCAATAGGATTAGTTTCGCGTGGGATGACGAAATTCGGTACACTCGTTCATCATGCCAAGACGCACAAAAAAGTCTCAGGCCGCCATGGTCCCACGTACACAGGAAGGCGGCCATTTTGGATGGAAAGTGCGTTTTCGTGCCATTTTTGGCCGATTCCACGCCTTGCTTAAGATCGAACTTGTCCTACAGATTTCATGCTACAGACTTCAAACTTGGCCAGGTTACTCTTAAGACATGGGGGGGGAAATTCATGGAGAAACTTTTTCAAAACTTAAAGGGCGTGGGCGTGGCAACTCCTCAAAGTTCGATGACTCGCCATCACTCGCCACAACAAATGAAGTCGCTTATAACTCCCACATACATTATCCAATCTGTCCCAAACTTCATACGGTGAATGCTGGACCCAGCCTGAACGCGTACATATTATCATAACGACATCCACCTATAGCGCCACCTGCTGGTGGTCGGAAACATCTCTTTTTTTCCACATCTCGCATTTGATCGAACTCGTCCTACAGATTTAATGCTACAAGCTTCAAACTTGGCCAGATTACTCTTAAGACATGGGGGGAAAGAGTCATGGAGAAACTTTTTCAAACCTCAAAGGGCGTGGCCGTGGCGACGCCTCAAAGTTATGACTCGCCATGAAGAATTAAGTCGCTTATAACTTCCACACTCATTATCCAATCTGTCCCAAACTTCACACGGTGAATGCTGGACTCAGCCTGAACGCGTACATATTATCATAGTGACATCCTCCTATAGCGCCACCTGCTGGTGGTCGGAAATGTCATTTTTTGCCACACCTCACATTTTATAAAACTCCTCCTACAGATTTAATGCTACAAGCTTCAAACTTAGCCAGGTTACTCTTAAGACATGGGGGCAAATATTCATGGAGAAACTTTTCCAAACTCTGAACAATTCGGGCGTGGTCAGGCGGTGAAAAACGTGTGATGGTGTTTGTGATTTGAAAGCCTTATCATCATCACAACGTCATGAAACTTGGCACACACGTCCATCCTGAACACCTCGTACGTATGTGAAGGGTATCGTGTGTGGGCGGAGCAAAGTGGCTCAGTGGCGCCCCCTAGGGTACTTAAAAATGGTCCACACATTGGGGTTAGTTTTGCGTGGGACGACGAAATTCGGTACACTCATTCATCATGCCCAGACGCACAAAAAAGTCTCATGCCGCCATGGTCCCACGTCCACAGGAAGTCGGCCATTTTGGATGGAAAGTGCGTTTTCGTGCCATTTTTGACCGATTCTACACCTTGTATAAGATCGAACTTGTCCTACAGATTTAATGCTACAGACTTCAAACTTGGCCAGGCTACTCTTAAGACATGGGGGGAAAAATTCATGGAGAAACTTTTTCAAACCTCAAAGGGCGTGGGCGTGGCGACGCCTCAAAGTTCTATGACTCGCCATCACTCGCCACAACAAATTAAGTTGCTTATAACTCCCACATACATTATTCAATCTGTCCCAAACTTCATACGGTGAATGCTGGACCTAGCCTGAACGCGTACATATTATCATAACGACATCCACCCATAGCGCCACCTGCTGGTGGTTGGAAACATCTTTTTTTTTCACACCTCGCATTTGATCAAACTCCTCCTACATATTTCATGGTAAAATCTTCAAACTTGGCCAGGTTACTCTTAAGCTAGGGGGGAAGAAAACTCTTGAGAAGCTTTTCCAAACTCTGAACGGTGTGGGCGTGGCCAGGCGGTGACAATCGTGTGATGGCGATTGTGATTTGAAAGCCTTATCATCATCGCAACTTAATGAAACTTGGCACACACGTCCACCCTGATGACCTCGTTCGTATGTGAAGGGTATCGTGTGTGGGCTGAGCAAAATGGCTCAGTGGCGCCCCCTAGAAATTTTCAAAAACCCCTCCGCATTGGAGTTATTATGTCCTCGTACGTACGCAGAGGGTATCGTGTGTGTGGGCAGAGCTGCGGCTCCAGCGTCCAGCGCATGCCCCAACGTGCGCATATCCCAACGTACGCACACCTCGGTCCCGCTCACAGCTGCTTGCAGCTTTCTAGTTATTATTATTCTTTCTTTCTTTCTTTCTTTCTTTCTTATTCTTTGCAAAAGGTATGCGAAAACTCAGGAAATTTTGCGAGCGCCACGTGCCGGTCGACGACATGAAAGAATCTAAACTTTATATTTTTGGTAGTCGCTCATTGGCTCTGTAGCGCCCCCTACGATGGTTAAAAATTGTCCCCGCAATAGGATTAGTTTTGCGTGGGACGACGAAATTCGGTACACTCATTCATCATGCCAAGACGCACAAAAAAGTCTCATGCTGCCATGGTCCCACGTCCACAGGAAGTCGGCCATTTTGGATGGAAAGTGCGTTTTCGTGCCATTTTTGACCGATTCCACGCCTTGCTTAAGATCGAACTTGTCCTACAGATTTAATGCTACAGACTTCAAACTTGGCCAGGTTACTCTTAAGACATGGAGGGAAAAATTCATTGGCCAACTTTTTCAAAACTTAAAGGGCGTGGCCGTGGCGACGCCTCAAAGTTTGATGACTCGCCATCACTCGCCACGAAAAATTAAGTCGCTTATAACTTCCACATACATAATCCAATCTTTCCCAAAGTTCAACCGGTGATTGCTGGACCCAGCCTGAACGCGCACCTATAAAATAGTGACATCCACCTATAGCGCCACCTGCTGGTGGTTGGAAATGTCTTTTTTTTTCCACACCTCGCATTTGATCGAACTCCTCCTACATATTTAATGCTAAACGCTTCAAACTTGGCCAGGCTACTCTTAGGACATGCGCCGAAAAAATCATTGGCCAACTTTTTCAAAACTTAAAGGGCGTGGCCGTGGCGACGCCTCAAATTTATGACGCGCCATAAAAAATTAAGTCGCTTATAATTCCCACATACATTATCCAATCTGTCCCAAACTTCATACGGTGAATGCTGGACCCAGCATGAACGTGCACATATAAAAAAGTGATATCCACCTACAGCGCCACCTAATGGTGGTCGGAAACTTCATTGTTTTCCACACCTCGCATTTGATCAAACTCCTCCTACATATTTCATGCTAAACGCTTCAAACTTGGCCAGGCTACTCTTAGGACATGGGCCGAAAAAATCATTGGCCAACTTTTTCAAAACTTAAAGGGCGTGGCCGTGGCGACGCCTCAAATTTATGACGCGCCATAAAAAATTAAGTCGCTTATAACTCCCACATACATTATCCAATCTGTCCCAAACTTCATACGGTGAATGCTGGACCCAGCCTGAACGTGCACATATAAAAAAGTGATATCCACCTACAGCGCCACCTAATGGTGGTCGGAAACTTCATTGTTTTCCACACCTCTTATTTGATCAAACTCCTCCTACATATTTCATGCTAAAATCTTCAAACTTGGCCAGGTTACTCTTAAGACATGAGGGCAAAACTTCCTGGAGAAACTTTTACAAACTCTGAACGGTGTGGGCGTGGCCAGAGGTGAAAATCGTGTGATGGCGTTTGTAATATGAAAGCCTTATCATCATCGCAAAGTCATGAAAGTTGGTACACACGTCCACCCTGACGACCTCGTACGTATGTAAAGGGTATTGTGTGTGGGCGGAGCAAAATGGCTCAGTGGCGCCCCCTAGAAATTTAAAAAAACCCCTCTTCAATGGGGTTATTGTGTGCTCGTACGTACGCAATGGGAATCGTGCGTGTGGGCAGAGCTGCGCGACTACGGCGTCCAGAGCATAACCAACGTGCGCACATCCCAACGTACGCACACTCGGTCCCGCTCACAGCTGCTTGCAGCTTTCTAGTTCTTTCTTTCTTATTCTTTGCAAAAGGTATGCGAAAACTCAGTAAATTTTGCGAGCGCCACCTGCCAGTCGACGACATGAAAGAATCTAAACTTTATATTTTTGGGAGTCGCTCATTGACTCTGTAGCGCCCCCTATGATGCTTAAAAATGGTCCCCTTAATAGGATTAGTTTCGCGTGGGACGACGAAATTCGGTACACTCATTCATCATGCCCAGACGCACAAAAAAGTCTCATGCCGCCAATGTGCCACGTCCACAGGAAGGCGGCCATTTTGGATGGAAAGTGCGTTTTCGTGCCATTTTTGACCGATTCCACGCCTTGCATAAGATCGAACTTGTCCTACAGATTTCATGCTACAGACTTGAAACTTGGCCAGGTTACTCTTAAGACATGGAGGGAAAAATTCATTGGCCAACTTTTTCAAAACTTAAAGGGCGTGGCCGTGGCGACGCCTCAAAGTTTGATGACTCGCCATCACTCGCCACGAAAAATGAAGTCGCTTATAACTCCCACATACATTATCCAATCTGTCCCAAACTTCATACGGTGAATGCTGGACCCAGACTGAAAGCTCACATATAAAATAGTGACATCCACCTATAGCGCCACCTGCTGGTGGATGGAAATGTCTTTTTTTTTCCACACCTCGCATTTGATCAAACTCCTCCTACATATTTAATGCAAAAACCTTCAAACTTGGCCAGGTTGCTCTTAAGACATGGGCCGAAAAAATCATTGGCCAACTTTTTCAAAACTTAAAGGGCGTGGCCGTGGCGACGCCTCAAATTTATGACGCGCCATAAAAAATTAAGTCGCTTATAACTCCCACATACATTATCCAATCTGTCCCAAACTTCATACGGTGAATGCTGGACCCAGCCTGAACGTGCACATATAAAAAAGTGATATCCACCTACAGCGCCACCTAATGGTGGTTGGAAGCTTCATTTTTTTCCACACCTCTTATTTGATCAAACTCCTACTACATATTTCATGCTAAAATCTTCAAACTTGGCCAGGTTACTCTTAAGACATGAGGGCAAAACTTCATGGAGAAACTTTTCCAAACTCTGAACGGTGTGGGAGTGGCCAGAGGTGAAAATCGTGTGATGGCGTGTGCAATATGAAAGCCTTATCATCATCGCAAAGTCATGAAACTTGGTACTCACGTCCACCCTGACGACCTCGTACGTATGTAAAGGGTATTGTGTGTGGGCGGAGCAAAATGGCTCAGTGGCGCCCCCTAGAAATTTTCAAAAACCCCTACGCATTGGGGTTATTATGTGCTCGTACGTACGCAGAGGGTATCGTGCGTCTGGGCAGAGCTGCAGCTCCAGCGTCCAGCGTATGCCCCAACGTACGCACATCCTAACGTACGCCACCTCGGTCCCGCTCACAGCTGCTTGCAGCTTTCTAGTTATTAGGGACCGAGCAGTGAAACTGCAAGGACCCTATTGTATCTGTAAGGTTTATTATTATTATTATTATTCTTTCTTTCTTCTTTCTTTCTTATTCTTTGCAAAAGGTATGCGAAAACTCAGGAAATTTTGCGAGCGCCACGTGCTAGTCGACGACATGAAAGAATCTAAACATTATATCTTTGGGAGTTGCTCATTGGCTCTGTAGCGCCCCCTACGGTGCTTAAAAATGGTGCCCGCAATGGGGTTAGTTTTGCATAGGACAATGAAATTCGGTACACTGATTCACCATGCCCAGACGCACAAAAAAGTCTCATGCCGCCATGGTCCCACGTACACAGGAAGGCGGCCATTTTGGATGGAAAGTGCGTTTTCGTGCCATTTTTGACCGATTCCACGCCTTGCTTAAGATCGAACTTGTCCCACATATTTCATGCTACAGACTTGAAACTTGGCCAGGTTACTCTTAAGACATGGGGGGAGAGATTCATGGGGAAACTTTTTCAAAACTTAAAGGGCGTGGAAATGGCAACTCCTCAAAGTTCGATGACTCGCCATCACTCGCCACAACAAATGAAGTCGCTTATAACTCCCACATACATTATCCAATCTGTCCCAAACTTCATACGGTGAATGCTGGACCCAGCCTGAACGCGTACATATTATCATAACGACATCCACCTATAGCGCCACCTGCTGGTGGTCGGAAACATCTCTTTTTTTCCACATCTCGCATTTGATCGAACTCGTCCTACAGATTTAATGCTACAAGCTTCAAACTTGGCCAGGTTACTCTTAAGACATGGGGGGAAAGAGTCATGGAGAAACTTTTTCAAACCTCAAAGGGCGTGGCCATGGTGACGCCTCAAAGTTATGACTAGCCATGAAAAATTAAGTCGCTTATAACTTCCACATACATTATCCAATCTGTCCCAAACTTCATACGGTGATATCTGGAACCAGCCTGAACGCGCATAGATAAAATAGTGACATCCACTAACAGCGCCACCTGCTGGTGGTCAGAAACGTCTTTTTTTTCCATACCTCACATTTTATCAAACTCCTCCCACAGATTTAATGCTACAAACTTCAAACTTAGCCAAGTTACTCTTAAGACATGGAGGCAACAATTCATGGAGAAACTTTTCCAAACTCTGAACGGTGTGGGCGTGGCCATGCGGTGAAAATCGTGTGATGACGTTCGTGATTTGAAAGCCTTATCATCATCTCAAGGTAATGAAACTTGGTACACACGTCCACCCTGACGACCTCGTACGTATGTAAAGGGTATCGTGTGTGGGCGGAGAAAAATGGCTCAGTGGCGCCCCCTAGAAATTTTCAAAAACCCCTCCGCATTGGGGTTATGCTGTGCTCGTAAGTACACAGCGGGTATCGTGCGTGTGGGAAGAGCCGCGGCTCCAGCGTCCAGCGCATGCCCAACGTACGCACATCCCAACGTACGCACACCTCGGTCCCGCTCACAGCTGCTTGCAGCTTTCTAGTTATTATTCTTTCTTTCTTTCTTTCTTATTCTTTGCAAAAGGTATGCGAAAACTCAGGAAATTTTGCGAGCGCCACGTGCCGGTCGACGACATGAAAGAATCTAAACTTTATATTTTTGGTAGTCGCTCATTGGCTCTGTAGCGCCCCCTACGATGGTTAAAAATTGTCCCCGCAATAGGATTAGTTTCGCGTGGGATGACGAAATTCGGTACACTCGTTCATCATGCCAAGACGCACAAAAAAGTCTCAGGCCGCCATGGTCCCACGTACACAGGAAGGCGGCCATTTTGGATGGAAAGTGCGTTTTCGTGCCATTTTTGGCCGATTCCACGCCTTGCTTAAGATCGAACTTGTCCTACAGATTTCATGCTACAGACTTCAAACTTGGCCAGGTTACTCTTAAGACATGGGGGGGGAAATTCATGGAGAAACTTTTTCAAAACTTAAAGGGCGTGGGCGTGGCAACTCCTCAAAGTTCGATGACTCGCCATCACTCGCCACAACAAATTAAGTCGCTTATAACTCCCACATACATTATCCAATCTGTCCCAAACTTCATACGGTGAATGCTGGACCTAGCCTGAACGCATACATATTATCATAACGACATCCACCTATAGCGCCACCTGCTGGTGGTCGGAAACATCTCTTTTTTTTCCACATCTCGCATTTGATCGAACTCGTCCTACAGATTTAATGCTACAAGCTTGAAACTTGGCCAGATTACTCTTAAGACATGGGGGGAAAGAGTCATGGAGAAACTTTTTCAAACCTCAAAGGGCGTGGCCGTGGCGACGCCTCAAAGTTATGACTCGCCATGAAGAATTAAGTCGCTTATAACTTCCACACTCATTATCCAATCTGTCCCAAACTTCACACGGTGAATGCTGGACTCAGCCTGAACGCGTACATATTATCATAGTGACATCCTCCTATAGCGCCACCTGCTGGTGGTCGGAAATGTCATTTTTTGCCACACCTCACATTTTATAAAACTCCTCCTACAGATTTAATGCTACAAGCTTCAAACTTAGCCAGGTTACTCTTAAGACATGGGGGCAAATATTCATGGAGAAACTTTTCCAAACTCTGAACAATTCGGGCGTGGTCAGGCGGTGAAAAACGTGTGATGGTGTTTGTGATTTGAAAGCCTTATCATCATCACAACGTCATGAAACTTGGCACACACGTCCATCCTGAACACCTCGTACGTATTTGAAGGGTATCGTGTGTGGGCGGAGCAAAGTGGCTCAGTGGCGCCCCCTAGGGTACTTAAAAATGGTCCACACATTGGGGTTAGTTTTGCGTGGGACGACGAAATTCGGTACACTCATTCATCATGCCCAGACGCACAAAAAAGTCTCATGCCGCCATGGTCCCACGTCCACAGGAAGTCGGCCATTTTGGATGGAAAGTGCGTTTTCGTGCCATTTTTGACCGATTCTACACCTTGTATAAGATCGAACTTGTCCTACAGATTTAATGCTACAGACTTCAAACTTGGCCAGGCTACTCTTAAGACATGGGGGGAAAAATTCATGGAGAAACTTTTTCAAACCTCAAAGGGCGTGGGCGTGGCGACGCCTCAAAGTTCTATGACTCGCCATCACTCGCCACAACAAATTAAGTTGCTTATAACTCCCACATACATTATCCAATCTGTCCCAAACTTCATACGGTGAATGCTGGACCCAGCCTGAACGCGTACATATTATCATAGTGACATCCACCCATAGCGCCACCTGCTGGTGGTTGGAAACATCTTTTTTTTTCACACCTCGCATTTGATCAAACTCCTCCTACATATTTCATGGTAAAATCTTCAAACTTGGCCAGGTTACTCTTAAGCTAGGGGGGAAGAAAACTCTTGAGAAGCTTTTCCAAACTCTGAACGGTGTGGGCGTGGCCAGGCGGTGACAATCGTGTGATGGCGATTGTGATTTGAAAGCCTTATCATCATCGCAACTTAATGAAACTTGGCACACACGTCCACCTTGATGACCTCGTTCGTATGTGAAGGGTATCGTGTGTGGGCTGAGCAAAATGGCTCAGTGGCGCCCCCTAGAAATTTTCAAAAACCCCTCCGCATTGGAGTTATTATGTCCTCGTACGTACGCAGAGGGTATCGTGTGTGTGGGCAGAGCTGCGGCTCCAGCGTCCAGCGCATGCCCCAACGTGCGCATATCCCAACGTACGCACACCTCGGTCCCGCTCACAGCTGCTTGCAGCTTTCTAGTTTTTTTTTTTTTTTCTCTTTGCCAATGCCTCTGACTACTTCATTTAGTCAGTGTAAAAATAATGCTCCACATTTTTGTATGAATTTAATGTGGGTTCCCCACTGTGCCTGTGGTGAAGTCATTCCATCATCTTTCAGATTCCACAAATAAAGAGTTACCTTATTGCACCTCAGTCATAGCCTGGCTTTTGCTCTTCCTCTGTGTCCGCTTTGTCAATCAAAGATCATTGCAAAGTTTCATTTGTTCCACTCCAACTAATAAAGTGATTGGGCAGATGTTTTTTTTTTTCTAAAACTGCCAATGAACCTAAATTCAACATGTACAAGCACTATTTACAGGACTCGTGGGCTACTTCTTTAAATCTGAAGTTGTATAACGTTTATAGTGGCCCCAAAGAGCTAAAAAAAAAAATCTTGTCAACTTCATGTTTTAATCATTCATTATGAGTTGAACAATATTTCAGTGGTACAATGCTGAAGTGACGAAGGAAATACAATGAAAACCCACTTTGCAGGTGACACAAACCTTAAGAATTTTTTGACTTTATTGTTGAAAGTAAATAAAGGCTATTTGTTATCCATTCACTTTTAATTTAGGAAAATAAGACGTTAAAGCAGCTCCTACAAGAGATTTGCTTGACCGAAATCTATTAACCTGTAACAAGAGTAAGATTTTTTTTTTCCTTTTTTTCTTCCTTCAGGCAGCTGTTTATTGTAAGACTCATAACAAATTAAAACAATTTTGTGAATGCAACTGCTTGGAACTGGAGGTTATTTCATTCACCTGGTTCTTGAGATTTCTATTTTTCATTCAGAATTTATAAAAAGAAAAATGATATCAAATAAGAAAAATGTGGAAGCCAAGTAGTGCTTCTCAGTAGGGCAGCAACACTGTTGTTGTAATACACTTTGATTGTGTTTTGATATTCCTGAGCCGATGAAGTGGTGGATCGAGGGAATATATAATCCCTCTCTAATGATGATAGTGTTTTAATGAAAGCTTAATGACACTCTTAACACCCTGGTGTACTAACTGTCAGAGTTTGCCAAAAACAGAGAAGGATGGAGGGAGACAGAAGACATGAAGCAGTGGGTAGGGACAAAGGGGAGCCGAGGAGGCACAAGACCATTATGTGTTGGGCTAAAGAGCGCTGAGGTCCACCTACCCTTCAGAGAGTTTGCTGCTAGCCTTGTGTTTGGCTCATTATGTGCCAGACAGCTGGCCAAATGGCACTGAGATGGTAAATAACATTTTAATGGGAACTATTACTGCACTGGATGTTCTGGAACACGTAGTTAGAGCTTTTGACAAAACTTGTGTGTAAGAGAACATCCAATACTGTGCACAGCATTCTTGGCTCAATATGGTTTAAAGCATATTATATGAGTGTATGATTGAAGAATGCTCTGACAGTGAGATGTTAATGTTAGCTAAGACTAGTTTGGCAGTTCCCAATCAGCTGATACTGATCAAGGATCAGCCCTGAGCGAGAGACCCATTGGCCACTTCTTTTAGATGTGACACCTGCTTGCACTCAGTCTTCAACAAAACTCTGGCACCAGGCAGGGGATTTTGGGTGGCTTGGCAGTGGTGTGGTAAGTGAGAAACACAAAGGAAGAAAGAAAGGCAAATGCATATCTATATATATATATATACATACATACATACATACATATAGACAGAGTAAAATATGACCAACATGCCAGAAGACTCCTTTCCATTTATATGAGAAAAGATAACAAGGTATAAGGCCAGTCACAAGTCATCAGAAGCCAGCAGCGTGTATTATCCAGTCAATAGAGATGTTAATAAATAGGTTGTGGCCCAGAATTACTTTCTCTCACCGAGAAAATGAAGCAGAAGCATGAACACACAACAGTAACACACAACTAAACACAAAGCCTCACAGCACATGTACATACACGTTACAACACACAGGTCATGCCACTTGTTACTGCTTCCACTTGACAGATTTCTTGAATTTGGCAAACCTTGGCAGCATGCTGTACAGTGTGTACCCTGAGGAGAAGGGCAAGGTTAGAAGAGAATTAACTTGATATAATTTTCATGTTAATATGGAGGAATATTTATCATTTAGAGCAGTGGGACTACTACTCAGAAACAAGGATATACATATATATACATACACATATGTATATATATATATATAGAACTTAGTTACTTCTGTTTTAATTTAGAGCTTACCTGTTCCATTCTTATACTTTTTATGGTATATTTGAACATTAACTTTACTAAATTAAAGAAACACTGCCACCATGATTCTGTCTAATCCACTCAAGAGATTATGGAGGAAGGTTTTTTTTTTTTTCCAATAATTCTAATGAGCACCACGCTGTTACCCAGAGGCTGCACCCACTGGTGGCTGCATGCTGCTTTGGATGTGCTGAATGCCAATTCCTTTGTTTGTAGAAACCCGCCAGAAAACATGTTTTATTGTTTTTCCCACAATGTGCATTATGATACAGTTGCACTTGTGAAATATTGCAACCACAAACAATGGATTAATGTGCAGACAGTTCTGTCTCTCTAAAGGGATGATTTCAGCTGTATTAAATGACAACGTCAACAAATAACATATTATTCCGCTTCACAAGATGGCCCCACTGCATGGAAATCATGAGTGGAGATGTATGGAGTATTTGCAGTATAAACAAGCTCTCTGTTAAAGCGTCTGACCCACTGCAGCTGGTGTGTAAGCCTGAGGAAAGACAAGCTCTGCTTGTAGCTTCAACTCAGAGAGGCGCCTCTAAAGCTGCTCATGGGGAGAGAGAAAGGTTGAGAGATATAAAAAGACATAATGACAATGACAGCCAAGGGGAAAACGAGTCAAAGACGGATGAATACAAACTGTTTGATTTGTCAGACTTTGTTCAACTCCAACGGGGAGAGCTTCTCTCCTCTTTTCGTTTGGGGTCCGAGGTTAAGTGTCCAACACAAGCATACATCAGCCCCCCCTCTCCATTTGTGTGTGTCTGCAACAGCTCCAACTCGAGCCTAAATGCAGGTCTACAGCTACAGCCTTCCTGCAAAGAAGCTGCAGGCCACTAACTGCCTCTATCTATCACAACTCACAGAGGTACTTTATTTTGGCTCCCGTTACACTTGACTAATATCTTGTAAGAAAGTAAAAATCCAATCCAATCCACTTTATTTATATAGCGCATTTTAAACAAACACAAGGTTTCCAAAGTGCTGTACAGCCAGATAAAAACACATTAAAAAACTAAATCAAATCCAAAATAAAATACATAAAGATATAATGCACACATAACACATCTACATACCATCAACACACTACCTGGGGTTAAAAGCCAGAGAAAAGAGGTGAGTTTTAAGATGGGACTTAAAAAGAGACAGTGACGGGGCCTGTCTGACGTGAAGGGGCAAATTGTTCCAAAGTTTTGGAGCTGTAACGGCAAAAGCTCGTTGCCCTCTAGATTTTAGCCTGGCTCTGGGCTCGGTCAGGAGCAGCTGGTCAGCTGACCTGAGAGAGCGGCTGGGAGTGTATGGGTGGAGCAGCTCAGAAAGGTAATGTGGGGCAAGGCCATGCAAGGCTTTAAAAGCAAATAAAAGAGTTTTAAAATGAATTCTAAAATGGACAGGCAACCAGTGGAGTGAGGCTAAAATGGGTGAAATGTGCTCATACTTTCGTGTGCTGGTTAAAAGACGAGCAGCAGCATTTTGGACCAGTTGAAGACGAGCAATGGAGTACCCGCTAACCCCCATATAAAGTGCGTTGCAGTAATCCAGCCGGGTGGTCACAAAGGCGTGGATTACTATTTCAAAGTGCTGTTTTTGAAGGACTGGTTTAATTTTGGCCAGCTGCCTCAACTGTAAAAAACTGGATTTGACCACAGATTTAATCTGGCTGTCAAATTTAAGGTCCACTTTTACCCCCAAATTGGTCATGATCGGCTTCTGGTACTGTGCTAACAACCCCAGATCAACCAGGGGGGTCACAGAAGTGCCACCAAAGACCATGACTTCGGTCTTTCTTTCATTAAAATTTAAAAAGTTAAGAGACATCCAGGCTTTAATGTCATGTAGGCATTCTAGCAATGGCTTACTACTGTAGGCATCTGGCTTTTTAAGAGGGACGTAAATCTGCGTGTCATCCGCATAGCAGTGAAAAGAAATGCCATGTTTCCTGAGAATAGAGCCAAGGGGGAGAAGATAGAGAGAGAATAAAAGAGGGCCAAGCACAGAGCCTTGTGGTACCCCATATGAGAGGGGGGCAGTGGACGACACAGAGTCACCAACGCCAACACAAAAGGTTCGAAGTGACAGGTAGGACCTGAACCATTCCAGAGCAGTGCCACTGATGCCCACCCACTGCTCCAAACGGGCAATCAGGATTTCATGGTCCACTGTATCAAAAGCAGCAGTCAGATCAAGCAGAACAAGGACAACGCAGTGACCAGAGTCAGTAGCTAAAAATATGTCATTAAAAACTCTTAAAAGCGCTGATTCTGTGCTGTGCAATGGTTTAAAACCAGATTGGAAAATCTCAATGATATTTTGTCCATTTAAAAAGTCCATGAGCTGGGAATACACAACCTTTTCTAGGATTTTAGACAGAAATGGCAATTTGGATATAGGCCTGAAGTTTGCCAAAACAGTGGAATCCAGCCCAGGTTTTTTTTTAACAACGGTTGTACAACGGCATGTTTAAAATTACCCGGAACTACTCCAGAGGTCAGACTGCTATTAATAACTGCAGTAAATGATGGTCCAACAGTCTGAAAAACCTCCTTGAGGAGTCGGGGAGGGACACAATCCACTGGCGAGCCTGAGGGCTTCAAAAGACCAACAATATCCTGCACAAAGGGCAGGGTCACCGGCTGAAATGCGTCAAAAGCAGCAGAGAAGGGGACAGACACAAAAGGGTCAATGGCAGGTGGTGAAGAAAGTGCTCTGGCAGATGTGACTTTGTCTATAAAAAAGTGAAGAAAGTCTTCACACACAGCTGGGGAGGCCTCAATTCCATCGGTCAGTGGTGCATTTAAAGCTGAGTTGAGAACTTTGAACAAAACACGTGGCTTGTGAGAGTTTAACAGGATAATGTCAGAAAAATATTTTCTTTTAGCCTCTTTCACAACGGATTGGAACTGACGCCAGCAATCCCTCAACATTTGAAATGACACTTGTAATTTGTCTTTTTTCCATTTTCTCTCACTTCTTCGGCAATTCTGTCTGGCAGCATGGGTTGTTTCATTCAACCAGGGCTCCGCCTCCGACTTAGTTTTATGCCGTCTAGTCTTAAGAGGAGCCGCGATGTCTATGGCAGTTTGACAGGTGTCGAGAAACCATGAGTTCAGAGCCTCAGTATCATTATGCAAAGATGCAGGCAATACACAGTTTTGACTGAAAGCAGTGTTAAAGCGAGCAGCAGTGGAAGGGTTAATAACCCGACATCTACGAGCGGCAGCGCGAGGTTTGGCTGCTTGACAGCAAATAGTAGCTTCAAACAGTACAGGCATATGGTCAGAGAAAAAAGCATCGCAGATCTCCAGATTATCAACAGGCAGACCGTAAGATAACACAAGATCAAGTGTGTGGCCACGTTCATGCGTAGGCCCAATCACAGACTGTACAAGGTTAAACGAGTCGATAATATTTAAAAATTCTCGTGCCAATGGGTTCTCAGGGCAACACACATGAATGTTAAATCTCCCACAATAAGGACTCGGTCATACTTAGGCATAATATCCGCTAAGAACATAGAAAAGTCCGATAGAAAGTCTCTGTTATACTTGGGAGGTCGATAAACCACCGCACACAACACAGTGTGAGGATGACCCAGCTCAAACAGACTTAGTTCAAAGCTAGTGGTCGATGGTAGCGATAACTGTTTGCATTTAAAGAGACTCTTGAAAACAGTCGCAATTCCTCCACCTCGGCCAGACGTCCGGGGCGAATTAAAATAGGAGCAATCGTCAGGTAAAAGTTCTGAGAAGACACTGGACTCACCAGCACTCAGCCAAGTCTCGGAGATAAAGAGGAAGTCCAATTCCCGGGAAATGAAGAAATCCTTCAGGATAAATGATTTACTCCCAAGCGATCTGGCGTTGACCAGGCCAAACCTAGCAGGGACTGGTGGGCCAGGGCGAGAAGCTGGCGAGGAGGCCCGATAAAAATGTGGAAATAAAAGTACAAAAACACTGAAGGAATCATTAAAAATAAGTGGAAAGTTGACGACATGGTGTAACATCGTATGAGGAACAAACTTCCTTGATGTATCCAGGATTTTTAATATTCCTTTGAAATTTTATTTGGTCATTTTTAATATTCCTTTGCCAATGAATGCAAACATCCTGATCGCATGAAACATTATATTAATAATGGGCCTGGTAACGCTGCATGTCCTGGGACACCATGCACTGTGAAAGGATGATACCGTGACCTGTGCATTTAATCTAACCCAAACAATTTGGTGAGTTATTTGAACAACGTAAAATAACACATGACAAGTTTCAAATGTGTAAATGGCAGGCTTTTTAAATTCATACACTCGCGGATGCAGCGGACACTCTCAAGGACCTAGGCGTTCATGTAGAACGCGACGAACGGGAAACTCTTCTGACTGAACTTTTAACTCATTGGCTGCCAGCCATTTTCAGTTCAGAGACACCCATACTGCCAAGTGTTTTACAGTATTTTGACTGATTTTCCAAGACCCACAGAAAAGTGTGTCTTATGACTATGTACACACCGAAATTACCAAACGAAAGAGTAGACTCTCTTCTTTCATCAGGAAAAAAAAGTTTGTTTCTACCATTTTCAATCCTTTAGTAATAGACAGTAGAACATAGGTTGGTTTCACCAAAAACAGCTGTTTGACCCAAAAAACGGAGAAAACACGCTTTTTCTTTTTTTGTGCAAAGTGGCACTGCTGCCACCTTGCAGGTAATTTTGCCAGTATATTCTCTGTTTAGTGTTTACAAGCCTAAGATTTAGTGACAAACTCTGCTAGATTGTCCCCCAGCCCGCTCCGTTAAAAAACGCAATTGACGTCTATAGACGTCTTTGGCAGTCAGCGTTTTTTTTTTAAATTGACGTCTATAGACGTCAATGGCACCGAAAGAGTGAAAGAGTTAAAGACAGATTGGACAGACACTGCACACAGACAGAAGAACGGGTTGACCAACGCGGACCTGAGAAGCTTGCTTCAGAAAGATCAACGCCGGTCATCATATTCGGTGCAGTAAGTGGTCACGATTAAAACATGTAGGTAAACGTTATAGTAACAGGTGTATATATATATATATTTTTTTTTTTGGCTAGTGTATTAGAAAGTTATTATGTAACAGAAGGACTGGATTCTCCTTTTTGTTTTCTCCCCCCCCCCTTTTTTTTTTTTTGCTTTCCTGCTATCTTGCAGCCCATAGGTAAAAGCAAAGACGTTGGACTTGCTTGTAACCTCTCGCACATTGTGCACACCCCCGGAGAGGATCGTCACACCTCTCTGTCCATGTTGAGACTGATGCCTTTTACATCAGTCGGGTTGTTGGAAGTCAGTTCGTTCTTCCAATTAGTTGTGTGTTTTTGTTTCTTACATTGTTTGTTTTTTCACATAATTGTTGTGCTTGTGCAGTCATACGAGGTGCATTATGTTTACATAGAAGCTAAGCTGTTTATTTTTTATTTACAAAAATATGAAAAGGTACAGATATTTACATGAATAAGTTGAATATAGTCAGTTACAATGTCCATGGTTTAAACCATTCTATAAAACGGAAAAAAATACTAAATCAGTTAAAAAAAAAAAAAAAAATCACACTGTTCCATCGCTCTACTGCAGGAGATCCATTTAAGTAATAGTGAACACTTAAAACTCAGAAGAGAGTGGGTTAGCCTAGTATATGGTGCGTCGCATGGCAAGAAATGGGGAGTAGCCATCTTGATAAATAGAACTTTAGCTTTTAGTGTTGAAAATGTAGTACAGGACAAACTAGGAAGATTTGTAATGGTGGTGGGAAGTGTTGGTGATTGTGTAATATCAATCCTTAACGTATATGCCCCAAATGAACATGACCCACATTTTTTCAAAGATTTGGCAAATACAATCACAGATAACTCAAAAGGAATGTTGATCATAGCAGGAGATTTTAACGCAGTACAGGATGGAAAGGTGGATAGAATGCCTATGGAAAGGGGGCCTCCAAGTTCTAAAACACACACGTTAAACAATTTCCTCTCTGAAATGGGTCTTGTGGATCCATGGAGGGAAAAAAACCCCAAGGGAAAAGACTTCAGTTTTTTTTTCTAATGTACACAACAGTTATTCCAGAATAGATTTCTTTTGTCTCCCCCCACAATATATGCATAAGGTTATTGATTGTCATATTGAACCCATCACCTTAAGTGACCATGCTCCAGTTATACTAAAATTGAACCAAGGAATGCACTCATTTTTCAAGAGCTACCCGTCTCCTGGCATTTCAGCTTCGCAAAGCTCAAGCTAATCGCACTGTCGCTAAGGTAGTTCACCCAATAAACGGTAAAACCACATCTCACCCTAAAGAAGTGGCAGAGGCATTTGCTACATTTTATCATAATGTATACAAAGAACCCAGATCACAAACGACATCCGATGACATTAATGTTTTCCTTAAAAACTTACAACTTCCTACATTATCAGGAGAAATATCATCACAAATGATATCACCCATTACAGATATAGAAATAAGAGACGCAATAAAGAGATTAAAAAATATTAAATCCCCAGGAGTTGACGGTCTTCCTGGAGAATTCTATAAGTGCCAGTGTTAACTGATGTATTTAGGTATGTTCTCTCAGAGAATAACCCCCCTGAGACCTGGTCACAGGCTATCATATCTGTGATACACAAGTATGGGAAAGATCCAACACTATGTGAAGCATACAGACCCATTAGCCTGTTATGTAACGACCAGAAACTGCTTACAAGCATATTAGTGCAAAGAGTTCAAAAACATATTGGGTCAGTTATTAAGCCAGATCAAACAGGGTTTATTCCAAGCAGACAGGGTGCTAATAATATAAGGAGAACTTTAAACATGATTACTTGTGCAAAGAGAAACAAGCAAACTTCAATGCTTATAAGCTTTGATGCGCAACGGGCGTTTGACACTGTAAATTGGGAGTTTTTATTTAAAACACTGTCTGCAATGGACTTCCATTCAGATTTCATAAATTGGGTTACAACTATTTATGAAAAACCCAAAGCAAGAGTCAGAGTAAATGGATGCTGCTCGGAGTTCTTTGACTTGCAGCGAGGGGTGAGGCAGGGGGACTGTCTTAGCCCCCTGCTCTTTGCCATTAACATTGAGCCCCTGGCGGCATCTATTAGACAGAATGAGAAAATAAAAAGGATAATGGACATGGGTAATACAGAACATAAAATATCACTATATGCTGACGACATTTTGACTTATATAAGTGACCCTATTGTATCTGTACCAGCCTTAATGAACACTCTTAAAGAGTATGGTGAACTATCTGGATATCAGATTAACGAATCCAAGTCTGAAGCTATGATGTTGAAAGGGATATGGCCTATGCAATTGACAGGAAAACTTAACTTTCGCTGGTCACAAACATTCAGATACCTGGGAATATTTCTTACTAAAGATTTATCAAACTTGTTTACTGTGAATTATGGGAAGCTAATGAAATGCATTAAAGCAGATCTTAGAAGATGGGAGATTTTACCACTTTCTTTGATGGGGAGAGTGGAGACTATTCGGATGAATATACTCCCTAGATTGCTTTTTCTCTTCCAGTCTCTGCCCATTCTTGTCTCCTCAAGTACTTTTACTACTATAGAAAGATGGTTCTCTAAATTCATATGGCAAAGCAAACGCCCCAGGCTTAAACTTAAAAGATTAATGTGCACAAAAACTAATGGAGACCTCAACTTACCCAATTTAAGGCAATATTACTGGGCTGCCCAACTACGTCCTATAGTCTCCTGGATAACTGAAAAAAAAAAAAAACCATCTGGGTAGGCATGGAACAGGCGGAATGCCTAGACATTCCATTGAATTCACTACCATTCCTTAACTTAAACACTGATAAAATGAAAAAGATCACAAATATATGGGTTAAAAATACTTTGAGAGTATGGTCAACAGTAAGGAAAAAAATAAAATTACCTGAGACCATTTCTAGAGCCATAAGCATAGCTAAAAATGTAGAATTTATTCCGTCAAGACTTGATAGAGGATTTGAAAGATGGAGAGATAAAGGTTTAGAGGTTATGGATCAGTTATTTGATGGAATAGTATTAATGTCATTTGAGCAAATTAAGAAGAAGTATGATTTAAGAAATGAAGACTTATTTAGATTCCTACAAATAAGAGACTATCTAAAGAAGCATAAAGAATGGGATAAGCTCTGTTCACTGCCATCGAAAGTAGAGCATACCTTCATTTCGACTATAAAGAGAAAAGTGACGCGACACTTCATATCATACTTATATAAAGCTATACAATAAGATTTGGTTGAAAATAACTTGGATATTAAAGAAAAATGGGAACTGGAGATGAATACAGTCATTACAGATAAACAATGGGAAATGTCCTTTGAAAAAGGACATAAGGTAACAAGTAGTCCCAGTTGGAGGGAATATGGTTGGAAGCTGAGGATGCGATACTTTAGAACACCACTTGTAACATCAAGGTGGAACAACATGTCACCTGAGTGTTGGAGGGGTTGTGGCTGAATAGGAGACCACACACATATATTCTGGGACTGTCCAAAACTAACAGAATATTGGAAAAGCATACACAAGGAAATAAATGAATGCTTATCTATAGATCTGCCATTAGAACCAGTACACTTTTTGTTGGGCATAATACCGGAAGATTTCCTGGAGAATAACTGTACTAAAATGGTAAGGACACTCCTGTTGATTGCAAATAAAACCATTCTCCAGTCTCCTGGTTGAAACCACAGCCCCCCACAATAACCCAATGGAGGGACAGAGTTCAAGAGTTGTACCATATGGAACATGTCACTGCAGTTCTACAGCTCAAACTAGAATCATTCCTTAATAACTGGACATGTGTTGTGTTACATCTTCACTTAATATAACTATCTCTCTCTTTTCTCTTTCTTTTCTCCTCTTTCTTTCTTCTTTCTTTGCTGTGGCCCTATCTGTCTGTTACTTGTTAGAAAATGGAGACTGAGGTAGAGGAAAATCAATACATCAATGTAATGAATGTAAAGAATATAACTGATGTCAATTAATCTTTGAAGTATGCAAATCATAAGGACAATTGTGTATATTTAAGCCGTGGATTACTTGTTTGTACCTGCTAAGACTGATACATGTATATGACATAATACATTTTTTTTTTTTGTTTATTTGATTAATGAGAATATGGATGCACCCATGCACTGTATCATTATGGAAATGAAAAATAAAAAGAAGTTAAAAAAAATAATAATAAATTCATATATACACAAGTAATGTCTGATCATAATATTCTGACCTGTTTTTGAAACAGTAACACAACTTGAACTCAACTTGTGAACCACAGTCTCAGCAAGTCTCTTCGACTTTTGCACTGGACTTGATATTTTGCCTATGGCCTAAATGAAAGTTAAGTACAGTGGAGTTTGACAGCTGCAAACACACAGTAGACAGAAGAAGAAAGCTGATCTTTGAATAGCAGATGACAAAAATGTCTTTGAGACCCCTGTCAGTAATCCTCCTCTTCCCTGTTGCATATTCTAATAGGAATTCATTTGTTTACTGGAATTGGGAAAAGCTGCACAGTCGTGGGCACAACAAATCCTTCTTGGCCAGACTTAAGCATTGGTTTTATACCAAATGAGCTGCAGGAAGCAAGGGCCAGAAAGGATGGAGGCAAAAAGAGAAACGGAAATAGAATACCGCTTAATTGGCTGGAGGAGAAAGCCACAGCTAAGATAGAGGTTTTGGTTACTAATTCTGCCCCAGTGCTTATTGCCATTCAGTCTAGCTTACTTTCTGGGGCGAAAAAAACCAAACACCATGAAGGAAAGAAAGCCTTGTTATAGTCTGCTGAGCAAGAAAAAAAAAAAGAGAACAGTGGCTCCAAAGAGGAACTCAGAGAATATCAAATTGAAAATTCCATCCACTGTTCATGAATGTATGTCGTCTCCACTTGTCTAATTCAGCCTACACATATTTAACACATACTTTTAATTACAAAATGAAGACCCAGATTAATTTTTCTATTCATCTTTTTGGGATTTATCAATATGGACTTTTTATAACAAACTCTACTTGGTGAGAGAGCATGACAATATCAAAAGTATATATTTAACTGTATCAAGACTTCCTATTCACGACTGAGCTAAAAATACTACTTTCCAAATATTCTAACTCTGATACTGATCTTGTTATATTTACATTAAAAATACTGTATGTGCAATTCTCACCATTGAAAATATTCTCATGTGAAATCTTTATTACCAGATATCTACAACATAATATGACAAATCTTTGGTAATGGTGAAAAAATATGGTTAAAAAATATCAGTTAATCTACAGTCCGCTGTAAGAAAGTAAATACAGGGCTCCCAAGTCCCATGCATTGCGTGTGGAGGCTGAGTAAAGCCTACAGAGAGATATCCATCGATATCACTTTCACCCCATCTGGAGTTTGGGAAACTGACAAAAACAAACTTGCATGCAGTCCTCCACAAAGTTAAAACAACATAGCCCTCAGAAATGATGCTGTGTGGGTTGAATGCTGATGGTTTAAAGTTAGCTTTAGCATGGGATGGTTGACAACAATTACTACGAGGAAGAAGTTACAAAAAAGATTAATAACAAAGAGGCACAAGTGAAACATACTGGACAATCATTATGATTTTAAGTTTGACATTTGTGGTTATTAGTGATAAAACAAAGCTATGGGACAAACAACAGTACTAGCACTATCAAGAGCAGGCCACACCTCAGATTGCTCCACATAAGCCTACTTCTGAGACTGTTTCCAAGTGGAAGTAAAACACTAGCCCCTTTCACACTGTGACCCGCTACCTTCGGGTCCAAATTGCACCTTCGACCCGCGTTGAGCAATGTGAACGCTTGGCGTGTCAGGGTGACCCGTGTCGCCTGAAGCCGAGTTCAGGGGGCGTTGCCTAGTGGCAGAGCGTCACACGAAACACAAAAAATGCTGGGCGTGTACAATGACGTAGGCACAAGCCATGCGTCGGAGGTAGGGTTAAAATACACCTGTCTGCATCAAATCTTTCAAACAAACGATGGCGGGACACCTTGAAATATCGTTTATGCAATTGTATATGCAGTTCATGGAGATGTTACTTTACGGTGCGTGGGAAACCGCGCTCTCCCATCTTTCTCGCCAGCCCTACCAGCAGAGGTCCATCTTTCACCGTCCCCGAAATGTGGCGGTAAATAACGTCCTCTGCTCGGAGGCTGAGGAGCTCGCGGACCTCCTTGTCTCCCCAGTTGGCCATATTAAAAAATGTCTCCAACTTGATGTTGGCTAAAACAGTGAAAGTTGTCCTCACCTGTCCATTCTGTCTTTTAAACTCCTCACGCCACGCCCACGTCCGACCCGCGTCGATTGCGTTCACATCAAACTCGGCTCGGCAAAAAGACTAGGGTCCGACACTGGTCGAAAGGCGAGTCGAGTTGACGCGGCAGCCCGGGTCAGCAGTGTGAATGCAACAGCGGACACGCTAAATTCGTAAATTAAACGCGGGTTATTCGGCAGTGTGAAAGGGGCTACTATTACTTGTAGATTTGCATATGCAAAGCACCAACCCAGAGCGGTGTCAGAACAAGAAGAGCTCGTGCAATTCACACTGCCTTGCATCACAAAGCAAATTTCTCATGCAATTAAAAAGAAATTTACAAACTGACATTCAAACTGTTATATATCTGGGAGATACCTTAATGGGATGGTGGTTTTCTCAAACACTGTTTAAATGATAGAACTGCCATGGACATCAATCTGTTGTCATGTTAGAGAAGCATCAAAAGTCGACAAAAATAACAAGCTACTGTAGCATTCTCACTATTAAATCAAATAAACTTTTTCATTATTCTTAATCAGTCTCGAGTTTTTGATTAAATTGACCCAAAGTACATAAATAAGTATTCACCAACATCTTGTTAAATGTGTGTTAACTATTTAATGAAAGGTGTAACCAAAAACATGAAACTTAAAGTACAGAGAGGAGAAATGTGGGGACTTGTCATAGCGGTGGTTGTGTGGTGTGGTGGTGAAGGAAGGACCCGGATGCAGATATCCAAAGAAAACACTTGATTTATTTAAATAATCCAAGAAAAAGCGCGGCTGGGACGGAATACAAAAAAAACCCTAAACAATAAAAAAAACCCTAAACAATGAAAAAACTGACATGAACCAGGCAACATGGACAAACCTGGGAAAACAGCATGAATGAGTAACTTTAGCATGAATGACAGTGAAGATTTGGCAATGGGCATGAGTAAACCTGGAGACGAAATACTGAGAAGGGTGATTGGTGATGGAGTGCAGCTGAGGGGAGAAACACAGGTGACATGAGTGAAGCTGATGGCAGGGCAAGAGGCACTGAGGAAAAACATGGCAAAACTAAAGACTAACCAGGAACTTAAAACATAAGAAAACTAGCAGACATGCCAGGACTGTGTTTGGCGGTATAGGAAACATCATGTGGTATGGATAATGGAGAAATGTAATGCAATGTGAATTGCTAAGATTTGGTCTTAATTTTAGGCACAATTTACAGTTAAAAGCGAACAACTTTGAAGTAATTTCTCATTTATAACAGGGAATTCTCTCAACACCACCGTACCGTCTGAAAAGGAGAAGGCAGAACTAGCCCAGTTGGTCGGCTGTGAACACAACAGGTGGATGGCCAAAGGTATCCAAGTGGGTCTGTCTCGGGATTGGTTTTATATAGCGCTAATACTCAATGCCGCTTCCAGTCAATGAAACAACAGAAAATTCCTAACGACGTCATTTATTTACAAATAATTGCACAAAGTATTTTACATGACACAACCGTCAGCCTGTTTTCGAGTTGGGCCGTCTGGTTTGTCGTTCTCTGCGCATGCAGAGAACGACTAACGTATATGCTACTAACGTATATGCTACAACTAGCATGGTTGCCGCGTCTGATAGCGCGAGCGGGGTTGATGACGTCACGATTTCGTGCCGGCTATATATGGTGGCGCAAGTCGATGCGCCAGTAGTTGCAATTTTCTCCGTCACAGAGGTGGCGCTGCTACGTGAAGGTTACCGCTATTCTACAACCACGAAAGTCGAGAAGAAAACAATGCCAAGAGCAGGAATACTGTCATCAATGATACTGCTGCAGTATCTGGATCATTTAAATTTTTTAATTCAGTTAAAAGAGGTGAAGGTGTGAAGCCCCCGGCATCACCACTTGGAGTCTCTGCCCTTCTTTCACACATTCTTACAGAACTCTCCCTCTTTCCCCAAAGTTCTGCCAATCTCTGTCCACCAGTTTTGGGAGTTTACGTGGTCCCTGTGCTGTTTCACTGCAGTGCCTGTACAAACACACCTCCTCACTGAGCCGGTCTCACATTGGTCCATCCGGTTTGTTGTTCTCGGCGCAGCCAAGTTACAAAGATCGACTGGTGCACGACAATGCGCTGCGCCGTCTTTTCAAGGGAAGCGCCAGGCCTGAAACGTCATTTTGACGTCATGGGTTGGCTGCGCCGTGAGCGACGTGTCAACTGTAAATCCGCCTTTACTCAGACAAAAATGAAGAGATCGACAACGCCACTCTGGGAATTTCACCCAGAGAATCACTAGGAACACGGGGCCGTTTGCTCAGGAAAGCATGAGACGTGGTTCCCAGTTTACAATACAAATTTTATCATCACAATATATAATTAAAAATACCTGTAAAAATGCACTCACACAAAAGAAACAAAACAGAACTAATAGCTGGGGCCTAGTGGATAAACGGTAGCTAGTGCAGGAGTGGGATCTACCCACTATTACCCGAATAATTTCCCCAGCAACAACGAAGTAACCCACACTTCCACACACTCATTCACTCAGTAAGAGAAATGTCCCCTCCGCGGACAAACAATTAGCTACATACGCTAATATATTATGCGGTTGCCCGTTACAATCTCCATACATACCTTTTAGCAGCGGCAGACACACACAGACTCACGAGGAGGGAGGGAGAACAGGCCCGGCATCTACCTGTGACCACACTAGTATTAGCCACCTGTTAGCATTGACCCTACCGCAGAGCTGAGAGGACCCCCACAGCCAGACAATCACAGCCCACATACAGGGGGAGGTTAGGAAATGGAGCCAGAGACACACACACACACACACACTACACAATTGCTTTTTCTTTCTTTTTTTTTTAATATTTTTTTTTTGGGGGGCTTTTTTTTATGCCTTTATTATAGGACAGTGAAGAGAGACGGGAAGCAAGGGGCAGAGAGAGGGAAATAACACGCAGCAAAGGGCCGTCCGATGCGGGACTCGAACCGGGGCCACCTGCACGAGGACTATAGCCTCTGTACATGGAGCGTCCGCTGCACCCACCACGCCACAGACCGCCCCTACACAATTGCTTTTAATGTACTGACAGACAGTACAGTACTACTGAGGAGATGCAGCGTGCAACCATACCTGTCAGGACAAATGACCTCTGACCAGGAAGTGACGCAGGTAACAACCGGAGCACCCAGGAGGAATCGGCAGAATGGGCGCTTTTATACCCGTCCCCCTCAATGATTAACCACTAGCAGTGTGTGCTTGTGGTTAATCTGCATATTTTTTTGCATAAACGGCACGTCTATGCTGCTACACAGGCCAATAATCTGAGTTTGCACTCTGATTGCAAATTGGGGTTGTATTGATCAAGCCTTTTCCTTTGTTTGATCTGCCACTGTGATTATAAAAGGGAAGAAAATTGTAATTGGTTATCATTGAAGCGCTTCTTGACTCAAACTCCTGATTCTGTACTCCTCACGACAATCCTGCAAAAATGCTCTTACCTTCGGTGAACCTACTAGTTTATACTTCCAGCTGATTTTCAAAGGAAATTACTAGTTTGTTGGTCACTGGGCTCCTAGTTAATACCCTTAAATCTGTGTTTACATATTGTCTCTGTCCCTGAGTGGGAGGAGGGCTCAGAATTTTTGAAGAACAATCCTGTATGTACTTTTGTCTACACAAAACATGTATGCTGGATTAATAAGGATTTCTAAATTTGCTGTAGCTGTGAGTGAGCATATGCATGGTTGGTCGTCTCTGTGCTGGATAGATTGGCGACCTGTCCAGGGATAGGTTCCACCTACCTGTGACCATCAACAGGAGTGAACAGGTCAACAAAGTAGATGTATGCAAGCAGCACATCAGAGGTAACTTGATTTCTGAACTACCTTTGACATGTGGCTGTGAAATGATAAATATATAATTATCTTTTTTAAACTGTTTTACACCTGTAAAACGAATTCACTAAGTCTGAGTGAATGAGACAAACTTTCAGGTTTGCTTTCCCCTTTTAATATGCATTCTCCCTTGAGGAATAACATACTTATGGGACACTCTTTTGTTAAAGTGTAATGAGTATAGACTCCAAATATATAAAAGTAACTGCCAGGTTAAGCATATGTAATGTCTTTTTTTCTACTTTCTTTTGATATTCTAGCTGCTGATGCAGAATCCTCATAGGCAAACAATCTATTTTCAGTTCCCTCCTGGGTATAGTGAGGCAGTGAAACACAGATGTTCAAATTCCCCTCTGAACTCTATTCTTACTCACTTGCACATCGAAATGGCACACAAACACCTTCTTCTGGAGTAGAAATTGGCTTGAGTACAGCGATAATTATGCCAGTGCAATTAAGCAAACATGCTCCACATCTCAATCTATCTCCCCGTTACATTTTCAAGATCAACAGGACTGAGGCTACGCTCTGTAAACACCATTTACACCATCCTTTAGGGTGAGCCTGTAATGGTGCATTAGAAGAGCATGCATGACTGGCTGAGAAGTAAAATGGCACACAGAAATCTTCATTATGTATGCATGAAGTGGATTCACACCATGTTATGGTGTTAGTTTTATGAAGCTACTAAACTTGACTAATTTTGACAGCAGAACAATTGAGGACAGGCAAGATATTTGCACAAGTTTCCTTTGTTAAACGCTGTAAACATGAAAAGGAGTGTAGAACTTTGATCACTTTTTTTTTTGCTTTTTCACTTTTGTTTGTGTCAATCTTTCTCTTTGCATCTCTGCCTTGCCATACATCATAATACTGTGTGTGACAACACAAACACCTCATTCTGTCATTGTCAGAGTCGAACAGCTCATTGGACTGCCTTGTTATCCAATTCAAACAGTGAGACCATAAGAAACCTCAATACATTTCCATAATATTATTGACTGAGTGCTGAGACGCAACAGTGCCGGAATACGCACACTTACCGTATATTTGCATGTCTATTACTTCAGAAAACTGCAGTCCCTGACATGAGCCAAGGAGAGCCAATTTGAAGCTCTGCTGCACAGCCAACCTCCCTCAACCACCCGCATGCAAACTCTAGCACACCAGAGTCACGGTAAAAACGGGAAAGGAAAGCCTTTCGGGACACAGAAAGTAGTGTAATGAAGGCCAACTGTGTCCGTTAGTGGGTTAAACACACACACTTGACATGCATGATAGATCAGCTGTGAAATAGGCTGGAAAGCAAAGTTCAGCAAATTTATTGTGACAGGAATTTTAAACAGGATGTACCTGTCTATCTTTCTAACATGAAGTCGGGTGCCAGCAATGGAGCTTAGATTGTTAAAGGAAGATAGGACCATGTCTGTGGCAGATTTAGCTGTTGTGACAGGATGAGAGGATTATGTGAGGTTGATCCTGGTAGCTCAGAAAACTGAGAGCTGTACAAGATGCATACTTCCAACAAAGACCAATTAACGTACACAATTATATCTCATGTATCTTAGTGTTAGCACCATACCTACAAATGTAAAACAAAGTTAAATGTAAGGTGTGAAAGAAAGCTTCAAAGCTGGACTGGAGGTTTTATCATAAGAAGCCACTGACTGAACCGTGCTATTGGGACAACTAAATTCCACATTTTACACACCAATTTTCTCTCTACCCTTGTTTAAAACCAAATACAAAAAGATGGATGCAGCCATGATGACATCACACACTGGTTTGTGGACAAATAATTTAATCTCTGAGTTTTTTGCATTTTGCCTGTCATCAATTTGCTCTTTGGAATTCAGACTTTGTGCTATAGAGGTGATTTTGACTATGAAATCTAGGAGACATTTTCAAAGTTAAACAAAGAAATGTATAAATAGATGAATTAAATGAATGACAAGTAAGATAATTTTCTAACAGACGTCTAAATAATCCATTTTCAACCTCCTGGTCAAGGCCATTATTTGAACATCTGGCCAGTTTTGGTCAACAAATGAAAATGAAAAAGACATTTAGACAGAGTTTCACTGATATCCTGAATTGGTCAAGAAAAAATATCAGAATCTGAATTAGTGAAGACAAAACATTTGATCCATACATAATCCTTTTGTCCAACGATGACTAAGTTGATGAATTACATTGAAAAAAGAAAACAGTTATCTGAACTTGTACAATGGCCATAACATTAGAACAAGATGGGTTTATTAAACTAGACTATTCCACATCTATTATTCTTGATTCTTTTTTTCTACTTTTGTATATTCAAAGGCAGTACTCTTTGACTTTTTTTATTGATTCTCTTTTCATTTTATCTTGAGTGGTCACCTATTTCTGTTTATTACGTTTCCTGATTAAACAAGGTTGTAATCACAAAATCCAACTGAGACCAACTGAGTAAGTAAATTTAATACATCTATTCTCTTTTTTCTTAACTAACAGATTCAACACTTAAGAATGACTTTCCAAAAACACCATTGGAAGAGGATTGGACATTTGTTTGTGCCAAATACATCTAAATAAAATCCCAAAACAAGGCCTAACTCAAAGACTGATCTCAAAAGGTTTAAGGAGAGTTCAAAACCTTAAAGTAGGTGGTGCCAACTGACAAAAGTTAAACCTAGGTGAAGCAAAGATGATGGTGAAGTGAAGGGGTTGAACTACCAGAAGGCAACATAGCAGATGTTCAGGTCAGCTACAAAAACCTTGGGGTCCCACAGGCAAATGAAAAACCATGAAAGGCTGCAAGGAAGTCAACAACAATCAAGTCCCAACAAAGAGTATGGCAGGTTCTGAATAGTCAGCTGAACTGGATGAGCAAAGTCCAAGCCATCAACATGTATACCCTTCCAATTATCAGATACCCCACTGGTATAGGAACCTGGCCAAAGGAGAAGATAGGAGCCAGTGATATCAAGACAGGAGAGATCCTTGCAATGCATGACTTTTTCCCAAGTCCAACAGTCTCAAACTACACCCAGCGGAAAGAGGGATGCTGGGTTCCAGTGAGTGTCAGAGCTACTATGTGGATAGAAACAACAAAGGTCGATGGATGAGTCAAGAAAATGAGGCTTTTGTTTTCAATTCCTTATTGCAATCCACACATACAGAATCTAAGAATTAGTAATGTGCCACTTTCTCAGGCAGCTGGCCATAGTTCAGGAGGTAGAGTAGCCATTGTATAATTTAAATGTCCTTGGTTTGTACCTTAGATTCACCATTACACATGCTGTTTTGGGCATGATACCAGACTCCATTTCGCTGAGTGTCTTCCAACATGTCCTGTCATGCAACTTGTAGTAAAGTATATAGATTCACTTGGAAACAGAGCTATAAAACTTACATCCTGGTAAGCTCTCAAAAAGCTATTACAAGAACTGTGTTTATCACAGCATTTCACAAACAACTCAGAACTGACATCTTAAAAACTTTCATTCTGTCTCATTCTAATTTTAAACTCATTGAGGGTGAGTACAGCTATGTTTTTCTTTCTTAGAGACAACTGTGTAGAATTTCTTATAAAGAAATGACAAAGAATCCCCAGCAGCAATCCATAAAAAAGTGTCACATATTAGAAATTATTTAGTGCTCCAGTAAACAGTATGCATTCATTCTTATGTCTATATAGTGACATTTAGTGTCTTACATGAGTGCAGAGAATGGTGGCAACACCTATAATACAATATCTTTAGGGTTTCTACTGATATTTATTTGAAGTGTAGAATGTTTTTTAGAACAGTGAATAAAGATGAAAAACAAGCTCTAATTTATTATTAAGAAATTAGCTGCAGCTGAACTCAACAAAGCTGCTCAAAGGGAAATTTTAAATTTTTCAACTCTTTCAGCACCGATCGTTCCACAATTGTTTGATGAATTCATACTTTTGGCTTTAAATTCAATCTGTATCTGTGCCATAATTCCATTATCAAAAATTCCAACTATCATTGTGAATGTAGCATCACTTGGTATCGATGCCACAGTCCTATTCCATTCCTTTCTGCAAGTAGACGTTAATAAATTATAAGGAGAAGCTTTCAGCTTTAACCTCCATGCATAATTCAGCCTACGTTAATGCTAATGCTACAGCTGCTGCCACACTCAACTATTCAGTTGTCTCACTAAAAAGCCAGTTAACTGTAATGAACCTGGCAAAGTCCAACTCACAGCAAAAGGAGCAGAGAGAGTATTTTCTCCTTAAAACTCTGAGCTAATTCCTGATGAAAATTCACTAAAAGTTTGAAAGATGATGAAAGTTCAAAAATAGTATGGTAGTTTCGCTTCATACAGATTACAATAATTATGAGCCTGCTGAGAAATGCATGAGCCTACATAAGATGCAATGTTGTCTCAGTGAGGGATTTGTAAGGCTTGACTTGAGTGGCTGCTTACTGCATTTGTCGATGCCACCAGATATCAGCATCTTTTGAAGATACAACTAAGGCGGGAACACAAACATGAATAAATAAATGAACAGATAAATAAACCAAGCATTGGTGTGAATATGAACCAACTTTGGCGATACAGCAGAAGTCCTGTATTTCAATGGCCTAAATAAGTACCTCAAGTTGTTTTTGACTCAGTAGATTTAGATTTGTTTTGTATGTTTTCTAATTACAGTAAAAACAGTAAAGTAAATGCTAAAGTCAGTCTCTTTCTCAAATTAAGCAAGTTTTCAGCCATTACTTGTTCCTCGATCACATTTACTTCCCTAGGCAGATGTAAATGCAACAGAATTCGGACTCTAAGAAAGACTAATCTTTCCCTAAGAAGATAGCGGCACACTATGAGGGGGCAAGCCATAAACTTCCACATGATTAAACTCCCAAACTTAATAACTCTTAATAACTTTTAAATATTCTCATCCTGACTTAAGTTTTCAAAAGGGTTCATGTTCAGTGATCATAGACTGCATTTGTATGTGCATTTGGGGCCATTGTCCACTCACGAATGCAAAGAGAGTCATGGTCATTGCTATGGTCACTAAGGCCTTATCTTAGATTGTGTAAGGCTACCTTTAGAAATTTCCATAGCCCATTAGATTGTCCATTGTATTTCTGTGTTTTTAACATCATGGTAGACAAGGTTTACACTCCTTTAAACCAGTTCACCAGAAAACATGTTGGCAAACAGTTTAGCAGCTGATCAAACAAGACTATTGCATCTTGCTTTTAATTACAAACGAGCAATAACATCACATAACAAATGGGAAATTGTATTGTTTCAGAGTGTAACCTTGTTATGAGATTGCGAAAAATATTATGAAGCTATGGATAAAGTGCATATAATGCGAATACACACAGACAAGCTAAGTTGAGAACAGGAAGCACAGTATCTACTGTCAGTTAGTAAATCATGAAATTGAAGCAAGAAAAGACAAACAGAGGTGTATAATATCAAAGAGAGCACATGCAGAGAACAATCACAAGCGGTTGGCCAGCATTTCAGATTTGTTAAGCATGGCAAGGGGACAAAGACATAAATCTGTGAAAGACAAACCACACACATGGCAGCTATAATCAAAAGACAGAGGAAATTGCCTCGCCATCAAGGGCAACAACTTGGCAAAAGACATGACACATCTGATAGGAAAAGGTGCCAGGAAAAAAAAAAAAATCTCACAAATGCAGAACACTAGGTCCAGTTTCCTTTTATGGTCTGCACTCCCCAGAGTGTTGAGCATTGTATGTTTTTCAGGCTGATCATGCCTCATTGTTAAAATGAAAAGAATGATGTCCAACAGAAGCATCTGCAGCATATATGGCACTGAACAAATTGGAACTCCCGAACCCTCTCTGTATAAATGAACAAAAAAATCCAGATGATAAAGTAATGTTACTTCATTACAAAGGAAAAGTCTAGAGTTGTGCAAACAAGTGTAAAAGGGTCAGATTTTTAGAGTTTATTCTATAGCTTTAACTACAGGTTTCATTGTGTGATTGTTAAGAAGCGTCATTTATTTCTACTGATGAGTTTCTAACTTTCTAACCTTGATTCATCATGCACCTCACTGCTTTTGAATTCTAAATGTGGGGAATTTGTTAAAGAAAGTAATCTTTAGTTAACAGATTGATGTTCAGTGAAGTAATTCTTACATAAAACAATAATACAGCAAGTCAAACAGTAATGCAGCTGATGGGCATTGGCTTGATGTTGGAGCTTTGACCACCAAGGGAGAAATGGCTTTCTGGGATGACACCAATACATATTTTGGCTCTGCTTGGTTTGACAAGTGTGAAAAGACAGGGATTATCTTGTTGACTGAGATTTCATGCTGCATTGCTGATCTTAGTTAACAATGCATACAATTTTAAAATGAACTGCAAGACATTAGAAATTATAAAAGTCCAGTCTGTTCAAATTAGAAAAGAGATAATTTAGTCACTTTAGAGTTACTTCTCAGTCTGTAAAAGGTGTGTAACACCAAGAATAGTTTGTTTTTTACTCCTGGAAAGTGTATAAAATCCACTCCAATGAAATATTTACTTTAGCTCTGTATCCTAAAGTGTATTCAATGCTCTCATATAAACTCAAACTGAGTAGACTCACAGAGTCAGTTCTAAAGTTCAGACTTTGCTGCCTATCCATAACCAAAAAATGCTACATTTACAGTAGGTTTATTGAATGTACAAGTTTACATTAGGTTTTATAGTTGAAGTACATGTACATTTTTAAATAAATTTCTCGTACAAAAAACGTTTGAACATGACAGCACAATGCACTATCAGCCAGCAAAGCACTACAGCGTTGTATCGCACATGGTGAAAACGTCAGTGTCCAAATAAGTGAAATCCTGTTTACTATTTTAAACTAATGCCCCCTTTCCACCGAACATTTTTGTACCAGTACAGCTCTACACGATACGACTCTACCCTGATTGGGAGCTTTTCCACCGCGGGTTGAAGGTGGGACCCGTTATGATTTTTAGCACCGGCTAGTACCTGCTTCAGAGTTTGGTCTACTCGGTACTAGCTGATACTAAAACGTCACGTGATCAGTGCTGTCCACCGATTGGTCAGGTGAAATTACGTCATACACGCGACGAAGCTCGGGGAGCTTTGAATAATCACCCGCCATTTATGAAAACACACCTGCGAGAGCAACAGAACTACGAATCTGGAATACCAGAGAAAGAAAGCGAACCCATGGACACTGAGCGAGGTGCAGACCTTTCTGTGTGTGGTGGCCGAGGACCGCATACAGAAGGAACTTGACGGAGCGACAAGAAATGATAAGGTGTTCCAGGAGATAGCCAAGCTGATGGCTAGCCACAGTTATCGCCGTAATTCTCAGCAGTGCCGAGACAAACTAAAGAAGCTCAAGAGCGATTACCGGAAGGTAAAGGACCACAACAGCCGGAGTGGGTCAAACAGAAAATCCTGGAAGTGGTTCGACCAAATGGACGGCATTTACGGTCACCGCCCGGCAAACCGAGCCAGGGAGAGTTGCGTGGATACGGCGACGTCTCTGTTGGAGGCGATGGAAAATGGTAAGTGTTGTTCTTAGCCCCTTGGTGCAACGCTTATATCTTAACAAATGCATGTTCAGTATTTAACTTGTGTAAAAAGTTACACAGGTGTCTCATAAGTTGTTCTGAGTGAGCTAGCAAACAACGCTGTTTTGGAAGGCTAGCAGTGTCTCACCTATGCGGTTACGTGTATGCTTTCGTATGCTCACACTTTTTATTTTTTTTCCCTCAAGACTCAGTTTGTGCAACCGATGAGTGTTCGGTTGCTGGGGTTAGCGAAGTTCCTCCAATCCCGCAGGCTTCAGAACCGACATTTGAATCTGCATCTACATCTGCAGCTGAGGCAACAGCTGCTATTGCACCGGCACCAACACTGGCGTCGATGCCTGTCGCATCTGAGGCAACTCCTGCTACCACTCCACGTTCTGGTAAGAATAAAGAAATGGCGCACCATGTAGCTTCTATCTAAAAGTCTTTCTGTACTATATTTTCGCCACTTTGGTCAACTACCTCTCATTTATATTTTCCTTCATTTTGTTTAGGCAAGAGAAAAAGGAGCCTGAGGAAAATAGCAATAGCCGCTTTCGGACTGTAGGAACCATTGGCAGTTCTAATAACCTTTTAATCCGCGGGGCCGTTTTCTCCCGTGTTCGGACATACAGGAACTCGGGGCTATCTCCCTCAGTTCCTATAACCATTGCAGCTCCTTCTCCGAGGCTGGGTCTTTTCAGGGTTCTATACAACTCATCTGACGGAGGTGTTTGGTGGTCGGTAGCTACGCCCCTTGTCATGCTGTTACGGCTGAAATGTTTCATCATACGACACGGACAAAACCGGCGCGTGTTTAATAAGTTAAACTTACACGTTGTCTCCTTTGTCTGCAGCGCTCTGCTCTCCTTTCTTTCTTCCTTCATGAAATGAAAAAGTATCTCCTGACTCTCTTTGTGTGCTCTTCCAGCCTCCATGTTAGACGCCTGATGTGATCGTCCATGATTAATATCACCATCATGCAGACCATGGACACGGTGGCCTCCCCGCTCTCCATATTAGCTTCTTTGTGGCGTTTTTTTCTTCTCTCCTTACTTTTACTGGGTTTTGTTATGTTTTGTTGTTGAATGTGGCGCTAAACGGCTAACTTAACACGTCACTGACGCAGACGCTGCGCGCGCCGCATCAGTTTTGCGTTCTTAGAACGGCTCTGTCCGAAAGCGGCTTTTGTCCTGCGTGACATAATGGGAGCTGACGAGAGGAACCAGGAGAGGATGCTAACACAGCGTGAACGCCACTTCCAGTTGCTTCTGGAGGACACAAAAGAAGCAAGGAGGCAAGAATGAGAAGCAAGGCAGCAAGAAAGGCAGGAAGAGGCTGCGGCTGCTGCTGATTTCAACCAAGGCTTTCTTGGAGTGCTGGGCCAGCTTGTACAGGCGTTCGCGGGCCGGAATGTAGCTCAACCACCAGAGTGATTTTTCTGTTTACTTTGTACTTTTGTCTTTTTTTTAGATAAAGCGCGTGGTTTAACTAAACAATACAGTTACTTTATGCAGAGCTTAAGTGTAAGCTACACTTGGACCATATCAAAATTCCTCTGAGTGCTTACAGGTGTAATTTCTTTGACAATAGGAGAATGTGAATAAGCCATTAACTGACATACAAACTATTGTGTCCAGATTACCTAATAGCCAGATGTGCTGTGATGTAAATGGAAGCTTAAAATATACCGTGTCAGAAAGATGAAGAAAAATATATATCACAGGTGCTTTTTCAGAGCTTAAAGGAATGGTTCGGCGTAAAATGATAATTTGACATCACATGGTCATGCCACATAATTTATATGGGTAATGAGCCTTTCTCCGAAGTTGGCTATTTTGAAGTGTTTTGTTAGAAACGCAGCCAATGCAACTGGACGGGGCCAACTTGGAAAATATAAGAAATCGGTTGTTTTTCCGCGATAAACAAGCTCAAAAGCGCTACATACTTCAGCTGTGTCATAACAAAGGCCTCGTCAAGCAAACCGAGGCACAGAGAAGTTCATCGGACCACACAGCCTTTCACTGGCTTGTGTTTTCACCGGTTGTCGTTTTGGGCACTTGAAAGAAGGTATCCAAGACGGCTAGAATAACAACAGGAGTACGAAACTTACTTTTCCAATTCGGTAGATCTACATATTGTTTGAAACATTGTAGGAAACCACAAAGAAGGGATAATGGTGTAACAGCATATGAACTGCATATTTTGTCGTTGCGTTTGCTTTTGCCTAGAATAAAAAAACATGGCACACGGCTATGCAATGTAAAACAAAACAAAAAAAACTCACCTTTGTCTATTAGCGACACAAAATGTCTTTTAGATGACAAACAGGTGTTTGGTGAGACAGCATGTATGTATTACGCGCAACCAAGCAATGGTCAGTGCTGTGAGATTCGGACAATGCCTGGGTCGCCAGGAAAACGCTCCCACACACTTATTTATGTCTCGGGAATGCGGGGATACACTTAATTTGGCCTGGGGGTGGCGTATCCCTTTAAGGGCTGCTATTTTCTAACACTGGAGTCTCTGAAACATGCACAACATGTCTTTTGGCACTGTTGCCACGGCATATTGTCTGTGCAAATATTGGACATCAATGAAAAGCGCTAATTACTTCGAACAACATGCAACATGTTCCTCATACAGCGGCCACAGGAAAGGCAACGGAAGGTAATGTTCTCGTTTTTAACCATTTTCTTTTCCATGCTGATTGAGTGTCAAATTCACCATTGAACAATGCGGTGCATTGGATACTTATGTGGAAATGCGTTCTTTAATTACCTTTACACCTCCTCAATATTCATACATCCGATAGATAGATAGATAGATACTCCTGTTAAACTATTCATTTTTGAATATGTTTGGGTAAACACCTGAGAATAACACACACACACGTATATAAATATTGCCAAAAGTTCAGGTGACGCGCCCCGCTGTAGCACAGCTCATTCACCCCGTGCTCTGTCACAGTCGGCTAACTTCACACGGAGTGTGCTGCTGCTACTTTTGTGCAACATGGCAGGATATTTATCAGATTTTGACAACGTGGACGACGACTTTGAGTACGATGGAGTGAAAGAGCTGTGCTGCAGCGTGACGTGTCGATGATGTCATCCAACTAGACGCGTGTGTAGAAAGTCCCCGATAACAACAACACTATTGTTGCGTGCTTTTGCAACGCGTGCAATAGTACACGTTCATTTATTCATTGGTCTTAAAGTATTGGTGAAATAAAGACAGATAATGCCTTATTCAGAGGCTGTATTGTCTCTGCCCTGTTCTCTCCCGTTATATGGATATACGCGGATCTCCAGTGATCTAAATATCGTCAGAAGGACGCCGACTTTCAACCTAATGCTGCGTGTACACCAAGAGCGACCTCCGCTTCTTGAAAATTTGCTTTGGTAGCTTTGGTAGCTCGTGACGTCACATTTAGAATGTTCAATTTTTAAAGGCCCTGCGGCTGTGCAGCACCCCCGCGGGAAAAAACATGAGGAAAGAGAGGGCAGGGACACGAATAAACGTGTTGTTATTTACAATTTGTTATACAAGATATACATCACGTTACAAATGATGTAAAACTACATTAGGTACACCTGAGAAGAGCAGGAATAGCAGAGGCAGCTGTGAAAATAAACTAAATTCGAAATAAAATCCGAAATAAAACTTAATTGCAGTGAGAAAGGTATGCGTGGGGTTACTACACTATTGTATTGAAGCACTCGACACGGCAATTGCAACAGTCTCAGGATTAAACGACTATTGTTTGGATAGGAACTTAAGTTTACACGTCTGTTTCCGCGAACCCCGCGGATTGTCGGACCCCTACAATCTGTGGATTGTCATTGGTTTTCGCCGAAACGCGTCATAGCTTATTACCATAATGTTAGCTTGAGTTTAATCGCTTGAATCCGCTCTGGTAGCGCAGTTCTCTTCGCCACTGGAGAATCCGCTCTGGTAGCCCAGGTAGCTAACCCTCCATAGAGAAATAATGATTTCCAGCGCTCAGGTAGCGTAGGTCGTTCTTGGTGTACACGCAGCAAAACTGTTGTCGTGAGTAGATGAACGTATTTTATGCCAGAAATAAGGTCCATATGCTAAGTTCATATGCGTGTAAAGGCAGATTAGCAAATACTTTTGGCAATATAGTGTATACAGAGAGAGAGAGAGAGAGAGACAGTTGTAGGGCAGGTCAGAAAACACAAGCTGTGGCATCTCTTCCAAGAATAAATTAATGCTACAGCAGCATGGTGAATATCAAACTAAATAAATGCTGGAGCAACATGGAACAAACCTGACAGCAAACACCTGCCAATGACATCAAAGGAAACATTGCAGGCTCGGCAGGAATCTGAATAACACTTAATTTTTTTCCCCCCTTTCATTTCTGCACCCCTCAGTGCTGTATTCACATCCATGAAAGAAACACACAGTAAACACATGCATTTATTCAGATACCTGCCCATGGAACACTAACAAGCAAGAAAACTTTGAGGCCATCTCGCTGTTGAGTTTTGTGCGCATGCAAAAACGGTCGGTTGTCTCTGAATACCAACACAAAGGCGAACCAAACCCACACAATGACATGCATATACTCAACAGAAGACGTCTGATCTGGGAGAGATGCATGAAATGGCTGAGGGTTTGTTTTGCTGTAGCTGTCTCGGTAGGCTGTGTGTGACAACACAGCAAGGAATAGTCAAATTAACAAGCTGAGGAAGGAGGAGGAGAGGGATGAGAGTGGAAGACAACACACTCCAAAGAATACACTGAGAGGTGGGGAAAGTCTGGGAGAACAAACACTGGAACCACATTTACTCTAAGCAGCTCTTCCACTGGCAGCATTTCCACTCGGGAGCACTGCTGACAGCTTCTTGTATCTTTTTTTTCCATTTGAAAGGGAGGTACTGTTGACACCACTGAGAAATGGGTGTGTTTTAAAGCTCTTAAACACCATAGGGCTCAAAAGCTAGAAGTTTTTAAACCCAAAGCAGGTGCCGCTTAATAGCTTTTCAAACGTCTCACAAAACAGCAGAATGTGCCTCTGTCTTGCAGACAAAAATGGCCTACATTTGACTAAAGTGCTTGTAACTGTTTTGGATAAGAGTGTGTAAAAGGAACATTGCCACCATGAAATGAAGCCTTTTCAAATACTTGTTAGTGTTCTCTTCCTTGCCACAAGGAGACGCAGTGATTCTACCTTCTAGATAGAATATGGTACTGCCACGTTATGACACTGAAAACATTTGTACATTAGTACTATTAGTAGAAAACGAATACTCTAATGGTCTAGCTTTCTTTATGGCACTAATGGGTGCAATTTTCATCTTGACCCCATGATGAGTCATCCAAAGAATAAGTTGAAGAAAGGCAGGTGGCTGTTAGCTTTAATCAGCAGGTAAGTTGAGTACCCCAGTTATTAGATGATGGGAAAAATATATTGTTATTTGGTATGTAAAAAGAAGCACATGTGAATAAATCCTGTTTTTCACATGAAGAACACTACGAGAAATAAATGAACATTTCTGCCTGTATCGGTAATGAAATGTTTCACGTGTCAAGTGCAACATCTCAGTAGCATTCATTTCATATTTACATAAAGGCATAGACTTGCCTGTAGTGCTGTGCATAAGCGAGTTTCACAGAAATGTGCGTCTTTCACTCCGGTTCATTTTATTTCCCACTTCCAAAGCTCACATAGATACATGCATGGTCTTGGAGATCCTAAATCATACAGAACTTCACATTTAAATGTTTAATTTAAACAGGAAATGTTGACTAACAAAGAATTGAATTGCATCTTTATTATGTCTACCTTGAAATGAGATTGTGGTACAGTTGCTGTATAGAACAGCCCTTCACCAGCATCATTGGTACATAAGTTTATAAGTATACTGTATGTATATTGCTTAAAAAAAAAAAAAAGAAAAGTCAATGAAGAAATACTAAAAATAGACATCTCATAGTGGACAAGCTCTATACCCTCCGCAGGATCCTGGAGGGTCCATGGGAGTTCGCCCAACCGGTCTACATGTGTTTTGTGGACCTGGAGAAGGCGTTCGACCGTGTCCCTCGGGGACTCTTGTGGGGGGGGTGCTCCGGGAGTATGGAGTGCCGGACTCCTTGATATGGGCTGTTCGGTCTCTATATGACCGGTGTCAGAGTTTGGTCCGCATTGCCGGCAGTAAGTCGGACATGTTTCCTGTGAGGGTTGGACTCCGTCAGGGCTGCCCTTTGTCACCGATTCTGTTCATAATTTTTATGGACAGAATTTCTAGGCGCAGCCAGGGCGTTGAGGAGGTCCGGTTTGGCGACCTCAGAATCGGGTCTCTGCTTTTTGCGGACGATGCGGTTCTGTTGGCGTCCGCAGGGTGTCTGGGCTCTCCCTTAGAGATAGGGTGAGAAGCTCGGTCATCCGGGAGGGGCTCGGAGTAGAACCGCTGCTCCTCCGCATCGAGAGGAGTCAGATGAGGTGGCTCGGGCATCTGGTTAGGATGCCTCCTGGACGCCTCCCTGGTGAGGTGTTCCGGGCCCGTCCCACTGGGAGGAGGCCCCGGGGAAGACCCAGGACACGTTGGAGAGACTATGTTTCTCGGCTGGCCTGGGAACGCCTCGGGGTCCCCCCAGAAGAGCTGGAGGAAGTGGCCGGGGACAGGGACGCTTTGGTTTCTCTGCTCAACCTGCTGCCCCCGCGACCCGATCCCCGGACAAGCGGCAGATGATGGGTGGACGGATGGATGGATGGACATCTCATGGTTATAATACAAAAATATTTTCTTCTTTCATAGAACATCCAGTGAGCAGAGCAGGAAAAGCAACAATTAGCCAGAGAGCTGTGCAAGTCCACAAACTGGTGCATCTGTTTGCAGTGAAGCCACGCAAGCTTCCGCTCCGATAAGATAACGTGAACAGTAAAGTGCAGGACATTAAGATTTTCCACATATCATGCTGGAATTCATTTGAAATGCCATTCAATTTATTTCAAAATATGAACTCAACCCCCATCTAGAATGGAAATTATAATGTGACAGCCCCAGTAAATAGTCAGGCAGATATCAGAATTAAGCAAGCATTAGATCACACCTCATGGTCAGGTGTAAATACAACAAAAGAATAGTATTCTGCCAATGCTGATGAAATATGATGGGAGGTAAACCCTGAATGAAAGTAGTTCCAATGTATAATTATTGAAATTGCAAAAGATTGCCAATCATACTGTAAATAGTATAAAAAAAACAGGATTTTTTTTCTTCTGTTTTTGCGTATGCGTATGTCTTTATTTTAATAACCAAAAAAATTTAAATACAGGTAAGTTAGTTGTTTCTCATTTCTAATTCATAAAACAAATTCTATCTGACCAGTCTTTGGCCATTGAATGAAACATGGCTGATATGAATAATGAGGTGTCCTTTCGTATCCTCTGTTCATGTGAGCTCTATTAGCACCGCAGACCTGAGAGAAGTGAGTTTGGAAAGAGACCAGACAGCAAGCATCTGTCTCTCTCCTCCACTTAAATACACTACAACACACACACTCTTACACATGCTCACACAGCAGTCCAGACATCTGGTGGGGTTCTACTGGGTCTTGCCACTGTGGTACTGGGACTGTTACAAGGACTAAAGATACTTGAGCAGTAATGACACATCCCCATTGACCCGACCAGGTACAAAAACAGGAAGTGGGGACACGACTGAGGGTCAAAGAGGCCATCTTTCATGGGAGAGTGATTTAAATACTGTAAAAAGAAAAGGTCTGAGCCATGCAGAGATATACAACGTCCTCTGTCTAAGGCCAAGGAAAGAAATGTGAGTACATTTCAGGCCTGGATCAGATTCAGATTCAACTGTCCTAACCCTAACCCAACACGTAAACAGTGCTTAGAAAACAGTATTACTCTTAATTCAATCATTGTTTTACATAAAATGTATTAATTCACTTTAGCAATAATATGTAATACCCAATATGTAATATTATGGATAGGAATGTATCTACATTTGGTCTATGATGAAAACTTAAAAACATCTAGTTTAATGTGTTTTTGGTCTTAACAATTTTGATATGATGAGGTATGATTGAGATGTGGTAAAAGAGCAAGGTCACAGTGCGCTAATCATGATTTAGGGACATGCAAAACATGCTAAATCTTTAACCGATTCAAAGTTTATTTAAATGAAATAACTTGGTTTCCTCATTATTATACCGTGACGGGCCATTGTAACTGGCAACAATTAATGAAACTGTTGAGCAGCTTGGGGGATAAAGATTAAAAAAGAAAGATTCAATAATAAATAGAATATTTATTCATCATGTGAATAAGCTAGTTATAGAAATATTTAAAAAGACAGACCAAAACTTAATTTTCTCATGTTCTAGTCAAGTCAAGATTAGTTTATTGTAGCTACACAGTGAGTTTTGCGCTTCATCACTTGGGAAAATGGAGTTAGGACAATCAGAAAAAAGCAGCGATTCTTTCATTTACTGCAGACAGTTTGAACCCAAGATATTTAGTATTTTGTCTGTTTTATCAACTTAATTTAATTCGTTAATATGAATAAATTGTTGAGATGGGTGACATATTAAAAGAAAAGTTGAGATTTTAAAGCTTACCACTTTCTAATGTTGCCATTCACACTCACAACACTGAAAATACATTTTAGCAGCGATGACATCGCATTTGAGGTACCTCATCCATTTAGCCCCCTTTAATTGTTTAAATTTTGGCGTACTTGAATCATGAAAAATAAAGATGTAATCTAATGATAGAAATCATGGAAAATAATAATGGAAAGTAATCAATTTCAATTAGAGAAACTAAACATATTCAAGTAAATATAAGAGTGAGATAACTATGAAAAGGTCATTTTAAAAGTTCAGGTAAAGTGGGAAAGCTGTTTATGTCATCTGTGTATTTTTAAGAATGAGCTAATATTTGCATTCACCTTTACGTTAATGTTTTTTAGAAATAAAAAAACATCTTGCCCACTCACCAATATCAGGGTCTCCTCCAGGATTTAGAGTAACTCTCAGGTATGGCGGCTGAGGGGAGCATCACAGGGGTCAATGTACAAGAGAACGCCATCCAAACCCAACTCAGATAACAGAGATAGCTGACAAACACTAACATATAGTGAGATAGAAAGAACAAAGACATAGTTGAGCTGGCACAAAAACACTGAAAAAGTGATTTCCTATACCCAATTTGTTAAATACTTTATTTAAAAACAGGAACATAATTTTGTTAACTATTTGTCTAACAGTACAGGACTGAACAAAATATTAGAATTCCTAAATACAGATGATGCTTTCAGTTAACTTACATAGGCTATGGCTGTTTTCATTTTTGAGTTTTGAGCACATGCGTTTTTTGTTTCACTGAGATGGTATTTATTTAGTCAGTATCATTGATGATAATAGAAAATGTTTGCAGTTGATAAGAAGAAGGGTACTGCAGTTGTCACTGAACCGATCAATATTTCACTGTTGTCTATGGAGGATGTAGTGTCCTTGTTTTTTATGAGGGTAGATGACTATTTTATTGAATATGTGACACCAGCCATGGTCATTCTGCTCTCATCACAACTCTGTCCTTCACTGCAAAATGGGGATGCAGCACACACATACTGACATGCACAGATGTACACGCAAAAAATGCATGTGCATCACACAATGTTTGCAGTAAACCAGGTGTGCACACACTAATATGCATAAACATTTGCACAGAAAAGTCATTGTTTACTTCGGAACACAGCTATTCACATAGCCATACTACATTAAATATTTTTTCAAAAATTTATGTGAGAAAAAGGTAGTGAATGTATATTATGCCAGAAATAAGGACCAGGTTTAAAAAAAAATTAAAAAAGCGAACTTCCCCTTTAAAGTAGATGGGAGCACGCCCAGAAATCCTTAACTGGGCTAGCATTAGTGATTTGAATTTTACACAAGCAGCTACAGGTAGCCAGTGTAGCTCAGTGAACAGAGGGGTGGCATGTGCCCTTTTCGGGAGATCAAAAACCAGACATGTCGTCGTGTAGCGGTTTCTACCACCTGTAGCGGTTTTAATCACACGTTGCAGCAGTCACCATGAGTGATGACCATGGTTTGCACCAGGAGGTGGGTAGTTTGTTTCAGGTCGGGACTTGAAACAGGAGAGGGGAGGTAAGAGCATGGAGCGAGGAAGATATAGCAATAAAGCCTTGGTTAAATCGCCTGTTAAAGGAAACCCGAGGAACTGCTGAATCTTTTTGCAGCTATCCGGCGTCAGCTACTCAGCCACAGCACTCACTTGGGTCACGCTGGGTCCTTCTGCACTCTTCCACGGGCTACAATGAAGCCCAGGAAAGAGACAGTGTCAGCATGAAACACACTCTTTTTAGCCTTAACATAGTTTGTTTTCTAGAAGTCTTGTCAGAACTTTGGTTACATGTTTAATGTGTGTCAAGGTCAGGTCAGTAAATGAGGATGTCATCAAGGTATACATAAAAAAACTGGTCAAGAAAGTTCTTTAGTATATCATTAATCATGGCCTGAAAAACAGCTTGTGTGTTTGTGAGTTCGAAAGGCATGACAAAATACTCACAATGTCCACTCGGGGTGTTAAATCCTGTCTTCCACTCGCCACCTTCCCTTATTCTAATCAAATGACGTTGCAAAGATCTAACTTTGTGAAAACCCTAGCCTGCTAAAGCTGGTCAAATAAAGAGGTCATGAGGGAAAGAGGATAACGATTTTTAATGGTTATGTCAATGAGTGGGCTGTTCTCTATGCAGGGTCTTAAGGAACTGTCCTTCTTATCCATGAAGAAAAACCCAGCGCCTGCTGGTGACGATGAGGGACGGATGAGCCTTGCCTTCAGTGAGGTCTCAATGTAATCCCTCATGGCTTCCCTCTCCGGCCCCAAGACCAAATAAAGTCGTCCCTTGGGCATGGTGGAGCCGGGGATCAGATCTATTGCGCAATCATATGGTCGATGAGGAGGGAGTGACATGGCCTTGGTCTTGTTAAAAACTTCCAAGAAGTGGTGGTAACAAGAGGGCATGGAACTCAACTGGGGGTATTCTGAGTCTGTGGTGGAGTTCACAGAGAGAGTTAATTTCAGTTGAATTCTCTCCCTGGGTTGAGGAGTTCAAACAGTTGCCCACACAGGCTTCCCCCCATCCCATGATTATTCCCGTTCCCAGTTGATATGAGAGTTGTGTCGAAGCAGCCATGGATGTCCCAAAACCATTGCATGTGAAGGTTACTTGAACAAATAAAAGTACATCCGTTCCTGATGATCTTTAATGTGGGCCAAAGGGTTCCGTGGTGTGTGTGATTGTGGATAATGCGCCTCCGTTAAGCGCACAAGCCTTGATAGGCTTAACCAAAAGATCAGTCCTGAGCCCAAGTTTCTGAGCTAACCCCTAGTCCATCATGCTCTCATCAGCCCTTGAGTCTATGAGTGCTTCCAGGTGTGTGGTGGTGGCATGCTACGTTACCTTGATGGTCGTGAATTTTCGTGGTGCTGAACCTGAAGCTGTGACATGACTCACCATCGTGGGTCTCCTGGCTGGGCATATGGTGACGAGATTATCCGACTCCCCGCAGTAAAAGCACCGACCCTCCTGCTGCAGACACCATCGCTCCTCTTGCGTCAGCCGAGCCCTTCCCAGCTACATGGACTCCCCCTCTTCCTCCGAGGGGGTACGATGATGATTCTCTGGCGGTGGGAAAATCGGCCAGACCGGTGCTTGGGTGATTTTGGGTTTCTCCTTCACCGTTTATTTGCCGCTCCGTTGTAATTTTAATTTGCAGACCCTGATATCTGTCCGTATGGCGAGTGCAATGAAGGAGTCCAGGTCTGGGGGCAGATCTAACAGCACCAGAAGCTCTTGAATGAGGACTGCCAGCCCCTTGAGGAACAGATCATATAAGGCCGTGGAGTTCCATCCACACTCCGCAGCCAAGGTGTGGAAGTGGATGGCGTAGTCACAAACAGTGATGTTGCCTTGTCTCAAGCCACTCCGCTCCAGTGCCTTCTCACAGTCAGTCGATACCGGGTCGAAAGTTCTCCGTAGTGCTTCTTTAAATTCTTTGAGGGAGTTGCAGAGCAGTGAATCTCGAGACCACTCTTCCGTGGCCCATGCTCTGGTAAGGCCTTTCAGGTGGGAAATCATGAAGGCCATCTTAGACCTGTCAGTGGGGAATGCATGGGGTGAATGTGTAAAATGTATAAAGTAGTCCACCAGAAAATATTTAAATTGTCCCAATTCTCCTGAGAAACCCTCAGGAGAAGCCAACTTACTGCTGGCCCCTACAGTTCAGCCTGGACGGGAGTAGCTACCGCTGTCGGGGTGGCGCTGTGGGGAAAACAGTCATTCTGGCGAGGTGATCAAGCAAATCCTGAACTCGAGACATGAGGTTGCCCAATTGAGAAGCCGTGGCTGTCTGGATTTCCTCCTGACGGGAGATACGGGCTTCTTGAATGTGTATGGCTGCTGTCATCTGCTCCAACTCTGCTGAGTACATACTGGCCAGAGTGTACTGTCAGGCTGGGACTCGAAACAGGACTCAGAAGCAGTGATGGATTAATGGCAGATGCCGACTTTAATGAAAAATCAAAATCACTCCAAAGGGAAGAAAACAAACACCCACTAAGAATAAAAAATAAAACAAGGTTCTATGCATCCATCCATTTTCTGTACCCGCTGAATCTGTCGGTCGGGTTGCGGGGGGGCTGGAGCCTATCCCAGCGGTCATTGGGCGAGAGGCAGGGTACTGGAACCCTCTTGATGTGAGGCGACGGTGCTAACCACCACACTACCGTACAGCCCCAGGTTCTATGCAAAAACACAATATCTCCTGAAGGAGGTAAACAAAAGGTCACTCACGAGGAGGCAAAAGGCAAATAAACACACGATGCAGCGATAACTTTAGCTTGGTCAAGGTCTTGGAATACGGCTGGGGTGATCGACAGGAAGAAACACTCTGGCACAGGACAAAGGGAGATGCAGACTATTTAAACACATGGAGTAATGGGGAACAGGTGGAAACAATCAGGAATCAGGAGAAGACAATCCCACCGGTGACACATGAAGGAAGGGCAAGTGACCTGAAACGAGAGGATAGTTACTTTTCAAGATAAACGAGGAAGGCATGAGACAAAAAATGGGAACAAACAAAACTTCACCGTGGTGGGACAGTTTGTTGTGTCAGGAACGACCTGATCTTTCTTATGTTATGGCAGTCTCACTGGCAGAATTGTTGCAAAATCAACTCTTGTAAATCAATAAATTTTGTTACATCTTTTCAATTGGTCTAAGCTTTGTCAAATATGTAGGTTCAATATTCACATTTAGCCAAGTATTCACCATGATTGGCATTATAAATATGACATTTTCATACTGGACTCAAACGTAGGACCTTTAGCTGAAGTGCTGGTAAACTTCAAGTAATCTATTGAGCTAAACAACCACAGAACAATAGGGGGCATCAGGGCATGATATCATTGATTCCATAAATTCCTGAAGGCATCTTGCTGTCAAGACACAGACTTTGCTGTTCCATATTTAAAGCTCATGAGATACATTAAATGCCAGCCAGTGAGTTTGGAAAAGTATATTTTTATGATCCAGTATTGTTTTTGTGAATATTGCTAAAGTTGTTTTTCAGGTCACAAGATGTTATAACCTCAAATTGAACAACTGAAATGTGAGTGAAAACATTTTATAGAGTTGTTGAAGTTGCGAATCCTAAATCATGTCATAATGATTTTTATTTCCACACATATATTAATTTAACTACTTCCTTTTAAAATCTTCTAAAAGCATCTTGTTGCTATCATAAAGGGAAATTACAACTGAAAACAGGTGAAGGGTAATCAAATAAACAGGTGTGAAGTAAAGACAAACAAAAATCAGTTTAAATGCACGAAAGAGAAACCGTTTCAAATACAGAATATTCAAAGCGAACTAAATAAAACAACCAAAATAGAGTAACGGCCTGTGGTTTTATTTTTCTGTCATTATTCTAATGATGCAAAAAGTGGTCAATTTGCATTTTTTTTCCTGTGGTCAATATGAGTTCTGTACTTAAAAGTCAGGGTTACCAATTATTGTTAAGCTGACTCTACCAATGGAAATGATAAGTGATAATAGCAATTTCATGGGTTGGTAAAATTAGAAACAGTTGGTTGGAATACAACAATATGCTGCAATAGGACCATGACTTGATGATTCAGAAAGTAATGTGGCCCAGTGGGTTCAACTATAATGACATAAGTGTTTTGCGTGCATCAAAATATGACTCCTGCTGCATGTGTAACATTGGGCCTGCAGTCACTGTTACATACTCATTAGTGGGAGTTCAAAGCACATCAATCATTCCTCCTCACTTATTTGTAAAGGGCGATAATTCCTCTTCGCTGCTGACACGCAACAGTAATACAAACAGTGCATGCTCAAATTTGTCATAAATTTGTTGCTGAAAATGAAAAACAATTGGTCAATAGGCTCTTGTGAGTTGGGTATTATGTGTGGAGTAAAGTCACCACTCTTAAAACATTTTTTAGTAACACATTTTCAATTTTTGTTACTAATCACTGAAAAAAACGTTCAACCAAATGTTAAAGCAAGACATTAATGGGTAGAAATATTTGACAAAGAGATTACATGTTAGTTTAACATTTAGGCCCTTAAAGTTTCTGGAAGATTTGCACTGGCGTTTGCCTTAAAATTCTACTGATTCAAAGAAATATCAAAGGTTTAACATGCTGTAATTTGTTGTTACTAATTCTCAATAATTCTTTGGGAGTATAACATCCAACTATCCATCAGTAGAAGTGTTTGACACTGAATACTGTCAAAGTCCTTTCGGGGTTTGTATTAAATTACTTTTGATTTGAACGTGATGATAAATCTATGCGTAATTAAGATCTAAGTAGATGTTTCTGTTTTAATTAACTGGATTGGAATTGATATTTTACCTGTCATCTTTTAATTGATGGTAAAACTGCTTTGAGCAGTGTGGTACATGTCCAAGGAGAAATAGGCCTCATCAATCAGTGCACTGCTAATTTTATTTCTTAGCATGCCAAAGGCGTCCTGTTGAAGAGGTGCTGATACAACAGTCAAGTATGATAATTTACAGCAAAATTGAATAAAAATTGGTGGTGCATGTCATTAGATTCTTTTCAGTTTAAAATTCCCTGTGCAACATGCACTATTTAGTGAACTAGTTTTGGATTCAAGTATATTAAAATACCAGAGATAATTTAGGAAACTCAGTTCTCAACCCCCTTGATACAAAAATTATCTCTGAAGCATAACTTCAAGCACTTGTTTTTCAAAGATCAAAGGTTTATATTTCTCAGTCTGGGTGAATATATTTCCTGTTGCAGGTGTATAGTGCCCACTACATCTCAGTACTAAACCTTAAATCCCATATGTGATTCCTTTATCAGCAGAGTACAGTAGCACTTCACAGAGCTTTTCCCTTGTATAATAAAGGTGCCTGGCCAAGCTTGACCAAAGCAATCTGGTTGGTGAGATTCAGGCTGTCTTTGGCTCTCCTCAGGTCATCCACACTCCCATACTGGACATCCACCACCACCCCCTGGTGAGCAGCAACAGAGCAGCCCATCACTGAGAAGCACTTTCTGAAGTCATCTTAAATCCAACAGACAGACCTATAGATCTGCCTCCAGTGCAGTCAATTTTAAATAGTATCAAGTTCTCTCATGAACCTATTATCTTTTCCAGGAGCTGGCCTAGTTGGCTTAAATGCCGACAGTATCCTTAAATGGTCACTCTTAGACTTGCAGGGTTTTAGGTATTAACAATCAGGACATGTTGCTGTGACAACATGGAAAATGGAAGTAAGCCTCTCTGGTATTTTTTATCTTATTTTATTTTTTATCAATGGTGTAATGGTTTAACTATAACCAAGCACTTTTAATGCACACCTTAACCAAATACTTATAACCAAAAATAATACATCACAAAGCATGTCAATATGAGAGCAAATAAAGTCAAAAGGCAGAAGTCAAATTAAGACACAAAAAAGCAGCAGTGTCAAAGTTGGGATTGGCTGTCGAGTTGGATGTCTCGCCTCCTAAACCTCCTTATGTGGTACATGGTACTTGCTCATAAGCAATCACTATATTATAATGTTTTCCTCTTTAATATCGGTGCAGCTGGTGGGTCTCTTGCCACCCCAGAAGGTTAGCTGGCATTATGCAGCTGTTAAACATCCGAGAGCAGAATTTGAGGTTGAAGTGAGGCTCTTGACCAACCATCAGTATGTGTACGTGTCATTAGCGAAATTCACTACTTCTGATAAGTGTGCTGGTGTATTGAAATAATTCCACAATTAAGCCTAAAGCATAGGTACATGTCAGAGCTTTACTGACATGGCTGTTTTGGGGAGAAAGGCAAGAAAGTTCATTCACCAGTGGACCCGTGTCACATGCACATCGTTTTAAATCATGGGTACGCATTCTGTTTTTGTTGTTCGTTAGCTTTGGATAGTTTTTGTTTTGGAACTACAGTTTGTTCTTTTGTTAATTTGAGAAACAAAAAATGTTCTGTAGGTAAATGTGTTTTTAATGGCTGTCAATTTTATTATATTCAGAAATAATTATAACGCAACTCAAAAATGTAACCACGGTTGACATTAACTACAGATGACAGTATCTTGCTTAGCAAGCTTAACAGCATTAGCATTATGGGAGTAAATCAATATCATATCCACTCCATATACTGTCTGTCGAGACTGAGGTCAGGGTGTTCTCTGGTAAGATAAACAACAGAAGATGTGTGTGCCAGATGCAGACATGAAGAAACCAAGTCAAGGGTACAAATGCTATCAATAGACATAAAAAGGGTCCAAGAACCTACTGTCTTTGGGAATCATTGTATGCTGCTGTGTGACATGTATCTCTGCAGATTTTGTTAATAAGCATCATTACGAGTCTGACACCTATGGCTTTTTTCTCCACAACATGCTAATACATTTGCAATCCTTTCTTTCATTCAAACATTTTCGTCTCAAAAATACCAAATTGGTGACAAACAAATGCAAAAAGTCTGGAATCAGAACAGAAGTCTATAAAGCACGAGCTGACAGTAAAAAGACCACATCCATGGACTGTTAGTAATGGACTTATTGAAAATGGTGAGATGCAGAGTATGGAAGTTGCAAAAGACAAACAGCCATTTCTTTAAACACTGCTGGAAAATGAACGATTGGTTTATGCAATCAATCAATATCAAGTTTTATATTGAAATCAAATACAAAAATTCAGATATTTTGTCAAATCAAAATTACATTGTTGAAATGTGGTTCAATTTGTCTGTATGTGTGTGCCTGAGAGTAAGCGTGTGTACGTATGAGTAAGGGTGTGATTTCATCTTCCATATTAGAGTGACCTAGAAGTAGCTCGGAAAAGTCAAAGCATTATTTTTGGGGTCTCTCTCTCTCTCTCTCTCTCTCTATTTCTCCTTCTCCATATCTGTCTTTCTATTCCCCCACCATCGGAACTCCCTTACTGCATCACCTGGACCTGATTCATTTTTCATGTAGCCTGGGGGCGAGTGTTACACGATGCTGCAGTGGGAAGAAAGCGAGCAAGTGGTGAAGAGTGACTACGCCAGTGAGAGAAAGAGAGAGAGAAAGAGCACATCTTGTTGCATCAGGGGAGCTTGGAGGAGAGAGCGAGAGAGATTTATCACTCCTGCCTGCATTTGCATCATAAAAGTCTTCCATTTAAACTGCAGGTCAGGGAACAGCACAAGACACAGCAAAATGTAACACAAAATAGTTTCTACACTCACTGAGATGGTACATCTTGAACTAGATCCATCTCTCTTTCTTCTGTTCTTTTATTCTTTTGCCAGTGAGGTTATGAAATTAACGATGGAAGTGTCCTCTGTCTGGCTGAAGCTGTTAGCATCGTTCCTTGCTATTTTTTCCCCCTTAATCCAATGTAACGTTCACATTAGATTTGGTAGAGTTCTCCAAGAATGATAAAGAGAGTAATATATTTAGATGGATGTTGTTCAATCACTTAAACTGATTCTATCCAATAAATTAATAACTACTGGGTTTATAAACCACAATTACATTCATGAATTTCCACACAGCACATCCATTGTAGGAGGACTGTAACTCTCATTGAAAGTCACCCTAATGAAATGCTTGGATATGGAGGCAGCTTTGTCATCTTTAAGAAAGTGAGGAGAGTTTTCTTACATTCACCTGCAGACCGATAATGCGGAAGCTGTATCCAAAATGAACTGATACATCTTTACTCTTAGTGAAAGACTAAGGAAACTTCCATTTTAAAATGAACAACAACTGACTAATTACTACATTTCTCATAATAATGATTAAAGAAAACCTTTATAGCGTAATAATGACAACCATTTTCTTAAAAAATTCAATCACTTTTCTAGTGATGTGCATGACGAAAATGTCTTAAGTAGGAGTGGTCTGACATGTAGTGTTTAATTATGATATAATGGTGTCTTGCTTAACCCTCTACTGCACACACAAGTTTTTTTAGGCCCCCTGTTCAATGTGTGTTTCTTTAAGTTATTTAAACCAATCAAAAAGGGATCAAAGAACTATCCAATGAGGTATGGTTGTCAGTATGATGTATTATTTGAAGGCAGGACTTCCTTTTCTGCTGGGCAGTCGCAGGAGCACATGTCATGATAAGAAGGTAAGCTAATTCTTATTATTAATGTCATTTAAACTGATATTAATTGGAAATAAAAAATACCTTAGTGTGTCTGAAGGTGTAAAGAAGCCTTTTAACAAGGTTTATACGTTTTTTTGTGTCAGAAATACACTATTTAGTTTGTTGCCTCAGGGCAACGTTGTGCGTTAAGGGGTACATTCTAAGAATGTCTCTGTAAACCTTGTTTTGTTTGTGTGTGCGAGGCATATTACATTATAACATGTATTTGCTTACAATATAAGGTATAAATCTGTATGTTCAACCTTCTGTTTATTTACAATAACTTATTTTAACACATTTTGACAGACAAAATGGATACACAGGTATTCTATGGAAGAAAACAGAAGGATATGCATGTTAGGGATATCCCATCTGAAAGTGAGGACAGTGAGGTAGACAGCAATGCCAGTGATGAGAAGGGCAATGCAGAAAGAGGTTAGAACAGGGAGAAGGGGATTTACAAAAGGATTTAAAATATTTGTTCTGGTTGTTGCACGTCTCATTTAAGAGGTTGTCAATCACAGTCTCAGAAATATGTATGTGAAAATTAGGTTCAATCGGTTTCTGTTTTTAATAGGTTAAAGGATAACTGCGGTATTTTCAACATTAAGCCTCTTTTATGAGTCGTCTGCAATGTTTTAGAACCCCCCTCCCCGCTTTTTTGATGTTTACTGCTGTCTCCGGTATTTGCCTAATTTTGATTCATCTCAACCTGCTTCAGAATGGCAAGTCATGTGCATGTCCAAAAAGGTCTGTAAAAGCACCATAAACGTCCGTTTTCAAAATCATCAACTCACCGGAGTGGTTACTGGTGTGCACTGGTAATCCATATCAAATTTCGTTGCGAAAAGTTGCTTCTGTCGTGTTTTATTTGACATTTTATAAATCCCATTGAGTTCTATGGAAGACTGGATGTTCGTTGATATTACTCCGATTACGTGCCGATGGACAATGAACAATCGCCATCAATGGCGCCATCAAGTGGTGTGGAGTATAGCAAGTCAGATTCAACTGCTGAGCGGAAGTTTGTCCATGGCTGTGAGGTGGCTAAGAAAATAGTTCGAGCATGAACGAGCTGCCAAATGGAGCCTATCCCAGCGGTCAATGAGCGAGAGGCAGGGTACACTCTGGACAGGCTGCCAGTCCAACACAGAGACAAACAACCACACACACTCCTAGGGACAATTTTAGAGACACCATTTAACTTAATATGCATGTTTTTGGATGGTGGGAGGACGCCGGAGTAACTGGAGAGAACCCGCGTATACATGGGGAGAACATGCAAACTCCACACAGAAAGGCTAACCACCACACCACCGTGCAGCCCGGGTATAGTATAGTCTTATATCAGAATGTATTCTTTTTATTTTCACATTTCAATTTAATTTCACTTTCAACAATGTAAAACTTTCCATTACAGGTAACTCCATTCTCCACCAACTTTAAAACTACATACATGAAAATTACACTCGTGACAGAAATTATAACACACGTTGGATAGCTTTGTCTATAAAATCTACATTACAAAGATTGTGATTGGCTGTTAGAGATCTCTGCAGTTAGAAGAAAAAATACATTTTATTTCAAGGATACAAAAAATGGCTTAGAAGATAAAATCTTCATTGAATACTTAAGGAAACAACTACCAGCCTACTGAAAAATACTAAATAATTATTTAAACATTAATATTTAGGCAACTGCCATTTGTAAAGCCTAACACAGACTGTCTTTTGTACCCCAGCATGTAGAAAAAAAAAGGTACATATATGTAAAGTATTCGGCCCCCTTGAACTTTTCAACCTTTTGCCACATTTCAGGCTTCAAACATAAAGATAAAAATTTTATTTTTTGTGAAGAATCAACAACAAGTGGAACACAATCCAGAAGTGGAATGAAATTTATTGGATGTGTCAAACTTTTTTGACAAATAAAAAACTGAGAAGTGGGACGTGCAACATTATTTGGCCCCTTTACTTTCAGTGCAGCAAACTCACTCCAGAAGTTCAGTGAGGATCTCTGAATGATCCAATGTTGTCCCAAATGACTGATGATGATAAATAGAATCCACCTGTGTGTAATCAAGTCTCCGTATAAATGCACCTGCTCTGTGATAGTCTCAGGGTTCTGTTCAAAGCGCAGAGAGCATCATGAAGACCAAGGAACACACCAGGCAGGTCAGAGATACTGTTGTGGAGAAGTTTAAAGCCGGATTTGGATACAAAAAGATTTCCCAAGCTTTAAACATCCCAAGGAGCACTGTGCAAGCAATCATATTGAAATGGAAGGAGTATCAGACCACAACAAATCTACCAAGACCCGGCCGTCCCTCTAAACTTTCATCTCGAACAAGGAGAAGACTGATAAGAGATGGAGCCAAGAGGCCCATGATCACTCTGGATGAACTGCAGAGATCTACAGCTGAGGTGGGAGAGTCTGTCCATAGGACAACAATCAGTCGTACACTGCACAAATCTGGCCTTTATGGAAGAGTGGCAAGAAGAAAGCCATTTCTCAAAGATATCCATAAAATGTCTCGTTTAAAGTTTGCCACAAGCCACCTGGGAGACACACCAAACATGTGGAAGAAGGTGCTCTGGTCAGATGAAACCAAAATCGAACTGTTTGGCCCCAATGCAAAACGATATGTTTGGCGTAAAAGCAACACAGCTCATTCCCCTGAACACACCATTCCCATTGTCAGACATGGTGGTGGCAGCATCATGGTTTGGGCCTGCTTTTCGTCAGCAGGGACAGGGAAGATGGTCAAAATTGATGGGAAGATGGATGGGACCAAATACAGGACCATTCTGGAAGAAAACCTGTTGGAGTCCGCAAGAGACCTGAGACTGGGACAGAGATTTATCTTCCAACAAGACCATAACATAAAGCCAAATCTACAATGGAATGGTTCACTAATAAACGTATCCAGGTGTTTGAATGGCCAAGTCAAAGTCCAGACCTGAATCCAATCGAGAATCTGTGGAATGAACTGAAGACTGCTGTTCACAAACGCTCTCCATCCAACCTCACTGAGCTCGAGCTGTTTTGCAAAGAAGAATAGGCAAGAATTTCAGTCTCTCAATGTGCAAAACTGATAGACATACCCTTAAGCGACTTGCAGCTGTAATTGCAGCAAAAGGCGGCGCTACAAAGTATTAACGCAAACGGGCCGAATAATATGTTTTTTATTTGTTAAAAAAGTTTGACACATCCAATAAATTTCATTCCACTTCACGACTATGTCCCACTTGTTGTTGATTCTTCACAAAAAATTTTTATTTTATATCTTTGTTTGAAGTCTGAAATGTGGCAAAAGGTTGAAAAGTTCAAGGGGGCCGAATACTTTTGCAAGGCACTGTACATAAATGTACCTTTTGGACCCTCAAAATGGTACATATAGGTACCTTTAGGTCCAATAATTAACCCTGGGGGGTACGTTAGTATAGATTGTACCTCAGGGGACAAAAAAAGGACTCGTACTGTACCCCTATTTCTGCAGAGGAAACTCATTTCGGCCGCTTGTATTCGCAATCTCGTTCTTTCGGTCACGACCCACAGCTCGTGACCATAGGTGAGGGTAGGAACATAGATTGACCGGTAAATTGAGAGCTTCGCCTTCTGGCTCAGCTCCTTTTTCACCATGATGGGCTGGTGCAGAGCCCGCATTACTGCAGACGCCGCACCAATCCGCCTGTCAATCTCCTGCTCCATTCTTCCCTCACTCGTGAACAAGACCCTGAGATACTTGAACTCCTCCACTTGGGGCAGGATCACGTTCACGACCCTGTGTGCCATGAAGTCAGCTGTAAAACCCAACTCTGCAAGCAGTCAGGTTTAGTTCCTCCAGTGTTTTACCTGGAACATATTCTGCGACTGTGGGTAGTGAAAAAACATTAATCTGGATTCCCTGCTTCCTGCTTCGTCGTTACTCTACTTGCTCTCTGCTTGCTTTACTTTTGCTGATTTTTTTTTTTTCCATTTGAGCCTCTGTGATAACTTCTAGACACTTAAAAATTTCTGGGATTAAAGTGTTTTTAGCAGAAACAGCAACATTTTTTATAGTTCTTTATCTTCAGCACTCCGTGTGTGTGGCCTACACACAGCTGAAGCCTAATTTACAGTGTCTGGGCACCTAGCACTCAGCTAAAGCTAAATAGCCTGGGAAGGTGCTAACCGTTAAGCTAACTAGTGGCAAGATGTTTCCCTTCTCCATAGATGACTACTACAGCCTCCTGCAGAAGATTGCAGTACAGGAGATGAAAAGTCATCGCTTAGAAGTAAATGTGGAGGTAAATGGACTGTGTGGAAATGAAATAACCTTGCCATTGATTCAGAGTAGTGGAGATGAACAAGCTAAACACACAGCTAAGGAGCACAGATAACACGACCAAGAAAGCAGACTCTGTGCACTATAATAAATCATCGAATAATAATCCTCACTGGAACCGTCTTGGTGCAAAACCAAAAAGTAAATCATATCTCCTGGAAGTGGGAGAACGTATCACAGGCAGGGCACAGCGAGATGAAATATGTGAAACCGACTGGCCTTCACTTCCTGCGAGACAGAGGAGCTCTTCTACCCCTGTACATGGGAAGAAGTAGGACTGTGTCACACCGCGGTGAGGTCAAGTGGGTTTTTTGTCTCGTCTCCATGTCATGTCTCGTCATTTCCTGGTTTATTTTGAAATACTAACTCTCCCTCTCGTTTCAGGTCACTTGCCCTTCCTCTCGTGTCCCAGGCTGATTGTCGCATGAATAATTCCACCTGTTCCCTGTTAACCCTGTGTGTATAAGAGTCAGCATCTCCCCTTGTCTTGTGCCAGTGTGTCGTATTTGTTGGTCAAACGTGCTTCACTCTTGCCTTTCCAAGCCATAGTCTAAAGTTCCAAGTTACTATTTTGGTTGTATCCTCACTAAGAGTTTTTTGTTCTGATTAGCAAGAATATATTATAAAGTTATAGTCAAGTTTAAGTTTAATAGCCTTCTTGTTTTTTCCTCCCAGTGGAGTGATTTTTTGTTAAATAAATATTTCATAGTATAGTGCCTCCAATTTTTCAGGAGAGGTTTTTGTTTTCCTCCTTAGCAGGAGTGATTTTAGGTTAAAACTAAATTTTGATATCCTTTTTGTTTTCCTCCTTGTAGTGGAGAGATTCTTATTTTGATAATTTTTCATAGATATACTTCTCTCACTTTGGGAGAAGTATATATATTAATAGATAACTTCAATAGCCTGCTTTGTTTATCTCTTGGAGAGCCTTGTGAACTCCTGCTCCTTCGTTAAAAGCTTTTGGATATATCATCTCCTGCTCCTGCATTCTCTGGGCCTGAAAGACTGGACATCCGTGAATGGTAAGGTTAACAACAAACCTGCAAAACAACCGAGTGTGAAACTGCAGAACAGATTTGCTCCACTATCGAAGGACTCTGGATATCTATTGGATGACCATCCATCCCAAAGCAGCAAGGCAAGGACTGAAAACCTGTTAAAAAGTAAAAGGCCACAGGGAAAGCTAAAGGCTGGGCCTGAAACTCTGATTGTGGGTCACTCTGCCGTAAATGATGTACAAAGAATGTGCCGTGAGAACGCTAAAGTCCTCTGCTTTCCAAGGGATATGGTCAACGATCTGAAGAAGAGAATTCTTGAAATTGCAGATGAATATCCAACTGTGAAAAACATCGTTCTGCATACAGGGTCAAACGATGTGTCCAAGCAACAATCTGAGGTTCTATAACGGGACTTTATTGGATTATTAAACACAATGAGCTCGCTGAATGCAGCTGTATTCATCAGTGGACCTGTACCACCCGTCAGAGGACGACAGGAAAGATTCAGCAGGTTGTTGGCACTGAATAATTGGCTTTTATTGGCATGTGCTGACCACTCAGTGCCATCCATCTATCCATTTTCTATACCCGCTGAATCCGTCGGTCGGGTCGCGGAGGGGCTGCTGGAGCCTATCCCAGCAGTAATTAGGCGAGAGGCAGGGTACACCCTGGACAGGCCGCCAGTCCATCACAGGGCCACACAGAGACAAACGAGACAAACAACCATACACAGTCACTCCTAAGGCCAATTTTTTAGAGTCACCAATTAACCTAACATGCAGGTTTTTGGACAGTGGGAGGAAGCCGGAGTACCCAAAGAGAACCCATGCATACACAGGGAAAACATGCAAACTCCACACAGAAAGGCCCCAGCTGGTAGTTGAACCTGGAACCTTCTTGCTGTGAGGCGACGGTGCTAACCACCACTCAGTGCATTTTACAAATAATTTTAAAAACAATTGGGAACACAGGCATCTCTTTAAAGGTAGGGTAGGAGATCCTGGATTTTGAGTCCAGCGAAGCTGCATTTTGAAAATACACAGGTAAAAAGTCCCAACCCTTTTCTTCACTTTCCCCCCGAAGGCACGCCTCTAGAGTACATGAACGAGCACGAAGGTGCACGAGCGCTGTTCTGACAGCAAACATCGATCGTTGCCATATTTAGTATATGATAACTGGAAGGTTACACTGATCATTCCTGTGTTTTCCTTGAGAGTACGATTTCCCTGCACACAAATGTCTCAACAGCAGTGATCTCAAAACGGTGTATAACTGAAAACAGTAGTGAGATCTTTAACCAGGTTTTCTCTTTAACACCTGCCCTCTCCGGGGGTTCAATCAATGAGCTTGTCAGTAGCTTCAATAGTAAAATGTTATAATTTACAACTGAGGAATGCAAGAAAGTCCTACTTCTCTGACACCAAAAACTTTGGGCCTTATTTTCTACAGTTGACAGGCTAACAAACCCTCCTGTGTTAGTGGCAACTGAACTTCATTCCACCATGGAAAGGAATGACTTTGCTAAATTCTTCACAGACAAAATCCAAAATATTAGACAAGCAGTTGGTACATAAGCAGCAGGTTCAGCATTTGTACCATCTCCACCAAAAACCTTTTTAAACACCATGACACAGTTCCAACCCATTAACAGCAAAGACCTGGTGGACATCTTACGTCAGCTGAACTCCTCCTCTTGCTGTTTAAACATCCTGCCAACAGCTTTTTTCATTTTTCAAAAGGGTCTCAAAGATTTTGTCAGACCTGTTACTGATCATGAACTTGTCCTTAATGTCAGGTGTGTTTCCAGAGCCACTAAAAACAGCTGTAATCAAACCTCTGCTGAAAAAGGATAATCTTGACAAGACACAAATAAACAACTACAGGCCCATCTGAAATCTCCCATTTTTACGTAAGATCACTGAAAAAGCATTTTTTTCAAAAGCTTAATTACTTTTTAACACAAAATAACTGCTATGACACCTTCCAGTCAGGTTTTTAGACAGCACCACAGCACTGAGACTGCTCTGACCAAAGTGTTTAACGACATATGTCTGAATACAGACGGTGGGAAAATGTCAATCTTAGTTGTACTGGATCTCAGTGCTGCATTTGATACAGTTGACCACAATATATTACTCAAACGACTGGAGAATTGGCCAGGTCTTTCCAGAACTGTAATAAACTGGTTCAAAACATACTTAGAGAACAGGAAGTACTTTGTGTCAAAAGGTAACTTTACATCTGAGCAGACAAGAATCACATGTGGAATTCCCCATGGTTACATCCTGGGACCTCTTCTGTTTAACATCTATATGCTCCTACTGGCACAGATTATAAAACAACAACAAAATAAATTACCATAGCTATGCAGATGACACCCAGATATATATTACAATGTCACCAGGAGACCGAGGCCATGTACAGGCTCTTGGTAAATGCATTGAGGAGATTAATGACTGGATATGCCACAACTTTCTCCAGCTAAACAAAAACAAAACTGAGGTAATTGTCTTTGGAGCCAAAGAGAAATGATTACAGGTCACCACAGAACTTCAATCTATACACCTAAAAACTACCAACTAGGCCAGAAATCTGGGTGTAGTGATGGACTCAGACCTAAATTTGGAAAAACACATTAAGGCAATAACAAAGTCAGCCTACTATCACCTTAAGAATATATCAAGGTTAAAGGATCTGATGTGTCAGCAGGACCTGGAAAAATTAGTCCATGCATTCATCTTCAGTAGGCTTGATTACTGTAACAGCATCTTTACAGGTCTACCTAAAAAGTCTGTTAGACAACTGCAGCTTATTCAGAACTCTGCTGCTCGAGTCCTCACTAAGACCAAAAAAGTGGACCACATCAGTCCAGCTCTGAGGTCTTTACACTGGCTGCCTGTCCATCAGAGGATAGACTTTAAAGTTCTGATGCTGGTCTATAAAGCTCTGAATGGTCCAGGACCAAAATACATCAGTGACCTCCTGACCCAGTATGAACCTTCCAGACCCCTCAGGTCATCTGGATCCAGTCTTCTATCAGTTCCCAGAGTCAGAACCAGACATGGAGAAGCTGCATTCAGGTTCTATGCTCCACATGTCTGGAACAAACTCCCAGAAAGCCTCAGATCAGCTGAAACACTCAGTGTATTTAAGTTCAGGTTGAAGACACACCTATTCTCAGCTGCATTTGAAGAAAGCTCCAAATCTGAAGCTTGAGTTTCAAAAACATAATTATATTTTAACTACTGATTTGATCTATTGTTCTTATATATTTCTTTTTTTTAAAGATTTAAATCATGCTTTTTATTTCTACTGTTTTAATGTCTCTGTAAAGCAGTTTAAATCACCCTGTAGTTGAATTGTGCTATACAAATAAACTTGCCTTGCCCTCAGCAGTGTGAGTGAGGGTCACCCTTTTAAATAAAACAGAAAAAAATGACCTGTGTGCATATAAAAAGGACAATTAGACTCAAATGAAGAATAGGAGAAAAAAAAATTATCAATTATGTTTGCTTTTAACTGTTATTTGACTAACACTTCCGAGTAATAATCCATATGTTTCCTTTTTTGCAAATTTATAAGATTCATTAATATGATGTGTTCTCACTTAAGGACATGAAAGAGGTGCAAGCCAGTGTGAGCCTTGGTGCCGGTCCATCATACTAAGATAAATACACCCCCATGTTCTTCAAAGCCCATTTGCACCCCTTTGATGGGCTACAATATTGAGGTACTTGTGTTGCACCTGGACTACTATCTTTATTGTGGGAAGCTCCTCTCATCTGTGTGGGTCTGTGCTCAGGATGAAAAAAAAAAATCTATAGGCTTTGTTGAGGGATTCAAAGAATTAAATGACTGGGAGTAGCTAAAATGTTTTTAGTAGGTGCTACATATGCTAACTAAAGATTCCCTGCTTCAAACAGGATAAAGAAAAACTAAATAAAATTATACTTCATCAAATAGAATACGGACAGTTCTTGCTTCTGGAGGGTTTGTCAGTGATGTTGGAGTTGCCTGGTTGTCAGAATAGAGATATAATTACATATGGTTACATTCAAACCAAAAAACAAGGTTAGATGTTGTCCAATTGCACACTAAATAGCAAAAGCTAAATGTTGTTTTGTCAACATGTACTTTAAAATTAACACAATTTTATACCTTTTGGAACAGGGAAATGTAAGTTAATGACAACAATAATGTCATATGAGGAAACAAAAGGGGGGAAAAGAGAGTAAAGTGAGGAAAGGTATGACAAAGGAGGCCCCCAAGCAGTTTAGGCCTATAGCAGCTTAACTATGGGATGTTTCAGGATCACCTGAGCCATCCCTAACTATAAGCTTTATCAAAAAGGAAAGTTTTAAGCCTGGTCTTAAAAGTGGAAAGGGTGTCTGCTTCCTGGACATTTACTGGCAGCTTATTCCACAGAGAGGGGCCTGATAACTGAAGGCTCTGCCTCCCATTCTACTTTTAAAAACTCTGGGAACCACAAGTAAACCTGCAGTTTGGGAGCAAAGTGCTTAGAATCAGAATCAAAAGAACTAAAACTAGTCTTGGGTCCAGGACTGATTAGTGACCCTGATCTGAAGATAGCTGGTGCAGCAGGTGGGAATCTGCAGAGAAGTGTGTAAGACCACAACTCTGCATCCTGGTTTCAACCCTGGGTTGTCATGTTTTTGGATGACTAATAAATTTGTTCGTATTTGAACATGCTGTATCTCCTAATCAGATCATATGGGTTTCCCAACTCCACTAAAAAACAGCTGTGACCTGTAAAGTAATCCCATCATTGAAGATGAACATGCTTGCTACATCCCGGCTCGGCCAGCGGGTGAGAGATGCAACATTAAAGGCCTACAGAAAGCTGACACTACACCCAATACATAATGATAATACATACACAGAGGAACAATAATGATCATTGGACTCTACACCAAAACATTTCATAAACGCATGAAATTTGCGATTTTGAATTTGCCGCTAGGAAACCTTCCTGGAATTGCAGACTGGGGGCGGGGCTTCCGTGCGACGTCACAAGTGCAATGGTTTTTCCTGGCTGCCGTGTTGCCAATTTAGCGACTTTGTCAGAAGACAGAAGCACTGCAGGACGGCGGCAACCCGGCATACTGTCATTTCCTGTCAAAACGGCAGTTTCAAGCTAGCTACAACGAGGGTAGGTTCACTTCCTGTTTTCCCTATGATAAAAGGCAACGGGTATTTTATTTTGTCAAAATAACCGGAAGTGCGTTGCTCAAAGGCTAATAGCTTTAGTAGCACCGAATTCGTCGGAACAAAATGGTAAACAGCCGGTATTTTGTCAGGTTTTCAACACGTTGGGGATCTAAACGACTACTTTCTCACCTGAAAAGTTTCAAATGTTGCGGGGACAGAGGAAGCAGAGAGACCTGCGGTCGGAACTTGTGTCTGTGTGCCTCCCTGTCCGCCTGCCTCTTCTCTGGTGAAATCAGCCGGAGCCATCCCGCCGTGTTCAGCTCCCTGCGGTGCGGACACTCAGGGGGAATCCACCTGGCGGAGAGCGGACACACCGCGGGATGGTTGCCCTGAAATCAGCCGGCAGAGCGATCATCAAGAGCCCTGACGTGGACATGATCGCTCTGCCGGCTGATTTCCACACTCTCCGCCAGGTGGATTCCTGTCCGAACGCAGGTCTCTCTGCTTCCTCTGTCCAAGGTTGGGGGGGGGGGTTCTGGTGCTGAGGGCAACACACGCACTTCGTATATCTACTCGCAATAAAAACTGCACTGAACCCAACGTTTTATATTTCCAAGCGACGTCCCGCGGCACACATCGAAATTTGCCGTGAAGAAGCTGTCCAGGTCTGGCAAACTGCTGGCTTCGCTACTGGAACTACTGGTATCAGACATGTTTATTGTTTATTGCACTCGTGACGTCACGCACCTGTCGTCGGTTTGCCAAAATTCGAATCAAAAGTGGTGATAGTTTATTGGGTCTAATCAGGACTATCCAGGGACCTAAAATTATTTTAAAATCATAAAACAATTCCATGGTATATAAGGAATTGATCTGCCATTTCAGTTTTGTGCAAAAAAAAAAAAAAAAAAAAAAAAATCACCTTTCTGTAGGCCTTTAATAATCCCAGACAAATTTGATGTTGAAAAAGAAAAAAGGGTTTATTTTGTTGGATTAACATGGGTCCAAAAACAAAGATAATATCCTCCAAACAGGAGTGTGGCACATGAGAAACAAAAACTAATGACAAACAAACTCCATACAAAACAAAGCTCGGACTCAACTTAAAAGCGAGGCCAAAAGGGCTCTGGAACACAAAACTAGTGATGGGTCCGGCAACACCGACGCGTCGGTGAATGTGTCAAGCCCACAGACCAAAACCCGTGTCGGTGCGCGTATTGGTTTCAGCAAGTCACGTGACCGATACACTAACTGTTTCGAAATGACACTGGACGCCAAACTGTGTTTATAAGGAAGCGAATCTGTCAACGGGATGCATTTGCCAAAAGAATTCGTGATTTTTTTTGGTACAGTGTCAACTATGGAACAGCCTCCAAACAAACGAAAGGTTTCCGCAGTGTGGGACCATTTTGATCTTACATCGGAAGATAAGGTATTTATTTTCATTTTGTTGTCGTTTCATCCGGTTCTTTTAAGTTTCTACTGAATCCAATTCAGCTGAAATCTAAGTTTACTTTCATATTATGTTCTGCAGGTTAAGTGTAGCATATGTTCGACAGAATTGTCTTATTTAAATAAATCAACCTCCTCAATGCTGAGGCATTATAGGGCAAAACATGAGAATGAAGTCCCAGACACACCTAGAATAACCTCAGGTATACAGCCATTTTACAAATTACTCAGTTGATTTTAATGAGTTATTTAATCTAAATGTATTGCTTACTTCATTTTTAACCATCAAGCTTCTAGGAAGCAAATGCTGGATGAGGCTCTACTGAATTTCATTGTGAAGGATTGCTAGCCTCTCTGCATTGTGGAGAGTCAAGGGTTCAAGGAACTGGTTCAAGTCCTTGAACCTTCATATGTTTTGCCAACCAGAAAGGTTTGTGTGGAAATTATCTAAAGTAGTAGTTTAAATAAAAAAATAGTTTAATCTTTAATATATTGATTTTGTTTTGGTTTCACTGGTATAATTTTCAGACCATCAAACAAATGTTGGCCAAAAAGTTTGAGGAGGAAACACACACACCACAAGGCCACTGGCCGTAACAATGCTTGATAAGGGCCTACATTAAAAGACAATTACAAGGTATCATGGCCTATAGGAGTCAAAAGAATAAAAAAGGTTCACACTTTCTCATAGGGCCTCCACTGCTTCTTATCTCCTCCAGATTAATTTTTGAATCCAGGCATCTTTGAAGTGGTTTGCTGAGATGAATCTCTGGGTAATAGGCAGCAGGATGAAAGACAGAGAAGATGTTGTGGCACAAAAGAGAGAAATGAGGAAAGCCATTTCTCTCACTCTTCCTGGACATCTTTTCTTGTGCGTGCTTTTGACTGCAGGAGTGAGACGGGTGGACAGGACTTACGATATCAGCTGCCATTCATTACAACTCAAGCCTGTCATAAACAATGTCCTGACCATTTTTGAGCCGTGAGGCTGCAAATCTTCTTTTTATATCAAAGTAAAAACAAATATTTCACTCATACAGGACTTCAGTACTGTAACTGTGATGCTCAAGGCAAAACTGAGTAAAACTGCTTCACACTGGTGTCAAACATAGGACTCTTAGGCGATGTTAATGCAACACATATTACATCACATAACCTCCAACAGTCTAATGTACTGAAGATTTGTTTCGAAGTTGATAGGCAAGTGCTCACTATTCATAAAGCATATGGTCTGCTTCCTGCTTCGTCCTGCGGACGCTTACTCTACTTGCTTTGCTTATTTTATTGATTTTATGCTGATTTTCCCCCTTTTTTCCATGTGAGCCTACCTGCGACAGCTTCTGGACACTTATACATTTTTTTTTAACAAAAACAGCAACATTTCTTGTAGTTCTTTATCTTCAGCGTTCCGTGTGCGAGGCCTACACAGAGCTGAAGCCTGATTTACAGTGTCTGGGCACCTAGCTCTACAGGCTTAGCCCTTCAGCCCTTATATGAACACCAATTTGTTCGTACTTGAATTGATTTACCCAACTGGAGCATGCTTATTAACTGTTATGGTGTGGCATGTCGTTGTTGAATTTGCATGTTATGTTAGAAATCTGTAAGGAACTTCAATGACTGAATGACATGGCTTTATCAGATTGAAACCATTAATGTCTCCTTCACTTCACAAAAATTAAGTGTATTTGGAGAGATCCAACAGTATACAAGTTTATGTACCAATCATGTATCTGTAAAAACAGAGGAAATACAGGAGGATCTGATCTGTGAGAAAATACTAGTGTGTGATATCATCCAGTTATATTTGTAACAAATCCATTATAATAACCAAGCCATATATCAGATAATAGCATTATTTTGTATTACTTTTTGGGAAATTACATAAAAAGAGAGATACAGAGAAATCATTCTCTCCATAGTATTGACTCTGCAGGCATTCATCTGAAATGATCTAGTGTGTTACACAGATCTTTAAATGGCTTATTTGTCAGAGATGCTGAAGTCATTTAATTTACCTTGCCTTTAATGCAAGGGTACCTATTTGATTTTACAGACATATAAACTTACTTTCCTGCAAAGTGTATAAAGGATTAACTCTGAAATATTCAGTGTTATGAAATTGACCAAATTTGTCTCATATCCATCGTTGACAGACAAATACGCGATATCTGATCCTTCACATATGCCTCTGTACTGATCCTGTCCTAATATGTTACATGTTCCTGACGAATATGTGACTGATCGGTTACATATCCCAAAAGATACCATATACACATATCACTAAGATTACAGGAACATTTTTTTTTAAAGGATTAATTCCTGTTGGTTGTACCTAAATCTGTTACAATCAGCTATAAAACAGGTCGGACCCAGGAAGGAGCAGAGAAAGCAGGCTTAATGTGATCAGGTGCTAGACGGCTTGCTCCAGTATTAGCCCGGCTTTCTCACTCAGGCAAGGCAATGATCTGGCGATAAGGAGACTGCAGATCGGAGTTTAACAGTCACAGGTAGGTGATCAGCAGCATCCCCATCAGCTCCACCACACACCCAACAGGAAGTCCCAGAGCCACAACAGAGGAAACAGAAGGAGACAGAACAAAATAAAAGCCAAACAAAAGGCAAGGCAAGTTTATTTGTATAGCACAATTCAACTACAAGGCGATTCAAAGTGCTTTACAGATACATTAAAACAGTAGAAATAAAAAGCATGATTTAAATTTTAGACAAAAAAAAGAAAGAAATAAGAACAATAGGTAGAATCAGATAAAATCAGTAGTTAAAATTTGATTAAGTTTTGAAACTCAAGCTTCAGATTTGGAGCTTTATTCAAATGCGGCTGAAAATAGGTGTGTCTTCAACCTGGACTTAAATACACTGAGTGTTTCAGCTGATCTGAGGCAAAAAACACGATTTCTGACAAAATCGCAGACAAAGTGAAATGAACCAGATCAGCATATATTGAACCAACGAAGGAGAAATACTTCGTAGTACAAACTATACAAACAGATGTCAGGTTGGGGTTGGGAAGGTGGTGAAGGTAGGACACGGATGCGGACTTCAAAAAGAAAACTGGGTTTATTCACAATAAACAAAGTACCAACAGAAAGCGTGGCTGAGCCGTATTAAAAAACGTAACTGTGACAAACAAAAAACTTAGCATGGCATAGAATAAATGTGACCCGCTCTGGCGAAATGAGTCGGAAGTCGCAACATTCTATTTTGAGGTACGGGCAGATAACGTGAAAAAACAATGGATTAAAAAATATTTTTTTTTTTTTAGCTAATTTCAAAGAATAGACATTAAAAAACAATCTCCCAAAGTTGTATAGTTCATATAATTGAGGAAAGGCACGTAAATGACAATTCAAGTTGACTTGCAAGTTGTATTAAGTGCCTTAAAATTTAACAGGTTGAACAAATTCATCGACTCCTCTCCCGTTAACGTCTACCGTTCCTATTACCTCTGAGGATTAGCCTTTACCTCTGAAACGTCTCTATCTCTGCTCACTTCATAAAACCAATCAAAATGCTTAAAAATGTACACAAACAGTGACACAAAGGCCCACAATAGGCGGGAAGTCACGTTTCGAGTGACTGGTGCACAGTGTTGCCAATTTAGCGACTTTGTCGCTAGATTTAGCGACTTTTGGCCATCTCTGGCGACAAAAAAAATAATCTAGCGACTTAGCGACTTTCGGGCTCAATCTGGCTGAATCTAGCGACAATTTAACTTGTTTTGTGAGTGACAAATCAGTTGCCCCGCGACACCATACAAGCCGAGACAGAAGCACTGCAGGACGGCGGCAACCCGGCATGCCGTCATTTCCATCAAAACGGCAGTTTCAAGCTAGCTACAACGAGGGTAGGTTCACTTCCTGTTTTCAAAACAAAAGGACCTTTTTATCGTAATGGCTTTCCCTATGATAAAAGGCAACGGGTATTTTATTTTGTCAAAATAACCGGAAGTGCGTTGCTCACTACGGCTAGCTTTAGTAGCGCCGAATTCGTCGGAACAAAATTGTAAATAGCCGGTATTTTGGCAGGTTTTTAACACGTTGGGGATCTAAACGACTACTTTCTGGCCTGGAAAGTTTCAAATGTTGCTAAAGTTTACAGCGTTTAGAGCTGAAATCAGCTTCAGGCCGGCTGATTTCGGCTCGGGTAGGAGCGAAAATATATAATATGGGCGTGGTTACGTCACTTATGACGTCATGACGCAATCTAGCGACTTCTAGCGACTTTTCAGAGAGCCAATAGCGACTTCTTGTGATTTTTTTTTGGCAACACTGCTGGTGCACGCGATTGGTCCAGCCATCACTCCTGTCAAACTAGCTATCTGTGTTGGTGCAGCCTAAACTGATCGTAGAAAGTCTCTCAATATTCGTCATTGTCAAAAAAGTCATCGTCTTATTACAATATTAGTATCGTGTAGTACTGTAGTATAGTGTAGTGTGTTGATCTGTGTTTTTGTTTTAAAATGTCATTCGCTAAAGAAAGTAGAGTCGCGAAAGCTTTAAACTCTCGTGGCGTCCAATTTTAGCTCTGCTGCTGGACAGCAAGACTTGCTAGCGCTAGTTACTGATTTTTTTGGAGCTGAGGTGATATCTTCTAAAGAAGAAAATGACAGCGATGTCGAAGACTCGGATATGGAAAAGGAGCAAGAATTTGCCACTCATGTGGAAGATGACGAAGTCATTGAGCAACCTGTGACTGATATTAATGAGGTGACGAGGGCTATGTCGAGCTGTGAAGCAGTGTGTGTGGGAACAAAAATAAATATTTTCTAATCATTTGGGCTTCAGTCTGGTTTAATACCATTTTATATGTGTACAAATAACTTTGGTAAAATTAAGCTTTAAGATAAAGAGTTTATCCCTTTAAATTCACAGGATTTTGAAAGCTATCAACAAAAAAACGGGCAAAAAACTTTAAACGCGATTTTCTCAGGTTTTCAATCGCAAAAAGAGGGTGGAAGATCATAAATCAAATGGCCATATTTTGAAAACCATCCAACGTATGACTTTGACTATGGTATCATTTTAAAGCTTATTTCCATTCCTTTCTTTTGATACCAAAATCTCAATTTTGACATTTGGGTCACTGTGACTCATTTTGCTGGATCAGTTCACAAATAACTACTTAGCTTGGGGAACGAGGAACATGGGAAAAACAGGTAAGATCGATGGTAAGGCTTGGTTTAACAAACAGGGCATGAGTAACAAACAAAGAATCGGCGACAAGACAGGGGAAACTGTAAACTAAATAGGGACTGAGTGATTAAGTGAGTGGGTGCAGCTGGTGGGGAACAAACAGGTGAGGGGAATGAACTAATGACCTGAGTGAAGGAAGTGAGGGGAAAAACAATGGCAAAACTCAAAACCTGGAGATGAACTGAACACAAAAAAACATAAAACTTGAGTCCCATGGGCGTGACAACAGATACAAACTAGTGACCCTTCAATTTGGACTTGCTGTGCATGCCTCCAAACTCTCAGATGTTAATAACTCAAAAACAGGCTGGCATTCGCTGTGTAACAGTGGCTAGCAGAGTACTGTCTACAAGGAAGAAGCATAATTTTGCGTTTGAATTAAATAAGTGATGGTGGAAAAGTGATAAATGATAAAATGGTTTATCATTCTCGTTTTGGAAGTCTAATTATAATGTACGGATATACTTCAGGCACTTTGATGTTAGCTTGAACAATATCAGCATTCATGTTTTGTTGCTCATTGAACTCTTTAAGGGTGATGAAGCAAGTTGAAAGTCCTAAACAGAGTGAAGACTTTTCATAATATTCGAGTGTTTAGAACTTTTAGAAGATTTGGAGTCAGTAGGAAGGCCTTTTCTCCTATTATTGAGAACCTAGTTATACTTATATGCACAGTGCTGCACTCTGGAAACTCCTGGACCAGCAACTTTATAGTTATAGTATGAAAAGGTGCAGGGTGGGTGGATGTCCATGATATTATTTGATAAGTAAAAATTTTTTATAAAGTTTAGAACTTTCACTGTAAACCCAGATTTTGTTTTCAATTAAACGTTTTAGTGTTCATTACTTATTCTATTATGTTTTGTAAAAATCTATGTAATTACTAAATCAAATTAGTTCTTTGGATTACAAATTTGAAAATATACACTGCAATGATCATGTTAAGCAGAGATTACATATAAAGTTACATTCTGTGAGGGAGGGGCAGAGTCTATTTGAAGTTCAACTGAGAGTCAAGACCTGTCCTGTGTGAGAGCGTGACCAGCTCGATTTTTGGAGAAAACTGAATTGTGTATTTAAAAATAAACTGTGGATATTTTAAAGTAGTTTTAACTACACTAAGTAGACGGAAGAGCGTGTAAAGCAATTATTAAGATCGGTCTGGTTGCTAAACGTTTGCTAGAGGTTAGCTTAAGACTGCACCAATCTTAATTCATTATTGCTGCAGTGAATTATTTGTGTTCATTTTTATTTGTTCATTTCAGTGTTTTTTGAAATAAAATAACTTGAACAATTTAAATGTATTTTTTAATTTCTTCCTTCCCATACAATTTTCTTTTTAAACAATATTTTGTGGCGTGCTGTGGGTGTGTTGCCGCATTGCATTATGGGTGCTCTCTGTTCCCCGTTTATGTGCTGTATTTAGTGCTGTGGTAGAGTTTGTATGTGTTTATGTTTATGTTCTGTACGCAGTGACGGTGAAGTACAAGGTTTTTGTTCGTGTTGCATTTTAACTAAATCTGCACCATAACTGAAAGTGGTGAGACAGAAAGTTACACCCACATGTTCTAATACATGTGAGGAGTTTGCTATTTACAATTGTTCCTGTGAATTGACTGTCAAGGTAAAAGTGCTTGCTGCATATGAAAGTCTGGACTGAGACTTTTCCTGTCTCCACCTCTACCATTGCCACAACATTTTATATAATCTCTAAATCAAAACAGTATAATTCATTAATTCAACTAGAAGACAATACATTACTTATATTAACAAATGATGTTAAGTAGTGCTTTTATATATATTTATGTGCATTTGACCTAAAATGGTTGGCTAGACCTCAGAAAAGAGATAAGTTATGTGAACTAATGGTTTTGAGTAAAGACTACTAATGTAAACTTGAATATGTCTAAGTTATCTATGCCAATACAACTTAAAAGGTTTAGTTTCATGTTTTGTAAAAACTTAAACGGGATAAGGCAACGGGTTTCCACGTGATTTTCTAGTAAACTCAACTAGTTCGGGTTAAGAGTGTATTGAAAACATTTATTTTTACATTAATTGTAAATGTTCTATATCACATTCAGATGTTAGTGTAAACGTTTGTGTGAATACTTGGTTTCTTGCATGAAGAGCAATTTTTGTGTCATCATAAGAGTAGCTTCAGAAAAAACTGCTAAACCCCATAAAAAAAATGCTAAAGCTTCATGGAAGAAGAGGTGCGTATGGGATGGGAGCCAGGATGCACTTGCATGATATTTTCATAGGTGCTAGTGCCTGATAAGGTATAAAATATGCCCTCAGACCCCTTTCACAATGCCAGCCACAGCCCCTGTGTGGGGTTACAGTTGAAAACAATAGGAGTGACTGTTTTAACACAATGTTGCTCTGCACTAGTGTTCTGGCTTTCATCTGGGTGAACCTCAGATGCCCATAGTCAACAGAATGCAACACATAATGGACTCTATGCATCTCGATACTCTAAATATCCCCTCCTTAACTACCGGAGTGTAACCCACATATTACATATGTACCGCCTTTAAAACTAAAGAGTGACAATGTGTTTCAGCTAATTACAAAGTCTATAGCAGCATTTAGTTCCATCCATCTGTTCTGGTTTCACGGGTATGATGTTGGTGGGTGTAGTCATAGATACAGTAAAACTGCACTGACTTAAAGTGAAATGGAGAAAACCAGAAGATAAACTCCAAACAAAGTCAACTGAGGATAATTTCACTAAGCAGATTGATGACACTAGAAATTATTTAAATTATTTTATTTGTTTCTCTTTATATTCTTTTACGTATTTTAATGCTTCTTCCACTCCCTGCTGCAATGCCTTTATTTTATGTGAAGCACTTTGAATTGTTTGTACATGAAATGTGCTATATAAATACATTTGATTTGATTTGATATAAAAATAAAAACTTTAAAAAAGGATTAATTCACTGATCTTAGGCAATTGTTTTGTTCATATTAAATTATATGGGCATTTGTGTGTGGTTAAATAGTTTTATTTGTTTGATATTGTTACGGGTCTTGAGCACGATGACCACAATATCAAAAAGAATTAAATCTGTGAAATAAAGGTGGAGTCTAAAGAGCAAGAAACACAGTAACACTCGTCTCTTTTTCCAGATTGCGTCTCTTCATTGATTCAACACGTATACAATTTACAACCAGTGCGTTTTCCTGTCCCGTTTACATTATAGCTAATGTCTAAATGAAGGTCAATTTACAGCAATATACATCTATTGTTATTACTGCCTAATACAGTTTCAGTTGACTTACAGACTACATAAGGGACCTTTCAACACCTCATTGACTACCATAGACATAGTGCAAAACTAAGGATTGCTCATCTGCTTTCTTATATAAGTGCATAAAACTTATTCAAATATGGACATTGCACTTTAGAATGTATATCAATTAACTCGACATGACTTTACCAAACCATATTCCCATGTAATAAACCAAAATATGTACAAATATTACATTACTTTCTCTGCATACTGAACAAATATTACATCCCATCAGGAGTCTTGTCAAATAAATTGGAGCAATATACAAAGTGCAAAACCCGAATAGAGTTTACTGTGAAAAGCAATACATTAAGCTTGAGCTGGCGAACTCTCGCGATAACAACCCACGCGAGACTACGAGCGCAATGTGGCTCGGCTTTCCCGCTATTACTTTGACGCGGTTCAATAAACTTTTACAATACTGTTTCGAAAGACACATAAATCATCACACAATTACAGTTCGTCACTTAGATAACCAATACGAAGCTTAAGGCTGTCATTTATGGCAATTTTAACCAAGGACTGACCTGTAAAATAAAGGTGAAGTCTTAAGAGCAAGAAACACAGTAAAGGGCTCAGTATGTTTCTCCGTCGCTATCAGTCAATCCGTCTCCGCTCTCCGTCCTTTCGAAGTTCTCCGCCGGGATGTTGGATACGCAAGGCAGTTCACCTCCCGATCAATAGGCGTCCCTACGTTAAACGACCCAATCTCGCGAGGTCTATCGTGAAAGTCGTTGATTGATTGTTCACCTTCCGACTCCGTTCCACTCCTCACAGTGAACGATGGCGACCGAGAAAGAAGGACTGTTGTTGGAGTTGGAGCTTATTGATTTTGAAATGCAAATATATTTTACCAAATGTTGACCGGCACACAGTAAACTCTTTCAAAAATGGCGGTGTTGTTGTTCTGAGAGGAAGGCGCTAAACCAGAAAAGTGATTCCGGAAATGATGTTGTTAGCCGACCAATCACAACCCTTGCGGTCTCCGTCGCCTCGTCGGATAGATGGGAATTTTGGCAGCGACGGAGAGCGTCTCCAGGAGGGTCTCCGTCGATGGAGAGTGCTCTCCGTAGGCGACCATAAATCAGCCTTAACACTCGTCTCTTTCTCCAGATTGCGTCTAAAGGGGAACAGGAAGTCCGTCCGCAATAGGCAACTGGGGGCGGCATCTACAGTGCCAAATGTTCCGCTCACCAAGTTTTCTCCTTTACTTATCAATATCCACACAGGCCAATATTAATAAATGTAAAATAATTGTTTTAATTATCAGAATATAATAACACACACTAAGTGCTTATAAAGTTTGGTCTCTTACTCACTACAATTCATTCATACATTCAAGTCTTATTTGAGCACATTCCTTTCTTCCAGGAAGGGTGTGATTGGGTGTATCACACAGCCCGCCGGACTTGCTGGACTTCTGTGCTCGTCATGGACTGCCCATAACGAACACCATGTTCAGGCATAAGGGTGTTCATATGTGCACTTGGCACCAGGACACCCTAGGCAACAGTTCAATGATCGACTTTGTGGTTGTATCGTCGGACTTTCGGCCGTATGTCCTGGACACTCGGGTGAAGAGAGGGGCGGAACTGTCAACTGATCACTACCTGGTGGTGAGTTGGCTGCGCAGGCTCCCAGTCGTTGTCCCCTTTGGACTCCGAAGATCAAGCAGTTCCTCCGTAATGCAAAAATGATCATCAACTCCCCGCAAAAAAATTAACAGTTGTGCAGTGTCCGTGGTATCTGTGCTCTCATCACATGCAATCGAGTAAAAATTGAAAGCACAAGCTTTATCTGACACTTGCTATTTTAAGTTGTCTGACAAGTCTTCAATTCGCCATACAACCATATTTCTGGACATGCTAACATTGTTGAAGTCCTGCATTTTCTCCAAGCACATTATTCCCACGACATTAGTAAGGCACTGTTTGATGAAGTCACCGTCTAAGAAAGGTTTTCCGTATAGGGCAATGAGTTGAGCTACTTCGTAACTGCCTCTTGTTGCATTTTCTTGAGCTTTTTTAGCACAAAAAAAAAAAACTGTTGCTGCGTTAGCAAGCTAGCTGTCATTTGCTTCACCTTCTCCTCCTGCTCGGCGCCAGTGTTGGACGTGAAGTTCTGACGTTTTGTTTCATAATGCCATCGTACATTGTACTCTTTCATCACAGCAACACTCTCATTGCAAATCAAACAAACACACTTCCCCTTGGTTCCTGTGAAAAAATATTCATTTTTCCTGAAATTTTCTGCACTCGCTTGCAATCTTGCGTCTCTTTGGTTGCGCCATTTCTGGTGACCCTGAGCAAATTTTTTTTTTGATTGCTTGCTTTCTGGAGACACTGCCTTGTTCAAGAAAGTAGCTCCACCTACTGTTTAAACTAAAAAAGTACAACACAGGTAACCACAAATATTATGTGTGGGCCATTGTCCATTAGATTTTTAGACTTTGATACGGGCCAATTAAAAATGGATGGCGGGCCGTAGTTTGGACACCTCTACTCTACAGGAAGACTAGTGTCTCCCTTCACTTGAAGGATAACATCCTCTGGCGAATGTGTACTGTACAAGGAGAATTATTTTATTTTCTTCATGAATACTTTAGGATTGCTTTTAATACCCAGTAGTATCATGACACTTTAATCTTATTTTATCTTACCTGATTTTGTTGCATTTTATTGCTTTCACTGTTCTTTTATTGTTTTTATTTGTTTTGACTTATTCTTCTCTTTATTTATTACCTGCTGTAAAGCACTTTGGTACATCGTAAGGATTGTCTGTAAAGGGCTGTATAAATAAAATACATTTACATTTACTGACATCACCTGGAAGGCTGCTTATTTTCCTCATCATTTCAATATCAGTCCTATGGGCTCTACTGCACATGGATTTGTCTCGAGTCATTTCTAACAGCTAAAGCTATTCTTTTTTACTAGTTATTTAAGAAAAAAAAATTGTAAGCCTATCATTCAAATATTACCTTAAACTGAACCAAAATATTGAGATACTCACAAATCTGTCTATATCTGTCAACTATCAGTGAGAAATATATAGGTGTGCCACTTCTATTAGCATACATGTGTGTAACTTTTGCATGATATATGTACTTTTGTATGCAACATTATATGGCCAAATAATACAATCATTGATTATTTTACTCTACTGTTTCATTCTAACATTATAGTATACCATCAGTGCATGTATGTTTAGAAGAGCAGTTCTAATAGCACCATCAAAACAGGGCCACCTGCAGCTGAAATTATTAGTCCAGTATACTTGTTGTGGACTGCAACGCATCTATCATAAATGCCATATTTAATTGTGAAAACCATGTTTAGATCCGGCAAAGTGCCACTTTATTCAAGGCAGGGAGTAGAACGGTGTTAGAAAATAATCTGGTGATGGATGACTGTGACCCTCCTTTTGCTTAAACTTAGACGAGTGGACAGCTGGATGGATCGAGCAAAGCAGAGGAACGATAATGGAGGGGGAGAAAAGGGTGGAAAGAGGAGGTAAACTTAGTATTCACAGAATCACTCCAACTTTTCATCTGCCCACAGGCCGAACGGGGGCTCAAGGGAATAACAAGCATCTCCTTCAACCCTTTTCTCTGTTCATGGGGTAGAGAGAAGTAAAAAAAAGTGTGACTATATTTCTTTGTATGTGTGTGTCTGCTGCGTCGTGCAGGCGGACTACATGCATAATGACTTCCATTAACCTTCACACTCTTGAAGGATGGTGGAAAAGATTAACCATGCATCTATTATGACTCAAATACCATATTGCTAAGAGTTTATGATTTCTGCAATTCTGAGTTTGCTGTTGCTGCTCTATCTAGAAAATCAATTCTCATCTTTGTAATGTGTGAACTGCCTTTTGTGTAAGACAGACGGCCAAGGACAACGAACTGAGAAATCTTCTTCTGTTTTATCTACAAGAGAAAAATAAGTTAGAAAAAACCTGAACTATGACTAATTTAAATCCAGTTAATATTCAGTTTCCATTTCATATTGCATTCTCCCTGATGCAGATTCTGACTGATCAACAACTGGAAAGACAAATTAAACTACTATTGGCCTCATTTATAACCGGCACTGTTGTGATATTTCCCCCAGACAACCACTTGGATTCAAACTTATTAAATATATTGTTTCTGATTATGGGACATACTCCTCTGTATTTCCCTAAAAAATGTGCACAATACAGAAAGGCTCAGCAGAATATTTTTGCATTGGAAATCAGGGCTGCAAATTTTCTTTTTCAGATTCAGATTTCAGATTTTCTTTGTTGTCATTGTAACGAGTACGACAAAAAGTAAGGTGCAGGCCTATAACTAGTTGTGAACAATAAAACTATACAAGGACAGTATGTACTATATAAATAAAAAAACAATATGACTATGTATTAAACACAATATTGCACTGGTCACCGGAAAACAGTATATTGCACTTCACTGTGAGGAGGCTCTGACAGCAGTTGGAAAGAAACTATCATTAGCCGCTTTCGGACAGAGCCGTTCTAAGAACGTCCTCCTCGAATTCCGTTCTGATAACTGCCCTTCCCCAGCGGAACTGTTTCAGTCTGCATTCACACATGAGTCGGGACCAGGTCGGGACTGATGCGCCGCGCGCAGCCGTCTGCGTCAGTGACGTGTTAAGTTAGCCGTTTAGCGCCACATTCAACAACAAAACAAAACAAAACCCGGTAAAAGAAGCTAATATGGAGAGCGGGGAGGCCACCGTGTTCATGGTCTGCATGATGGTGATATTAATCATGGACGATCACATCAGGCGTCTAACATCGAGGCTGGAAGAGCACACAGAGAGAGTCAGGAGACGAAGGATCGAGCGTAGGCCATACTTTTTCATTTCATGAAGTAAGAAAGGAGAGCAGAGCACCGCAGACAAAGGAGACCAGTGTCAGTTTAACTTATTAAACACGCGCAGGTTGTGTCCGTGTCGTATGAGTAAACATTTCAGCCGTGACAGCATGACAAGGGGCGTAGCTACCGACCACCAAACACCTCCGTCAGATGTGTTCCTATAGAACCCAGAACAGACCCAGCCTCGGAGAAGGAGCTAAAATGGTTATAGGAACTGAGGGCGATGGTCCCGAGTTCCTGTATGTCCAAATGCGGGAGAAAACGGCCCCGTGGATTAAAAGGTTATAAGAACTGCCAAAGGTTCCTACAGTCCGAAAGCGGCAATTTAGTTTATTTGTCCTGGTTTTGATGGCCCTGTACTGTCTGCCCGACGGCAGTGGCACGAACAGGAAATGTCCCAGGTGGAATGAGTCCTTCAGGATGGTGTTGGCTCTCCTGAGGCAGTAAGAGCCATGAAAGTCCTCCAGTGTGGGTAGAGGACACCCAATGACCTTCTTAGCCATTTTGGTGACCCTCTGGAGTTCTTTCCTGGTTGCCACTGTGCAGCTTGCAGTATGTGAGGATGCTCTCCATGGTGGAGCGGTAAAAAGACACAAGCAGTCTCTGGCTGATATTGTTCTTCCTGGGGATTCTCAGGAAGTAGAGTCTTTGCTGTGCCTTCTTCGCCACCTGTGTGGTGTTCTTGTCCCAGGTCAGTTTCTCCTCTATGTGGACTCCCAGGAAGTGGAAGTCACTGACCCTTTTCACACAGGTCCCACCAATGAAAATGGGCTGAATGTCTGTTTTGTTTCTTCGGAAGTCAATGATTAGCTCCTTTGTCTTGGATTTGTTCAGGAGCAGTTTATTGTCTCCACACCACACTGTCAGCTGTTGCACCTCATCCCGGTAAGCGGACTCATCAACTCTAGTGATGCAGCCTACCATTGTGGTGTCGTCCGCATACTTAATGAAGGTGTTGCTGGTGTGGATGGGGGTGCAGCCTGAGTGTAGAAAAGCAGCACTCTGACAGAAAGTCTTTAATGGCACATTTAAAATGGCACATAAAAGACCTGGAATATGACATTAAAGTGCAGTGCTAAGTCAGAGAACAGATACACAATTAGATTCTCTCTGATTCAGTTACTTTCAGTATTCTCTGGAATTTTTTGTAAATGAATCATGAGTTTTAGTCTTTCAGTCTTTATACAATGGCATAAATGCAGTGGTAACGTGTTTCTAGAGTCTTGTTATACTCTGTCGCATTCAGCGCAGATGAGTGCATAACATACATACATACACCATCAATGCAGGTAAGATATTATCTGCTACAGTACCGTGACTGATACTGTCTATACCATTGACAATTATAGTATATTTGGACAGTGCCAGCAAGTGGTTATGTAATAACTTTATAGAGGGTCATGGCAATCCTAAATTCTAGTTGCTATTGTAACTTCATATAGTTATGTATATAAAGTACCTGGCTGAAATACTTGCTGTGCTGGAAGAGCATTTTTACAATGCTGCGGTGGATACAAAAGCAAAACACATGATAAAAACAGAAAAACCCTACACTACACATGCAATACAGGGACCTAAGTTTTGTATTAATCAAAGTCAAATGGATGCTCCGCCTGGTTACATGAATTCTAATTAGAGGCAGGAAAGGCAACCTGGAATTACAAAACCACAAACAAAAAGCAGTTTGAAGGAACTGTCAGACACAGAATGATAGATGGTACCTGCACACTGCCAACAGCAGAGTAGACTGCATAGGAAAATTGCTGTTTCACCAGGTCATTTGGTCCACGCTGGTCACATGGGATCCCATTTGGTAGGAAACACTGGTTGACAAGACCTGTTAGTAATGGTGTTGGGTGCAGAACAAGGTGAGCTGAGGAGAACTGTGTGACTGGATATGTTGACATCAGACAAACCAAGTCCTGTCCATTGCCTGTAGAGGTACCTTGCTCTGAAATCTTCATTTTCATCTGAAAGACTGGAAAGAGACATGGAAGCAACACATAAAAAGAATCAAAGGATCACTAATATTAGATTTGGGTTTGTTTTAAAATGTATTCAGTCATCACTTTGGGTACCAGAACTTTTCTAGAGGGCAAACATAACTCCTACTCAATTACAACCCCAATCCCAAAAATGCTGGAACTGTATAAATTGTAAATAAAAACAATGTATTGGTTTGCAAATTCCAATTAACAATTACTGCTGAATGCAGCGATAAAGGCCTTTGCATTTAGGCGCCACTTCGGCCATTGATGCAACCAGGGCCCCAGCGACCGCCCCATCGAAGCTTTTGGCTTCAAGATTGTCAGGCATGGTGAGGCAAAGATTGCTATATCTTACATTCATTCGGTGACAATGTGAACACGAGTCAATACTGATTACTAACATGATCAGATCACTGTTAGTAAACATGCAAAATATAAGTTGTGTAGGACAGTGCACTTGTGAGTAACATCAAACTTCTCTGTCATGGTGAAAGACTGTCATTTAATAGGAAGAATCCTATATAAATAATGATAATATATAGACTAAGCCATATTGAAAAGATTAGAAGAGGAAGAAGAAGAAAAATAGCACTACAGAAATAATAGGCCTTCGCACCGCCTTCGGTGCTTGGGCCAAAAAATAGAATTAGGTTCGGGTGCAACAAAGAAGCCGCAAAGAATTGTGGGAGTTGGGGATATCCCAGGCAGAAAGCGAACGGCTTACATTGAGATACCGCGGTAAGAGTGGAGTGCTACTACTACACCAGTTCGTAAAAATGGTTCGTGGGTGTTGTGTGACGGATTGCCATAATCGGTCTCACGACGGCCATGGAAAGCTTTTACAAAACCGGAGATTTTATTCTTTCCCAACGTGGAAACAAACTCAAGGAGCCCATGTGTCAGAGGTGACAAAGAGGCGTCGGATGGCTTGGGTGGCAGCTGTAAGGAGGACTACCATAAGCTTCAACAACGTGTCAAAAAACATGTTTGTTTGCTCCAGACATTTTCATACTGGTAAGATCTGTAATATATTTTAAAATAATAGTAATAGTTTTAATCAGAATGTGCTTGAATGTGTCTGACGGCTTTGTAAACATCCGTTAGCGTTAGCACCAGGATACTGCTAATCAGCATAGAGACGTGATATTTTTTTGTAAACATAGCCTACCTGGGTAAACTATCAAGTTTTTTTTGACTTGCTGGGTCGTTGGTTTGTCGAAATATTTTTTGTTTGTTTGGTTGGCAGAGGCGACAACATCAAGTAGGCTACAGTAGCATGTAAACATGACTCAACTCCTCAGCATTTCAGAAAAGCTAAGCATTAGTGTGGTTTAACATGAATGGCACAAATGGCACTTAATGTAATGATCTTTGCCTGGCTATATCTTAAATTAGTTCTTACACTTTGGCTTATTTGTGGGTTTGAACCTCTATTATTTAAACAACTGTGTGACTGTGTGACGTAATTGCAGATAATTACTCATTCATTTTCAACCAGCTTCACATCCTGACAATATCTTTGTATGTGTTTTGTAGGTAAACCCTCGTATGAAATGATGGAGTGTGACCCAGACTGGGCACCATCCCTACATCTTGGTCACACGGAGGCTGGTGTGGATTCTGAACGTTACCACCGCAGAATGAATCGACAGCAACCTCCTGAATGTAGGCATACACCATCTACTGAAACAGCATCTACTGAAACACCTGCTTCACCTCCTCCCCCTTCCAATGAAGATGATGGCGATGACACCTCAGATACATGGTCCATATCCACACTTGACGACAAAGGCGAGCAGGAGTGCAGTTTTTGTTGCCAGAGGCGTGCAGAAATAAACCGGTTACTCACTGAGAACCAGCATCTGAAGGAAGAGTTGTCAAAAAAATATGACTGAAAGTTTTCTTGAAGATGAGGAGAAGGTGAACTATTACACTGGTATCCCATGTCTTGCCGTCTTGATGGGCGTTCCTTCTGAGATTAGCCCTTGTTTAAAGATTGGTCGGAAGCTGACTGCGTTCCAGATGTTGCTGCTGACCTTGATGCGATTGAGACTCAACCTACCCATTCAACATCTAGCAGACCTCTTCAGTATCTGTCGGAAGACTGCCTCAACAACAATCAGAGACACTGTGTCAACTTTAAACAGTCATTTGGTTGCATTCGAAACAAATACACTATTCTAAATGGGACAACACCAGTGGTCACAGTGCTTTCTGGTGAAGGTGAAGATAGGATGTTATTGGACAAAATTGTTTGGGTGTGTTGTGCCCTCACTAACATGTGCTCCAGTATCGTTGTTAACCATTGTGATGACTACATAACATCTGATGAATGGACTTTCCACAAAGCAAGCAATTGACATGTGTTTTAAGAAATATTTAATGTCTTGAATAAATATACATATATCAACGGTCTTTTTTTGCAATTTTGTTGATGTTGATTACTATTCCATTAACATTATAATGCTGAACATGAGAACTGTGTGAAGTGAACATTGCAGAGAAGTGGTATCAAACAGCGCCACCAAACATGCTGTAGGTACAATAGTGTTTTACTGTACTTTACTGTCTTGCACGTTTCCTAGGCCTAGGCTTGGGGGGTTGGACACAAGATGCCTGTGACAGGGCTGTTGAAGGCCCAGCTTGTGATGAGACTAGGCCTGTGTAATAGTGTGCCACAATCTCTGGCAGAGACACACTGGCAAAGAACTCCTGTGCTTTAGGTAAGACGGCTCTCCAGAAATCTTCATCAGGAAACACCCTGACCACAACACAGTCCTTCAAAGTCCAGACAACAAAGTCACAAAACTCAGAGCCAGTGACAAAAATTTGTGTTTGCACTTGATAAAAGTACCTATGAGTATTTTTTAATGTTACCTTTCCATCAGTGATCTGGAGAAAAAAATGTTTGTCTGTTGTACAGGCTTCAGAGATTGAGGTGTTTTGGTGTTTAAAAGGACATTTGACTTCAAGACAGCCATTTCCACAGCAAATGCAATGAACAAGGCCATCAGGTGATGCGCCTACCTCTGGAAATGCTGGGTTTAGAATGAAACCACATTGCTCCACCTTCAGGTTTTCATGGTGGGGTGCTACGAGAGAAACATAGGCCTGCCTTGCCTCCACCTCATGAATGATTCCCCATCTTGTGGCCGGAGTGGTAGCTGTCTTCTTGGGGTAGCATACACTTCTCACTGTAGACATGGCTAGCTTGGAGATGCTGGTGGAAACAACTGCATGGATGTTGGATGCTGTAATCCGTCCAGCTCTCATGGTATACCATGCAGGGGACCGGTGTTGTCGGCGCGTCTTTGCTTCCACCACAGCTGCTTGGGTGTCACTAATGGCAGTCAACTGCATGAGTTCCTTACAGTGCTGCTGAAGTCAAGGGTAGTCAAAGCCATCTGTACCTGGGTCACGGAGGTGTTGTAAGGACTTTGGTAGAATGCGTGGCTGAACAGGGTCTTTGTACTGATGGAAGTATGTCTTCATGCCACTCAAACAGACAGCTTTGCTGTGTACATGCAGTACTTCGAGTAGTGGGGCAAGGTCATCTAGTGTGGTGGTGGGGTGGTCACATGGTTTTGAACACCCTCTACGGGTACGGATACCTCCCACCTCCTCTCCACTGATTTGCTTCTCCAGTTTTTTCCTCTGTGCTGCGGCAGAGGAAAAGTCTATTTTGTATGCCTCCTCAGGATAGACCTTGTTGATACAACGAGGCATCATCCAGTACGCTGGCATATCAGTGACGGTCTTCCTTCCTCTGGCCTTGACCACATAATCCACCTTGAACAGCATTGCTGCTACATGAGTGCAGGACTCCGCAATGCCAGCCATACAGGTACAATATGCGCTTTCTACCTCTCCACTGGAGCGGAGGATCACCCATGGTTGGACTGGTGGCTCATTAAGGCGTTGGGAGTGCATAACCTGAAAATCAATTGATAATAGTGTTATGCATTTATGTATCCACATGCAGTATATTTAAAATAGATTCATCTTTTGTTTTGAGTTCAAGTATTTAAAACATTACAACAATATTACTGGGCATGTATTGTTGTAATGTTTTAAATACTTGAACGCAGTTTTTCTAGAGAAGATAATTGTTTTGTATATGGGAGTATCGTCCATTGACTCTTTTGGGCTTTCACATGCGCGAGCGTACAACTAACCGGTGAGTTACATGCTGTTTATAAAGTTGTTTTGTAACGTCCCCATGCCAGTAATGTGAGAACCATGCATATGGTTTTGATGGTAAGGCTTGTGACTTTATTGTCGGATGGTTTATAAAGTGGTGTGATGTTTCTGCAGTGTGCAAGTTGTTGTTTTACGTGGAAGGGTTAGCGCTTGCCCCTAGCCACCACGTATTAGCCTCGCATAACAGGCTGAGCGAACAGCGCGATCTCCACACAGGGAGCGCAGATTTGCACCTGTCTGTGTCCTACTATCAGTATTTGACAACCTCTAGCAATGGAAATGCGCTTCAAATGCCCCTGAGTTCCCCTTTAAGCATGAACATCTCTGTCTTTCTGCTAAAAACTTAGAATCCTCGGAAATTTCCAGACCCTGTCATCAACATGTCTGTTATTGCAAGAAAAAAATGTCAATAAAATTGGACCCCAGCCTTTATTCGAGTTTCACCTAGTTTGTTTGGTTTGTTATGTTTACTCTCTTTATTGTTTAGACTTGGAGGAGACACCGATTGAAAGTTCACCGATAAAGAGATTTCTCTGGCTGCTATTTCAGCCTTTAGATGAAAAACTCAGCATTGAACAATATGTGGGTGTGAAAATACAAGACATCTCAATAATATATGCTCCAGTGTAAAAAAAATGTGCCATATAAGTTGTGCAAAATCTATAGTTGAGCAGTATCTTGAAGGGAATAAAAGGCCTTTTCTCAATTCTAGATTTCATCTTTAAAAGTTGTATTAACTGTCACACCCAGAGAAATGCAGGACACAGGAGCAGGTGATGTTATTCCAAAGCTTTATTTAGGAGGAACAAGGTTGTCCAAAAACTCTCCAAGAGAGAACAAAAAGGATTATATATAAGTTATCAATAATAATATATACTTCTCCCAAAATGAGAGAAGTATATCTATGAAAAGTTATGAAAATAATAATCACGCCACTGAGGAGGAAAAACAAAGGCTTTGAAACTTTGAACTTTAAACTAATAATCACTCCTGCTGCGGAGGAAAACAAAAAACCTCTCCTGTAAAAATAGGAGGCACTAGGGTTTGAAACAAGAGATCACTCCACTCGGAGCAAAAAGCAATAACGCTATCAAACTTAAACTGGTCTTTATCAAGGCTATGATTATGAAAGTTATCCAAAAAACAAAACTCTCTTAGCGAGGAAATGGTCAGAACTATAGCATGGAACATGGACTTGGGTTATACAAAGGCAAGTGAAGCACGTTGGCGACAACAAATACGACACACTGGCACAAGACAAGGGGAGACGTCAACTCTTATACACACAAGGTTAACAGGGAACAGGTGGAATCATTCATGCGACAATCAGACTGGAACACAAGAGGAAGGGCAAGTGACCTGAAAACGAGAGGGGAGTTAAAGGACAAGACCGTTTTTTTTACATTGGGCCCTTGATTTCACATTATAACATGATGTTCTACTCACCCCTGCTTGTTGTTGGTAATTTGGAGCTGTTCCGAAGATATTCGAGAGGCGTCTGGCTGCTCTCTTGAGATATTCGGCCATGAAACGGTTTCCTATGGGCAATGTTATACAGGCACAAACTATGCTGTTTATAATTTATTAATTACGGTACACTAGCACTGATAACGTGGAGGTGCGTCGCTTACTTAAAAAAATCCGGGTTACTGTAACTTTGAATTTTTGTCGTAAAGTGGGTGTTACTGACGTCCTCCTCGTGCGCGGGCTGGAGTGACAGCCCACAGAACAGCAGCAGCTACCATTCATTCATACTGTCCGCTGGCTAGCTGCTAGTTTTACATGGAAGATGTCTAGTGCTACTACCACAGATGATCGCTCTCTCGAAATGGAAATGGAATTGGAAGATTCAGATTATGACATCGACGACTTTGAATATGATGGACGTCCATATCGCTTTGAGCCAGAGTATACGGATGCGGAGGTAATGGAAAGGAGGAAGCAGAGACAAGCTGAGGAACAATGGGACAGGGAAAGACAAACTGACGCGCGTGCACGACTAGAGGGTTCCTGGTGGTGTTTTTGTGGACATTGTACAGTTTTGGGAACAGAGGAGAAATGTATTTGTTGTTTTTGAGTGGGATTTACGGCCGCGAGAGGAACGCTTGGGGGATTCCAGTAATGCGTGTCTTTCAACTCTGAAGGATGTACGTGCCATGATGAACCACGGTGTCATAGAAACCTTTTTTCGTGTCCCAAAATGGAATTGGAAGACACAGCCAAAGCCAGGAGGAGCAAATGGACAACTGTCAGCGGAGTAAGTAGCCCAATAACAGCAGTATTTATTTATTTTGTTTGTTGTGTCTACACATTTATACTTTGCGAAAGCAAACCGTTATCCCACCAATATTTACTCTCCATTGTTGTGACCGTCTATAGGCAATGCAGACTCGTGGCATATCGAATTGTGTTGGAGTGGGCTCTAGCTGGGGATCGTCTCGGACCTGGTTACAGAAAGGTTATTCCTTGCTGCATTGTGACGACAATCAGAAACCAATATCCTTCCACAACCGGAGAGTATGCTGGATTCACAGAAGCAGAGATTCTGAACATCATCTGATAAACCTTCTAAATACATCCCATCTGCATTGTGATTTGTGATCATAAAAGTGGACATCATTTGTGATTCAGTCAGACATTTTGTATCATTATGAAGCATTGTAAATATATTTCAAACATTTCATGTGAATGTCATAGTTATTACTGTATACATTATTTCTGTTTTATATAAAGGAAAAAAAACAAGTATTGTTTTTATGTGAACTTTATTTGAAATGTCATTGGGGTCCATCATTCAGTAATAACAGCAAAGGGATTACTAAGAATTAGAGCGACTAGTAGGGCTTAGTTCTATGACTACCAAAACGACTGCTTCGTCTAGCCACTAAAAGACTTTTCTCAGGCCTCGACACTGGAGCGATGTTTTGTAGTAGTCTTCTGCGATGGGGTGTCTTGTAGCGCTCAGTGTATACAATGGAAGGGTCATCCCTCATCTCCAGCACACGCTCCATTAGGTCCTTCCTGAAGGCCTGTGTGGTCTTCTCGTAGATGGGCTTTGAAACCCAATCCCCGGATTGCCGTGATTACGGACACGCCCAACGTAGTTCACCTAGAGAATAAAGAGAAAAGTGTGTTGATGTTCTAGCACCTTATGCGATATGTATGCCATAGCCATTTCTTTACCGGTCCAGAAAATACATAATGAGGTGTTATTATTGTTGTGCTTGAAGGATCTCCAGACACATGGTTTAGCCACTACTATAAATATAAAACAAAAAACAAGAGAGCCTGTGGGTAGGCCACAGGACTGTAGTCCTAGGATGAACGGAGTAAATGAGAATATTCACACACACACACTATTGAAAAGGACAAATACAGTCAAGTAAGGAAGTGGTGCGCACATTCGAAATACTGGTGCCTGGTGGACAACTATGAGAATAAAGTTGCATGTCCGCACACTTGCTCCCATTTGGGAAAAAGGATAAAAAAGTGAAACAGGAACAAGTGTGCAGACATTTACCTTTATTTTCAAAGGACAAGAACAAAAATTGTAACCTTACCTTCTTTAGTGGTAGCCTGTTGTCTGCCAACATTTTCGTTATGATCCAGGACTGCCAACTGTGTGCGTGCTCGCATGGAATCGTACCCAAAATGTAGTTTCTTGGGAACATATTTCAGCATCACAGAATGAAACGCCTCCAGGGTTCCTGTTTTGATAAATGACAACAAAAACATGTACATTTTACTATGCATGTCCACAGTTTGCTCCATAGGGAACATCAAAGGCATTTTGAAGTGCAGTACTTGAAGTTGACGTGGATGGAACAGGGACCTAGTGCACAGCAAAACAATGTACATTTCATAAGACTAATAAAGGAATGTGAATTACTTACAGCAAATATCCTTTTTTCAAAATATGTAAATGTCTATAAAAAGTGTTTTTATGATGAACTTACCACTGTGTGAGACCAAGTCGGGGCCAAGGCATAATATTTCCCAGATAATGACCGTCTCGTGCGTGGAGATGTGCCTGTCTGATGTGGACTTGTCAATAGCACTGTCAGGGCAGATGCAAATGGACCCATTGAAGCTGATGGCCCCTCAACTGCTGTGGGCTGGGTTTTGATTGGCGTTGACTGCAGTTGTGCAGAAAAGTCTAGCTCTGGAAGTTCTGGAACATTGACTTCAGCACTGGCACTTCCCTACACAAAAGAAGGGGGATGGGGGGTTGGGAGAGTAACAGAAGTGAGTCACTGCACCAGTATAATTATTGCATAACATTACAGTACATTTAGCAGATGTTTTTGACCAAAGCGACTAACAAGGAGGACATTCAAGCAGGTAAAGACAGAGTGTGGGGTCAGTACAGAGTACAGCAGTATACAAGTAATGTAGAACAGATAGAGAGCAGATAAATAGTGGAGGAGGAAGTTCTCTCATAACAAAAAACTACTCACCTCTAATCATGGGTATTAACCTACACTGCATCCCACAGGTCCTCAACTATTTTCTGCTCTCTATCTGTTCTACATTACTAATTATCTGAAAAACCCTGCTCACATAATCACTTTTTTGTTACATCTATAACTTTTTGGTGCCAGCATATGAATACGCCGTAGTCAAAGTCACAAGTGTACTTTGTGTAGGCTGTAGTTTAGTATTGGTTAGCATATTTGTTTTCATGCAGTCTTATCGGATGTGTCTGATACCGCAGGACAAGGCAATATTAGAAGATTGAAGCTGGGTCTTTGCCGATTGCAATGTGTATTGCGCTCGCCGTTTCCCCAGACCTATATTAGCCTATCTGCACAATCGATAACATGTAAAGTGAATTCCGTTGTCAAGTAGGCAGCTCTTCGTTTTCACCACGTTACTGAATGGTTCAACTTGATCTACATTTATGCTTTGAACACGTCCCTAAGTAGTGTTTTTTAAAATAAAAGTTCTACATTCAAGCTTTGTGGGTTTAGTTCAGGCCACTGCACTGATCTAAGTGCGAGTGCTAGCTCCCATCAAAATGAGCACGTCTACACATTCAAACAGGTACATCTTACCTCCGTTTTCTGTGTGGGCTCCTCCGCGGCCATCGGCACAGCATTCTTTTTTATATGCTGGTGTTGAGACTTCTGTCCCTCTTTCTTTTCCTTTATTGGATTGAAGTCCTCTGGGGAGAAATGCGCACTGCACACCCGATGGTCCAAGCGTCGTAACCGTGGAACGGTGATGTTCGGGTCCATCTTCAGGGCAACGAGCCAGAGCTTCAAAATGTCACGATTACGGAGAGGAAGCTGGTGAAAACTGTAACTCGTCCAAGTTGACATTTTATTTTCGCATCCTGGATATGCGCACACTCGACCCATTGTAACCAAATAGAATTTTCACTAGTCTTCTCTCGGTTTCTTCTGAAGTTGCTGTACGAATTCAGGTTAGCTAGCCGAATGAATAAATAGGCAGCAGGTCTGTGGGCTGTCTGTGGTAGTAGCATGATGATGATGTCAGTAACACCCACTTTACAACAAATTCAAAATTACAGTAACCCGGATTTTTTTAAGTAAGCGACGCACCTCCACGTTATCAGTGCTAGTGTACAGTAATTAATTAATTATAAACAGCATAGTTTGTGCCTGTATAAACTTGCCCATAGGAAACCGTTTCATGGCCGAATATCTCAAGAGAGCAGCCAGACGCCTCTCGAATATCTTCGGAACAGCTCCAAATTACCAACAACAAGCAGGGGTGAGTAGAACATCATGTTATCATGTGAAATCAAGGGCCCAATGTCAAAAAAACGGTCTTGTCCTTTAATCTTTCAAAATAAAACAGGAAGTCACGAGACATGACATGGACATGAGACAAAAAACCCACTTGACCTCACTGCGGTGTGACAATTAACAATTTGATTTAAGTTTTCATCTCCATTAATGTGAGTCAAAATCCAAATGCCAATAATGTAAGCTTTTTTTTTCATGTCAAGTGCGATGCCTAACAAAATCTGGCGGTAAACCAATGCATTCTCGTACACAAATTTTCAAGTAATTGGTCATGCTTGGTTAACGGCCCTTCACATAAATTTTCAACACTGAGTCTCCCTCTACTGTCACTTTCCATTAAGGCCGGCGCACACCTTTACGATTCGTGTACGATTTTGTCGGCCCGATGACTTCGCATGGGAATCGTAAAAGGTGTGCGGTAGCAGCCGACAAACGATTTTGTCGTTTCATCGGATCAAATCAAACATGTTTGATATTTCCATACGGATTTTCCTTGTGCCGAATACAATCGTATGTGTGTGCGGTCTCTGTTCCGATGTCATCGCGCAGGATTATTTAAACAGCCAATGGGAATAGCGCACTTAGTCACGTTGGACGACTACGACACAAACATGGCCATTTTCAGTTTGAAAGTCACGTGATTTGTGAAATTGTGGCTTCCTATTTCGGTCAAAAATCGTAGGTTCGCAAGTGTTTGCGGTGGACGTGCGAGCGTGTCAAATATGGTCCGAATTGTTATGCCGATCACCCGACAAACGATGCAACGATGACATCGTAAAGGTGTGCGCCGGCCTTTACACATAGAACTGCTCTACAATTGCGTAAGGTTAGGGAGAAGGAGGGGTACTGTCACCTAATTCCCAAGCTGGATACTCATGTTGGAGACCTACCTGGGACTGCTGCTTTTCCACTTTCTTCTTTCAATTAATTAGATCTTTATATTTACTTTTCACTCCACTACCACCTGGTTACTCCTGTAAATTGGCAGATTCTGGTAATCTGTTTTTCTAAATCTGAGAAGTTTTTTTTTTAAATAAAAAATAATAAAAAAAGTGAGGACCATATAAGAGTGTGCGAGTGATTGGGTGCATGTGGCAGTGGTGTGAAAGCACTTTCAATGGTCAGCTAGACTATATTAATGCTAGATAAGTACAGTACCATTTGTCATTTTTAAATCTATGTCTATAACAAGAGTTTTTTCATCTTTGTGACAGCAGTGAAAAAGAAAGGTTTCTTGGGTCATGTGAGTCATTGAGTGACTTACCAGCTCTTTCTCGTTTGGGCAAGCAGACAATGAAATGATATGACTAACTGTCAACTTCCTACATATGATAAAATATCGCTGATATTAAAGTAATTCTTCAAGAAGATCTCTCATCATTTTCCTCTTGTTGATATCCACCACGTTTGTTTCCCACTTTCAAAGTTTGTTTCCAGTTAAAGCCGTAATAGTAGCTCATTGATTGTGCTACTGAATTACAGATACAAGCAACCTATACTGTTTCCATCTAGCAACACTATGCAGCTTAGTTTGTTTGCTTTAAACCAGATAGAAACCAACTTTTCCAGAGAAATCTTCAGATTTGTTTTGCTAGAGATTGTAAATTCAATTAATGATAGCCATCTCTACCTTCAAATCACTTGCCAAAGCTGCTCAAGAAATCCATCTAACAAGGTGTGGGAGTGTTCAACTCAAGCTTATTCTAAATAAGACTAAATGTACCCATGTTCCAACTCCCACTAATAGGGTTGTATTGAAGCAATATCAGGCAAATGATCAGTCAGATCACATTGCATCCCAAAAGGTTAACCTCACCGTTCCCCTTTAATCACTAAAATAAGATTTTTCTCTTTTCTTTGTTGTATTTGGAGCTGCGACATTTGACTCAAATAGGTCCTATAAAATTAGCTGAAAATACTATAATTTTATGAAGTGAACTTGTTGCCTCATAACTCAGAACTGCCTGAGTATCAAACATGGACAACTAATGTCAATCAATAGCCTATTTGGAAAAGCAAACAATTGATCTCTCAGGACAGTTCTACATAGAACCTCAGAACTTGTGTAGTTTCTTTCAGTAGAAATGACTTCACTTACATGTAGTTGGACAGGATGAGCATAGTGCGAATTACGGGGGGTTGACCCCCCAATCCCCCCTAAAAGAGATACAAATAACTGATTGGGGGGGTTGAAACATTTATCTTTCTTATCCATAATCATAAATATTACAATACACAGTATATTCCATATTCATGTCAGGAAAATGCTTGTAGTAAAAAATCAGACACCCCTGAAGCGGACTATACCATTTCATTGTCTGTCTGCCTTTCACTGGCAAAAAAAATTGTGCCAGAGTTCTGTGTTGCAAGTAGCTGTAGATGAATGTAAGAAGCTATCTAACTGGTTTATTACACTTAAGTTTCTCACTTTCAGAATTATATTGTGTCAGGTCACTTGAGATAAATGCTAACGTGCGTCTATGGCTTTCCATCGAAATGTAAAGTGTCATCATGTGAATGTTAGCTTACATGTTATTAAGTGTTAGCTTTGTGCCCTGTGCACGTCATTCTAGTAACCTGCAGGCGTGCACTGTGGTCAAGTTGTAAACAATGCCTAAAGCGTGCTGCGTTGCCAGGTTTGACAGTTGCCCCCTTTTCGAAACTATATTAATTTGAATTGACAGGAGAGATGTAATACAGATGTTTGTGTGTTTGTAGTGCTATTTGTGTATTTATTTGTGTATTAGCGTAGCACATCATATTATATTAAACTATTTTATAATATTGTTTAATTTTAATAGGCTTTTGAGTGGTGTTTTAGATTTTGATTGTAGCTTTTAAAATAGGCAACTCCTTGCTGTTTTTTTTTTCCTTTGAAAAATCAAACTTTGTGAGCTGTTTTCTGACCTTGAAAATAGTCCAATGGAAAAATAAATCCTTATTCTACAGGATCCATATGTTTATCACTCCTGAATTAGTTGAAACATAAGAATATCTATAGATTCTATAGATTATTTGGTCAGGTACAGGTCCACACTAGCATGTATGCTAACACATTTGCCTTCCTCTTGTAGCGATATTTGGCATATATATATATATATATATATATATATATCTTACGATCCTGGTATGTTGAATTAATGTTTCAATTAATAATCAGTCTCATATCTCGCTACTTTCGTGAATTCTCATTTGGTTGGACAGACATTACGTAAAGAAAGCATACAACACAACCTGTGATTATACATACATATATGTATGTATGATATGAACTATTTATTAAAACGATATGACCAAAGACATGAACCTTTAAAACAAACAGGAGATGCGTTGAAAATGGGTGATTATATACAACACTTAGTGAATGGAAAATAAAATATGGGGAATGGAGGGATACTGGATTTATTCAAATAGTTTAGGTTAGCTTACTATTTGAAGCTAAAGACTGACATCTTGGGTTCATTTATCATTCTAATAGTGAAAGTCTCGAGACACCCGTCCAACCGTCTGTAAGATGAAAAACAGGTCGACCTTACTTTACTGAAGTCCTGTTTAGTGAGCTCGGAACACAGCAGGTGGTGGCCACGCGGGGTTACGCTCTCAGGGCCTTCCTTGGTTATGGATCACTTCAGCGGACTTCTCAGCAGTTGCCTGGACGGTAACTTCTTTTTACCGGGAAACGGGAACGGGCTGGTATCGAGGACTTCGCTGTGCAGGATGATTAAACTCGTCCGAGTGTCAGCGTTGGTCGGTTGCTGATTACTCTGATGAAGTGAACTTACGTTCACAGAAGGTTAACAGAGGTTGCTTGGAGTTGGCTTTCTTGGTAGGAAAAACTGTGATGGCGTGCAACAGCAGAGGTTAAAACGTGCGACGTAAAAAGAACATGGATGACGATGGATGAACAAAAACACAGAAAGCGTGTATCTTCAGACTACTTCATTCTGTTTCTATCTTGGTTCGGGTCTTTCTTTCTCGTCTTTCTTTGAGTCCTTTGCATCTTCTTCCTCCCTCCTGTTGTCTTCTGCATCGCCCATCATCTCTGCATCATTCTATTGTCTTTCGGCTCTCTCCCTGTTTAAAGGGGGAGAGTCAGATAAGACAAGACCTGCATTTCCAGGGTAACTGGAAACTCTCAACTCGCTGAAACTCCTGATTTCCTCTCAAACTCTTGTGTGCTCTTCTCTTCTCTTCCTGGATCGTGGGTTCCGTGGTTTGACTCGCGGAGGCGGCGCATGACGTAAGCTTACGCTACTCTTTCAGCCAATGATATGCCTGAACTGTGGTGACGTCTACCTGGGTGTCTGTGTGAGGTGACCTGTTCAGTGTCTTTAAAGAGACTTCTGAGTAAAACAAAGAAACTCTTATTTCTCCATTAATTCCATCTCAAAGAACATTTGTCTCGATGATTCTGAAAACACCACAACTTGTTAAGATATGCAGATTAAAGATATAACATACTTATGATATAAGGACATCAAATAACACATTATGAGTTCTCAAAATTCAGATGAATATCTGTAAAGTTTTGACATATGAATAGCGAACCACACAATGTTAATTTTCTCTGTTAACAATGGAGATACCAAACGATAACAAATAGATACTGAAGGGACATCGTTAAAAGTTGTATTGTTGCATATATCTTGTCCAGTTTACTGACTCCGTGTGGTTTTAACTATTCAACACTACAGAACACTAGGGGGCAATGTGGTTCCATAGGCGGGTTGGTCATTTTCCAACAAGATTATTTCTTCGTCACACTTTAAGCCAGAATCATGCAAATTGTTTCTTTATGCATATTGTGACTTCGCTGGGAACCTGAAAGAACTTGTACAAAGTTATCAAACACATTTAATACAGTTTTAAGATTTAAGAAAGTGAGTCTTGGTAAAGTCTTATTTCAGTCTTATTTAGCCAGCTGGTCCCGTTATCTGGGGAAATGGGGGTAGAGTGTCAACTTCGATTTATTGGTCCAGATAAGATAGGTAAGTCTCCAAAAAGGGTTCTTTGTTCAATTGAGTTTATTCAAATTTATTGCAAGTGTCTGTTGCTAATTCCACTCCCAAAAGCTTTCAAAGGGCCGAAGGTCGTTGTAAATTAGGCAGTTTTCTGTCTCTCTCCTTTGTGTATAATTTAAGATCTGTTTTTTTTACCCAGGAAACATCCCCCACAGGAATGCTGGTATCTTCAGAGGCTGAAGGCCTCTTAATCCAACACTGGAACTGCTACACTCTTTTTGCTTGTTAATAGTGTGTTTGTTTCTGGTTCAGCATTGGGTAGATCTGCATTTGAGCAGTGTGTGCGTCTGATTTGCTGGCAGTTTGGATCTACAATACTTTGTTGGTGACTGCTGACTGTAAAAGTTGTTTGTGTGGTACATTGTGTGCCCAATGAACTATAAAATGATGTAAAATTTGTTTTATCATCATCTACAGACTCCAAGATACCATAAAGATTGTAAGACTTCTGTTAACTGAAGCACGCGCTGCTCTGGGTTCCCTTTAACACCCTGGAGAAAATGTTGACCCCCCCCCCCCACAAACACACACAATTGTCACTGTATAATTCCTGAGAATGAGTGTGGTTAAATATAAATTTCAATTTTGAATGTTCAAAAATAGTGCTTGTGTTTAATTTGTTAGTCAGCAGGAGCAGAAAGATATAGAAAGATATCTTAATCAGTCTCAGCAGCAGATGGTTCAAACACACAACTGTGCCATTCTCTAGAGTCAGCAAACTATGTCTCACAGCTCACCAAGAACAACAGCAGGAGTCATGGTGTGTGCTGCTGTGTTTTCACGCATGTGTGGTTCTTTGCGTGTGTGTGTGTGTGTGTGTGTGTGAGAGAGAGAGAGACCTTTATCCACAAGCCAAGCTGTTGGAAGGACTCCCTGTAGTTTGGGACATGTGTCCAATTCATATGACACATCATGTCTCAGGAGAGTCAGAGTGTGTGTGTGTGTGTGTGTTTACATGTGTGTGCCAGTCTACATGGCTGTGTGTTTCAGGACATGTCTGTGTTTATCTTTGATAAAAATGTACCACTGGTGTCATGTAGTTGACAGAAGTTTGAATTCCCACCCTCCCATTTTCTTAGTGTGTCTACACAAAGAGAATATGGGAACTGTTCAATATACTAAGAGGATCATCTTTCATAGCAAGATAAAGAGGAAGATCGTGGATCCAGGTCATACAAAGCGCAGATTTGTCTCCCGATGGTCTAAAAGACAGCTATAATACCCAGCGCTATACAAATAAACTGAATTGAATGGTGTTTCAACTTCCATAATCCTGTGTTACAAGACTTTACCTTTGGTAAATGACTTAATATAATTATCCATCCATCCATCCATTTTCTATACCTACTTAATCGACTTTAGTGCTGCGGGGGGGCCAGAACCTATCCCAGCTGTCATTGGGCAAGAGGCAGGGTACACCCTGGACAGGTCGCCAGTCCATCACTGGGCCACATCGGCAAACGAGACACACAACCATGCATGCTCACTCCCTCCTAGGGACGGACCATAATTATGTGTCTAGATTTTCCTTTGTACAAACACTGGGCTCTCAAATAATGTGTGTGAACATATCTGGTCATGCAACTCCTGGACACAAGATATCCATCTAAAATCCATTTAAAAGGCTGGAAGAGTAAAGAGATCTGATCATTTCCAATGATTTTTTTCAAGACCAGGCCTTGAGATTAAGCTTTTTTAGTCACTTCAGTGTAACTTGCCTTGTCACCAAACTAACTTGTTTGATATGACAAACAAGCAGATAAAAAAAAAATTAACAGGGATTTGGCCAATTATTTCCGGTCATTTATGTGATCAGAATGAGTTTTTGAGTATAATAAAATATGTGATTTTCAAGACTGACAAAACACTAAAAATGACAGAAAAGTAGGTTCTGTCTTCTCTCTTTTTCACTTCATGACCAAAATGGAATGACAAATATTACAGTGCACAGTTGCTGGAACTGGTGACCAACTCAAAACTGTTTTTATTTCGACAAAAATGCATTTATAAAACTTGACAAGATAGAAATAATTTCTATTTTCTATTTGCTATGAAAAGCAAAATTTGGATGTCCACAACATCAGTTACAGATGTCAGCAACATGGAGAGGAATTTTTACCTTGTTCAAACTTCAGTGAAAAGTGCTTGTTAGAATGCATGTTAGTATAAACCTTCAGTTAAAAAAAATGCAATTATGCTTGTTAAGTTGCTGTGAAATAGTAATCAATTAATTAAAAAATAATTGTATTTATTTATTAATTCAACAATCAATTTCATTTTCCATACCCACTTTATCCCATTCAGGGTGGCATGAGGGCTTGAGCCCATCCGAGCTGCCACTGGTGAAGAGGTAGGGTACACTCTGGACACCCTTCTTACGAGATGTTACCACTTGCATGGTAACGGCCACCATTTTAATTCATACTTTCACCTTTGGTTACACACACACTTCACACACAAGGAGGCATCTATGCATTCCTCATGGAGAATATCTACCTGTGTAGTATGTTGTAATAGCTTGTATGTTTTGTACATTGTTGGGAAAGTAGAATATATGTTTATTGGTTAAACTAAAATTGATTTTTAATCATTGATCCTAAGCATTAAAAAAAGATTGGAGTACTAATAAAATAATTTCTAATGATAATCATGTATTAATTGTTGGTTGTAAAGGTTATATCTATCTACTCTCAAGACTCCCACTGGTGTTTAGTTATTGTTACTTCATTTTTCAGGTGATGCCCTGTAATTAATGAGTTTCCTTAATTTGGATGATCTACAACATGATAGATAAAGATACATGATAAACAAAAGGTTTGAAATAGATTGTGAATGGTACTGACTAGTATTGCTTCCAGAGAAATGTTTACCAGATGTTTATTATTGAAAGGAATCTTCTAAACATGTTTAATCTCAACATAAAGCCATATGGTGACTTCCTTGAATTCCATCACTACTTGCTTTTTTGCTCAAGTTTAGAAATTTCGAAGAGTGAAAAAGAAAAATACATTCAAAACAATTTAAGACGATGAGTATCACTCGAGCAATGTGTCATAACTTCCTTAAGTAACAACCATCTTGTCTTTTAGTCCCAAAATAAAAATCATGAGTGAACTCTTTGCTGTTTAGAAGACAGCTTGGTTTCCCTACCTATTTGTAGAGATTTCAAATTTATTTTTTTTATTAAGAAAATATTAAGTTATTAGGACTGAAAATGTGTGATTCTGTTTATCAAAACTTTAGTAGATCCACATCTCAGACTTCACAAAGATTCAGAATTTCAGAGGGTTATGCCCTATCAGCATCATGTGGAGATGTATCCTGTTTAAGGCAGTTGGATCTCCCTCTTGACATTCTCTTGCAACTAACATGATTGAGCATGGTCATCAAATACATCATATGTATTCATTTTGTGGAGGATGTATCAAAAGGCATTTCATAAACTTTACAAGAACCAGATAATAAGTGTTATTTCCATGCTGTGTAACCTTTCTTTTTCCAGCAGAGATGCTCTGATTGTTTTGAAGTATTAATGCGGCTGCATTTGAAGCCTGGTGACAATTTCTTTATCTGATGAGTGGATTAAATTGTCGCCTGTGAGGCCTCTCTACCCCACAGAGAGTTTTAAAAAAAATGTTAATTCAAACTTCAGCAAAAAGTAGGTTTCTCGTTAAACGTTCTTTGTAATGACTTGTTCAACTATGACTTTGGCAGCTGAACTTTAGTTACAGTAATTCTTTATTCACTATATCATAGACAAATGGGCTAAAAAAATGTTTCTTCATCATTTGAAAAACGAGTTCAAAAAGTACCCCCTAATTCCAATAACTTAAATTTGATCTCATTCAAGAGTTTTCTGAATCATTCCATATTTTCCATTGACAGACAAACAGACTAACTTTGGCAAAGTGAGTCCTCATGGTCACATTTCAGTTTTTGCAGCAGCACTTCCATGTTTTAAGTATGTTATAATAACAACGTGTAAGAGCTATAAGCATGAGAACAGGCAGGTCAATCATATTTTGCACATTCATATTGTGGATATAATTGCCTCAGAGCACTGTGTGCTTTCTGGGGCTAAGCAGACTTTGGATATGAGCCACTGTTGACTCTGCTGGCAGTGCACAGGATAATATTCCTGTAGGATAATATTCCTGTAGGACAATCAGTTTAATAGTTCATCCACTTGCTCAGGAGACAATAGATCGTATCAGTTTCCATGCATTTCTCCCATTTCATTTGCAAAACATGGCACATATGCGCAGTTTCCACAAAAGTTAAAAAAAAATGTATCCAGGGGCCAGGGCTGGCGTTCAGGTACAACCTATGTGATGGAGGTTTTCAGTAAAAAGGACTTGACAGAACATTGCCGTGCAACTAAAAGCCTGTTCACATTTGTTGCCAACGATCCGATCACAAATGGACTGCATTAAGTATGCATGTATTCACACCTGGATTCATAATGTGTCCCCACATGTGTCCTGAGTTAGCCCTTGTGATTGTATCTCAGTGATTCTCTTTATTTGATGGATGCAAAGCATTTTACAGTTAGATGAATCCTGGTATGAATCAAATTTTCCAACAACGATGCCCTTTTTTTTTTTGTAACTAGGGTTCCAACAATCCGGTACGGTTCAATTTTTAATCCAAAGCCCTAAGAAATTATTTCAACACATTCCAACAGATTCCTTTAGCATCTAGGATGGACAAGGCAAACACATTACATGCCATACTATTAAGCTACAAGAGTCTTTGGAATATGCAGAACTACTCAGGTAATATATCCAAATACTAATTATCCATCTGCTAATTACCAAATATTGACAACCACTATCTTCTAGCATCTTAACCGAGCCAACCTTGTACCACAGGTGAAACCTCTTCTTTACCCTCTTCAGTTTGCTTATCCTGTCATATTCTTGTCATCTGCTGACTCTGTTGTGCTTAACCTGATAGTTGAGGCACTGTGAAGATCATGTTTTTAGATGTTCCTTCTTCCCAAGTGCTTTTGCAACACCTTCCAACTCTATATGTCCTCTATTTGTGCACATTGTGGAGTTCCCTGGCTGATGTTGTGGTAAGTAACACAGGAACACCAGCGTGGACTGTCCAATCTCTAATCCTTTTCACTTTGCACACCTCAGGCACATGGAGAATTTCTCAGATGACTCTGTGGCTGGAATACAGGGAACTGGTGGATAACTGCAGCAGGGATCATCGGCTCCTTCATGTCCACGTGACAAAGTAGTTGGTGACTAACATTAGGAGGGAAAAAATATGTTTAAAGCTGTTGAAACGTACTTCAATCCACCTCAGATTGGACTGGAAGACTAAAACCAATGCTATATATTTTCCATATTTTTTACTCTTTTTTTTTACACCTTTTATGGGCTGCACTGTGGTGTACAAAAGGGTTCCAGGTTCGATTCCCGACTGGGGCCTTTCTATGAGGAGATTGCATGTTCTCCCTGAGTATGTGTTGCACAATGGCTTCACCCCCGCCCCCCAACAATTTCTATCTATATTTGATCAAACCATGGGATTGATATACATAACACTAAAAACAAATAGTTATGTCAGTCCAATGAGATAAAATGGTTGAACAAATACAATAAACCCAAAACTGGCCCTGATGCTCCATGCACAGTTTTGGTCTGGTCTACAGAGAAAGATGAAGCCAGTAAATAATCACAAGGGATAGCATGCATATTCTTATGAACAAAAATTACAGTTTCTTAAAACATTTACAAACTATGGCTTTACTTGAATAAAATCCGGATCAATAACCACAGCGTCATCTGACATAAACCACAATTCTACTAACTGAAAGACAACATCTGTTTAGTGAATTCAGCTATATTGACATGCACTATAATTTCCAACATAAGAAGTTAGAATTTGCATAAATGTCTTGAATTTATTTTTTTCACACGGTCCACAGCGTGGGCATCATCAGATATCAGAAATACATCTGCCAATTATCCATCCATCCATACCGCTATACCGCTGAATCCGTCGGTCGGGTCGCGGGGGGGACTGGAGCCTATCCCAGCAGTCAATGGGCGAGAGGCGGGGTACACCCTGGACAGGCCGCCAGTCCATCACAGGGCCACACAGAGACAAACAACCACACACACACTCATACTCTCTCCTAAGGACAATTTAGAGATGCCAATTAACCTAACATGCATGTTTTTGGACAGTGGCAGGAAGCCGGAGTACCCGGAGAGAACCCACGCATACACGGGGAGAACATGCAGACTCCACACAGAAAGGCCCCAGCTGGGAGTTGAACCTGGAACCTTCTTGCTGTGAGGCGACGGTGCTAACCACCACACCACCGTGCAGCCCTCTGATTAATCTGCCAATTAATCAGTTTCAAATTCCATGTGTGTTTACTGGGATAAAGGAGAGTAGTCCAATAAAGTGGTAACATTAAGATAAAACCAACACAGGCTTGACTAAACTGCTTGATTTAAGCTTGAGATAACTGTGCATGATTATTGTTAGACTCTCGAGGTAAGGTCAACCAACAAAGATTACTCGAAGAAAAAGGTGCATGATAGTAACAAGGAAAAGGCTTTTCTCATATTGGCTAATGTTGAGATTCAGTAAGCCTTCATAAGGAGAGCGCTGAACAATAATTGTGTGAATGTGAGAAGAAGAAAAAAATGCATTCTATGGCCACTGGAAGACTGATTAAATTGGATAGTTTTCTTAAACAATCACATTATTCAGTTAATATTTTGTATAATTTATTCAATTATGTTGTTTTTTTATGTACCATTAAGACTTGTGGCAAAATATGATATGACTCATATGTTACCCATCTTAGATTAATCCAGATTAGTTGACAGGTTGTTGGATGGATTCTGGTAGGATGAAAAGAGAGGATGATCTTGCATTTCTTCTTCTAAAGTAATGCTTTTAAGACTCAGTTGTCCTGCAATTGAATGCACCTGAAAAACCTTTCACAAATAACTTTCAACTCTAGCGTGAAATAGGAAGGATTAGACAGGAATGTGATCTGACAGCAAAGTTAAAATTGAAAGCAATGTTATGGTATTAGGCAATAATTTCACACTCACTGGTGTTTGGCTGCATGTAGCTTCCGATGTGTCCTTTAATCTTTCAGTACATCACCTGCCAAATGTGTATACAAAACATATTGTAGGTGTATAAATTACACATTGTAATTTAATAAGAAAATAGTCATATTCAAACCGATGCATTTTCAATGTAAATCTGATTATCAGTCTGTATAATATATATATATTAGCCGAGGCTATTCAGTGACAGCACGGTAAGCCGGACAGCCTCTCCCATTCTCTGGCGAAATTGCTACATCTTTAACTCATTGGCTGCCAGCCATTTTCAGTTCAGAGCCACCCATACTGCCAAGTGTTTTTCAGTATTTTGACTGATTTTCCAAGACCCACAGAAAAGTGTGTCTTATGACTATGTACACACCGAAATTACCAAAAGAAAGAGTAGACTCTCTTCTTTGATCAGGAAAAAAAAGTTTGTTTCTACCATTTTCAGTCTTTTAGTAATAGACAGTAGAACATAGGTTGGTTTCACCAAAATCAGCTGTTTGACCCAAAAAACGGAGAAAACACACTTTTTCTTTTTTTGTGCAAAGTGGCACTGCTGCCACCTAGCGGGTAATTTTGCCAGTATATTCTCTGTTTAGTGTTTACAAGCCTAAGATTTAGTGACAAACTCCGCTAGATTGTCCCCCAGCCCGCTCCGTTAAAAAACGCAATTGACGTCTATAGACGTCTTTGGCAGTGAACGTTTTTTTTTTAAATTGACGTCTATAGACGTCAATGGCACCGAAAGAGTTAATGTTAAATTGACGATAAAACAGTTATTCACAAAACACAAGATATGCCCAATACTGCATTTACTTTCATAACTACAACATGTTGTCCTGTAGCGTAATGAAGTGATTTGTTCTGAAATCACCGCCGTTCACTGAGGAAATCATGTTATGAAGCCGCCACTAACAGCCGGGCTTCCGAGCTGAGGGCTGCCCGGCTTCGAGGAGGGGGCGGGAGAGTCAAGTTTTTTTCTACAATTCTAGGTCATCATTGGCTAAATCGACAAAAACTCATCACTTCCGAGGCTGCTCGGCGTCTCTGGGGGTAGATTAGACGTGGGCGTGTCAATATGAGGGGCTGTGTCGTGATGATTGGAGTTAGTGTTTGTCCATCATGACAGATGTTGTGGCAGCTGAATTTTTAAGCGGGGAGAAGCACGCTGGAACTTCAGTCCCAAAGCGGATACGAAAGAGACTGGTTGTCTGTGAAAGTGCTGTCGGAGTTTCACTCATTTCCCATCGTTTCCATTTCCATCCTCACACACATACACTTTTGTAAATATTACACTGTAAATAAGAAACACATCCTTGTTGTTTAGAAGTTTTGTCAATCATATTCCTGTTGTGCATTTGTTTGTCGTGTTAGCTAGTAGTTTTTTCACAATGGTGACTATGCTCGCAGCTAAGCAGTTAGCAACACCAAATGTAGTTGACATGCTTTTAGCCAAGCGTTTTGATAGTCTGTCATACGCGTAATATGGGCTTCCCCTGTTTTAAAAGTCAGCAGCCGCCACTGATATATATATATATATATATTTATATATATGGTTTGTTTTCACAGTTTAAAGTTTAGGCCTATTCCAGCTTTTGTTCTTAAAATGCTACTGCTACACTGAAGCTAATGTGCATCCCCAGTTACTCCCACAGTCATTGGAAATGTTCCTTTCCTTGAAGTAAAGGACTGGAAACAAATCTGTGTCAAGTCAAGGTTCAGTCTTTGGTCTAAATTCCTTTTACTCTCTAGAAAAAAGATAATGGTCGGCTCGTCTGGTCCTGTTGGAGTTATCGCTCAAGCTAATTTCAGGTCATCTCTCGGTGGATTTTCAGCCGCAAACTTGCCTTGGCTTTGCTACAACAAAGAGAAACAAAGAGGGATCGGGGCCAGTGGCATTCCGAAATGATTCTGTAGACTGTGAGAGCAAGTTGAGTAGATGTTAGCAGCCCTTGTCCCACCTCATGGAGCGAGGCATGGAGAAGGGGAAGGGGCTGCGTGACCTCTGTCCTCAGCAGAGGTCTGGCAGAATGAGAGGGTGGGCAAGCAGTCTTAGTGGGTTTTACTGAGTGGATCATTACAGCTCATGAAGCTCCAATCTGTCTGTCCATCTCTTGCTCCAATTTGCCATCACTCATGAACAAGATCCGCGGATACTTAAACTCCTCCGCCTGGGACAGGGACTCATCCCTGAACCGTAGAGAGCATTCCACCTTCTTCCGGTTGAGAACCACAGCCTTGGATTTGGAAGAGCTGACTTTTATCCTAGCCATTTCACATTCAGGTATGAACTGTTCCCTTCTGTGCTGAAGGTCTGGGCTTGAAGAAGCCAACAGAACCACATCATCCACAAAAAGCAGAGATGCAACCCTGAGGTTCCCAAACCAAGATGCATTCCTCACCACAACTACACCTTGAGTTCTTGCCCATGAAAATCACAAACAGGATTGGTGGAAAGAGGCAGCCTTGGCAGAGTCTAAAACGAACTGTAGATGAGTTCAACTTAGAGCCAAGAATGCAGACAACAGCTCTTGCTTTGCTTATAGGGACCGGATGGCTCGTAAAGCAATTCTGGTACCCCATACTCCCTCAGCATCCCCGACAGAATCTCTTTGGGATACATGGTTGTAAACCTTTTCCGAATCTACAAAACATACTATCCCCTCAGTTGCTCTGCAAGGGTATTGATCCGGTCCACTCTTCCACAATCTGGATGAAAACCACATTGCTCCTCCTGAATCCGAGGTCAAACAATCGGCCACAGCCTCCTCTCCATCACCCTGAAGTAAACTTTGCTGGGCAGGCTGAGTAGTGTGAGCCCCCTGTAGTTGGAACACACTCTCCAGTCCCCCTTTCTTAAAAATGGGAACCACCATCCCAGGAAATCTGGCACAACTCCAGATGCGTTGTGCCAGATTTCCATGTGATATTGAAGAAGCATGTTTGCCTCACCATGTCCATAACCTTTAGAATCTCAAGGTGAATCTTATCTGCCTACTTTTCCTAATTTTTTTCAGGTTATGAAAAAGGTAATCCCACTCTACTCTATACAGTTCCATTTCAGTATTAAGTGATATACCTCTGAAGAAGGGGTGTAAGATTTTGGATTCTGTTAATCAGGCGTCTCAGATTGAAATAAGGCTGTCTGCCCTGAACAAATCCAGTCTGGTCATCAGAAATAATATGACGAAGGACGCTTGAGGGGAAGTGCAAGGACTTTATTTTACCATTGCAGTTAATCAGACTAATTGGTCTATGGGACGAGGAGTCAAGTGGGTCTTTTTTTTCTTACAATATTGTAAAGCGTGTGTCTAACAGTAGTGTAATAGATGCCTGCTGGACTGTTTGTGGGAGAATGTTACTTTCTACCACCTCTATATAAACTGACAAAGAAGAGGACCAATTGATCTTGAATTATTTTCATATAGAATTCAGTAGGGACCCATCAGAGTCTGGGGCGTTTCCACTCTGAAGGTCCATTGTTGCATTGACAATTTGTTCTAATGTTTGATGATCTTGACTTAATGAGCCATCAGATAATCTAATCTGTGAGCTTTTTGATGAAGTTGACTGTCCCATAATTTAGAGAGTTTATCCTCTTCTTCAGAAAATTGACTGCAGGACTTCAAGATTAGCCTCTCCGCCTTGGAAGTGGCTATAAAATCAGCTTTAGTCTGTAAACCTATTCTCTGTTTAACCAAATCAGGGGTCAGAGAAGTGGATATAAGACTATCTGCTGTCTTGACCCTGGAAGACACTTTCCTAGTGTGTGCAGTGTAAGCGATTATCTATCCTACAAGATAAGCCTTGAGAGCTTCCCATATAGTTAAGGCAGGCATTTCATCAGTGCAGTGCATAGATATCGATTTGTATTCAAATAACTATCCAGATTAGGAATAAAATGCAACATCCTTTTGAAAAAATAATCATCATCAAAGTTGGGGGCATAAATAGTAACATAGAGTTGAAAATGGTGTCCTTCAACCATTGCATATCTGCCATTCAGATCAGAAATCATGTTTGATGTGCTAAATTGAACATTTCTATTGATAAGAATATTTGCTCCTCTTCCTTTGCAATCAAAAGGTATTGGAATGAAACATCTACCCCACTCAGTCTTTATGAATCCTATATTGGTGTGTATTACAAAGGTTGGTTTCCTGTTTCATTGCTATGCTAACACCAAGATGTTGTAAGAGGAAGAGAACCTTTTGTCTCTTAACCCCATGACTGAGACCCTTTGAATTTAAACTTATATTTTCAAAGACCCACTTTCCATTAGAACTGACTAAAATACAACAGTGTTTAACCTATGTGACCAAGAGTAGGCCTATTGTAGAATGCACAAAACAAATAAGAGACACAGACAAAACAAGTATATTTAACATATAATGAACCCAATGCGCAAACAACTCGAAAAGTAGATTAGTGAGGAACTCCGTTGATCGTAGTCCCTCTGTGTTTCCTTTTATCCCCACAATACGAATGTTCTGCTGTCTTGTGTCACCTTCTCGGTATTTTCCTTAGCTTGGGAGGCTTGAGATTGCTCCGTATCATTCAATCTTTTATCAAGCTAACTCAGTCCATCCTCCACACTTGCAATTTTTGGTCAAATACACGAGTGTAAAGAAGCAATAGATGGCCAATTTTCCTCTCAAAATGAGTCGATTGAGGCTTGTATAGCACCAACTGACTTGGCTAACGCTTCCACGCTTTTGGCTTTAGCATCCACTTCTGAGTTGGACACAGAGTGTGAAGTAGTGTTTCTAAACATCTTACTGTCTCCGTTTATGCCATGCAGTAAATAATAGCAACAAATCACTTAATATGCAATGTGTCAAAGTTGAAGAAGTAATGAGGTTTGCAATACATTCATTTTAAAAGGATTTTGCAGGAGCTGTGGTTGAAGAGTCTACTCCCCTGACCTGTTCAGGGATTATTCCTACATGACTGCTTTTATCATGACAAAAAGAAATACTATGCATAGTATTGCTGTGCTGAAGGAATTTCTTATACATTTACAGATTTTTCTTGAGATGAAACATTAGTAATAATACATGAAATTGTTATTACTTCTTTTATCTATGAATATGCATAACAATTATGTTTGAATGCAATGACCCAAACTTAATTGTTTTCTTAAGCTGGTACTGGATGAAGGATGAGTTTATGTGTCCATGTGATGACAGAAAGATACCAGATACCATTGTGACACGTTGTAAGCTTATTTCAATATTGTATTTATCTATCAAAATGAAATATTCCTGGTTTTCAGTAGTGAACCCTCAGTCAACAAAACCAAAAAAGAAGGAGAATTGGCTGACCTGGGATAATACACTTTTTTTGTGGTGGGTTGCCTATCTGATTTCCATTCATGAATTTTGAAGAGAGTTTTGATGTTATGAGTTTTGAGTGTGGAGGCCAGTGGGGAGCTTTTATAAGATCAAATTAAAGATGTCAAGCTATTTCTGACCTAATGTGGCTGTGGGTCATTGCAGGTAATGAGGTGTGTGACCTGAGCTCCACAATGGTGCTTAACACTCAGCGCAACAGCGTCAAGGTCTGTAAGGGATCTATTTTGTTGAAGTTACCCTGAAAAAAGACATCTATATCAATAAACCATAGAGCCTTTAAGCCAAGAGAAACCATCTGAGTCTCATTAACCGATTAAGAGGATCGGTCGTAATATCATCATCCAAATTACAAATTGTAACTGAATAAATGCTTCTAAGTAAATAAACCCTTTGAATCAGTCCATGCAGTCTGTGCTGAAATGAGAACGGTTGGTTAAAAAAATAGCCAATTTTTCACCTTATCAGCACCGTGTTGCGAGGAATACAATGGTATGTGTTAGCTATCTGACTGGTGGGACTGCTGTAAAATAACAGTGGGTTGGCTATAATATTACAAAGAGATATGAATCTAAAATGACAGCTAAATTGAAAATTCAGATATGATCCTTAAATGGGTGGGTCGTGTAATCACACGTTGTATTATACACAACTTCTGCCTTCTGTGGGTCCCACATGCTACCTGCATGCTTTTCAGTAAGTTTTACCTGAAGAACGACTTTGAGCAAGTGACAGACCAGTATCAGCATCAACTTTTCTATCTTTATATGATGAGTAATTAAAATGTTTTGGGCTGTTGGGCCAGATGGCATGGCAGCTGCTCTTAAAAAAAATCCCATAATTAGGGAAAACAAACTCTGGGAAAACTGAATAAGTCGTTATGCACATTTAACGAAAATCAACATAATGGCTGTTTTTGTTTGTGAATCCTACTGCAAACGGGTCACTGGACCTTAGCTTGCGGGGTTTTTTCTCACGTAATTGTGTTTTTTTGTGTTTGGTTGTTGGCAGTTCAGTTTGTTGTCAGGATCATATGGCTTTTGTGATACTATGACAATTAAGCAGGAGAATTTGTATTTTTGCTGTATTGTGTTCAGCTGCACTCTGCAAAGAACTGAATTGTTCATTTTTGTTGTTGGACAACTACATGAGTGGACAGCACTAAACTTCTTCTTTTGTCCACAAAATCCAGCTGCTTTCCATCACACTCATAGCTCTTACATATTTCCGGTTAATTGATGGAGGTTGAGAACAGGGAACTGGTTGACGTGGGAACAATCACCTCATCTTGAATGTAAAACAAGGGAAATATTATAATCGTGTAATGTTGGCAGACCAAGGTCAAAGTCAAATTTATTTATAAAGCACATTTAAAAGCAACAAAAGTTGACCAAAGTATTCTACAGATTAAAATATCAAAACAGTAAAAAAAAAAAAAGGCTCCATAAAACAAATGCCACGAAACACAATTAAAATTGTATATAGTTGTGTATAATGCCAAGAGGTCTTAAAGCTCATCTTAAGTTGAAGATGAGCTTTAAAGGAACATTCCACCAGTGGAGACATGAATATGTATTGAAAGTGGGCCATATATGTAGTAGAATAGTAGCATAAATTTTTTATTTGGTGCCTTCTTGACCGAGAAAAGGCAGAAAAGGACTTTTTTGTGCTTGTGGATTAAAGACAACAATCCCTATAGTGCATTGCAATGCTCAAGATCCGCAGGCCACTCCCCCGAGAGTGTACGAGCTCCACCCGACTCTACGCTACCTGGAAATCATGTCACTGCCTTACCTGTTTGCACTTCCATCGAGCACCTTACTGTATACTCAATCACAGGGTCAATACCTCCTTTTTTATAGTGTGGATAATGTTGTTTGTGTGTATTTATGTTCATGACAATTCTTATTTTGTGAATTAAAAAACAAAATGTCACTCCTTCTCTCCTGTCTGCCTTCAACAAAGTTTAGAATAGCATCATAAACTTGGAAGGAGGTAACTGATTTGCAACAAACTTATAATGCAATGTATACTTGTAATGCTTCATAATTTATAGTAATTATAGGTAGGCTATGATCACAATTCTGTCGTTTTGTCATCTGAGGTAACAGTAGCTAGGTAGTTTCCAGTTCTGAAATGTTGGTCGTTCAATAACTCGAATACACTTGGAGCAACATTACTAAGAAAGAACCACAACAACGTACATTTTAACCATTTAATTAAACAACTATACAAACAATACAACTGTTGAATGAATATAAAACAAGGAAACTATAGCTCCTCCTGAGCGTCCTCCACTTGCCCGCAGTACTGGCCATCTGGAGCTGGGTAGTTCTGGCGGATAGCCTGCACGACACGACACCCTCTGCCCAATCTCTCTCCTTGCAGGACCCACTCAAGAAAGTGCCGGTAGGCTGTTAGTAGTGATGTTACCTCCAACACCGAAGCTCCGAAGCACGCTTCAAACTCGACAGGGTAGTTATGGTGAAGCAGTGGGCCGGAGCTTGCTTCATGTGACGTCACTGATGACGTTTGAACCACTTTACTGCTTCATTCAGACCGAGTCAGCTGACTGCTTCGAGTTGATGTGCGGAGCTTTGAACATTTTCCGCGATTCAGTGTATTCAAGATGGCTGAAGCCCCGGTTCATGTCCCCGTTCTACACGTATTATACGTTACGAACAGCTCTCATTTTTTGATATTCGGAGTTTTGGATTATTCTCTCATGGAGAATAATCGAGGAAGCGTTCTAAAGTGTGGGAATATTTTGAGCCAAACAGTTCCTTGTCACACCAGCCTCCTCTGTTCCCTGTGACAGAGTATTTTCCAAAGCTGGAGAAATTGACAAAAAAAAAAAAGAAACCGTTTGAGTCCTTCTACTGTGCAAAAACTACTTTTCTTGAATTAAAACACCTGAAGTAACACAAGCACCCTCTTTATTACACCAAGCACACTCCCAAAGAAAATATGAATGACAAACCAAACATTTTCACATTGTTTTTAAATTATTATTCCATCCATCCATCCATCCATCCATCCATCCATCATCTTCCGCTAGTCCGGGGATCGGGTCGCGGGGGCAGCAGCTTAAGCAAAGAGACCCAGACGTCCCTGTCCCCGGCCACTTCCTCCAGCTCTTCTGGGGGGACCCCGAGGCGTTCCCCCGCCAGAGATCCAACGTGTCCGGGGTCTTCCCCGGGGCCTCCTCCCAGTGGGACGGGGCGGGAACACCTCACCAGGGAGACGTCCAGGAGGCATCCTAACCAGATGCCCGAGCCACCTCATCTGACTCCTCTCGATGCGGAGAAGCAGCGGTTCTAAAATCGAGAGCTTTGCCTTCTGGCTCAGCTCCTTCACCATGCCGGTGCATAGCCCGCAGCACTGCTGATGGCGCACCGATCCGCCCGTCAACCTCCCACTCCATTCGTCCCTCACTCGTGAACAAGACCCAGAGTTACTTAAACTCCTCCACTTGGGGAAGGATCTCATTCCCGACCCGGAGAGGGCAAATTATTATTTCATGGGTAAATTAATCAATCTTTAATGAGGTACTAAAAACCTATGTACAAACCTACAAAATATATACAACACACATACATACATAAGTTTTATTATAATGTTATTATATGCATCACATTCGCAGGGCTTCATATGGAGCAACAATCGCTACGCCAGTAGATGTCACCCAAGGGAATTGAATGAAGCTTCGGGTAGTGAACCACTTTATGACACAATGGTTCAAAATGATTCAATGCTTCAAAAAGCCTCGTTTTGCCATCACTAGCTGTTAGACAAAACACTGATCACAAAGTGAGTGATGGCATTTGAGCCTAGCGTGCCACAGTAGCTTGCATAACTGCAAGCTATTTGTGCAATGAACATGCCACATTAGCGTGTTAGCAAGAGTGCTCCTTGACATAGTAACAAAGAAAACAAACTTACTTTACAGAAAGACGTCCATTTGGCCCTGTAGGCTTTGGCTGTTGTTTCCAGTTGACTTGAGGTATTCTAAAGTAGGTCTTCAGAACGCCACCAATTCGCCCCAGCTCGATATCTTCTTCAAAATCCCAGTCCAGTCCTCCGTGTTAGCTGCCTGAAGCTCTCTCTCTCTCTATTTCGTTTTTTTTATTGGCGGTTGGCAAACAACATAAAGCAGCATTACCGCCACCAACTGGTAAGGAGTGTGGATCTCATGACAATTATATATACCTATATCTATATATAGTTAGCTACAGCTCTCTGCCAGTCTAAAGCACTGGCACTGATCTGTGATAGGTCTGATAGCGCATTAGGTCCAACCCCCCTATGGGCGGTGTTGAAGGGTGGGAACTAGCGCTTGTAGTCTCAACAGAAATCCACCCCTCTTACACTTCCTCCTACAATGACGCAAAAAGACGATTTTTGCGTCATTGTAGGAGGAAGTGTAAAGAGGTGAATACAGATTTCTCCCGTCTCAGGGGGAAATGAGAGAGTGTTGCATGACCATTCAAAAGTATGACTGGGTTTCTAACAATGCAAAGCCTAATGGGTGGAGTGTCCCTTTAAGACCAAATGAGACCAGGAATAAGCCAAACACTTTTTCCACCCTGGAACAAGAGGTGGAGATGGTGGATGACCACATATACGTGGGTGTTCATATGGCAAATAGACTTAACTAGAAATGCAAGGTTTTCTAGAGGAAAAAGCAGACTCTACTTTTGAGGAAGCTTAGGTCCATCAACGTCTGCACCAATATGTGGCACATCTTCAATAAGTCTGTGGTGAAGAATGCAATCTTCTTTCCAGATATTTATTGAAGCAACAGCATCAGAGCCAGGAAGTCAAAGACTCAGACAGTTTTATTGTCATTCAAAACCACGGCATGGTAGAATGAAATACAGTTTCTCAGGTCTCGTTTAGCATAAAATATTAAAGGAGAACTGCGGTATTTTCAACATTAAGCCTATTTTATGAGTCGTCTGCAATGTTTTAGAACCCCCCGCACCGTTTTTTTTTTATTTTACTGCTGTCTCCGGTATTTGCCTAATTGGTATTCTTCTCAACCTGCTTCAGAATAGCAAGTCATGTGCATGTCCTACAAGGTCCGTAAAAGCACCATAAACGTCCGTTTTCAAAATCATCAACTCACCGGAGTGGTTACTGGTGTGCACTGGTAATCCATATCAAATTTCGTTGCGAAAAGTTGCTTCTGTCGTGTTTAATTTGACATTTTGTAAATCCCATTGAGTTCTATGGAAGACTGGATGTTCGTTGGTATTACTCCGCCATCTAGTGGTGTGGAGTATAGCAAGTCAGATTCAACTGCTGAGCGGAAGTTTATCCACGGCTGTGAGGTGGCTAAGAAAATAGTTCGAGCATGAACGAGCTGCCAAATAAAACAAGAAATATATATATTAAAAAAAATATATATATGAATATATTTTTACTTAAAAAATACTGTATATATATAAATAAAAGACGTAAGTAACCTAAATAAATAAAACTAATGACAAGATTGCCCAACGCACAGCTGCAGCAAAAAAAAATACCAGAATGAGAGCAGCAATTTGACAAAGTGACATGGTGCATTTTTAGTGTAATGTAGGGGTAAGTAAAATGTTTAGAAAATGGGCGGAGCAATTCAGCAGTCTGACAGCCGCCGGGTAGAAGCTGTTTTTCAGTCTGGATGTCCAGCTTGAATGCTGCGCAGCCTCCTTCCAAAAGTCATGGGGGTGAACAGTTCGTGTGCAGGATGAGGGGGATCATAATGGCTGGATCGTGTAGTGGTAAGATTGCCACCTTTCATGTAGGTGATCTGGGTTCAAATCCCCTGCATGTACTACCTCCAGTAGGGGTCCTTAGGCAAGACCCCCTTTCCCTACCTGCCTACCTGTATGTCGCTTTGGATAAAAGTGTCTGCCAAATGCATAAAAACATCATGGAGGATAGAGAAAGCTCTTTCCTTGCATCTGGTGGTGTAGATATCCCCGATGGTCATCTGTGCTGCTTTTACCATCCTCTGCAGCACCTTCTTCTCTGCCACAGTGCAGCTGGCATACCACACAGTCAGGCAGGATGTTAGCAACACAGCGCTAGGAGGCCTTGAGGACAGCAGGATCAAATCCGGCCCTCCTCAGCTTCCTCAGGAAGTATAGGCGCTGGTGGGCCTTCTTAATGACAGCCGTGGTGTTGGAGCGCCAGGTGGGGAGTTCGGTCAGATGCACCCGAGGTACTTGACAAAGCATACTGTCTCCACAGCTGCTCCATTTATGCAGAGGGGGTGGGGGGTGAGTGGTGACAGACCTACGGAAATCCACCACCATCTCCTTGGTCTTCTGGATATTGAGGGTGAGATTGTTGTCCCCGCACCACCCTGTCAGCTCCTCCACCTTCCGTCTATACTCAGATTCATCTCCCTGGGTGATACGTCCTACCTCATCTGCAAACTTCACCACCAGGTTATTCTTGTAGTGGGCTCTGCAGTCAGATGTCATAGGTGTGAAGAGCAGTGGGCTGAGCACACAGCCCTGTGAGGAGCCAGAGTTCAGGATGATGGTGGAGGATGTGCAGTTGTTTATCATGACTCTGTGGTCTGCAGGTGAGGACATCCAGGACCCAGTTGCATAGAGATGAGGAGGCTCCTAGAGTTTATTATGTGGCAGATCTGACTGCCAGACAGTATGTCAGGATGGGGAAATATGTTTCTGGAACACTGGAATGTAGTACTGGTGCTCCGCAGGGTACTGTTTTGGCTCCTTTTCTTTTCACCCTGTACACATCGGACATCAAGTACAACTCAGAGTCCTGCCACATACAGAAGTATTCTGATGATACGGCTGTCGTGGCATGTGTGCGCGGTGGACAGGAGAAGGAGTACAGGGACCTTGTGGAGTCCTTCTATGGCTGTACCAAAAAGAACAGTTTGCTCCTGAACACCACCAAGACCAAAGAGCTTGTGGTGGACTTCAGGAGATCTAAAACTCCATACGAGTCAGTCTGCATTGATGGAGGGGAGATAGAGACTGTTCAGACCTGCAAATACCTGGAGGTGGTGCTGGATAATAAACTGGAGTGGTCTGCCAACATAGACGCAGTGTACAGGAGGGGCCAGAGCCGTCTCTTCCTCCTGAGACGGCTCAGGTCCTTCAATGTCTGCAGTGATATGATGTGCATGTTTTATCACACTATCATTGAGAGTGCACTGTTCTATGCTGTTGTTTGCTGGGGGAGTTGCACTGCAGACAAAAACTGTAGGACAAACTGGTAAAAAAGGCTGATTCTGTTGTAGGCAGAAGGCTGGACCCTCTCGGTGCTGTGGTGGAGAAACGGATGAGGAGGAAATTGTATTCTGTTTTAGAGAACAATAAACGTCCTCTCCACAGCATCCTGGCAGGACAGAGGAGCAGCTGCAGTGAGAGGCTCATCTCTCTGCGCTGCAGGACTGAGAGGTTCAGAAGGTCCTTTGTTCCCACAGCCATAAGGCTTTATAACAGTGAGTGATGACATGTTCTTCTCAAATTTATTTATTTATGTATTCATTTATTATTGTTGTTATACCAATAAGACAAGTATTATAAATATACATACATTTTTTAATTTCCCCCACTGGGGCATGTCATGTTTTTTTCAGATTTGTCTGACCCACACGCAGAGAACTTTCAGGAGACCAAAGAATGTTTTTAGGAGGTTTTTGTACAAATAGAGGTGAGCTTAGTTGCGTCAATCTGTCAAGGTTTTCTTGGTCTGGAATCCGGACGGTAACTGGAACTCTGAAGGAAACACAGGTTAGTATGAGTTTTGAGGTTGGATGTAGATCAGCTGTTTAACGTTCAGCTTACAGGAATCTCTGTGAATTGCGCCTGGGAAGTTGCTGGAGTGATCCAGGAGGTGCGAGGGTTTCTGGTGACCTTTGGCGTCTTTTCCCAAGGGAAAGAGCTGACAGGGTTCGGCCTAAGCCACGGAGCAAAGATAGGAGACAGAAGCTGCCAGTCAGGGACTTGAACAGGGTTTCAACGGGACCTCTGGTAAGTAGTCTTCACCGCACTCGTGGCCAGGCAGGATCAGGCTTGGTACGGGACTTTCCTTGAAGGCAAAACACACTGGTAAGTACAAGAATTTTCACAGGAATTACAAGGACTTGAACTTGGAGGCTTGAAGTTTACCACGAATGGCTAACACTCAGGCGCTGAAGGAGCGTGCTCCTTATATGCTCCTACCCAGATGAGGGGTAATGGATGACAGGTGCGTGTAATTTGATGGACGGCTCAGCCCACCGTACTCCCTGGCGCCATCTGCTGAAAGAAAAGGTTGAACCACACATGCCCAACAAGGGATGAATAAATTATTTTTCCATTTCTATTTCTTTCTTCTTCTATATTTTCAACATTTCCCTATTGCCAAAAACAGTCATTATCAGGCCTCTCCGGTGCTTGACAATAACCTCACCCAACAATCATTTGAAGCAGGTGTGCTGGCAAATAGAAACATCTAAAATTTGCAAGGCCCATGGCCCTTGATTAGACAACATTTCTCTACATGCTCACATAATTTTGTACACATGTGGAAATGAATAGCTGCATTTGTAAACGTTTTTGGATGATGGTATGTTGTTAATGGGGATTCATTAAACCACCAGACAGACATTCTGTCATCTTTTATGAGCTTTCTGAAATGAGCTGTATGGAAAGTTAGATGTTGCATTTGCAAATCAATTTATTTCATACACGTAAGAGGTGTGGATAAAATGAGTGGCAAATTTGAGCCACATTTTCATGTGATTAAATTTGGTTCACAATATTTCAACAACAAATTTTTTAACACCTGGCAAATTACACAATTTTTTTTTCAAAAGTTGATTAATTCTAAAGCAGCTGCAGACGCAAATTAGTTTAAACATTAATTAAGTCACAATTGTTTGTATAGTTTACTGATTATTCTGCTTTCTTAAGATAAAGTGCTTCATATAATTTGTATTGAATTGATTTTCATTTGTATGAAATTTAAATGTATTCTCATTCCCACCTTGTCACACACTGCCGCTTGCTCAAGAGCCCCTCATATAAGTTTTAAATGTATGGGGTACCCCTTTTTCATCAATTTCCAATGAAAAGGGTTGTTCTGCAACTGTATATTGCCAGTAATCCTTCTGTGGTGATGCACTGGCTTCTTCAATATGAAGTAGCGACATGCTAATGTCATTCTACAGCACTGAGTTATGAAACGCATACAGAGAATAAGAGGGCCAGAACGGAGCAGGGGGACACACACTTGACTTCCAAATGTGTAATTTGTGTTCAAGTCCAACCTTGAGACTGCTGTTTTGCCCTCCTTTTTTGTCTTTCTTTTTGCTAACGGTTCAATTCGCAAACATTCAATTTCACTGCTGTAAAAACAATTCATGTTGAAGCATAATGCTACTGAAGTACAAAGAAACAGAAGCTGGTGCATTAGCTGATTCAAAGACATGACGTTCAAAGAGATCCATTTTCTTTTTCTTTCGAAGTTGTGGAAAATACTTAGATGTAGTGCCTTTCCTGCAGAAGACAGCATTAAAGACTGCTCTCACTTTGGTAAATTAAGGAGGAATTATGACAAGAGAGCCAAATTAGCAGCTATTAAAAACGAGGATCTAAAACAATAAAACTCAAACTTATATTGGTTCAAACAAACGCTATGTTGCAAACTTGCATTGGTTAACTTTAGCATCAATATTTTTTTTATTTTTTGGGTGTATATTTTCACAACCAAAGAGCATCAGTGTTGAAAAGGTAGGAAGCAGCCACAAATCAGCGAATGATTTTACAATGGCTGTGCACTACCAACACAACGCTGTAAATACCTGTCTGATGTCGTAACAAAGCCATGTAAAAATTCTTAACTTTGCTTGAGCTGGTATGAGCATATGAGCTCTGAGTTCTTTGACATAGCAAAAAATGTTCTCTTCTGGCTCAGTTTTTTCTGTTTGTCTGTGTTGTATTTGTGTGTGTGTGTGTGTGTGTGACTCTGTGCCTGGGGCATTATAACTTCATGAAAGTTATAATCTTCCCTCTGCACTGTTATTGATCCTCACGTAAAGGTTTATTCAGCTCTTTACATCCCACACTCATTCAGTCAGCCAGGCACAGTAATGTTAATCTGCTATATGACTGTATGGTACTTCAGAAGGAAGAATTATTTCACTAGACTGAGAAATATAGAAGGTGCTTATAAATACACACACCACGTCTCCTGCAGGGAGATACAAAAAATCTTGCAAGAAATAGTGAGTCAGCTATGCAGTTTTCCATACTCTATAATGGTCGTAAATGTGGTTAGATTATACATTATAGCTCTGAACGTTATGGCTAGTGGCATCAAGATATTCAAGGAGTACTGTCCAATGCCTTTTGGGTGACAGTAATTCAAGTATTTCTTTTTAAAATTCAATTTAAGCTTCAAATGGTTACAAAGGATCTCAAAGAGTTTAACACTCGGTCAGTCGCTTTGACTGCTATGGTCATTATTTGTATATCATTTGGATTATCATTAGATCTTAGAATAAATTGGTGGAATAGGTAAAAAACACACCAGGGCACTAAATGAAAACTATAATGATTGAGTGTTTTATTTATTTAATTGACACAACATAACTTCTCTGCAATTATACATGCAAACTCGAACTGCAACCACTTTCTCTGTGAAATAAAAACAAATGTATCCTGCTTTCAAAATAGGTTGGTGTCATCATTAGACCTTCACAATGAAAATGATTAACTATTATGAACATTCCAAAATGGTGTGATGCTGTTATGATGCTTGTTTTGCTTATGGCTCACAATCCCTCACAGTCATCCCAGGTAACCTGTACCTTCCATGTGCAGCTCCCACACACTACCTTGTGATATTTGACACAAGTATCCTTCGCTTTGCTTTTATTGCACTTTCTTCGCACTTGGCACCGCCTTCTCCTCTCCATCTTCCGCTGTTCCAACCAGGGATCATTTATGGCAGCCAGGTCAAGAATATTATAAAACCCCGCCACTGGCCATCTTCGTGTAGGTGCTTTCACTGAGTATTTCCTCGCCATTTGATCAAGCACGTCTACTCCAACCTTGGTTCCGTTGTAGTATGTCACAGTCTCCGGTTTAGCCTTGCAGCCACTTGTGATATCGACAGGTGTGTGGACAGTGCGTAGAATGAAGACATTTTTCCTTGGTTTGCATTGATAGACTGTTAGGGTTGCACTGTCACATGTCAGCACCTCTGTAGTGAGCTGGTTTTCTGGGCCTTTAGTGCCATGGCAAGTTCAAGGGAAGTAAAGAAGTTATCAGTGGTGATGTTTCTCCCCTTCCCCGGGAACGGCTCAGCCAATTTCATCACCACGCTGTCTCCCAGTCGCTGTCCTGGCCTCCGTGTCTCATGCCCAGATATGGCGCAGCATTCAGCATATATTTGGTATCAACATCAGCAGCAAGCCAGAACTTGATACCAAATTTATCAGGTTTGCTAGCTATATACTGGATGAAGCTGCACCTTGCTTTTGTTGGGAAGAGCTGCTCATCAACAGTTATATCAGCACCTGGTTTGTAGCAGGTGATGCAGTTCTGGAGGAATCTCTCCCAAACTTCAGATCTCAGGGAAAGCTTGTTCTCCTGCAGACGTGTGCGTCTGGTCTCCTTTTTGTCGAAATGCAGGAGTCGTTAGATTTCCTGGAATCTGTTTCGGGTCATGGTCTCATTGAAAAATGCATAGCCCCAGTCAGCTGACCAAAAGCTCGCCAAGTCCAGGCCTTTTCCACCTTGTGCACCATGAATGTAGATTAGAGCAATGAAGGCCTTTAGCTCATCAACAGTCATATCCCATGAACTTTCCTCTCTGACTGTGTCCTCAGGAGCGGTGCAGGCCCTGATGGGTTGGTGATGCCCTCAGCATGGCATCACCAACCCAACACAGAAAAGAGGTGAGGGCATCCTCAGTGCTGCGTTTGGCATGTGCTGCAGGGCTTGCAGCTTCTGTACGGACATTGTGACTCTGACGCCTTTCGCTGTTTTTACCTGACTGTATTACAGTCCACACTGTGCCATCTTTCGCTCTTTCATGCCTCTGTGCTGAAGGTTGTGGGACAGCTTCTTCATCCAATGGCGGGCTGAGTGCTCTTGTGGTTGACACAGTAGGTGCCCCTGAAGTTTCAGGAGGTTCCACTGTCACCCAAACATTATAGCCTAATTAGTTTTATTTCATGGAATATTCATCTTATCAGGCCTTTTCCAATTTATGGCACACTTGATAGACCAAAAAGCTGTCTATCATAAAATCATGCTGTTGTATAAATTATTTGGAGCCCCCTTGCAATACCTAAATAAAGGCTAAGAAGCTCACAAGATCACAAAACTAGCACAGGCTTACATTTCAGAAATATGCATTATAGCAAACCATAGCCTAATAATAATGATGATAATAAGGAGTCCTCCTGTAGACCTCATACCTTGAAAATTAGCAGATGGGATGTCAGCAAGTGTGGAACTCGATGTTTCCAGTCGTCTTTTTTTGCTAGGGCGTATCTCTGAAATGATTTCTGAATCACTCTCAGAGCTAGATGAAGCTTCTTCCAGACACCATCCCTCTCTGAACCTGCTCCTCCGTCGGATTCTTCCTCATCAAGGCTCTGAAGCTTGGCTAAAGCCTCCATAACTGTAATTTTCTTTCTACTAGTCATTGTTTTGTCTCTCTAGGGTTTAGAGTGAAGCTATAACTATGTTTTAGCTTCACAGAGCATAAAAAACAAACAGACAATAGAGCAGGAGAAAGAGCGGGAAAATGTAGCAAATAGTAAAATATGACACCCCATGTAAAAAGCATGCAGTCGATTTGACTGCTATGGTCATTCAAGGTAGTAGGACTCACTTTAACCCTCTAGACCCCATAGCGGCCGCCGCCGGCCGGTATGAAAATACACGTCTTACTTCGGGAAAATGATGTTTTTGAACTGTAACTACACACTTCACTAGTTCACAACAGCTTAATGAACGGATTGTTGTATTAAAATATATATGTTTGTATTCAATTATTTCGAGATATTGTCATGTTTTTGAGGGATGTCTCTTGGCCGCAGTTGAGACTGAAATGAGAGCGGAGGTTCTGCTTTGGGTGCAGCTTCACTAGCCGGCTAATTGTGCTATCTACTGTAGTTATGTTTGATATTGGTTCGCAGTGTGCCAAGTATTACTTTGTAGCTACCAGCTTCGTTCATTATCACTCGATTACCTCAGCCACTCAATTCAAGAAAATCAAGATCAAGAAAATGACAGCTCCGAAAAGACCGCGGATGTTTACCTGGCAATTTGCACCGGTTCGCAATTGTCCGACTCGGATTTCACTGACACTAACGTAAGTTGTAAATGCGATTTAGATAGATATACAACCTAAATTTGAGACGTAGTGGCCAACCTTGTCGCCTACAGCCATTTTGATTAGCCATGCTAACTCCAGATGATTTATCGTTAGTTATTTGCGAGCCGGTCAGTGTCCTTCAACAGAGCATACTACAGACTACACCTACACCAGACTACACCTAAACTAAGAGATAATAAAGCAAAGGTGATGATGATCATTACCTTATCTGTTGGTTACCATTGAAGATTCCGAAATAGTAGTAATAGTAGTAGTAATTTCCAAATCCAAGTCCTTCCTTATTGTAGCGATGTAATCCAGTGACAGTGCTAGCAAGAGCAACTCGAAACGCTGAACTCCGGAGAGGAAATGTCTAACGAAACTGTAGATTTTTTTTAAAGTCTAACTCCTTGTTTGCTACTGGTAATCTAACTACCTGCCTGGTATAAGTAGCCTACACATATTTCCCGGTTTATGTAAGGCGCCTATCAACAAACATTTCAAGTGATGTCGTGTGTGATTATAATGCGAGAATTTCAAACCGGACCTGTCACCATCATTCGTCCACTCAGTGATAGCCCCAGCATTTAGGTTGCCAGAGTTAGACTACGATCAACTCGATCTTCTAAATGTAATTGCGCAAACAAATTTGAAATACTTAATACATTTTGTGGAAAATTGTTTGTGGTAGTCTTGTCATGGTACTGTAGTGAAGTTCTGAAGTGGGCCCAAACTTTTTTTCTCTGAGGAAGGTTACCAAATAGCTGCCCCTATTTCTCTGCATTATAGCCTATGGTCTATAATAATAATAACAATAATAACTTAGTTTTATATAGCGCTTTTCAAGATACCCAAGGTCGCTTTACATTACATATAGGCATGTGTGTAAATGTGTGTGTGTGTGTGTGTGTGTGTGTGTGTGTGTGTGTATGGCAGGGGGTGAGGGGGGAAATTGTCCGCATCGCTGCAATTGAATGACTGATGGCGCAAGTCAAAGTGTCTAACCTCTGTAGGCCTATCATATGCCGTGCGTTGCTAACTGAACAAATTTGGATCCAAAACAAACACCTCAATCACCTGAGATGTTGATATGTTATGCAAAATAATACTTAAATATGCATACAGTACTATAACTATCCATTTCAAGTTAAAAAGAGGAGTGAATATTTGTTCAGTTTCAAAATATCCTTTTTGATACAGTTCAATGGTCGTCTATGGAATACATGAATGAATAATTCCTAATGGATCACATATCATTTGAAAGAGCGATTTCCTATCTTTAAATAGAAAGAAACTTACAATGAACACTTGTCATTAGTTTTCAAGTTATTCTTTGTTATTTGAAATGTTTCTCAAATTGCCCATTTCTTTCGGAATTCTCAGGAATCTGGAGCATTGTTGTAAAATTCTGTTGGGGTCTAAAGGGTTAAAGGACTCACTACTTTTATTTGTGTATTGTATTTGCATTTTACTGTCCCTGCTTTTGATCTTAATATTTGTCTTTTGTCCCACTGTAGCACTTTCAGATTTTGTTGTAAATGTAAAATGCGTTATAAATAAAATGTATTATTATCATTATTAGTAATACTCAGATCTCTTTTGTGTTTTGAAATTTTAATGATAAACCAATGTGAGAATAAGATATACACATATTTAGGAAAACTCAGGGTCCCATTGGTACATAAGTTTTTTTTAAAACCAAGTTATGACATTGCAAATTTTGAAAGCAGTCAAAATGACTGCCTTGGTAGTTCGAGTGTTAAACAATCATCAGTCCATGGTGTATGAAGACTTTCTAAGAACATTTAACACCTGTTCACTTAGGGTCAGCTTCAGTGAAGCAGGTCTAGGACAACTGAGTAGGGAAATTCTTAAGTCGATGGAGGTCTTCATTAAGAGTTTGCTGGCTTGGCTGTTTACCATCTGAAACTCAGTAGAAGCTGGATGATACATTCTGAAACAGATCTATTAAAGCATATTCTTAAAACAAGAGAATCTGACAGACCACCAAATTGTATTCAACATGCAGATTCGATCCGTTGATGCTAGAAATGCTTGGTTGTCGCTCCTGCTAAAAGGCAGAAAGAGGTTAAATTGATTACATCTAATATGATGAAGAATATTTAATGTGTAAATGAATGTACAGACATAAAAACATTAAATCTTCAACTTGAAACTCGTCAGAATCCACCAAATTTGCTGCTACTTCAGTATAATTATACTTTTGCCTGTCTTCCCTACTAAATCTGATAATTAACACTCATTCACACTGACAAGGAGGAGACGTTGACAGATACACATGATGAAACAAGAAGCCCATCATTTAGAAAGTTAATGAATGTAAATGTGTTCCGTTTCATTTCAGCCCCAAGACGTCCTTGCATAACATGCATTCACACCCTATGCAACTCTTAATCCTTCACTGTGCCTCCCACTGCTGCAATGTCTTTATTGCTCACCTGACTCTGTTTGAAGTTAGCGCATCACCCCAGGGTCACAAAATCACTCTGATGAAACCTTAAAACATATGCATGCACATACTGGTATGCAAATACTTTTGAGAGAATTCTAGCTGAGGGCAATGACAGCAAAGCCGCTCTTTAATCTTTATAACCTGAGATGTTTCTTTGTACCTCATGTTCATGTTTCATAATTTAGCACTGTTACACCAGCTAAGAATCTCTGCTCAGATATCTTGCTAAATATCGCAGACAGAGGCCAGAAGTTTGAAAATCTAACATGACTCAGAGAAGTTTTTCTCAACACGCTGTCATGGTCGGCTGGCAGGATGGCTGTTCTTGTGTGTGTTTTACTCTGCTTCGTCCACAGGTAGAGCTGTCGGACATGCTTTTCCAGGGGTTTTGGATTCACTCTCCTCACCTGTGCTACACTGGGTAATCACTACGGGCTTTAAGAGGCTGGAGGTGCCAGCAGTTCCTCACCAGACTGTTGTTCCTGCCACAGTTAAAGAAATACTATGTAACTTCTCAAAAAGCCCATTATGGAGCTCCCCCTACAGGCTTGGAGGTAATGTACGGTTACATTGTCGTAAATACAACACCCTTTCGCTTTCACGTTTGTTGACGAACCAGCGAGGAGTCAGAAGGTGCAAGCTATGTCGACCGGGAAGGTAAGAGTAATCAAATGTACCTGGGAGCGTGAGAGGGGTCTATTTGTTTTTGCGGTAGGTGTGCTGGAAAGCAAGTCGAATTACTTCCACTCAGCTCCCGGGCCGCTCCAGCAAAGTTACATAGCGCAGTTTTTCCAACTCAGACCCCCGAAAGGCATAGGAGACAGGCCAATCGTAATATTAAAACTCATACCAGCCGCACAATTTGTTTCAAGCTGTTATTTTAAGGTGGAAATGTTACATAGTATTGCTTTAACAGTTAGGCCTACCTGTTTTGTAAATCCTGCTTTCGTCAAGTACTCACCTCAACATGTCTTGTCTCCTAGAATACCGCTCCGTGTGAACGTTGGATGAGGACGTTGCCCTCACTGCCTGCTTGTCTGCTCTCCACCTGCACCCCATACAAACAGCACATTCTGCCAGCCGGACTGAACTCCCCCTGTATCACCTACTAAGGAAACGTAGGAAAACTGACTTTTCCTTTTTGTAAAAAATGACTTAAATAACTTACTGGGAAAATTACTCACCAACTAGTCTCCTTTAATAGACCTGGAACCTTGGATTCTGAGACCTCAGTCAAACTTGAATTTCTCTTACCATCACTCTCAATTCAATTCAATTTTGTTTATTCATATAGGGCCAAATCACAACAAATGTCTCAAGGCACTGAGATACAATGATGCAGTCCAATTCATTGTAATCATATTCCAATCAAATCCAATCGCATCTGCGTCTTGAGTCTGCTCGCTGGGTCCACCTGCCTTATATTTAAATTATGACACAACCAACCCAATCTCATTTGTATATGTCACGTGGGGTGTGGTGGCGTGGTGGTGAAGGAGGACCCGGATGCAGATATTTCAAAGAAAACGCGTGATTTATTTTAAACAATCCAAACAAAAGCACAGCTGAGCCGGAACACCAAAACCTAAACTGAACCTGACAAAAAACAAAACTTTGAATAAAAAAAAAAAGCAAACCTGACTATGAAAGATAAACCTGACATGGACAACAAGGACAAACCTGATGAGTGATGATGATGGCATGGATGACGGTGAGGATCTGGCAATGAACATGAAAAAACCTGGAGGTGATTGAGTGCAGCTGAGGGGAGAAACACAGGTGACGTGGGTGAAGCGCATGGCAGGGCAGAAGAAACAGGAAAACATGACAAAACTACAGACATGACAGTATATACTGTATGTCCTTTGGTGTGAGAGCAACAACAGACTAGCTGCAGCAATATTGTGTTGCCTAAACCAATCAGGATTAAAAAACACAATATTCTATGACATCAATTAGTTTTAAGTAACACAATCTTGTTTAGGTTATGGTAATCCACTATGGTTTCACCATTTTTACATGGATCTTTTGAAACTGGAAGTGAAGGCCAACTTCTGCTTTTATGAAAGACAACACTGAGTCCTGAGAACAGAGCGGGGTATAATACTGCCAATATAACAAGTGGCATTTTGTTGTAATTACCATATTTTTTTAATGTTGAACTCGTGAAGACAAACTAAGAGGAAATGAAAAGTATTTGAAGGAAAACACATGCACACACACACACACACACACACATTCCAATCAAGGCCCACAGCTTTAATTGCAGATTCCCGTGGTAGTAAAGGTCATGATGCACAACTCCTCATAAAGCGGTAATGGCAACAGCTGGTACTGGAAACAGAATAAGAGATGGTGAGAGGGCCTTTGACTGTGAAAACTGACAGGGTTATACCTATCATTAACCTGCCTCAGACATCTTGCTGTCGTCACACATTTACTGCTTCATAATGTCCTCAAGAAATGCATATATCTTCATTGGTGACAATTTTTTTTATTACATTACTGTTATAATTTTATGATCAACACTCTTGAAGATTTGGTCTCCAGTCACATTTTGATGCTTTAAGAATGGCCATAACAATCCACAGATTTGGTTCAGTCGAAATTATTCAGCTGTTGGATGGTATACAGTGGATTTTAAAGTTCCAGAGGATGAACTATAATTACTTCACTGATCTTGTCAATTTTAATAAGTACTATTATCAGATTAAGACCTTACTTGTTTCAATACTTTGGTTTATGACTAGAGGCCATCCTGAAATGGATTTACATCAGTCACAATGGTTTGGCATGTTTCCATGGTGGCATATTGTAATTTAAACATGTTATGTGCCACCATCACATCATAAGTTGTTAAAGATGTGATATCAGGTTGAAAAAAGGAGTTGAGTGCAGAGGCACAGAGTTACAGATAATCAACAAATAATGAAAATTCAAATATTATGACCACTGCAAAGGGACAGGGATCCTAAACACAAATCAAACTCGACAACCAACTATCTCCTTAACCACCAACCCAACCATCTTGGAGAATTTTTGGATGGACAAGCAATGGAGACACGCTGATCCAAGAGTAATCCAGAAAAATGCAAGATGGCATACAGTATCACGAGACTGAAGCTACTCCCACAGCTCTATCTACACCTCACTATCGATCCTGTGGATCGCTCCTTGAATGACAAAAAAAGTTCTTGATTCTTAAATCTTGAGTCTCATGGAGCTAAAAACCTTTCTGCGAGAAAAGAACAAATGGGATGGATTCATGGTTATCATTTTCATTCTGGACCATGGAATTTCAGAGCTGCAGAGTACCTGAAATGTATTGTGTTCAATACCAAAGTAAGTTTATTGTTTTCTAGTTTAGCACATAACCACAATTTTCTCTATAGGCTACAGTTTCTGAGACATCATGAAACGATTGTTTAGACTAATGTTATGTCACTACCAATAGCTGCATATTCTTTTTGAAAAATGGCATGTCGGGAACCCCACAAATCGAACAAAAACAATAAAATTAGATCGGAGCTTGTTTTCATCCGTTACATAGTTGTGAATATGACACTAATGTTTTATTGTGGAGTCATAACCCAGGAGCTTCGGGGGAGCTCTAGATGAATAAGTGGAGCACCACACTGGTCAGGGAGGGTAATTTTAGTACTGCTTTAGAATGGCTGCTCTTAAAATCTATGTGATTGTGTGGCTTTGGGTGGGAAGCTGTAGATGAGATGGCTGGCAGAGATTCATGACCTGAGGACGACTGTGTGTTTACTGCGAGGTCTCTCAGGGCGACGCACACTGGGCTGAAGAGGCATGGCTATCAGTCAGTCTGATATACACACACACATTTGTGTAACCCAGACAAACAAACACAGGCTCTCTCTCACACACACACACCAGTAAAATAAATAAACCTGGCTACAATGAATAAGTTAGTTGCGTATGTTGTAGTTGTGATTATGTTATTTAGTGATGAAGACCTGTGTTGTAAAAAGTGATGGCTGTGCAGGTAAACACACCCAAGGTTCTAGTTTCACATTCATTTTTGACTAACTAACTAACAGAATGGAAAAGAAACTAAATGAAAAGGTAGATACATGGTATGGTAAAAGGCGTATTGCTGCATTATTCTTACTTTTGTTTCCAGCAGGCAGTTCAGTGTCAGAAGTTTCCTTTCAGGGGAGCAGCACAAAAAGATTTGAAATAAAACTTTGAAAAAAACACACACAAAAAAAAAAGAATGGGGAAGACTGCCAGGTGGACCAGTCAATGTTTTGACAGTTACTCACAGCACAGTGCAGTCATGGCAGCAGCCTGTCACTCTCAGATACCCTCCCGAGGCTCATTTATGTCTGTGTCTCTCCTGCCTTCTCTTTCCTGGTTACTGATCTTCTCCCCTTCTTTGTGTCCTTTCACTGGCTTTTTCCTGCTTATCCATCCCACGGATTCCTCTTTTCTCCCTCCCCCTCCCTCATTCTGTTTCATGTTTTATGAAAACAGAGCAAGAAAGAGACCGAGCTCCTGCCATGCTGTTTGTCTCCCTCTATATCTAGACCTCTTTCTGTGCTTTGGAGTTCATAAAGAGGGGGATGTGTGTATATATATATATATATATATATATATATATATATATATATATATATATATATATATATATATAGTGGTGAATTTTATTTTTGTGTCCAAACTTATACATATCGTAAAAAAAAAGAAAAGAAGATGAGACGTGAAATTCATGTCAGTGCACAGTTTGGCCACCATCCGAACACTAGCTGCTTGGGGTTTGCACTTTGTGTGCAGAATGTGATTTTCATTTCAGCTCCCATTTTAACAGATTATTACAGCATGCTCACTGGCTGTGTCATACGTGCGCATCAGTTGTGACTCAAGCCATGCTGCAGCCACATGTCCTCCAGAGTGCCTTTTTTTCCTGGGTAAGGTAAGCATTGGGAAAGCAATGCTCAGGTGATATAAAAACCAAAATGATTGATCGTCATCATTTCACTTCATGTCAACAAAAACACACCTTTCACCACTGTTAATGTGATTATTTTCTTTTCATTTTAGGAAACACATGTTATGAAAATGGGAGAGTGTTATTATATGAGTAGGCCAACTGATTTAAATCTGTTTAATTTAAATTTTAGTCATTAAGTCGTTTTTTTGGTGCTTCTCCCTCCTTGAATAAGGGAAAAGTGTCACACCCAGGGAATGCAGGACGCAGGAGCAGGTGATGTTCAATCCACAAGCTTTATTTGGAGTAGCAGGTGTTTCCAAAAACTCTCCAAGAGAGAACAAAACGGACTATATAAGTTATCAATATATATACTTCTCCCAAAATGAGAGAAGCATATCTATGAAAATTTATCAAAATAATAATCACTCCACTAAGGAGGAAAACAAAAGACTATCAAACTTTGATCTTTTAACTTAAAGTCACTCGTGCTTCGGAGGAAAACAAAAAAACCTCTCCTGTAAAATAAGAGGCACTACAATATGAAATCTTATTCAAACAAAAGATCACTCCGCTTGGAGGAAAAAGCAAGAACGCTATAAAACTTAAACTATGCTTTATCAAGACTATCTTATTAAAGTTATCAAAAACAAAAACTCTCTTAGCGAGGACTATGGACTATGTTTTTTCAAAGGCAACAGTGAAGCACGTTGGCGACAACAGATGCGACACACTGGCACAAGACAAGGGGAGACGCTGACTCTTATACACACAGGGTTAACAGGGAACAGGTGGAATTATTCATGCGACAATCAGCCTGGGACACGAGAGGAAGGGCAAGTGACCTGAAACGAGAGGGGAGTTAATCTTTCAAAATAAAACAGGAAATGACGAGACATGACATGGAGACGAGACAAAAAACCCACTTGACCTCACCGCGGTGTGACAAAAAGGAATCTTGTGACTGGTCTCATGTTAGAACTACTTAACTCTCCAGTCTTCACTTTTCAAATTATAGCAGCCATTGATTGCACCAAACTCTTTTAAAGCCATTAGCAAAGGCAAAAAATGTAGATGTAGTTGTAGATGTAAGAAGTTATATAACTGGTTTATTACACTTAATTTTCTCACTTTCAGAGTTTCAGAATTATATTGTGTCAGGTGACTTCAGACAAATGCTAACGTGCCCCTATGGCTTTCCATCTAAATGTAATATGTCATCATGTGAAAGTTAGCTTACATGTTATTAAGTGTTGCCTAAAGCGTGCTGTGTTGCCAGGTTTGACAGTTGCCCCCTTTTTGAAACCACATTAATTTGAATTGACAGGAGAAATATAATACGGATATTCAATATAATACGAATGCATCGTGTAGATCTGCATTTGAGCAGTGTGAGTGTGTGCGTGTGAGTGTGTGTGCAGGTCGGATTTTCTGGCAGTTTGGGTCTACAATACTTTGTTGGTGACTGCTGACTGCAAAAGTTGTTTGTGTGGTACATTGTGTGCCCAATGAACTGTAAAATGGTGAAAAATTTGGTTTATCATCATCCACAGACTGCAGAAATTTAGTTGAACAAGCAAGATACTGTAATGATTAACTGAAGCACGCGCATGCGCTGCACTGGGTTCCCTTCACACCCTGGAGTAAATGTTGCCCCCCCCCCCCCCCCCCCCCCCAATGGTCACTGTATAATTCGCACACTGAGTTACACTGCAGCTGCACCCCAATAGGCAAGTTGGTGCTGTGAATGAAAACATACCGCAGCAACTCTGCAGCCAATCACACACAAGCACACGGTAACAGCAGATAACTTTGGTCATGTCGAGAGAGCCTTCTGGAAGGAATTTTAAGGTAAAGCTGCCACTCAAATGATCATTTTCTTTATCCATTTTTGTCATCCATAAGAGGAGCTCCATCTATTCCGTATTTCCCTAACCTCTGTATAGGGGCAAACCCCCTTTGGGGTAAACTGAGGGCCATATTCACAGAATGTGTCTACATTAATCTTGCAACAAAATAACTGGTGATGTTAAGAAGAGTTTTCTTTAACTCATTATTAACGCATTAATTGATTTATTTACTTACTTAGAGCTAAATTTATGTCATTGAATGTAAAGTAATTATATTGAATTGAGATTAGAAAATTAGAAAGTACACTGCCAACACATTTCCAAAGACTTAGGCAAAACTGTAGATATAGTACACGATGGGTTCATTTTTGGTGTTCTTTGTGAATATTTAAATGAAGTCAATGGTGTGTAATATTTCAAACTAAGTTTCTAACTGTCCGGATTAAGATTTCAATACAAATCCAGATTAAAGCTTCAATACAACAGGACTTGGTCAGCCAAATCTACAAACATGCCAGTGTAAAATGTTAGCCCTTGAGAGCTATAAACTCTGTTTTCCTTACTTGCTCTTTTATTTTGAAGAGTTTCTCCCGGGTTTATTCTGTTGCCTTTATTTTCCCTGTTGGTCACACCAGGTGAGGTGCTTGTTGCCTCACCTGTCTTCCATCCCAGCGTTACTCCCTCTGGGTATATATAATATACCCTATACTGCGTTTTCAGTTACTGATTGTAGTCACAAATTTTTTAATTTTTTTTACAAACCCACGATAGAAATAGTTTACAGTTTTAGTGAAATCTGTTGGTTTTCTTAGCTCAGCTACTTTTTTTAAAATTAGCTTTGTATGTATGAATTGGTGGGCTGCACTGGGGTGTGGTGGTTAGCACCGTCGCCACAGCGAGAGGGTTCCAGGTTCAACTCCCGGCCGTGTGGAGTTTGCATGTTTTCCCCATATATGCGTGGGTGTTACATGCCAGGCGTGTGTGTGTTAATTGGTGTCTCTAAAATTGTCCCTAGGACAATGAGCATGTGTGAGCGTGTGTGGTTGTTTGTCTGGTTTGTCTCTGTGTGGCCCTGTGATGGACTGGCATCCTGTCCAGGGTGTACCCCGCCTCTCACCCGATGACAGATGGGTCGCGACCCGACCGACGGATCACGCGGGTATAGAAAATGGATGGATGGATGTATGAATTGGACTAATTGGGAATTTAATGAATTATATTATGATTGGCTTGATCTGGATTGTATCTTTGAAGTGCCTTGAGATAACATTTGTTGTAATTTGGCGCTATATGAATAAAATTGAATTGAATTAAAGTTCTTTACATTGTGGGTTTCGGCAAGAGTAGCCAGGTTTTGATTGCCATTCGAAGATGTGATATCAAAAAAGGTAAATGGAGAAAAGAAAAGAAAAAAACCAAATACACAATATTGGACTGCCTCAATTTCACCAGGTGTTCCTCAATAAATGCCAACTGAGAAAATACATTGTTGAATAATTTTACATTGGTAACCACAAGTTTCTATATTTTTTATAGCTACTTTAATAAGCACTTCTGTGCTTTTCAAGGGTGCGTTAATAATGAATTAAAGACGTTGTTAAGAGGGATATTTTATAATGATTTGCCTCCCTCCATGAGGGTTCTTAGAAGTCACATCTATAGCTTTAGCAGAATCCTCTGGGGAGGTTAGTTCCAATGTATGAAGCTGCTAGCACCTGCTGCTCATAGCAGCATTGATCAGAGGGACACTGCTGTGGCTGACAGCACCATGGTAAAGTAATTACCTGTAGGCTTCACACTCCAGGGAGGAGTGTTTAAGTCTATATGAGCATATGTGCGTGCACACACATTCTCAAATAAGTACTTGCATGCAACTGTAATTGAAAATGAATGGCTTGCCATTGTACTTTCCACCATGGAGAGCTACATTACAGTCTCTGAGCCCAGCTTATTACAAGCTTTGGTAATTACCCAGCTGGGCAGTCTGAGGACATTCAGAGGAACTCGCAAGAGGGAGAGAGGTACAGTAAGGGGATGCGAATTGGTGAAGGCAATCGTTGATTAATGCCTTTTAGGTATAATCCTAACAATGAAAAAAGAGAAACAGCAGAAACTAATTTATCTAGATATCCCAATGGAATAAAACTGCTTTGTAAATATATTGTTATGATTTAGGATTTAAAGGACATGTGCACATATGAGATGGAATTTTGTATAAAGCTTGTTGACTTACAACTGTTTAATACAACTTAAGAAAATGTGTTTGTTGCACAAAGTAACAAAGGAGCAGATGAAGAATGTACATTTGAACTATATATATTTACATATATATATATAGTTCAAATGTATATGTACAAATGTGTATATAAATATCACTAAAAACAGCATTCCACTGACATGATCACACAATTGCAAAAAGCCAAATCTGAGCACACATAATGAAACTGTTTACCTTTTCTGTGTAGACTCAAGTGTGAAAGTCAGCATTTGGATGAGTTACTGAGTCTAAGCATCCTTACAGCCTCTATGCCCACTGGCTTCAGATGGACGAGTTTCCACTGTAATTAGCTGTTCAAAAAGACTTCACCGACTATTTGTTTATATCAGCCTATGAGAACAGAAATTATGCGAGGGAAATTCAATGTCGCGAATTTAATGATGCTTAATCTCTGGGAGGCCCATTTAAATTCCTGTGTTGGATTTGTTGACTCAAGTTCATTTCCATCTGGATTATTGAAACTATGATAAATGCGTTTATGCTCTTTATACAGGTTATTTAAGGTTTCATTGAGATCTTCATTTTGACACCACTTACCAAATTGTATGGATATAAATAGGAAGCTAGACAATTGAGTAAATTTTCCACAAAGCCATATTGCCAACTATTGGTCATTGGCACAGAGTATTTAAGCCTAAAATAATGAGTTAATCAGACATCTGAATGGTGACTTCAGCTAATTTATTTATCAATTCTCCATGTTGTTGTTCCAGAACAAAACAAACAAAAAAAAAACAACCACAACATAGACCACCACACTGATACTTCTCAATAAATCATTGACAGCACTACATTAACAAGGCAACCAATAGCCTAACTAACAGACAGCCAGTCAGTAAAATGGCTCCAAGTAAACATGTATTGATCCAGTTTATCCAGTAGGGAGTATGTCACCCTCTCGTAGGCAGCTAGCTGTGCCATTGTTGTAGTCCATTATTGATAAGGAGGGGGGTATCTCCTCCTCCAGTGTCTTAGTAGTTTCCATTTAGCTGTTGTGAGAGCCAAAATAATCAATTTTTTCTCAAAACACGACAAGTCATTGTCCTTAAGCTCAGTGGTCGATCCCAAGATAGCCAGTTTTGCAGAATTTTGGAATCTTTTGTGCAAGACTTCAAATATAATCTGATGAATGTTATTCCACCAGTCCTTAAGTGCTGGGCATGTCCATGGTTTGTACATTTAACACTAGACAGATATCTACAAACGAAACTGTCCATATAATTTAATATTGTGTCTGTTGTTTGTTTTACACATAACAATTGTTGCTAGCCTTATTTTGCACATTACTAATGTAGTTCTCCGACCAAACATGAGTTTAAGGCAAGAGAATGGAGAAATAGATAAATAAATAAGCAAAAATTTTAAGATTAGAAATCAAACTTTTGCTTCCTACATCCAGACAAAGACCATAGAGGTTCAAGATTTCTCATTGGCTGAAATCTGAACGTAAGACCAGGTTTAACAAATGCAATTAGTTTGAAACTTAAAAATGTACTTTCACTGACAGAATAGTGACTATCCAAAACACAAGTAACAGCAGAATATGTGCCTGCCTACTAGCAGAGATGAAAACATTTACTGGGAATGTGTCAAACTCATCACCAGCCATCAAGCAAAATGGTTTGATGTAGGTATACATCAAAATGACAGGCAGCAGAGACATCTGTTCCGGTGGCAACTAACACACATACATTCCTTGTCAAGTGCCAGTCCTCATCAACCCTGCTGAGCCGTTGTTGTGGCAGCTCTCAGCAATGTTTGAGGCTGATTGGCCATGTAACCTTTTAATTTATGTCTTACTGTCTTGTCACATTTCAGCAACAAACAGAGCCCTCAACCCATCAACTCACGCGGCACTGACATTTCTCTGTTTTCTCAGGTTCTTAACACAGCATTGTAAGAAATGATGGATGTTGGGTGTTACATAAAGATGGAAGCGACAGGATTTCTGGAGCAACACGGCATGAACAGTAAGAGTAATATAGACTTTTGACATTTTTCAGATGAAAGATTTCTCAGTCACAGAAGGGAAGAGAACTGAAAACAGACTTTCCAAACTACAAATCTATCCTCAGATACAAACACTAAACTTTTCTGACTATTTGTGTAAATAGATGAATTAAAAACAAAACGTAAATCGCTTTTTACAATCAAAACAAGGTTGAATAAAGGATATTCCATAAGTGCAGAGGATCCCCATGGCAACCCGCATGCAGGACACTGGGCTGAAACATGGCTGCTGGCTCATAGTTCTTAGTTGGGCATTTATCAAGTACTTTGAACTTCATTATCAAGCCCTCATGGCCAAACCTATTCGGAATGCTTTCTTGACTTAGATTTTTCATTAAATATACAAATTATTGAGGAGATCTAGTTTAGAAAGACTGCAAAGTTTTGGGTGACAGTATCTGCATAAACAGGAACTCAGTCTAAAGTGTTATCTTTGAGAGCTGCAGTATGAATGGTATGGTGGTAATATGTGTTATTATATATTCATTATATATTTATGTCCATTTGAAGGATAGCACAGCTGTTAATACTCACTAATTTAGACTCCTGCCATTTCTGAACCCTACCTTTTCATACTTTGAATGTAAAAAAAAAAAAAGTACACAGATTTTTGTCATAATGTCTCAATTTCTCAAACAGCTGGTTTTCACGAGCAGTTTTTGTAAATTTGATTCAAACGAGAATTATTATGAACTGTGTTCACTGTGTGATGACTGCAGGTTGTTGCTGTGACTATTGCTAATTTCTTTGCTCTAACGATAATCATCGACACCCTTGAAAAAAAAAAAGACAATCCTGCTTGCTGTTGTGGATCACTGTGACCATAGTTACTCACTTTGCAACCACAGCTTGATCTGTTGGCTAATCAGCGAACCAGCAATCATAACATTTCAATCCCTGCTTTTTCAGATACAAGAAATGTTTATGTTTCTTGTACCTTTTTAATGCTCTGTTACTGTTTGTCATTATTTGGCTAATAGACTGGTGAGTCTGCTAGGGAGTATTTGCACCTTGTTGCACAAATAAACAAACAGCAGGAAATCAGATGGGGGGGGGAACTTTTTCTGACCGGGGATCATACATTCATGCAGGTAGATATGACCTACAATTAATTTTGAAGGATATCTAACCTAGCGTGCATGGCTGTTTGTCTCTGTGATGGACTGGCGACCTGTCCAGGGTGTACACTGACGCTCGCCCAATGACAGCTGGGATAGGCTCCAGCCTCCCCGCGACCCTAAAGTTGGATCAAGCAGATGTAGAAAATGGATGGATGGATGGAACTATGAAGTAAAGAAAACTTGTCACATAATGGACTCAATCTCATTAACTCAAAGGCATGTTGCAGGTAACTGTGCCATCCACACCAACTCTGTCCTCAATATGAGGACTTTGTGACTTTTCAAATGAATGACGTAAAAATGACAACTGCTAATATGAGTCCCATTTTCCTCCTGCCTCCTGAATAGGTGTATTCATTTGAGGACAACAGGCTGACCTCAATGTGTTCAGTACACTGTAAAACGTTTGGGCCTGAGAAAAAGAAATGAGAATGCTTTGTTAATGTTTCGATGATTAACATTAACACAAGTTCTTCTAATCTGGTTTCTCTAAAACCTTTCAACTATGTGGCACATCTACAACGGGCTGATCATTATGAGAACAGATACTCAACCACACAATGACAGCTTTTTACATACACCTTTTGTAGAGTGCAAAATAAGTTTTCCAGGAGAAGAGTCTTTTTCTTATCTTCTTAGTTTTATTTATTATTAAACTTCACAATTTCGAAATGCGCGGGGAATGGCTTCGGGAACAATGGCAAAAAAAAGAGTCTCTGATGTGTGCGCGCTACAGCGCTGCGCGTCCACGGCTTCTTTATCTGGGGAATCCCAATTGGGCCACGCCCACTTCAGCAGGTAGGTCCGTATTTAGACATGTGCGTCATACGGGAGAATAAATCAAACTGGAATGAGAACAGCATTAGTGACATGTAATTGGACACAACACCTTTAAAACACCTGAAATTCTTTTTATGGGCAGACCTTGGAGAACTATTTTAGAATTCATTCGCTCCCTCCTATGGTGAATTCTGATCAGTCAAAGTCAATATGACAGCATTGGCATGCTAACTTTAAAGTTTGTATATCTTTATTGTTATTTCTTCAGCACATTTAATGTGACCATAATAATATTTTACCTGGATTTACCTACACTTTAAATATTTCTTTGTTGCCAATTTTCTGAAACTAAATATTAATGGTGGGTGCCTATTGTAATCTATGAGGTAGCTGAAACTGGTTTCTCCTCTGTTGAGTTTTACACAGCTTTTACAGTGTCTAGTCTTTGTAAAGGTTAAACTGTAACTGATCTATGAACTACTGACCTTTTGAATGGATTTTTTTTTTTTTATTGGTCCCTTCAACCTTACATTATGATTATACAAAGTGACATTATGATAATAAATAGGCTATGACACATGTCATAGCACTACTGCAGTGTTGCAGAGAGTGTGGATTAGCCTTGGTGTTTGACCTTAAACAACTGTCTCTCAAATGTTAAACGTGCAAATTTGCAAATAGGAAAAGTAAGTTGTACTTTGTTTACACACACACACATATATATATATATATATTTCTAAAGATCAAAACTGCACATCTGGATAAAAATTTTAAACTCATTTGCACCTTTCAAGAGACACAAAAACCTCCTATCTCCTGCAGGTTTGTGCACCATATCAGAATCAGAATTAAAAAAAATGTATTTATACCCGAGGGGCAATTAGGAGGACAATGAGTGACGCATACATTTAAAGAGTAAGATAAGAAATAAAATGAAAAATAAAATATGTATATATATATATATATATATATATCTGCTCAGCAACATATGCTGTTTGCTTTTGTGACGTGATTACAAACACCAAACACAGTGTTATTGATATAGCTATCTTACTGATATGGTTATGTTTGAAGCTCTACACATACACAGCAATGCTCATCCAATCAGTGTTTGTATATACTATATGATGTCATGTTTTTTTTTTATGCAACTCTCCTTTGTATTTTTGTCATTGTATCATAAAGAAAACAAACAATGTAGCAACTATATTCGCAAACGCCTCAAAAGTTAGAATTTCAGTTTAGTTTTCTTTCTCAAGACTTCTAAGCCTTCCTAGTAGTGATACTAATCTCGCTCTAAAGGCAGCAACAAGTTGTCGATTACCAGCCATCTTCAGAAGGTAGAGGAGGCACCTGAGGAACTGTCGTCCTTGAAAAAAACCTCCACCAATTTATCAATTTATGATTTTTTTCTGTCTGCCATATTGTCTTTATATCATTCATGACCCTTGGGTAAGCCACCCCAACTTGTCTCGAGTACTTCTGCAGCTTTCAACTATTTGATGATCATCTGACAAAATAATAATCCATCCATCTATCTATCCACTTATACAAACTGACATACATTCCCACTTTAACCAAGCAAACTATTAAATGCGGTTTGGTAAATATTAGATCTCTCTAGTCCAAGTCTCTGTTAGTGAATAACTTGATTCGTGATCATCATATTGATATATTTAGTCTTACAGAAACCTGGCTGGAGCAGGAGGATCATGTTAGCATTAATGAATCAACTCCCCCTAGCTATTGAATTTTTTAAAACCACAGGCAGAGGAGGACAAGTGACAGCTGCCTTCAAATCAGGGTTCAAATCAGTCCTAGAGCCAAGATTATTTTTAGCTCAGTTGAATCTCTGACTCACCCAAAGTGGAAATCCCAGAAACCTCTTATGTTTGTTGTTGTGTATTGCCGTTATTCTGAGTTTCTGTCATTGTAGTGGGTGACTTTAATATTCATGTAGATGTTGAAAATGACAGCCTAAATATGAACTCTATGTTGATTCAACTGGATTTTCTCAAAGTGTTCACAGACCTACTCACTCTCTCCATCATACCCTTGATCTTGGGCTGACTTATGACAATTATACTGAACACTGATATATTTCCATTATAACCCTGTCTTATCTGACCATTTCTTTTGATAGCCCAAATCTTTCATTGGAAGCCCAAGAACAAGCTGGGGAAATCTTAAGTTAAACAAAATATTTATTAGTGGTCACATGTAAAGTATGGAGGCACTGAACTGATAGAGCTCTCTCAGGAAATCCGTCAGACCGAGCCCAGATATCCGGAAACATTTCATATTTATGTTCACCTTTATCTCACAGAGGTTGTACTTACACTCAACAGTATAATTGGACAGTTGTTGGTGACATGAGCAGGCAATCCACCGTGTGAGTGTGTGTGTTGTTTCAGGCGTGTATCTACTGTACCAGACCGATCTGACCTAATAGAGACGCTTTATCTGACCCAGTTATTTTGTCTCGTTATGTTATCTTAAAGTCTTGGACCATTCAAGGACATATATTGCATTGTATGAGTAGAGTGGAAAAGTACAAAATAGGAACATAGATTATTTAGTAAAATACAGAATACGTATACATAATGTCTAAGAACAAAGCCAATTATAACACTTTGATAACTTTATTTTTTGTCCAGTCAATCTCTCTGAGCTAACAACAAGAACAACAACAACAACTTCATCTACTCAACAACTTTGTGATCATTTCCACAGAAATAATCTGTTTGAAGAGCTTCAGTCAGGATTCAGAGTGTACCATAGCACAGAAACAGCACTGGTGAAAGTTACCCATGATCTCCTCTTAGCCTCTGATAGCGGACTTGTGTCTGTGCTAGTCCTGTTGATTATCAGTGCTGCATTTAAAATGGCTGATCACAGCATTCTGTTACAGAGACATGTTATTAAAGGAACTGCATTAGGCTGGTTTAAGTCATATTTATCTGAAGATTTCAGTTTGTTCTTGTAATTGAAGAATCTTCCTCACACATCGGAGTAAGTCTTGAGTTCCACAGGGTTCTGTGCTTGGACCAATTCTTTTTACTTTATTCATGCTTCCCTTATTATTAGACAGGATACCATACATATCCATTGATATGCTGATTATACTCAGCTGTACTTATCTATGAAACCAGATGAAATCTGTTGGTTAGACTATAAGCATGTATTTAAGAAATAAAGACCTGGATGACTCTAAATTTTCTGCTCCTAAAATCCGAAAAAACTTAAGTTGTTGTCTTTGATACAAATACCTTGGGATCACACTGGCAAATGGCAACCACAAGGAGGTTGCAAGGAAGTCAGCTTCAACCAAGTACCTGCAAAGAGTAAAGCATGTTCTGAAGAATCCGCTGAATGGGAAGAACAAAGTCTGAGCCATCAACAACTACGCTCTGCCAGTCATCAGATTATTTTGCCTGCTGGCATAATAACCTGGCTGAAGGAGGAGATGGAAACCACTGATATCAAGACAAGAAAGCTCCTTACAATGCACATATATCAGTGGTGGGCCATCAGGGCCTGCAAGGCCTTCTCTGCTGGCCTAAACACTATCAGAATCACTAACTTATATCTACAACCTAAATTATAATATTTGTTCAATGAAATTGTATCAAATTACTTCAAACAGTCTATTCTCTCTTTTTTGGTAACGTTTCTCTTGGCTGCGCTGTTTCCCATACATGTCTATGGATTATCGATGTTTCGTCCAATCAGATTTCAGTCTCTATGTGTTGCCAGGGTTAATCTAATCTGCCCACGGCCTTCAGAATCAGTAGTGCTGGCCTACCTTAATTAAACTATATAGCAATTGAACTCTTTTTTTTTTAAACAATCAGATTTCAAATTCAAATTTTTTTTAGTCATATTAGCTTGAACTGTCATGGGATTCTGGAAGTAGAATATTAAATAGGCTGTTTAGGAAAAATCCCGAATTCTGTAGCTCTCTCTGAAGCCTGTCATCCTGCTTGCAAAAATCGAGCGCTCCCGGCTGTTTTTAACCAATCACGTTAGGTTTATTATTTATCCATTATCTGAGCAGAACAGTCACCAACCACGTCTTCCATGCTGAGCGTGAGTCTGCCCCGAGCTTGTGTGCGCGCACACTGGTGTGAACTCACGTGCACAACCTCGTCCACAGAGGGGGAGGGACCTGAAAGTTGTATCAGTTTGAATTTTCCGACTTTAGACTCGGGATTTTGAAAACCTGCCGACGGCAGCTTTAACTGGGTAAGCTAGCTGGCCCACAATGATGTCAGAAGTTTTCCATCCTCTGATTGGATGGTGAGAACAAAGCTATCACAGACAAGATTTGCTAGCAAAACACCTCCTCAGGATCTGAGTGACATTGGATTTTTAAATTGTTTTGCCCACAATGGATGACTGAGAAGGAGAAACTGATTTTGTATCAGAACTTATCAAAATTTCAAGCTGAATGACGTCATTGAAGTCTTCCTGCATAAAGAGAGGAGGATGGATTAGTCTATAAATAAATAAATTATCAGGAACTCTTGTGAGTATTATGTATTTTATTTACATATATAAGTATTAACTTATAAATATAAATGGTCGTCGCTCTCAATATGCGAAATGAATGAAAGCTCAAACAAATGAATGAGCATAAAAAACTGACCTTCCTGCACAGACACATAAGGGGAACTTATTTCTGGTTTAAATCTCAGCTTGCGTGTTGAGTTAGTGTGTTTTCCCTTTGACTGTCAGAGTTTTTTACAGGTTACCTGGTTCTAGTGTGTTGGACAATGTGACAAACATACAATAAGCAGTACGAGGCATCACTCCACTTGACGCAGAGTATGTATTTAAGATAACCCTGGACGCAATGTTAAAAGGGAATTAGCCTGAAACTAGCCAACTATCCCATCTGACAACCGGCTGGCTTACTAGTTTGTTTTCATCACATAACCATGGGTATGACTTTTTAGCCTTGAATTGTATAAATAATGATACATATATGGAATTATGTATATTAAGTTTAGAATGCTAAAACTAGGTTTTACAAATACACAAAAGAATATTAAATGCTGGCAGTTCCACTGTCTCATGACACCAAGTCTGGCAGTAGTAGTACGTAACCTTTCTCACCGTTCCTCATCATGCAAATTGAACTCACAAAATATACTGCCATGCTTAAACAGATTATCCGTAAATAAACCCCATTTAAGACTTCAAACTTACAAAATAGGAGAAGTAATCACATACCTATTGTTTCCTTTGCACAAGAAAGGCAGCAAGCTAAGCAGATACACAGATTTCAATATTTTCAGTGCGATGAGTAGTGGTTTGCAAAAAGTCCCTTCACATGTATGCTGTATTGTAGAAAATAGAGCCACTCTAAATAATCAAACATTTGGGAAAAACTCCAAATACGTTCAGTTTGTTTTTTTTTGTAATACTTCATCCCTTTTATCAGTGGTACTATGAAGAAACTCACACTCTACCTCTTACTCTGGGTCTGTTTCCTGGTTTATTAACTTGCTTAGAGAAATCTCAACACAGTTACACACATATATTCATGGTTGAAAGATCCAAATTCATAAAAACAAGCACTCTAGGAAATCAAACAAAATACAGCAACAGGACTGCAACCACAGGCACGGATCTATGACATCAGTTTTTCTGTTGCCAGCAACTCAAAATCCATATAAAGCCATACGTACCAGATAAGGATGTAATTTCAAGACAACATCTAACAGAATCTATGACAAGTATTTTCTTGAAAATTGCATCACCAGGATAAATTCCTAAAAACTAGAACTAAAGTGTCATAAACCAAAGGCATCTGCTAACATTTGAGATATTTGTGGTACTATCCAGCGAGACAAAAACCTTGAAATTCACTGGTACACTTCACAGCTCCGAGACTGAATTTATTACAGCGGCGTAATTAGCAGGAAGAATAAGGACTAGATGGGCCAAAATGCCAGCAGTGAAAAACCACCTTCTAGGGATTTGAATTTAATCCAGTTTCTCTCAAAGTAGCTCCGCAATCTATCCTGTCTTTGAAGTGTAAATTGAAAATAGCTTTAAAATCCCTATTAAGAAGAGAACAAAACTGACTGAAAAACAAAGCCGTATGGAAACATAAAATAATAAACATGAGCAGAATCTGTCTGCCCAAAGATGATCTCTATTTGACACATGCTGATTGTTTTTTGTCGAGTATAGATCTATTCATGCAAATGATCACCCAATGTGAGAGAATTTGTGCGAACTAACAGTTTACCAACACATATTGACTGACAGAGAGATATTTCTTATGACTTGTCAAGCAAAGCTTTCAAAAATATGCTCCACCCTCTGCAAACAGCTCTTAATTTCTTTTATTCCCTTATAGGTATGTCTCTGTCTTCAAAGCTGTTTTCATGCAGCTCTTTGAATTTATCTGCCTCTAGTTTTATTTTTATTCCCTTTATGAATCAAAGATTCAACCCAAACTCAGACAGCTATTATTATCACACTTTTCTTTTTGTTTTAAACTCCCACTTTTTAAACTAGTGAGTAAAGTAAGTAAAAATGAGACAACACAAAAAGTCAAATCTAACTTGGAACCTATAAAATAGATCATAGCTGCCTAAATTTACCGTGTATTTGACCTACATAAACCCTGACGATAAACCTCTATTTAAGGGATTTTTTTTAAATCAAAGATGGTGTTTTATTTGGTAGAAGAAAGCTAGAATTTTGCCTGCTCCTTCTGAGACATTTTGAAAACAAAAAGGTAATGAGCAGGATATTAGAAAAAATGGATGAAGAGGCTGCATTGAAAATCAATACATTGCTATGACTTCACATAGCAAGTAGATGATTACTCCCGTATTACAGTTTACATACAAAGTTTATTACAGCAGCAATGTATGTGGGAACTTTAAGAAATTATTCAATAACATTTTTCAAACACCATAAACATTTAGTTCGTGTGTTGCTGTCCTGCATATGCACACAAATGACCTGTGTTTATCCTCAGTGGAATTTGATCAGTTTCATTTTCTTAAACCAAACCATGAGCTCACATCTTTCTATTAGAAGTAATTTCTATTTAGTTATTTAATCTTCTTGTGTAAAATTATTCAAATATGGCTTATTACACAGTGAACATTAACATTACAGCCAACACTAATTAAAAAAGTGAGAGTTTGTGGGGCGGCCTGTGTTGAAGTTAATACAGTTAATTTGCAGGTCAACGAGCGCATTATAATTATGGATAATAATATATTATGTCACACTATACCAGTAGGTGGATAAAATAACTAATGTCATAGATAGTTGACAGGAACAAATAATCTACACATAGTGTGTGTGGGTGCGGACACTTAGGTGGGGGTGTTTTTGCCACCTTCAAATAAATGTGAAAAACTAAATTGTGAAGAAAAATGTGGAAAACTCAGAGAGGGAAACCATTGGAACATGACTGTTCCAGCTCAGTGGCATAGCGGGTTATCTCACACAAACACATACACTCCAACATCCCATGATCCTTTGGCTAGGGGAAAACAATGTTCAGGTTGACAGAGGTTTCTATCAGTTTAAAAAAAAAAAAAAAAAAAAAAGAATGGTACCTGGTGAAGAGTTTTTACCCCCTCTGGATATAAATAGGTCTGTGCCTGGAGGGCAACAAGTGTAGATAAAGGTGATCTTAGACTTAGACTGCATCAAACTTTGATCTTCTCTGGAGGGTTTCCCTCTCTCTTACATTTCATGAACATCCACCTAACATTGTAAGAGCATTAGTTTGACTTCCCAACAACACCTGCAATTAATTCTCCCTTCTCAGACAAAAGAGAGCGTTCTTACGTTTGGTCAAAAATCTAATATTCCAATAAGGAAACCTACACTGTAAAAGCTGGGATTGGGGTTAATTAATGTCTATTAGAGAACTAATAGTAACTGTTACTCAGTAAAAACGTCTATGTGTAGTTTGAAAATCAATCTAAGATAAATTCTGCATTTTTGAAAGGTTGATTTATTTCATTTTACACAGTCTTTTGTTTGACAAAATAAGCAATGGTAAATTCAGCAGATTTTGATAATAATTTATCATTACCATTAAAAATGAAGAAATTTGATAGATTTTAAGCTCTTTCATTTGAATCAGCATTCACTTTTGCCCAAGTCCTTTGAGCCAAATGCAGGTCGCACGCGCTTCAGTCCTCCATTTTGTCGAAGGTAAGACATTTTTTAAATATTAAGTTAAAGCAGTTTTGATTAAAAGCTGTAAACAGTCTAAGTGAAAGTGCATCAGTGAGACCTAGGCTCATGACGTTTCTGTTTGCGTGGTGAGATGACGACATGTAATCTGTTTACGACGACAGTAAATTCATAATATTGTTTTATGTTTTATGTAATATTATCAACTTTCTTCGTTCATAAAATCAAATGAAATTAGAGGCCATGAGCCATATCAGTGTGATAACAGTTTGTATTTACTGTGAGGAGTAAATATCTTACCAGAAAAATGACCAGACATGACTCAAAAATACCAAAGATCCACCCAGATACCCTTTTAGTTTTGTTCATCTATTGGAAATATCAACCACTGATATTTCAGCTGGGATGAAACTGAAGTGCTCACATTTGCAGTTCTGAAAAGAGGGAGGAAACAGAATGATCTTAATTTAATCTAAACCGAGATTATCATTACCTTTACTTTACAAATGACTGTTAAACCAAGCTGTGATATCTACACTGCATTGATTGGTTTAGCTAATTGGACATCATTTTTTTGAATTTGTGAATCTTTATATGTTAAGTCTTTTACCAATATCCATCGGTCAGAGAAATAGATGACCTCATGTAATTTAAAATGACCTTTCAAATATGGCAAACTGTGTAATACATAAAAATGGTGCCTGCCCCCTCATTAATCTAATAAAGAGTTCCAATGTATAATATATGAACATCACATTTAACCTTTTGGTATTGATTTAAATTCTTCCTTAAAGTCCTGTATGTGTGTGTAAAAGTCTTTATGTCAGACAGTGCAATTCAACTGATCGGTATATAGAATATTTATTCTGAAATAAGCTGTGATAACATGTTGTATGCATTACAGGTTGCTGAAAGAATTCAACTGGTTGTTGTTTTTTAATTGAAGCAGCAGAAAATGATCTTAATCTGATTTCATTTGTTATTTTATAATAATTACACAGAGAAGAATTGGAGATTGTTTGTAGGATTTTTTTTTTTTATCTATAAAATCAACATCAAATGTACAGAAGCCCATCACCTTAAATAGAAACATTTGAATCATTAGCCATTCCATTACTGTAGGACCAAGCAAATGGGGATGATACAGTGTAAGATATGCAAATATTTTTCTATTACAAAACGGGAATCTGCCACAGCATTACAGACTACAACGTGCAACATTTGATGGTGGACAGCCTCAGCCATGTCTGTATGGCAATTGTTCTTGCACGTTTAAAACGCAAGGAGCCTTTATAGATATAAGTTTATTATCTGCAAAGAAATGTATAGCTCTAGCCTGGAAAAATGTTAATAGACCTAGTACCTCCCAATGTTTAAGCCAGCTGTTGTCCAACTTACCACTGGAAAGAATAGCATACATCAGGAAATCCAAACAATACCTCTTTGAGAGGGTGTGGGGTCCTTTCATTAATTTTATTAAGCAATCAGACTTGACAGTAGGATTACGGGACTACACTGCAAATTATTTGGTTCTTACCAAGAAAAAAACCTTACATTTAGAAGTGCTAGATATTCTTTCTTGTTTTAAGAATTAATTTCTTATTTTAAGTCTTCAACTTAACAGTATAATCTTATATCAAGCAAAACTTTACTTTTTTGTCTCAAACAGGCAGGGAATCATGAAATGAGACAATTAACACTTAAAATAAGATGTATTACGTTTCTCCTCCAAAGTCTCATCAAAATAAATCTTGTTTTAAGATTCAATAACAAACTCAACATGCTTGATTCAAGAGTCACACAGAAAATATCTGAAAACACACTTTATTCCTTGGATTTTAAGCATATGACAAACGTTTGTTCACAAAACTGCCTTTGTTAAATCTAGAAACAAGACTCCTACAATCTTAATTTAAGTCAAATCATCTTGCTGCATGGACAGATTTTTTTCACTTGTTTTGAGTACCTTTTCCCTTAGTTTTAGTGTTTTTTTATCTTGTTTGAAGACCCCTATTTTTTGCAGTGTAGACCTGACAGTACCTGTGGTTCACTAACTTAATTAGATTTCCTTTTTGTTCAGTTTTTCTGTTGGTTAACTAACTTTCACCTTGTTCTTCTTCCTTTCTGTAGCTCTGAAAGCAGAACTTCAATCTCAGAGCCCATGAAGTTTTTATTTTTGCGCCTTGATGCCATTCTCATGACTCAACACATTTAACACTTCCTGGCACAGGAGAGAGAAAAAACAGCTCCTAATATGGTATCATTTTGGGCGTGGAGTATGCTAATCTATCCTCGTGCACGTGCACTTAAATACGCACGGGTGGCATTCATCATTTACGCAGGTCGTTTACACACTTTTCCCGAATTTAAGAGCGTTTGTTGAATCTGACGCGGCGAGTTCGTACGAGACCTTCGTACGAAAAAAGTGAGAGAAATTTAGAATAAAAATACGAAAATGTTCTTGCATGAGGCCCAATGACTTTTATGCTGGAGAAACCAGACTCTCTATAATCCTTTATGTTGATGACTTGAGGTGTATAACCCATTAAGAAACATAAAATATCTGCAATTTATTGGTTTATATCTGAACATTGTGTCAGATTTTTGGAAATTTTTCCTGACAAAAGACTGACACTGAAAAAGCATTTTTTTTGGAACACTACCCTGCATTGATAGAAAATTATGGACCTTTGATTGGTGTATGGACAATGCGCTTTGAGGCTAAACACAGATTGCACACAGAAGAGGAGAAACTTGCTCCGGTTGTCACAAAAATATCCAGAATGCTTGTAGATGTGCTGCATCCAGACATAGAGAAAGATTTAAGAAAATGTTCACCATCTCTGTCTTGTGTGCAGCTTCCCAGCACTGTCACTTAAAATGGAACAAGATACACTGCTGGGATGATCGTATCTGGGTCAACATGTGGACTACCAGACTTTGCTGGGATAATACAGAGAGTCGTTTTGGATCATTTTGTACATTTCATTGTAATGTTACTTGCTGTGTGGTATGATGAGCATCTGAGATCTTTTCAACTGGAGGACAATGGCAGGATCACTCTTTTAAGGCAGCAGACACTTGGTGACGTGTACCTGGCTGCATTCAGCGTGGGAGGAAAACGTTTGGTTAAACTGAAACATTACATTTGCTTTGAATTTTAGGTAAAATAACTTTATTATTATTAACATGCACATCTCCAAGTGTTCATTAATCAGCCTGTGTTGCAATGACGTCTGCTTTTCTTTATAGTGTGACATCACCTTATAGTTATGTAAATGCTAATTAGTCAAGAACCCCCCCCCTTTTCATTATATTTGACCAATAGGTTATTCTTAAAATGCTGTTATAAACTGATGAAGTGGCAGTAAATATTAAGTTTTGATTTACTCAAAAGTGAAGGGAAATTTAACTCTGTCCATTTACATTTTATTCTAGGTGGAGAGAGATGGAGGCAAAGCTCTGTGTAATTATTGATGACCAAATTAAGAAGTTGGTTCTTCCATCGGGATTCCTACCAACAGTACAGAAGCTGCAAACTGTAGTGAAGGATACCTTTGGGATTTCAGATGACTTCACTCTTCAGTATTTCGACTCGAGGACTCGAGAATTTGAGGACTTCTTTGCTCTCAACAGAAGTGACTGGTTGTCCTTAACTTGGCTTCACTTGATAAAAGTTTTGGTAGCCCCTCTGGTCAACTGTCAGCTGACTGCGACTCATATGCTGAGTCAGTTGCACCAAATAGTCTAGGGCAACAACATCTTCTCAGGACACCATTTTTCTCAGTAGGCAAAAGACCACGGCACGACCACAGCCCTGCCCAAAGCAATTCCCAATTCCACAGTTTGCATACAAACTGAGATGTACCTTGAATACAGTATGATTAGTAAAAAAAACAAAGTTTGAGTCTAATGAATTGTATGCCAGTTTAAGTTCATTAGTTGACACATGGGTTTGACAATTAACTGCCTCTGTAAGTCGGATTCATGTAAACTACAAAAACAGTTGGATTAATGACTTTAGTGACTTCACAATATTGTGAGCTATGTTGAAATTGATCATTATTTCAGCAGTTTCTTACGATTGGTAGATATACGCATTTAAAGATATTTACATTGATACTTTGTACTCCAGGAATAATGAAGGTAGATTTTAATCTAAATATTTGATTTGTTTCATGTGGCATATCAATTCTTCTCTACAAAATGTATTAAATATTGTGCCGCAGTATATAAAGATCTTGTTTATGTGATTGACTTGAATAGAATTTTCCTAAAAACTTAAATACATGTAAATTACTGTCTTTTCGATATACAAATGAATTTGAATCAACTTTTCCCAGATTCCCTGTGAATTAAAAGTAATTTCTTACACTTTTACTTTTGTGATGAAATTAGGCTACTTTAACCCTTAATTTGGCATTCTGTCCCCTAAATGCAACACACCTCGACTGTTGCTTTTTATTTATTTATTTATTTTTTTTTTATAACCCTTAACTGTGAGAGCCATGCAAGCTTACTTTTGAAGGGCATTTATTTTGTCAGCATTGATTTCTCTCAGAAGCTCTTCCAGCAGGTCGGAACTTTCAGATGGAGGAAGACGTGGTTTGACTGAAGATGTATGGGCGAACCAGCCAACCAAGACACCCAGGAGAAAAATCCCCACCCCTACCAGGAAGTATCTATGGACAAAAGCAAGGAAAGTTCACAATATATATTGCCAAGAAGAGGCAAGGACAAGTGTCTGCTTAGATGATATTTGGTTCACTTTAAGCCTAATTTTAAGTCATACAGTATGTACTGTTAAAGTTACAGTATATGAAGGGAAAGACAAATAATGTAAAGTTGTGCTGATAATGTGAAAAAGGGGGAAAGTCTTTGTAAAACAAAAAGTTTCTATTTTACACCCTCAAAAATAGCATCAGTGTATAATGTCGAGTTTCAGTAAAAGCAGGGAAGAACTATTTAATATGTATACGTTCCCTTTTTTTCTCATCTTTAGTCCATCAGCTGAACTGGTATTAATTAAATTGACGAGAAAGTGTTAACAAAATGGAAGTGGATACTGCTCAGTTATGCTTTTACAAACCAGTGACAGGACTGTTCATTGTTTGTTGTCCGTGGGTATTTTTTTAAATGGCAGCCTTAGGTTGTTACTTTGCCTGTTACATTCTTAATGCACTAAAAAAAAAAAAAAAAAAAAAGAACATTGCTTAAGCCCTGATTGCAGTTATTCAGAGTCAGTGTTTTCTTGTGTGGGTTTTAACACTTTTTTCTGTTGCTACCCATGAGCTTAGTAGAGGTTCCTTTAACAATAAGATGTTTTCTAAAAACTATGCATCGATGAACATGGTTGTCTCATGATAGGGGGGGTGGCAGGACACGGATGCGGACTCCAGAGGTGTAAGGCAAAACTGGGTTTATTCTTCAAAAAACAAAGTTAAACAAAAGGTGCGGCTGTGCCGGAAGACAAAACTCGACTGTGAAATCAAAACATGACTATGACAAAAACAAAACAAACGACTAGACATGGCGTGGCATAAAAAAATAAACACTTATCTGATACATGGCGTCGTGGCATGAGGGGGGAAAATCAGAAAAAGTATTTCACCACATGACAGGGGAGCCTGGGAACTAAATAGTGAACTGGGTGATTGTGAATGAGTGCAGCTGGGGACAATGAAAACAGGTGATGTGAGTGAAACTCATGAACTGAGTGAGGGAAAAACAATGACAAAACCTAAAACGAACATGAATTCAAAAACCAAGACATGACAACCTAAAACATGATAAAACATAAAACTAAAAACATGGGGAAAACCCCATGGCCGTGACACATGCTGTTTTTGTCTTTACGTTCAGCATGTTGGTTTTTCTGTACCTTGTGCTGTAAAAAGCTCTATGACTTGTGCAGATATAAAACAAAATTCATTTACGGTATGGAGGATTTATTACAACATTATCATTATAGACTTTCTCTCGGTATCCCTAACTCTGACTTCTGTTGTTTCCTATTGTAAATACTTCTGTAAAGTTCATGGGACGATGTCAAATTTGAAAGATCTAATCTAAAAGTGGTGGTTCCTGTATTATAACATTTTTGTTGGTTAGATTAAATGATAAACCTGGAACAGCTATAAGAGGATGTCTGCAATCTCGTATTAACAATCTGATATCAAAAGTAAAGGGAATGGGGTTCAAGAATTTATATAACAACTTCATACATTAAGAATTCAAGAAAATGATGTTCTGCTAATGATAAGTCATCACCATTAATTCTCTGACGACTGGACCGAGAAGCTGCAGACATACTTTGGAACGTTATTCCTTTTAAAACTGCTTATTCACTTAGAGATGCTTGTAAATAAATTTTGCCGTATAGTTTTTGTTTTTCCATATACAATGCTACATGTTCTTCACTGTGCAAGTCTTGCTGCTGTGCACTCTTAAGGAGAGTGAGAGAAAGAGGGTGAGAGAGAGAGAGAGAGAGAGAGATGCAGCACCATATGTCTCTTGGTTTGTGGACTTTGTTTTTTGTTTTTCATGTCTTGGTTTTTCTGTATTTTGTTTCTCTTGTTTTCTTGTCTGTCACTTTCTCATTGGTTGCCATGAGGATTTATTCTGTTTGTATTTCTTTAGTCTTGATTCGTCTTTTGTTCATAGATTGCTCCTTAGTTGCCCTACTTGTTCTTAGTTGGCATTTTGTTTACGCTTAATTTGTTTATTTGGGTTGCTTTGTCTTAGTCTAGTCTTTAGTTGTTTATAGTTGCTATCATGTTTCATCTTTGTTGTTTTTTTTTACCTTTTGTGTCAGATAGGTCTGGTCTTGCCTCGGTTCTGTTTTGTTCTTGTTTCACCTTTTCAACCATTGTTTTCTCAGTTCGCAGCTCTCCAGTCATGTCATGCCTGTCTCCTCTCTGCCTGGGTCTTGGTGTGCAGCAGGGAGTAGTCACCATGGATGTCACTACTGACGCCCCTCCGTCGGTTGTGACGTTCCTCTCAAGTCGCCATCTATTCAGAGACACTCAAGAAAGAGGCGAGGCTCCAGGTAGTTCCTCCTCGCCTCCTTTAGAGCTTCAGTCTCCAGAGCTCCAGCTTTCCGAGCTTCAGTTCCCTGTGTCCTGGCCAGCAGATCTCCAGCCTCTGGTGAAGCAGCCCACCATCCACCACTCTTCAGTGCCTCAGTTACCTGCTTTCCAGCCCCGGTCCACGCCACCTGCGTTCGAGGCCTGGTCCAGGCTGCTCACCTCATGTATCTTCCTCGCACACCATAGTAAGTCATGGGGTTCCACAGGGTTCTGTGCTTGGACCGATTCTTTTCACTTTATTCATGCTTCCATTTGGTAATATTATAAGACAGCATGGCGTAAATTTCCATTGCTATGCTGATGATACTCAGCTGTACTTATCTATGAAACCAGATGAACCCAACAGGTTGGTCAGACCAAAGACTTGGATGACTCAGAACTTTCTGCTTCCAAATTCAAACAAAACTGAATGTTCTGTTATTGTATTTTAGTTAGTATGTTTTTGCATGTTCAATTCATTGTTTCATTTGTTAGCAATGGCCCTATAAGAGAGACAGGAAGTGGAGGCACATGACAGTAAAACAGCTAGTCCAGCTGCCTGTTTCTATCTAAAGACATCTGCCTACATCTCATGCCTAATGAAATCGGTATGTGATCTTATCATATGTTCTTTCGTTGAATTACAGTTAATTATTTGTTGTTTTAAGAGTTGTTTGTGGATTTGAGGACAATATTATTTCTGTGAATGTTGGTACGTAAAATGGCTACTTAGCTAATTCACAGATTCATTTACAGTTTATATGTTATACAGTTTTATTATGTTTATAAATAGTTTGAGTGAGAACCCATTTAAACTCATCAGGTTGCTTTGTTGATAAATTTAAGTAATAAATAAACAATAAATAAGCAGTTCATATGTAAGCATGGGGGAGTTAGGTTAAAGAAGTAGAAATTTGATTTCTGATAAAAGTATGTTACAGTGTATTACCAAGATTTTATAATGTATAAGAAGTACATTTTATAAGCAACTTTCTTTGTCTGTTCTCAGTTTCACCCTTTTTTAGTCAATAAACCTGTGGACAAACTGATCACTGTCTTCAGAGTTTTGATGAAGACAGTGATAACTCACCGCCGAGTTATATTTGGAATCATATAACGAGTGCGGCACACTGAAGTTGTTGTTTTTGGACCTGAGCGTTTTAGGAAGAAACATTCTAGCTATATAATTACTTTAGATCAGTGCTTCCCAAACTGTGGTATGCGTACCCCCAGGGGTACGCAACGTGACGTAGGGGGTACGTGAAAAAATGCTTAAAAACATGGTTTGCAAAGAGCCTGATTACATTTTTAAACTGGCGTATAAATAGACATACTGTAGTACCTGTCCACAGTGCCAAAAACACAACATACTCCCATGCATAGATAGCACTCTAGTGGTCAGTGAATTAATTGCACTGCCAAAATTAACACACGTTCCCCACTGGCCGCCGCCAGGCTAACCGCCGAAAATGGATAAATGGCTAAAAAGGATAAATTGCCCTTCCAGAGGGACATCAACTGCTACCACAAGTCAGCCCACAATCAAAGGTGCACTTTCCAGCGACAACAACCCACTTAATTGTTCACCTTCAACGTCTACCTTTGACCGGGATGCTAGCAATACACCTGTGGCTGACCAAGCTGACAGCGTAGCCATGGACAGCGGTGAGGAGTCGGATGCAGAGTCTCCTGATGCGGGAAAGCATGCAGCGACGGACACAGAAACAACATCGTCAAAAAGGCGAAAATATGATGAAAACTACATTGCTTTGGGGTTCACTTGAATTCATACTGGTGGATTTACTCAGCCACAGTGTGTTATATGTGCAAAAGTACTCACAACTGAGTCTCACAACTCAAACCTTCACTGTTGCGCAAACATTTGGAAACAAAACATGCTCATTTGAGAAATAAGCCACGGGAGTTTTTTGAACGAGAATTGAGAAGACTTTCTACCAGTAAGACTTGCATACGGGAGACAGATAACGTTAATAGGAGCAGGCTTCATGCATCTTACATGGTGAGTTACCGAGGGGCTAATACTGGCAAGCCACACACTATTTTGGAGGACTTAATTGTCCCTGCTGCCACAGATATGGTTGGGGCAATGCTGGGGGAAAAAGCTAAGAAAACTATACAGACCATGCCTTCATCAAACAACACAGTTTCTCGGCGGATCAGTGGCATGGCAGAGAACGTTTTAAACCAGCTACTACGTCATGTACGAGCCAGTGAATTTTACTCACTACAGCTGGATGAGTCGACAGATGAATGTACCGCACATACACCAGGACATGTGCCTGGCACATGTCCTGGTGTATGTGCGGTACATTCATGAAGGGACAATTAAGGAGGACATGCTTTTCTGTAAATCTCTGGAAACAAGGGCAACTGGAGAGGACATTTTCAAAATGCTGGACACCTTTGTGACATCAAATGGACTTATGTGGACACAATGTGTTGGTATCTGCACCGATGGTGCAAAGGCCATGACTGGGAGACACAGCGGGATAGTAACGTGCATGCAAGCGGTTGCTCCTGATGCCACTTGGGTTCACTGCAGCATCCACCGAGAGGCTCTTGCTGTCAAGGGAATGTCTGTCAGCCTGATGAATGTTTTGGACACAACAGTGAAAATGTGGAACTTTGTGAAAGCCAGGCCCTTGAACTTGCGCGTATTTTCTGCATTATGCAGTGAAATGGGCCGCGATCACGAGACGTTACTACTTCACACAGAGGTGCGCTGGTTATCAAGAAGCAAAGTATTAACACGTTTCTTTGAACTCAAAGATGAACTTAGGATTTTCTTCAGTGACCATAACTTTCATTTGTCTGTGTAACGTAGTTACACTAATTCTTAGTTTATTTATTATTATTTGTCACTTCACAAACTCTCCTGTCATTTCAGATCCTGCCATGCAATTTACTAATTTCCCTCACCTAGGTTTCCTGCCCATCTCCTCCTCACCTGCAGTCTATTTGCTCATTAGTTCCTCATTCTATATATACTCATCACTTTCACTTGTTCCCCGCCAGATTGTCTTGTGTTATTCTTTGCCAAGCTCTCCAGCGTTTTCTAGTCCTGCCTACCTGTTCTGACCTAGTTCTGCCTTTCCTGGATTCCTGATACCTGCCTGCCCCTTGTCGGATTTGTTAGCCTCACTCTGATCACCTGGTTTTGACCCTGACTGTTTTCGTGGATCCTGATACCTGCCTGCCCCTTGTCGGATTTGTTTTCCTCACTCAGATCGTTTGGGTATGACCCGGACTGTGTTTGGACTGAATAAACGGACTTTCCCTTGCTAATCGCCTGCCTCATTGTCGTGCTTTTGGGTTCACCTTTGCTCGCTACAATAACCGTGACAGAACAATCTGGCCACCATGAACCCAGCCGACACTGACTCAATCCGTAATGACCTGAGAGCACAGGCCAACACTCTTCAGCGCCATGATGAACTATTTACCTCCATTTCAGGCGGTCTGCAGGAGATGGCGGCTCGTCATGATAGGAGCATTCAAGAACTTCTCCATAGGCTCTCGCTGTCAGATCATGGTCCGGATCCTGCATCGTCTGTCAGTCTGCCTGTCCAGAATCCTCCAGTGTCGGATGCTTGTTTGCCTCCTCCGGAACGTTATTCCGGTGCTCTGGGCTGCTGTCGGCCGTTCCTTGTGCAGTGTTCTCTCGCCTTTGAACTCCAGCCCTCCGCCTTTCCCACCGAAAGATCTCGGTTGGCGTATATTGTCTCTCTGCTTGCCTGCAGAGCTAGAGACTGGAGAACCGCAGAGTGGGAGAAGCAATCCGCCATATGCTCGTTCGTCAAACTGTTCTCCGACGAGCTGCGGAACGTTTTCGACCACATCACCCCAGGGAGATAGGTTGCTCGAGGTTTGTTTAACCTGGCTCAGGGAGGAGGATCTGTATCCGATTACTCTATTGAGTTCCGTACTGTAGCAGCTGAGAGTAACTGGAACGCCGCTTCGCTCTTCGATGCCTTCTACAACGGTCTCTCTAATGACATCAAAGAAGAGCTGGCGGCCCGCAATCTTCCTGCGGATTTGGACGCACTCGTCTCTCTGTCTATCCGCATAGGCAGTCGTCTGCGGGAGCGGCGGAGGGAGAGAGTTCAGTCCGCTGCTTCACCTGAGCAGATTAATCAGCCATTTCACCCTCCAGGGCCTCCTTCTGAGCAGCGCACAAATTCCCCTGGTGACGCTACAGAGCCTATGCAGCTGGGCAGGACACGGCTGTCTACAGCCGAACGACAGCGCCGCCTAAGGAAGAACAGGTGTCTGTACTGTGGTCAGGACGGCCATTTCGTCTCTTCATGTCCAGTAAAAGACATGGCTCACCAGTCATCCCAAGGGCACTGGTAAACCGGTCTGTGAACTCAGAAATGCCCTCTCGGCCTTTGGTTTAGGTCAAGCTGCTCTGCTCTGGGAATTATCAGACTGTCCCAGCCCTCAGAGCCTGTTGGATATTACTCTTGCCTCCCAGCTGGGTCTTGGTCAGGTGGATCTGGAGAAGCCTATCGACGCCTCAGCCTTGGATGGTCGTCTCCTCTTCTGGGTTACACACCGAACTACTCCTCTTCAAATGAACATTTCAGGTAATCGCACTGAGATCCTTTCTTTTCATCTGATCAATGCTCCACAACAACCTGTCATTCTGGGGTTTCCTTGGCTTAGGAGACATAATCCACACATTGACTGGTCTTCAGGAACTATACTGCAGTGGAGTACTCATTGTCATGCTGTTTGTTTGAAGTCTGCCCTGTCATCTGCCTCTGGTTTGACTGTCCCCTCTGAGTTTCCAGACCTGTCAGGAGTGCCTATGGATTACCTGGATTTGAAGGAGGTTTTTAACAAGGTCCGAGCCACCTCTTTTCCACCGCATCGCCCGCCATTGATCTCCTCCCAGGTACATCTCCCCCAAGGGGGCAACTCTTCTCCCTATCAGTGTCTGAGACAAAGGCTATGGAGAAGTACATCAATGACTCCCTGGCGGCAGGAATCATACGACCATCATCATCTCCCGCTGGAGCAGGATTTTTTTTTGTGAAGAAGAAGGACAAGACCCTACGACCCTGTATTGACTTCAGGGGACTTAATGACATTACCATCAAAAACAGGTATCCTCTTCCTTTAATCTCCTCTGCTTTTGAACTGCTACAAGGGACTACAATTTTTTTCCAAACTTGACCTCCACAATGCTTATCATTTGGTGAGAGTCAGGGAGGGCGATGAGTGGAAGGTGGCCTTTAATACTCCTAGTGGTCATTATGAGTATTTGGTCATGCCGTTTGGTCTTACTAATGCTCCTGCAATCTTCCAGGGATTAGTCAATGATGTTCTGCGGGATCTACTCAACGTGTCCGTTTTCGTGTATTTGGATGACATTCTCATTTTTTTCAAGTCCAGGGAGGAGCATGTGGTGCATGTACGTCAAGTCCTCCAGAGGCTCTTGGACAACCAGTTATTTGTTAAGGCAGAGAAGTGTGAATTTCACGATTCAGAGGTGTCTTTTCTGGGGTTTATCATCAACGCTGGCAACATCCGGGTGGACCCGGCCAAGATCAAGGCAGTCACTGACTGGCCAACTCCATCCACACGAAAGGAGCTTCAACGTTTCCTGGGATTTGCCAACTTCTACTGAAGGTTGATTCGGAACTACAATTCAGTGGCAACTTCCCTCACCGCTCTCACTTCTCTCAGCAAGCCCTTCCGGTGGTCCTCCGTGGCTGAAGCGGCTTTTGGTGAGTTGAAGTCTCGCTTCACCTCTGCTCCCATTCTCATCTTTCCAAATCCTGTTCGCCAGTTTATTGTGGAGGTGGATGCCTCGGACACTGGTGTCGGGGCAGCTCTTTCTCAGCGGTCGGCTGAAGACCAGAAGGTTCACCCATGCGCTTTCTTCTCTCGGAAACTCTCTCCAGCGGAGAGAAATTATGATATTGGGAACCGGGAGCTGTTGGCAGTTAAACTTGCACTGGAGGAATGGAGACACTGGTTGGAGGGGGCGGAGCAACCATTTGTGGTTTGGACTGACCACAAAAACCTTGAATACATCTGATCGGCCAAGGGACTTAACTCTCGTTAAGCGAGGTGGGCCCTCTTCTTCAACCGTTTTGACTTCTCTCTCTCATATAGACCAGGTTCTAAAAACGTGAAGCCTGATGTACTGTCCCGTCAGTTCCAGTCAGAGGATTCCCCATCACAGCCTGAAGGTATTCTCTCCTCTGCATGCGTCATTGGGGCGGTAACCTGGAAAGTGGAGGATAAGGTAAAACGCTCCCATACAGAACACCCTGCTCCCAGTGCTTGTCCATAGAACCGATTGTTTGTTCCAGACACTCCGTTCTGAAGTCCTCCAGTGGGGGCATTCTTCTTGTCTGGCTTGCCATCCTGGGGTGAGACGCACTCTAGACCTTCTTTGTCAGCGCTTCTGGTGGTCTTCCATGGAGAGGGACACTAGAGAGTTTGTTGCTGCTTGCCATGTCTGCTCTCAACATAAGAGCTCTCACCAAGCTCCTTCTGGTCTCCTTCATCCGCTGCCAGTCCCTCGCCGTCCCTGGTCTCACGTTTCTTTGGATTTTGTCACCGGCCTACCACCTTCTAACGGTAACTCAGTTATACTCACTGTTGTTGATCGTTTTTCCAAAGCTGCTATGCTCATTCCATTACCCAAATTACCCACTGCCAAAGAGACGGCTGAAGTTTTGTTGCAACATGTGTTCCGGATACATGGTCTCCCATCTGATGTGGTCTCTGACCGGGGACCACAATTCAGCTCTCACTTTTGGTCCGAGTTTTCCAGCATGCTGGGGGCTACTGTCAGTTTGTCATCTGGTTTCCATCCTCAATCCAATGGTCAAGCAGAACGTATGAATCAAGAGATGGAGACAGCTCTGCGTTGCCTTGCTTCCCGCAATCCCTCCACCTCGTCTGAACGGCTCCTGTGGATTGAGTATGCTCATAATACTCTGCCTAGTTCAGCCACTGGTCTTTCACCCTTCCAATGCTCCCGGGGATACCAACACCCACGCTTTCCAGAACAATAATATGAAGCCAGCGTTCCTTCTGTTCAGGCGTACATCCGGCGGTGTCGGTGCACTTGGATGAAGGCCTGCTCCACACTGCTGCGCTCTTCAGACCGTTACCAACGATCTGCCAATCGACATCGCAATCAAGCCCCCCGGTACACCCCAGGACAACGCGTCTGGCTGTCGACACGGGACCTGCCTCTCAAAGTGGACTCCAAGAAGTTGGCCCCTTGTTTTGTGGGCCTCTTCCAGATCTCTAAAATAATAAATCCTGTTGCTGTTCGTCTTCGGCTTCCATCATCCATGAGGATTAACCCCACATTCCATGTTTCCAAGGTCAAACCTGTTAATGAAAGTCCACTTCTGCCTCCCTCCAAACCCCCACCTCCCCCCCGAATCATTGATGGGGCACCTGCATACACTGTCAGTCAGCTCATCAAATTCCGGCGACGTGGCAGGGGAGTGCAGTATCTGGTAGACTGGGAGGGTTACGGCCCCGAAGAACGCTCGTGGGTTCCCTCTCGCAGCATCCTGGATCCAGCTCTCATCAAGGACTTCCACCAGGCTCATCCTGATCAACCGGGTGGGACGGCAAGAACCGCCCCTAGAGGGGGGGTGGTTCTGTAACGTAGTTACACTAATTCTTAGTTTATTCATTTTTATTTGTCACTTCACTAACTCTCCTGTCATTTCAGATCCTGCCATGCAATTAATTATTTGCTCATTAGTTCCTCAGTGTATATATACTCATCACTTTCACTTGTTCCCTGCCAGATTGTCTTGTGTTTTTCTTTGCCAAGCTCTCAAACGTTTTCCAGTCCTGCCTACCTGTTCTGACCTAGTTCTGCCTTTCCTGGATTCCTGATACCTGCCTGCCCCTTGTCGGATTTGTTTGCCTCACTCAGATCGTTTGGTTATGACCTGGACTGATTTTTGGACTGAATAAACGGACTTTCTCTTGCTAATCGCCTGCCTCGTTGTCGTGCTTTTGGGTTCTCCTTTGCTCGCTACAATAACCGTGACAGTCTAAGCATCTGCACGATGAAGAGTTTCTTATACGCGTGGGTTATCTGGCCGACATCTTTTCTTGCCTGAATGAACTTAATCTTGGATTACAAGGGGTTTCCGCAACCATATTCAACATGCGAGATAAAGTTGAAGCCATGATAAAAAAGATGAACCTCTGTTTTGTTGTTCTCTGTGCAGTTTAATCATTGGTTTTTCCCACGTTGAATGACTTTTTGTGCGCAAATGAACTCTGTCTGACAGACAACGTAAAACATGAGATAACCGCGCACCTCAGTGAGCTGGCTGCACAGCTGCGCAGGTATATCCCCGAATCTGACAGCTCAGACAGTTGGATACGTCATCCGTTTACAGCTGCGCCTGCTTCCTTATCGATATCTGAACAGGAGAGTTTCATTGAGATAACAACAGATGGTTCCCTGAAAATGGAATTTAATCATATGCCACTGCCAGATTTCTGGATCAGACTGCGCACAGAACAGCCCATGCTGGCCAAACGCGCTGTCAAAACGTTGATGCCCTTTGCCACCACATACTTGTGTGAGAGTGGATTCTCAGCCCTAACAATTTTGAAAACAAAATGGAGAGCGAGACTTTGTGTGGAGGATGATTTAAGACTCAGGCTTTCTGAAATTCAGCCCAATATTGCAGACTTATGTGGGTCCTGTCAGGCACACCCTTCTCATTAAAGCTGTGTAGAGTTTGTTCTTTCAGTTTGAAGTGATTTATAACTATGTTCTAGAAATTTATAAATGTTTGGTAGATTCCTTTTATCAAAAGTGAACTGGTTTTGCTCACTGAAAATGCAGGTAGAAATTGATCTATTTGGTGAAAAATAAAATAATATAGAAATAATTTAAGGGATTCCTGATGTGTTACATGCTGTGTGTGTGGTGATGGTGGTGGGGAGGCTTACAGACAGGTTTTTTGTGTGTGCGGGAGTAGGGGGTACATGGCTGGAGGTCAGATGTCGGAAGGGGTACGTGGCTGTGGAAAGTTTGGGAACCACTGCTCTAGATGGTATTTCCTTGGCTTTTAGTGCTACATTGAGAAACCTTGGAGGTAGTTTTGACTAGAATTGATCATTTGATGCACATATAAAACAGGTTTCTAGGACTGCCTTCTTTCATCTTCGTAATATTGTTAAAATCAGGAACATCCTGTCTCAGAGTGATGCAGAAAAACTGCTCCATGCATTTGTTACTTCAGGATTGGACTACTGTAATTCTTTATTATTGGGCTGTCCCACATATTCTCTGAAAATCCTTCAGTTGATCCAAAATGCTGCAGCCAGAGTTCTGATGAGAACTAACAGCAGAGATCATATTACTCCAGTTTTAGCTTCTCTTCATTGGTTCCCTGTTAAATTCAGAATAGAATTTAAGGCTACGTGCCCACGACAACGCTCTGAAGCATAAACGCAGATGTCCGTTTTTTTCCTCCACAATTTATCTGCGTTCTCACGAGCGCTTGGGGGTGGATATCTGTCTATCCATGGGAACAGGGAAAACGTATAAAACTCATAAAACTCGCAGTTTGCCGATGTAGTATGCACGCCCCGGACGTAGGTGGCAGTAGCAACAATACCTTTGGTATTGTTATATGAGTTATATATTAATAAATATGAGAAATGCCTGTTTTGTGGCTACTTCCTCCGCGTCAGTTGGAAGAAAATGGCGAAGCGCGGCGGCAACAACAGTACGCCTTCTAACTTTGTTTGGACAGATGATGAGGTCCAGTTGCTCCTGAACACGATACTGAACTACAAAGCCAGGAAGGCAGTGGATAATGTGGATTGGGAGAGTGTCCAAAATAAATATAGTGAGATATGGGAGTCGTTAATGGAGAACTACCCACTTAACGTGTGCAAAAAACGCACTTCTGCGTTTTGAACTGTTCCTACGGCGACGAGAGGTTGGATCGTTTTCAAGATCTCCACTCTGGAGGGCGTTTGCGTTTTCTCCGTTTTGAACTCCTAAAAACGCCGTCGCCGTGTGCAAGATAGGCACATCTGTCGAAATGTTCTGCGTTTATCTGTTGTTACCGTTGTCGTGGGCACGTAGCCTAAGATTCTTCTCCTCACATATAAAGCTCTTAATGACCGAGCTCCATCATATCTTAAAGATCTCATTATAAGATATTTTCCTAACAGAGCACTTCACTCCCAAACAGCAGGTTTACTTGTGGTTCCCAGAGTTTCTAAAAGTAGAATGGGAGGCAGAGCCTTCAGTTATCAGGCCCCTCTCTGTGGAACCAGCTGCCAGTTTGGCTTCAGGAAGCCGCACACCCTTTCCACTTTTAAGACTAGGCTTAAAACTTTCCTTTTTAATAAAGCTTATAGTTGGGGATCGTTCAGGTGATCCACATCCAACATCCACATCCACATCCACATACAACATCCAATAGTTAAGCTGCTATAGGCCAAAACTGCTGGGGGAGCTCATCTGTCACACCTTTCCTCACTTTACTCTCTTTTTCCCCCGTTTAATTTCTCAAATAATATTGAAAAATAAAAAGAAGTTAAAAAAATAATAATAATAATTTCTCAAATAATATTATGTACATGTGACATTATTGTGGTTATTAACTCGTGTTTCCCTAGTTCCAACAGGTATCCTTTGGATGGTGTTACAGTGTTTGTTGTCCCCTCTTTTCTGTCTTCTCTAACCCCAGCTGGTGGAGGCGGATGGCCACCCTTCCTGAGTCTGGTTCTGCCAGAGGTTTCTTCCTGTTAAAAGGGAGTCGTTTCTCTCCACAGTCGCCTCAGGCACGCTCAGGACGGGAGATTGGACTGAAGACAAGTTTCGGTGCAATCTGTTGGTTTCCTTAGCTAGGAAATTGTTTTTGAATTGGCTCTATAAGAATGAATTGGATTATTTTTTTAATTAATTATGATTACAATGAACTGAACTCCAATTGGCTTGAATTGGACTATATTATTTAAGTGACTTGAGATGACATTTGTTGTAATTTGACACAATATAAATAAAACTGAATTGAATTAAATGTTTTGGATACACTCTAAAAAATAATCCATGTGGTTAGTTTACAAAACCTAAAATAAGCACCATTTGTAGCATAAATAGTGCATTTTCTGTAATTACTTCGGTTATTTATTTAATCATTTAATTTAAAGAGTCTGGGAAACTCAAGTCATTGAAATTCTAACCTTATTTAACAAACCATCTAATTACAACAAATATAGTTTTGTCCTCCCAACAACAGTTGTGAATTTAGTCGCCAGAACTTATGACGTTGAACGTCAAATTGAAAAGCTGCAAAGCACTGGTTCTGGCGACCGATCACGCGGGAGGAACGTCAAACGTGAAGAACTGTTCGTAGACACAGCGATTCAGGCTCTCTTCAGTCTCAAGTCTAAGATATATCATTCCGCATTGTCTCCCCTTCTTCAATCCTCTCTTATAAAGTGGCTAAATGGACCCATAACACCTACTCTAGATACAAGGACTGAGTTCAAAACGTGTTTTCCGCTTCACTGAAGCCATCGAAAAGAAGTGTTCCTGTGCTTGCCTTTGATACGACTGCCGTCGTCACCAAAACCATCAGCTCTAGTTCAACAAACTAAAAAATAGCACAGTGCAATATTAATTTTGCTCAGAGGTAAGCTCCTTTCATTTTGAATTCACGGAGGACAGGTGGTTGTCAGGTTTTTTATGCCCCATGTTTGGTAAATGAGTTAACCTTGTTAGCTTGTTAGCTGTATGGACGGTTTTGTTAGTTGCTAACTCCCAATTTCTAACATGGCACTTGGCCTACATAAAGTTAAGTGGCAAACACAAACGTGGACAAACATTATAAAACTGTGGAGGTTTGAGAGCTTTGAGAAACTGATATCTTACGCCCTCCTCATCAAAGTAAGTGTCGTAGGAATAAGCATGGTAGCTCAGTGGTAACCTAGGAAGATAAACGCCACCCTGTGCTTTCCTGCGATAAATTTGTGGTCACGTAAAATGTGTTTTTGCTAGCAGTTAGAGCATACAAGTTACGGAGAAATGTTTGTGGGATGCCCCGGCTTATGAGTGATCTGTATTGTTTTTATTTGGTCATTGAAAACTGGATGACATTGCATTGGTGATTGGTCAACTCAAACACTAGAGCTTTTTGTCGCTGTAAACAGACAGCTATAGTCACTGCATCCTAACGTGTATCGTTATCGTAATACACCGTAATTAATAGTCAGATAACAACATATTATCTGCTTAAAGTAAGTTTACTTTAGGTCTATGACTGTGTGGCCATCATACACACACGAACGGGAACAAGACACCACACGCCTGTGTCCAACCAATCACATTAAAAAAAAAAAAACATTTCTGAACAGTCAATCTTCCTGGTACCAACACCTGTAATGCCGCGCGCGCATATTTTCAGCCAATCACGTTACAACCCTTTCTGAACAATCGATCTTTTTGGAACTGACTCGGGTTCCCTGGCACAAGGCGGGAGGAACACAATCTTTCATTCGACTTATCAAAAGTCACAACAGTGGTGTTGCGGGCAGACCGTGAATATAAATCACAAATAAGACGACAACCCACGCCAGAAAACAGGTTACTGTACATACTTTGTGGCATTGATTGTGTTTTGAGTGTAAATGTCGTGCTGTTTCTGAGTTGTATGCGGGCAGAATTGGTTCCATTATAGAATCCGTTGGATCCGTTAGGCTACACAAGCTAAACTTAGAGTCGAGTAAATCAAGGTATTTTGAAGAAAATCCACATCATGAAATCAGGTTACAGTAGTCGTTCATGAATTCTGGTGTTAATGGGGTTGTCTGGCCGTACGTAAACGTAGTATGCAATTGTTTTGTGTTGCATGAGTTAGCATGGCTTCATTATGCTAGCTAAACTTTTGAATAGGGGTAACAACATGTTATCTTAGCGAACTCAAAGGTGAACGAGGTGATTTAAAATGGGGTTAAACAATTGGGTTTGTAAAAATTGCAAATTCGAAACGGCAAGGAAAACGGCTCTTTTAAAACATTATAGATTAAGACATTGTCATGAAGGACTCTTTCCATGCCTCCATTGGGAGTGCCATTGCACGTTTAAAACATGGGGCAGCCTGCAAACCCATCTCTCAAGAAGCCATTCAAGCCGTTTATCAGTGCGTCAGGCAGAGATCTTGTCTTTTAAATGCCTGTGTTGCCCTTTAAGCACCATCTCCACAGAAAGACAGTACTTTGAGCATATTGGCCGTCATTTAAAAAAAACAAGAGACTGTCCATTGTGTTTTTGAGAATTGCCATTTCAAAAGTAACATCTATGGAACATTTGCCTCCCACAGGAGCCGGAAACACACTCCTCATTCTCTGGACGACTTCAGGCCTGAACTTGTACAGAGGTATGTGAACCCTTTAAATGTGGGAGATGATCCTGATGAGGAAGATCATGAAGGGGATTTTGATTGTCCTGAAGAAATAGATCTGCCGAACTTAATTGAGAAAAATTTATCTGAGTTGCTGCTGAAGTTGGAAAGCATACACATGGTTCCACAAAGATGTATCGATGAATTAGTGGAAGAGATGCACTTCATTTCTTCATCAACATCAGGCCCTGTTCTAAAAGAAATTTTACAGTCTTGCCTTGAGAAACACAATTGTGAACTAAAGGCCCGGTCACACATCCCTCCACGGGCATATCGCGGCCGAATCACGGCCAAAAATTTCTGCCCGTGAAGCAGACGCTGTGGAAAATGTGCCAAATTGGCTTACCCGCGGTTTACCTGTGGTATGCCCGCGGAACAGACGCCGGCGACTGTTCCGCGTCTTTATCGCGGGTGAAGCGCGGCGGTACCGCGGCCTACCACGGGTATAATAAAGCAGCCGAACCGGGCTGTAGAAATCATAACCGCTCAAGACACAGTCCCGTCAAGATGGCACCGAAGAAGCAGCGTGCGAGCAAGAAGCCGAGGGCGAAGGCAGCAAATGAAGGCAGTCCAGTGCCAGTGGAGGCCGCCAAGAAGCCCAAGGCAGGAGTCGCAGTGGAGGTGCAAGCTGTCGTCCACTCTGCTGCCGAAGTTCCGAGTGTTCGTGGCGAGGTCGAGGCCAGTCCTGCTGTGAGTCCAAGAGCTGCCAGTCTAGAAGAGGAGGAAGAATCTCTTGATGGTGAGTACAATTTATGTTATAATTTTTAAATCTTCGTCAATGAATGGTGGACCACTGTTCGTTCAAAATTCATTCAATTAAAGAAAAAAGTTGTTATGCATTATGGAAGATAGCAGTAGGAAATATTTTTTTTAAATTATTTTGCGTACACTATTAATTTTGAGTAACGTGCAATGCATACTGTGATTATAAACAATTTAATGGGAGGATATTTTATCTCGTGTGCCAAATTTGGAATGAAAAGCATGTCGCTGAAGAAATTATCCCCCCCCAAGAAATTATTATTTGTATGTATATTTTTTATAAACGAATATTGTTCATTAAAAAATACTTTTATTATTCTGCCTTTTCAGGTGTTACATCTGCTGCCACCACCACTGCTGCCACCACCACCCCTGTGACCACACCCGCTGCCAACACTGGGGAGGGTGCCATGCGAGTGGAGGAGGAGGATCCTGTGTCGGAAGAGCCTGGTTCTCCGAAATCCCCGGAACCCACCCCACGTCAAGAAGAGGAGGAGGAAGAGGAGGAGCAAGAGCCGGGTCGCAAAAAGCAGAAGGGCAAGGGCAAGGGCAAGAGGAAGGCTGATGGTGCTCCCAAGCAAGCTTGGAGTCTCCCAGACGAGGTACAGCAGGATATGGTTGAGTGGCTTCAGGGCAACTCTTACCTTTGGCTCCGGAGCAGCAAGGATTACCATAAGAAGAAGTCAGCGTGGGAGATGAAGGCACAAGAGATCGGGGTCACGTTCAAGCATCTGCAGAACTGGTGGAAGAACGTTAAAGATTGGTACGTAAAGCTATCCAAGAAGACGAGTGGCCAGGCAACAAAGCTGTTGACGGATAGGGACAAGTGGGTGCTGAAGAACATTGCCTTCTACAAAAGTAAGTACATATCATTACATTTATTTTAAAAATTTTGAAATTTCAATAAAATAGTTCAATTTATTAATTTTATTGTATACATTTTTGACAAATTTGCCTTAATTTGTTTATTTTTGTAAAGACATTTAATATATTTCTTCGCTTCTTGCGCCCTGTAGTGTTACAACAAAAACACTGCAATATCATTCATCCTGAGGACACACAGTATATTTCTCATATATATTTTAACATAAAGTTTATTAAACTTCATTTAACTTTATTCAAAAACTACATTTCAAAACTATATTCCAAAAGTATATTCCAAAAAATTGTTGAAGTGATGAAATGTATACAATGCTTTAACATGTTTTAATGCAAACTGTCAATGCCATCATATTAAACAAATGTTTAACTTGTTTCAGGTTCCATCACCACTGAGGCTCCAGACACCCTCGTCAGTCTGCCACGTGCCCTCTCTGCTAATGCTACTGCCTCATCTGCTGCATCTGCTGCTGCCTCGACCTTCCATGCACTGCCCTCGCTGGAAACTCATGACTCCGTGGAAAGCCAGTTTAACATCCTGGAAGAGATGGAATTGGCAGCAGCGGAGCAGGGCTCGACCACGTCTAGTCGCCGGTGCAAGAGGAGGAGGAGGGATGAGGAGAGCCTAGAGGAGGAGAGCTGGATGAAGGAACTGCATTCTACCATGAAGGCCAACCAGGCACTGCTGGAGAAGCTGCTGGAGGAGAGGTCTAAGGCTCAGTCAGACCGAGAGGCCTTCACCCGCTATGTGTCTGATACGCTCCTGACTGCTCCCCAGGAGCAGTACTCTGTCATGAAGGAGCTCATCACGGATATTATGCGTGAGGGAGGACAGGGTCAACGTGACAGCAGCCGTGACACTCAAGGGCCTTCTTCATCATGGGCCAGACCGGGCCCCTCAGCGTCTGCACCAGCAGCATGCACAGCCTCCTCACAACCCTACTGCAGTCAAACCTACTACAAGCAGCAGCAGTACTACCAGCCCCAGCCCAACTACGACCAGTGGAGCAACTGGCAGTATGGTGGTGGTCAGCAGCAGGTTCTCCAGCAGCAGCACCAGCAGGTTACCCAGCAACCACTACAGACTCTCAACACCCCGAACCTTTCCACAACTTCACCTGGCCAAGCAAGACCTTACGTTGCCTCATGGGACCAAGCCAGTCAGGTCCGTCAGGCTGATGAGACCTCCTCGGATGCTACGGAGTAGTGTGTGCTTTGTGACTGATTTGTGATTTTGTGACTGATTTTTGATATCTTTATATTACTGTGTTTTTATGCTGTGGTTGTTTGGCTATATTTATGCCTTGCTGTTAACTTCACTGTTTTTGATAACTTTGATATAATAATAAAGTTGTACTGTTGTTAAATTGTTAGCATTTGTTTGTGTTTCCTAGGTAAATAAAATAAAGTGTGTGAACTGTGTGTAATAAAAATGAAAAACTATTACAATAATAAAATATTAGTAAATTTCAAATGACAAGAAATAAAAATTAGATTAAGACATTTATCTTCTACAAAGTACAGACGATAATAATTTTAATCCAAATTTTATTCATTGTTTTCTTATATTTCCACCACCCCCAACACAAACACAGAAACAATCAAAGAAATACAGCAATTCGACATCATATTATACATTCATGTTATAACAATTGTAGAATAATCCTTAGTTTAACCATCATCAGTTCGTACATTAAATGTCACAGCTCCATAGCATGAGCAATCACAATAACTAGAAACGGGGTAGGAGCATGTCATCCTGCCATGGAACCCTTCCAGCCGGTGAGTTGCACCACTCCATGATGAGGTTCCTCTGAGCCTTGGCTCTCCTGAAATCTCTATTGTTTCCTGGTACTCGGTCAGGTCTCGTGTCGTCAAGGTTCCTGCCTGCACGCCAGGCACCAGGCACCAGGGCTCCATTTGGACGCTCGAAATCCACCAGTCTGTTCTGCATCACCGGGTAACGTGTTCTCATCAGGTTGTGGAGGAGTACACACGCCTTGACCAGGAGCCTCACAGTGTCAGCTTCATGCATCATGGTAGTCAGGAGAATTTGAAATCGGTTGGCAAGGATGCCAAACGAATTCTCAACTACCCTTCTGGCTCGCGACAGTCTATAGTTGAATATCCTCTGCTTCCTGGTCATGTCCTTGTTACCATACGGCTTCATCATGTAGGTCCGGAGTGCGAAAGCATCATCTCCCACCAGAAAGTAAGGTATATCCTCAGTGTCACCTGGGAGAGGATCAGGCTGTGGGAACCCAATAATGTCATTGTTCTGGAGACCCTCTCTGAAATCACTTGCATTGTAGATGTGGGCATCAGACGAAGACCCCTTGCCGCTGACGTCTATCCAGAGGAACTTGTAGTCAGATGTGACGACTGCCAGGAGGATGACACTGAAGAAGCCCTTGTAGTTGAAGTAGTCGGAACCAGTGTTGGCAGGAGATTTACAGGCAATGTGCTTGCCGTCTATTGCACCAATGACATGCGGAAAGTTCCAACTGTTCATCCAATTGTCACTAATCTGACGCCACTCTGCAGCAGTCTGTGGTGGCGCGAGCAGCTCATCACGGAACTCCTCGACGATGGCCGCACACACTTCGCGCAACACCAGACTGATGGTGTTGTGAGGGACCCTCCAGGCATACTGCATCTCACGGTACTTGGCGCCAGAGGCAAGGTGCCTCAGGGTGAGGGCAACCTTCAGGCCTGGATCAAGGGGTGCTCGCCACTTTGTGGTCTTCTTGGTAAGGGCTGGTGTCAGTCTCTGCACAATTTCATCGAACATGGCAGGTGGCATTCTCATGAAATTATGGAAGGCCCTTGGATCTTCATTACGGAGCTCCACCATGAGACGATCGTACAGCCCCAGCTCAGGTCTCCTGCCAATCCAGTCGCGCACCCAGATGTTCCGGACCACCATCCTCCTCCTCCTTCGTCTTCTTCGGTCAATGAGGAGCTGATGGATCTGTACCACTTGGTTCTGATGCTGCTGGAGCAGCAAGACGAGGTCATTATTGTGACGGGGATCCATGTTCACCCCTTGACGTCTGGAGCACAACTGACGAATGCTCGGCAAATCGCGGAGAAAGGCGTTTGTCTGTGCTTACACGCGGTACACACGCTAATGCACGTGATAACAACGCGGTACAGACGCGGAACAAACGTGTTATGACCGTGCTCCACCCGCGATTACCCGCTGATCCTACCGCGTGTAACCACGTCTTAACCGCGGCCGTAGCACGTCCCAGCACGTTCGTTCCGCGTCTGTACCGCGTCTTTACCGTGCGTGTACAACGTGTACCGCCCGCGATTACCCGCGGTCTAAAGTTTTGGGCAGCCCAACACTTTTTCGCGCGGCCAACCGCGTGTGAATTTCTTACCGCGTGTAACGACGGGTGAAGTACGGCTGTATCGCGTCTCAATCGCGACCTCAAAGCGTCCAACAGCGTCTGCTTCACGGGCAGACAGTTTTGGCCGTGATTCGGCCGCGATATGCCCGTGAAGGACATGTGTGACCGGGCCTTTAGTGATGTAGTTATATCAGAGATTGTGGCAGGCATTTGTGAGCGCAACCCAGTGTCAGTAGCCACAAGAAGTGGTGGCCCACTTTCAACATCCTACAAGAGACACCAAAATTTCAAGAGGCATTTTTCTATGCCAGAGAGGGAAGTAGCTTCCAGTATGTGCCTATTTTGAAGACATTAAGTAAGATATTTGAGAAAAAAGAAATCCAGGATCTGTTCACACAGGCAGAAGCAGAGGACACAGACATCAAATGTGAAGCTCAATATAAATCATATCGTGATTGTACAAATTTTCAAAATAATACATTGTTGTCAGAAAATGATCCTGCAATATCCCCAATTCTTTATGTGGATGACTTTGAAATATGTAATCCCCTAGGTACATCAAGGAAAAAACACAAAATAACGGCAGTATATTGGGTTTTGGTTAATGTGCCTCCTTTGCTCAGATCCTCACTTGCATTGATTTACCTGGCCATTCTTTGCAAGCCTGAGGACATGAAACATTACGGCTACAGAGCAGTATTACAGCCACTGCTGAGAGATCTTGTTAGCCTAGAGGAGGAGGGACTTTACATTCCCTCTTTAGGGAAACAGGTCAAAGGTACAGTTTTTTCTGTTGTTGCCGATAATTTGGGTCCCCTCTCTATTGGAGGCTTTGTGGAGAGCTTTTCAGCTACTCATGTCTGCAGATTTTGTCTTGGGGACAGGTCAGAGTTTCAAGTAAGTGAAGTACGAACTGGAGCATTTTGCCCTAGAACTACACTGGAGCACAGGCAACACTTAAAAACAGTACAGGAGGATGCAAGTCAGTCTCACTGTTTTGGGGTAAAGGGGGCATGTCCTTTAACTGAAAAATGTAAACATTTTGATGTTTTGTGTGGATATCCCCCGGATCTGATGCATGACCTTTTCGAAGGTATTGTTCCTTTAGAGATGGCTCTGTGTCTAAATGCATTAATTAAAGACAAATATTTCACACTTGATGAATTGAATGCATCAATTAAAGAATTTCCATACAAATGAACGGATAAAACAAATGCACCGCAACCAATTCCACAAGCATTCGCTGCAAGAAAAACGATTGGTGGAAATGCACACGAGAATTGGGCTTTACTTCGCCTCCTTCCCCTAGTAATCGGAGAAAGAATTCCAGAGAATGAACCAAAATGGCAAATTCTTTTGAACCTGAAGGAGATAGTTGAGCTTGTCCTTTCTCCTGTCCATACAGATCTGACTCTTTGTTTTCTTGACAGCAAGATTTCAGAACATAGACACAGATTTCTGACAGTGTTTCCCCAGCAAAGGCTTATTCCAAAGCATGATTTCCTAGAACACTACCCTCAGCAAATAAAGGTTTTTGGTCCACGTGTTCTTGTGGACCATGCGCTTTGAAGCCAAACACAGCTTTAAGCGTGTGGTTAGGCACACACACAACTTTCGCAACATTTTGTCATCTCTTGCTGTAAAGCATCAATTAATGGTTGCATTTCATGGCAATAAAATTGTTCAACCTTCTTTTCAGGTGTCAAAACTGTCCACCATCGATGTGAGTGTGCTGAAAGAAGACATCATGGAAGCGGTGCAATCCAAATTTCCTGGTGAGTCAGTTTTTCAAATGACAAATACAGTTTGCTACAGTGGCACTACTTACTCCAGTGGCATGATCTTGACTCATGGTTCCACAGGGGGTCTGCCAGATTTTGTGGAGTTAACTCAGATTGCTGTCGTAAGTGGGAAAATTAGCTTCATTGTGAAATGCTTGCATGCATGGTATGTTGAACATCTTGGAAGTTTTGTGCTTGAAAACTCAAGAAATCTTAAAGTCATCGAACCAAATGAGTTGTCTGACATCATCCCACTGGCCGCATACATAGTTGCAGGAAAGCGCATGGTGACCCTGAAGCACTATGTTCATATACAATAGTTATGCATTACATGGTAATTTACACCTCATTATGCTTTACCTACAAGACACCATTCTGTACATAGGGCAATGATTTCACAAAGACAAGATGGATTTGTTTAGTCATGTGATCATACTTAAATTACTAAACCATACTCAATAAACAATTATGGTGTTTGTAAACAGTAAATCGTTACCTGGTGTAAAACATGCATCACATGCATGTAGAATTCTTTATAGGGCCAAGTTGCCATCACTGATTGCTGTTTTTACAAATGTAAACAGTAGATGTTAATGTAGATGTACATAGTTATGAGTTAGGGGCCAATCAGCAGCTGGCACCTGTTTGAATGGTTTCGCTATTCAACGTCTTTGTTCTCTGGGCTTTCTATGGCAGTCTGTGGACTAAAAAAGAAAAAAGAAAAAGAAAAAAAAAAATCCACAAAATTAAAAAAAAACAAAAAAGATACCTAATTGTATTGTAATGTTGAATTTGCCCTTTGCTGTATACAGTACATGAAGAAGAAGTGTCTTCAGGAGCCAAGTTAAGAGTCATTCTTCAGGAATCTGACATTCGTAAACTCGACCTGCCACTTGGAATTCCTGCAACTGTAGGTGAGCTGGAGGCTGTTGTGAGGGAGACGTTCGGCATCACTGGGAACTTTGTTCTACACTACAAGGACGTTGACTTTGGCGAGGAATTCTTCTCATTGACTTCAACTGGGGAACTGAAAGACAGGGACACAATTACAGTAGTTCATATTGTTGAACCGCCCACAGTTCCTTTGACCTTCACAGATGTAGACAGTTCCTTTGGAAGTGCATCACAGATCTCCAACCTTTCTACTGAGCCCTCAACCCATACTGAAGTGGTTGCCAATGAGACGAGTAGCAGCAGTTTTTCCATAGCCTCTCAGGATACAGTAATTCTGTCTTCACCTGAGCATGGCCATTGTTCCCAGCAATGGCCAACTGAATTCCAAATCCCCAAGTTTGCTTATGACACAGAACTTGTCCTTGCCGCAGGAAATGACAAGTACATGAAGGATGGAACTCCTTTCAACGTCACCACAATCCTTCCCGACATCCTTGGAAAGCTGGCTGAAAGTATCTTTCACTACGTTGCCTACCCCTCAAATGCACAGTTGTCTGATGTTGCTATGGCATTAATTCAGAAGTACCCTTGCCTTAAGGAGAGAGGATCCTACAATGGGTGCTATGGATGGCTTCAACGACTGAAGTATAAAATGGGGAAAGCTAAGGGGTCTTGGATGTCCTGAGCTCGACGTGAATTCTGCTGCAAAAAAACATCCACACGATCGAGCACCTGCTAAAAACATTAAAAAGCCAAGGAGGGCAGAGATAAACTATTTACCTCCTCTCCCAAAAGGAGAAACAAAGGGAAGTTTGGAAAATGAAAGAGTGGAGCTTCTTACAGAAATCCAGAAGCGGAACAACAATGTGGTCATCGCCCAAAAAAATGGCAAAGACTTTCTCCATTCGGAGAGATGAAATTGTCAATCACACACCACGAATCAGCGAAGTAAAAGACAGATGGCCTGCTCTTTTCGAAGCCACACAGGTAAATGCAGTTCCATATAGCCTCTGAAGTATTCTGCCCTACAAAGGAAAGTGCAGTAACTACACCAACATTGAATCGGAGAAAAATGCCTTCAAAGCCTTGGTATTAGGTTGGATATTGTAGTTACTGCAAATTTGAAACAGCAATGTCTCTAAAATGACACACGTTTGAACAATAAGGCTTTGTTGTCACTATATAAAAAAAAGGTGTAATGACGACCATTTTCAGTCTAAACTCAATTTTGACAAAATATGTAGTTACTGCACTTTGCCTTTGTAGGGCAGTATTGAATGCTCATGTTTTCAGCAGTGACAAATGTTCGTTTTTATTTGTGTAATGTGTTGATATAGATTAATGAAGAATTTAGAAGACTCACCATGGTTAACCTGGAGCCGACCTTTATGGCAAAACTGGACCAGCACACCCCAAAGATTCTTTCTTTGATGGCTTCAAAAGGGGTAGCTGTACAACCAAAGATCCATCGCATACAGAACTTGCTTCTACAGGTATGTGTTTGGCAGGTATTTTTTCCTCTTACATTTTTAGAACATTTTGTCCTATAAGGTGAGACAAGGTTAGTGAGTCGTCATTTTTACATTGTCCTGCTACTTGGCTTACTCGGTGTGTTTGTGTGTGTGTGTGTGTGTGTGTGTGCACGCGCACAATAGGTTTGGTACTTCTTGTAACTATAGCCGCTTTCGGACTGTAGGAACCATTGGCAGTTCTAATAACCTTTTAATCCGCTGGGCCGTTTTCTCCCGTGTTCGGACATACAGGAACTCGGGGCTATCTCCCTCAGTTCCTATAACCATTTCAGCTCCTTCTCCGAGGTCGGGTCTTTTCATGGTTCTATAGAACGCATCTGACGGAGGTGTTTGGTGGTCGGTAGCTACGCCCCATGTCATGCTGTCACGGCTGAAATGTGTACTCATACAACACGGACAAAACTGGTGCGTGTTTAATAAGTTAAACTTACTCTGGTCTCCTTTGTCTGCAGCGCTCTGCTCTCCTTTCTTCCTTCATGAAATGAAAAAGTATCATCTCCTGACTCTCTCTGTGAGCTCTTCCAGCCTCGATTGTTATACGTCTGATGTGATTGTCCATGATTAATATCACCATCATGCAGACCATGAACACGGTGGCCTCCCCGCTCTCCATGTTAGCTTCTTTGTGGTGTTTTTTCTTCTGTCCTTACTTGGTCCCGACTCATGTGCGAATGCAGACTGAAACAGTTCCCCTGGTGAAGGACAGTTATCAGAACGAAATTCGAGTAGGGCAGTTCTGATAACTGCGTTATTAGAACGGCTCTGTCCGAAAGCGGCTATTGATTGTCACCCTCAGGAGGAGGCATCTTCAATTGAGAAAAGGAGAGAGGCTGCAATCCGGGGCTTAATCCTGTACCTTGGAAAAAGAGGATGATGATCTCCTTAAAGATGACTTGGTCTCTCTCTCTCTCTCTCTCTCTCTAGTAAAGATAGTTGGTAAGACATGAAAAAGCTACTTACCTTCATTTTTTAAGTTCCGCCAAGGTTAGAATGGTTAAAAGTAGGCAAAGGGTGCCATGGAGAAAAGAAGAGTCGTTCAGGGCAGAGAAAAGGGAGTGCCGGAGAACCAAGTCAAAGCTCCAGGTTCATTATGAGATTTACAAAGAAAAGCTGTGTGTGTTCAATCAGACTATGCATAGAACGAGGGAGAGTTATTGTTCTGAAATCATCAAAAACTGCAGTAACAACTCTCGTGTCCCGTTTGCTACAGTTAACTAACAAACCCTCCAGTTTCAAGTGTAATGATATGTAACAGAATTAAAGGTTTCCTCTCCCAAAAAGACCAGGAGAAACTCATCCATGCATTCATCTCCAGTAGACTCGATTACTGTAATGCTCTTTTAACTGGACTTCCCAAAAAGAGCATTAAACATCTGCAGCTCATCCAGAACGCTGCTGCTAGAGTTTTAACCCGGACTAAGAGATCTGAACACATCACACCAGTTTTAAAATCTTTACACTGGCTTCCATTCAGTCACAGAATAGATTTTAAAAATCTGCTGATAGTTTACAAATCCCAGAACGGTTTAGGGCCAAAATACATCTGTGATATGTTCAGAGAATATAAACCTAGCAGAGCTCTTAGATCCAAGGACTCAGGTCAGCTGGTCCAGTCCAGAGTCCAGACTAAACATGGAGAAGCAGCATTTAGCTGTTATGCTACAAACAACTGCCAGTGGAGATTAAACTTTCACCAAATGTAGACATTTTTAAATCCAGGTTAAAAACATTTCTTTTCTCATGTGCCTATGCATGAAATCTGCACGCTATCTTTGAACTTATCTAGACTGTTGCTTGTTTTTAAATTCATTTAAATTTTTTTATTTGTTTCTCTTTATATTCTTTTATGTATTTTAATGCTTTTTCCACTCCCTGCTGCAATGCTTTTATTTTATGTAAAGCACTTTGAACTGTTTGTACATGAAATATGCTATACAAATAAATTTGATTTGATAATGAGTTTGCAATATTCTTTAATGAAAAAGTTCAAGGCATTAAAAATGCAATAATTTCACACAAATAACTACTCTGCAGCCAGCTAGACACCTAGAGCGGACACATTTCACACCTGTTACTGACAAAACAGTCGAAAAGATCATCTGCAGTCTGAGTTCATCAACGTGCTGCCTTGATGAGTTGCCCACTAGATTTTTAAAGTCTGTGCTGAGCAGTTTGTTACCACAATTCGCTCATCTAGTCAACATCTCACTCCAGACTGGAACATTTCCAAAGGCCTTAAAAGGTGCTGTCATTAAGCCTCTTCTAAAGAAGAGCAATCTTGATGCCACAGTACTGAACAACTACCGGCCCATATCAAACCTGCCATTCTTAGGCAAAGTCCTAGAAAAAGTTGTATACCAACAGCTTAGTGACCTTCTCCTGTCAAACAATGCTTTTGATACTTTCCAATCAGGCTTTAGGCCCCACCACAGCACTGAGACAGCTCTGATCAAGGAGACAAACGAGATCCGCCTGAACACAGAAGCAGGCAAAGTCTCAGTCTTAGTTCTGTTGGACCTGAGTGCTGCCTTTGACACAGTTGATCATGCGATCTTATTACAGAGGTTAGAACACTGGGTGGGAATCTCTGGTCGTGCTTTAAACTGGTTCAAGTCCTATCTCGAGGACAGGAAATATTTTGTTGAAATTGGTTTCAGACCAAATGGCTATGACCTGTGGCGTTCCCCAGGGGTCAATCCTGGGACCCCTATTGTTCAATCTGTACATGTTTCCATTAGGCCAGCTAATTTGTATTAGCATTCGTGTGAGGTTTGCTCACATGAAGGAAAATCTCAAACCTGGCACCTCACACACAGTCTCTCACTCAGTTATGCACAGTGCAAGAAAATACAGGATAGTTTGGAACACAAATATAATTGGAAGTGAAATATTATTGTTTCAATAAAAACTGAAACAGCAATCTTTCATTCTCTGCTTTTTAAGTGTCACTGCACCATATTATGAACAATTTAAAATTATTTTTTAGAATAACATCGGACATGGATCTGAAACAAAACAGTTATCAAGCATTTGAAGCACAAGTTGCTCTCTTCTTTTGAGACTGTACTCCTCCCCATAATGTTCCCATGACAAGTCTGTTCATGCATGAAGATAGATAGATCTTGTGATTGCGAGAGTAACCTAATGTAAAGTGTAAAAATGGTGTGTGTGAATGGTTTAGTTGTTGAAAAAAAAGCAAAGGTATTTTAGCCCTAACCGTGTTGTTTTTTAACTCTAATTCAGGGATGTTATGACTTAAAGCCAACCAGAAGTTAAGTTTTTTTGTAGCATGTTGTGTTTACATATAATCAAAGCAACCAGAAAAATTGAGTACGTGAGGATGATGATGTCTTTTAGCTCTAACCCTGATCATTTATAAATCCTAACTTACTAAAGTTATTGCCTTTTCCTAATCAGGAAGTGACCTGAATGTTCTAGAAAAGTGTTGTCATGTTATTGATTGAATGTTTTGTTTCTGAAAACGGAATTACACACAACTTTTATTGTTGTATTGCATTCCCAATGTTAACTGTCTGAACCTTTAATGCATTTGGTCATGATGTGACAGAAGTAGAAGAAATGAATACATAAAAAGACTGAAGCCATCATAATAGAATAAATCACTTAAACTTAATAGATTATTGCAGGGACTATATGTATTATCAGCACAAGGCATGGTGACATGAGCAGTCTGTGCTGAAGTAATTGGATTTACATTAGGGGTAAATATAAAAAGCAAACGTGTTCAAAAGCTATTTGGACTGAGCCCCTCATGAACATCTTACACAATCATCAAGATCATTTAATGCATCTAATGCACTTATGGACATTGATGCAGCTGAGAGAGGGCAGCTTATTTTGAAGCATAGAGATGAATACTGGATCTGTGCTGTGATGCAGGATTTGTGTAAACTGTGAGGAAGTGAATGTGAGCATCATTTGTGGTTTGCCAAGTAAAAACAGCTCAGGGGTCAATACAGCTCCCAAACAGGATCATTAAAACTTAATAGTACTTTTTACATGCTCCAATATCAAAGTCTACCATGAAATGAAAAATGACCTGCCCAGACATTAAACACATATGGTTAAAAAGAAAAAAGAAAGTCACCGCTATCACACTTTTACAGACATAGAATAGTATATCTGTACCAAACAGAATATTCCCAAAGAACCTGAGCAATGTATCTGGCCTTTTGTTGATCCATCTACTGTTTGCCAAACCCTCATCAGAAATAGTCTCCATGAAAAGGTGGCTGTTGAGTAGTCATCTTAAGGATGGGAAATGCAGAAAAGGCTGAGATGTGCCAAATAACGCAAGAATTAGACTGAAAATCAGTGGCAAGAGATCTTATAGACTGATAAATCCTCTCCAGAGCCCGGAGCTCAGCATTATCGAAGCAGTGTGGGATCATCTTGACAGAGAATAAAACAAAAGGCAGCCAACATCCAAATAAGAGCTTTGAAATGTCCTTCAAGAAGCTCAGATAACTATTCCTGAAGCATACTAAAATGAATTAAAAGAAAACTCGCCTAAGCGGGTTTGTTTGTGTCAATTGATAAGGAGGTCATACCAGATATTGACTTCCTGTCCCGAATTGGTTGTTGTAGAGAGAAGAGGATCCAAATACAGACAGAAAACTGGAGGCTCATGGACTAAATTACATAACAAACCAGATGGCGAAAACAGAGAAGCAATGAACAGAACCACAGAGAGAATGGATGTGACAATAACTGAGCATAAATGAGTAAATGACTGCAGCTGTGTCAGATGAAGATTGAAATCAGGTGAGTGTGGAGCTGAGGACCAAACAGGGGAACCGGGGACAACTACTTATTAGGATATGGAACAGTAAATGAGAAACTAAACTGAGACCAGAACACAAGTACAGAAGTGAGGCAAGACAAAAGAGTACAGACAAAAGCAAGAATGACAGTGAAGGCAAACCACAAGAGGGACGATAATAAAAAAGCAAATCAAGAATAGGCGAATAAAAAGAGAATTCAAAACAATTACTCAAAATACTAAGAGCACAAACAAAGAAAACATAGACAAACCAAGACAAGGAAAATGAATCCAAATTCAGAAAATGTTTTGAGAATATATGAATAAATCTCTCATTTTTTTGAACAGATATACATTAACTGACATTATATAACCATATGACTGTCTAGTATGTGCCATGGGAAGTGGCAGCTTAATGATAATCAATTATGTTAGAGCGACAAGTTGAACAAATTAAAATTGAACACTTAGCGCTTCAACATTTATGTAGCACACAAACATGTTGTCATCTGTATAATTACTGTTTGTCTGTTTTCACAATGTTTTCAATTTCATGTCTTTATGGGTCAAAACCATTTGCTGCAGGTACACAGAACTGCACAGCAGCACAGTCATTGATTATAGCAGTAATCGTTACTTTATTTTAGATTAGTTCAGGTCTGAGCTGAGCATCTACATGTCAGTTTGATTGCTTATATTTGACTGTTTATACAAATATAAAGGAGAATTGTGAAGAGACTGAGGACAATGGGTAAGAGAAAGATACACAGATAGATACAGTTAGAAGAGAAGTGTAGGCTGATACATCACTGTGAGAGGAAAAAACACTAAAGTAATGGCAAAGACAGAAAGCAAAAAAAAAGAAGAGCTAAAGAATTTATAGATGAATGAAAGAGGATAAAAAGCAGAGAGAACTTAGGCCTGGGAGTTCCTTGGCATCAATCTTCTATGCCCCAGCACACTTTCATTACTTCTAGCTCAATGCAGATGAAGGCCTCTCACTAAAATGGAACAAAAGTTCATTTCACTACTGACCTCTGTTACAGCCCCACACACTACAGAAAGGGTTCACCTGATTCCCATCACAGCAGGAGAATAAACCCCCATTTTTTTTTTTTGATTTTCAGCGTTAGAGGTTTTTTCCCCCCATAAAATATATAATTTAGTTTCACAAGTCCTCCACTTTCTGTCTGTGTTCTTTTTACTTAAATTTAAATATATTTGTAAATATATTTTCGAGATTTTAAAATAAATATGCTTGACTTTGTGTGTGCAGCCTGGCAGTCTGCATTTGTGGATCCATTGTTTGCATTTGTGGATCCATTTTTTGCTCTCGTGTCCATGCCGTAATTTTGACACACTCCTACTGTGCTGCGAGATGCACAAACAAATGCATGCCGATTTGAATGTGAACAGCGGCACAGCCCTCTATTCACGGAGCATCCACCAGATGGCAGTGTGAAAGGCACAGGGCTATGGCAGTGCCTAGCAGTCCAAGACAGAGGCTTTGGACGATCAATATGGAGTCGACAAGTGGAACAACTGGATGGGTATGACTAGCAGTTTAATCATTTATAACTATTCCTAAATCCCTTTGGCTAGGCAGAATGAAAGGTAAAATGTAATGTAATGTATACTATAACCCGCAATTTTTTTTCTCATGCTTTGAAACCTGCAGCTTATAACATAGTGCCGCTGATGTTCATTGTGTGATATTTGTTATCTAAATGTTCAGAACATATGATCAATGACGCTAGTCATAGCAGCTCCGCTAGCATCAATAGCTATTCTGTTGTCAGAATGCTTTCTCCCACTGACCTAGAACCTGAATCGGAATCTATCAAAGATTCTCTAGGTTCTATCTACTCTGATTCTATCTACGTCAATGCTAGCTCCAGACCAGTCTTAATGAAGAATACCCTGGACTAATAAGTTCAATACATTTTACCTTTCATTCTGCCTAGCCAAAGGGATTTAGGAAGTCATAAATGATTAAACTGCTAGTCATACCCATCCAGTTGTTCCACTTGTCGACTCCATATTGATCGTCCAAAGCCTCTGTCTTGGACTGCTAGGCACTGCCATTGCCCTGTGCCTTGCACACTGCCATCTGGTGGATGCTCCGTGAATAGAGGGCTGTGCCGCTGTTCACATTCAAATCGGCATGCATTTGTTTGTGCATCTCGCAGCACAGTAATGCTGCGTGTACACCAAGAGCAACCTACGCTACCTGAGCGCCGGAAATCATTATTTCTCTATGGAAGGTGAGCTAACTGGGCGACCAGAGCGGATTCGCCAGTGGCGAAGAGAACTGCGCTACCAGAGCGGATTCCAGGGATTAAACTCAAGCTAACATTATGGTAATGAGCTATGATGCGTTTCGGCGAAAACCAATGACAATCCACAGATTGTAGGGGTCCGACAATCTGCGGGGTTCGCGAAAACAGACGTGTAAACTTTAGTTCCTATCCAAACAATAGTCGTTTAATCCTGAGACTGTTGCACTTGCCGTGTCGAGTGCTTCAATACAATAGTGTAGTAACCCCACGCATACCTTTCTCACTGCAATTAAGTTTTATTTCGGATTTTATTTCGAATTTAGTTTATTTTCACAGCTGCCTCTGCTATTCCTGCTCTTCTCAGGTGTACCTAATGTAGTTTTACATCATTTGTAACGTGATGTATATCTTGTATAACAAATTGTAAATAACAACACGTTTATTCGTGTCCCTGCCCTCTCTTTCCTCATGTGTTTTTTTTCGCGGGGGTACTGCACAGCCGTGGGACGTCACATTCTAAATGTGACGTCACGAGCTACCAAAGCTACCAAAGCAAATTCTCAAGCGAAGCTTTTCCAGGTAGCGTAGGTCGCTCTTGGTGTACACGCAGCATAAGAGTGTGTCAAAATTACGCCATGGACACGAGAGCAAAAAATGGATCCACAAATGAAAACAATGGATCCACAAATGTAGACTGCCAGACTGCACACAAAGTCAAGCATTTTATTTTAAAATCTCGAAAATATATTTACAAATATATGAATATTTATGTACATATATACATTTATTTGTGTGTCACATTTTTATATTTATGTTAATTATATATACATTTATAAATTCGTTCATATTTATATTCATTTTTTTTACCCAAAATTTCCCCCATAAGATTGCATATTCCTGCGTGGACACACAACCCAATGAGCACGTTTTGGGGAGGAGGACAGTCTGCATCTTAAGGTAACATCCATTTCCAGATTTCTTCAAATTACGTACGAGACCTTCGTACAACACACCACGTCGTAAAAATACGAAAATGTTCTTGCATGAGGCCAATTGTGTCGTTAGCTAGAATAATTCCTTAAAATCAGGGTTTTTGGTGGTCGTTTTAAAACAACCTCCTCACCAAATAGATATCAAGCCTGAGAGGTACATATTTTTCTGATTTCAAGAATCACTGTCCTGCCTTACACTCTTGTCTTGCGGCATGCTAAATTCAGGGCTTCAAAATGATAGTTGACATACTAATCGCTGACATCACCAAACTGACAATTTCCTTTCTGCTATGCTTTTCTACACTTTTGGCTTACTGTATAATCTCAGACATCCTTAATTATAATCAAGTTTAGCAAAGTTGTATAGAATTGAGAAGTTCTCACTCCACCCTTTGATGCAACTCTCAATGGATCAACCATGCAGCTACTCTTTCCCTTTGTTGTTGTTGAATAAAATTGAATTTGTGGGACGCTCTTGAGCTGCATTGACTTGCACCCAGACATTAGACTATAAATTTGCTGTAAACTTAAAGTAAGACTGACCAGTCACAACTTTCCAACTGAATTATGATGCACAAAACTGGGGTAGCATTTGGTGTGGCCAATCAAATTGCAGATGCCCATTTAAAACATCTGAATACATACGCATACATTCTGAAACAAAATTTAACAAAATAGCCCCTAAATTGTTAAAAAGCTGGAATGTTACAATCAATCAAGAATGGAAATGGATTTTATTTCATACTTTCATTTATACTGTACTTTTATCCAACAGATAAAACTACACTGCACTACACCCTGAAAGGGATTGTAAAATCAAATCAAATCAAATTTATTTGTATAGCACATTTCATGTACAAATAATTCAAAGTGCTTTACATAAAATAAAACCATTGCAGCAGGGAGTGGAAGAAGCATTAAAATACATAAATTTGACCATTGTAATTGTTATACTTGACCCATGTTGTATTTTTCAATATCCACTTTTTTTCTGTTCAGGATCACTGGGAGCCCAGGCCTAGAGCTGCCAAATGGCAAGTAGTGGGATACCTCCTGGATAGGTTGCCAGATTATGACAAACTCAATGTGACAGACAACTTGAACACATAAGTATGATCAATTTAGAATCACCTGATTTCTTGGGATTTGAATATCACTTGTTACTACATTGAGTCAACTGGATATATTTTCTACGGTTGTCCTGAAGTGCAAACAAGTGCAAGAGAAAACACAACAGCAAATAAGAACGCAACAGCAAAAGAGAAAACACAACGACATTAACCAAAAACGGAAAAGGTAGGTACCCTCGGGCGACATGAATCGTCACTGATTGGACTGGTGGTGGTCCGCCATTGTGTTTTCTCTTTTGCCGTTGTTTTTTGATTTGCCGTTGGGATTTGCACTTCAGGCCACTGTAATTTCCACATTATTTTCTTAGTATATTTCTCGTTTTTATTTTCGTCTTGAATTTTTGTTATTTTGTTTGTATATTTAGTTATCCAGTGCAAATAATTGATGCAGTCAGTAGCAGAGTAGCCTTTCCTCCATTTCTCAAGCATCATACAGTGTCATAGTATGCACTCCACAAGGCCTGTCACATATTGATAAGAGACATGTTCCCCAGACAACTATATGCAGATTTTTTTTGCATCCTTTTTTTTCATATACTGAAATATTACTCTATATTTCATAATTTATGCATTAACAACCCTAATCTAGCCTAATCTCATATACTTGTAAACGGAGGATGAATAAAATGCAACTGTGTCTGCAAATCACCTACATAATTCAGTCAAGTGGCATAAAAGCCTGCATTAGACACACTTTAAAAATACTATTTTTTCAATAGTAGTACATTGCAGAGTCCAACCAAAGAGCAAATTCTGCAAAGCAAATAAAAAGTATGTATGTGATGTAATTGCTTTTCCATTTTACCTTCATGAGTAACAATATTGATCATAAAAAGCTCTTTGGCATGGTAGGGTGTTACAAAAGCAAACTGTATGTATGCCGGGACAATGTCACTTGTCAAATCCTTCCAATGATATGAAACACATGCCCACATGGACATGGACACACACACACACACACACACACACACACACACGTACACATCTGAGTAAGTTTACTATTTACAATAAACTGAAAGCTAAATGCAGATTTTCCAGGAGGAACAAAGTTGTCGTCCATCTTATCTCTATAATATCTAAACAGATTGACAGGTCATGTGCAGGCTTTCTCTACTAGGTTATTTACTTCGCATTCATAAATTACTCGAACAGTGTCCTTCTGGTGAGGGAGTCAAATACAGTTTGTGTGATCAGGGCAAAGAGACAAAGAACGAAAGAGGTGGAGTATTTCCCCCAACACTTCTCCTCACCAATCATTTCATTTGTCAGTTGCTATAGGTATGGAACATGAAGCATGCTGTCAATCATGTCTATTCTCCCTGCCACGGAGAGGCACCAGAAGAGCTGAGGGAGGACTGCAAATTATTTATAATACCACATAAATTATACATTAAAACAACCTCAAAGTTTCAGTTCATTACATGTTTTGACACCATGAATACAACCGATGTAGATAATACAGTAACCTCCACACCCTGATGGGTTTTGCTGGAGTATTCTGAGATAATGGAAGAAACGGTAAAAACCACTGTGGACAATTTTAGTGGCACACTGCAACAAAATAACAGAATTGTCTCCATGGGGATGTTCACATTCTGTGGTGGCTGACTACAAATGATGTTTAATCATATTCGTGTAGGAAGAAGGGAAGCTTGCATGTGTGGGAGTGTGAAAGACCAAACTATATTTGCTAAATGGTAAAGGTGAGTGCAGTAGCAGAAAGAGATTGTTTTATGAACTCACACTCATGACCATGTGCCTCTTAACTGTGGAAACAAAGGTGGATGATTTACCATTCTTTATTTTTTATTCGAATCTCAAAAAATGTATTGAAAAATGTATGGATAGTGTGTGATGACCCCTCCGCTCCACTAGGTGTCACTGTCTTTTTTTGCTGTTTCTTCCCTTTTGCAGGGAGTAAGGCGGAGTGCTCATCAGGCTGATTGAGCCACACCTGGGGCTTGTGTCTTAAAAGCTCCTCTCCTGCCAGTTGCGCCCCCCCACACCAAAGAATCAAATATGTCTTTTATGGGTTCAGAGTTTAATATGACAGAACTTAAAAGGGCATTAAATAATACTGCATACTCTGCTCCAGGGAATGATAACTTATGTTATGTTATGTTCAGGAAATTACCGAACAATATTTTAGAAAAAATACTTAATCTTTTTAACAAAGTATGGAATGAAGGGAAATTACCATATATATGGAAATGGGCGAGAAACCTTCCATTCCCTAAACCAGGGAAAGACTCAAGTGACCCAGGAAATTATAGACCTATTGCACTCACTTCACATCTTGGCAAACTAATGGAAAAACTTTTAGTAACACGTCTAAATTATTTCTTAGAATACACCAACCCTCTTAAAGGATATCAAACAGGATTTAGGAAGTGCAAGTCAACAACTGATGCTTTGGTAAAAGTATGCAATGAAATTGAAAAGTCATTAGTAATGAAAGAAGTGATGGTTGCAGTGTTTCTGGATATTGAGAAAGCTTATGATACTATGTGGAGAGAAGGTCTTTTGATCAAGCTAGAAAAATTAGGAATTCATGGGAAAATGTATAACTATATACTTAACTTCCTTTCTCAACGGTCCATATGGATCAAAGTAGGTGATACACTATCCAATGAATTTATTGTAGAAAATGGTATTCCTCAAGGAAGTGTTATTAGTCCGATCTTGTTCAATATAATGATTAATGACATATACGAGAAACTGGGAGACAATAATGAAGGTTTATTATATGCAGATGATGCTGTCATCTGGAGAAGAGGGCGCAACATCACATATGTTAATGGAAAGATGCAAAAGGATATTAATATACTTGAGCAATGGGGAGTGGATTGGGGTTTTAAATTTTCTGTACAAAAATCACAGGTTGTGTATTTTACCAGGAAGAAAATTCATGAAACCCACAAACTTATGCTATATAATCAGCAACTTGAGAGAAGGGAAAAATTTAAGTATCTGGGAATGTGGTTGGACTCCAAACTCACATGGAAATATCATATCGAATATATTGAAACCAAATGTAAAAAGGTAATTAATCTTATGAGGATGGTCACTGGACATAACTGGGGAACTGACAGGCAATCTTTGATTGACATATATATAGCACTGATCAGATCAAATATTGAGTATGGTTGTATAATATATAGCTCAGCATGTAAGTCTTCCCTTAAGAAAATTGAAAGAATGCAATTTAGGGCTCTAAGGATTGCCCTAGGTGCCTATTCAACAACTCCTACAAGTGCTTTATTAGTAGAAGCCAAGGAACCTCCTATTAAGTTCAGATATGATAAATTGTCATTAACCTACTGGGTCAGGCTGAAGGGAAGTTCTAACAACCCATCTCTCTCTGTATTTAATGATTGTTGGGAATATTCTAAAAAGTCCAATGGGTTTGGTTGGAATATTGATAAATTAGTTAATAATTATGGTTTAAAAGAGATAAAATGTGGACCAGCATTAGCTTTAAGTTGTATTCCTCCGTGGGTGCTCCCTGATCCAATAGTAAACATTGATTTATTGGCAGAAAAAAGAGAACATAGTATCAAACAAAGTTTTACTAATGCTTGCTTAAACTATTTGAATAATTATTATGGATATATGAAAATATTTACAGATGGATCTAAAGACCTCAATGGTCGGTGTGGTATTGGTATTTACATCCCAGAATTTGATAAGAGATACAAATACAGAGTGAGTGACTTCCTATCAATATACTCTATAGAAATGACTGCAATAATAACAGCCCTACGATGGGTGGAAGAGATCAAGCCTCTTAGAACAATTATCTGTACTGACTCTATGGCAGCACTACAAAGTTTCATAACAGGAAACACAACACGTGAGGATCTGATATTGAAGCACCTGTTATTAAATATTTCTAACCTAGGATTAATAATTCAGTTTTGTTGGATTCAAGGCCATTATGGCATTATGGGAAACGAAATGGCTGACAAACTAGCTAAAAAGGCAATGGAATCAGAGCAAGTTACGATTCAAGTTCCAATGGGCAAAGGTGATATTAAAGCATTTATCCAAGCAGAAATTATGAAAAGATGGCAAGATGAATGGGAAGCAGAGAGTAATGCTAGACACTACCATCAGAACCAGAGAAGTATAGGAGGGAAAAGAATTACATCATTGGGTCTTAACAGACAGGAAGAAGTCGCATTTACCAGACTGAGATTGGGTCATACAGGCCTTAACGCTAGTTTATATTTGATAGGGAAAAGTAATGGCATGTGCTCAGAATGTCAAGTGTTAGAAGATGTCGCACATGTTTTATTTAAATGTAAAAAGTTTGATCAATCCAGACATATGGAAAACCTTGAGGCAGAAAATGAAATTAACAATGTATTGCAGGAACAAGAAATGAAAGAAATAAGAATCAGATATTTACTTATGTATCTAAATGATACAGGTTTATTGAAAAGAATTTAATAATGTTTTATTTTTAATTTTATTTCTGTTTATTTGGTTTTGTTTTAGTTTACTTTGTTGATTTGAAATGAAATGTCATAGGCTATGTCCTTATTACACACTCCTGTGAAGTAGTTCAGTAGGTGGCGGCATATGTCGAAAAGATATGACCCGCCATTAAACAGAAGAAGAAGAAGAAGAAGTTGCGCCCCCCCACTTGGATTGACTTGGTTAGACCAGGTTACGGGGCGGCTGCTGTTTTGTTCTGTTTTTGGTCGCTTACACATCCACACACTCATGCATGCATGCACTGTTGACAACTGACTTCCAGGTTTCTTTAGTTTAGATAATTTTGTGAATAGAAGTTATTTTTTAAATTTGAAACTCGTCTGTGTCCCATCTTTGTTGCAGCCTTAGAGCCAGGCTATTACAAGTGTTATTGATATACTGTATTTTCTGAAGTTGTCATATTAACTAGCCCATACCCTGGTGTAATACCCTTTGAACATAAAGATAGAGGTTAATGAGTCACTGTAGCACCTAGCCTTCCCAGAGTCCAGCTGTAAAATTGCAAGACAATAATTATTTGTCCATAAAATGAAAAAGTAGATAGTCATCATTTCCAAATCTTTTTTTTCTTTTCACAGCTGAGTGTTCATCTATTTTCTCCTTGTTTGGATCGTTGTTGTTAAGTACCCAGCGCAAAGCTCCCTTCCTTTTTGTGTCAAGAGACCCTGTCTGTCTGGCACTGTAGGCCTGGTTTGATGTCTAATGGTCTTAGTCTTACCAGCATGCAACTACTGCTAACACTACTACTCTGACTCATGCTGCAAGCACACTGCTTCTTTGCTTTGTGTGACTTTAGAAGTCAGCCTTTTTGTTTTGCCTGACAAGATAATAAGACTTTGTGATTTTCCTGTTGTTATAGTCTATCTTTTTGTTTCATTTCCTGGAGCTGGAATTATCTTTAACTGTGCCTGTCAGGAGTATGCATGTTTGGTTTTGTAAGGAGAATTGTGTTTGTGTATTCATGTTGGGCTGTGATTCATCTTCATCTGATTTGAGCTGTGTCTGTTTGTTCACCACTAAGCCTCAGCTCTAGAGCTCAGTCTTGTGCTTGTATTAAGTCATCATACATATATCAAAGTGTTAATGATGGATGGAAAAACATGTTTGGTGCAGTTCCCCGAGTTGTGTTGTTGGATTCTTTGTTATACTGATTAAGTCCTGCAAAATACTACAACCCAAGCTGGCCATTTAATTGGGGAAGCGTCCGAGTCCATGCATGGGAGCAGAATCAAGTATGTTCATTGCCAAAACTTTTTGTGGACTGTGTGATAAAACATTCAAGACATTCATTGTACATGTAAGAAGAGCTGAATTCACACACAGACATCGGTTATATAATCAGGAATTTATTAGTGTAGAGTGACAGTCTGGAAATGCTGTAAGTGACCACAAGTTAATACATAGTTTTAATGGGCTTTTCAATCCTAATCTGTGATGATTTTACCTATACAACAAAATAAACAAAAATGTGTTAATGACAGCAACTTGAAAGGAAATTCAGCTACATTAATACATACTGCCATTACATTATCTTTACAAAATAATAAAAAATGGATCTTTAGAGCATTTACTGAGCCCCTAGGCAAATCTGAGACAAGTTGAGCATATATATCCAGGAAAGATTCAGGAAAGGACCCAAATGCATTATCTAGATGAGTTACTTGGAGTTTGGGAAAGACATCTAAACATAATAGTCTGGCCAAGATCATGATCATGGGGTGGCAGTGGCTCAGTGGTCAGAGTGGGTCGTAAAATAACTGGAAGGTCAGTAGTTCAATTCCCACTCTCACCAATAGACAGACTCGAAACAGATGGACTCCAGTTGTCAGTGCCGAGGAACATGACAATAAAGAAATCTTAATCTTAAAGGGATAGTTCGCCTCTTTTGACATGAAGCTGTATGACATCCCATACTAGCAATATAATTTATGAACATTGACTTACCCCCTGCTGCGGAGGCAAAAATAGCGCCAAGCGATTGTGAGGTCTTACTTTTTCATCAAGAACGATTTTGTGATGCAAATGTATTACTCTTTTGAACGCATATTGTTTTGAGAAGCAAGACGCTTTATTTTTCTAGCCCCAGCAAACTAGCCGGACTACCTTTGTGGACGCCAAAACTCAGCTGGAACTCGGCTCACAGGACGCAGCAGGGGGGTAAGAAAATGTTCATAAATGATATTGCTAATATGGGATGTCATACAGCTTCATGTCAAAAGAGGCGAACTATCCCTTTAATGATTGCTCAGACTATCACGTTTAGATGTATTTTACAAGTCCAATCTTAGTATGACAAACATTATAATTACTTTTTCCCCCCATGTGTCCTTTAAATCTTACTCTTTTGCAACAATTGTACATTCTCTTCAAATTCAGCTTCAATTCGGTATTAACACAAATATCTGAACATCATGATAAAAAAGTCCGAAGACACTTATTTTAGGACACAACAGAGCTATTTTTCTTTCTACAACACCAGTGTCTAAAACATTTTTTTTTGAATGACAACTTCTTTGAGAATATCATTTTTCGTCATTTCATCCACTGTTGGTACATGTATCAACTTTCCTACACACGAAAGTTTATTACATTACTCTATGTGAAACATTTTACTGATATTATGTAATCTACTAATCTGACTCATCAGATTACAAATGTGAAATTTGAGCACTGCGGGTTTTTCAATTGCGTGTGCAACATTGTAAATCATGTTTAAACCCTGTCATAAAAACATGTTTACACTAATCGCTTCATAGATCACGCTTTTGATGTACGAAGGCAGAGAGTGGTCCCTGCACCTGCCCAAGCCACAAAGTCGTAGTTGTGTCCAATCTGAGACCCTCAGATATTTAATGACATAAACATTATTGATTCATTCATAATCATGCTTTTGCTGCTTACCGATCAATGTAAGGATATGGTCATTATCATTTAGCTCTGTTATTGGTCTCTACAAACCAGTGAGGTCTTTTTAAAAAAGCAGCTTGAGCTGCCTGAAAAAGCTGTCGGCAGACAGAGCAAATTAAGAACCACAGAGCTGCAGGCTGGACGGCAAAAATTCTTTGTACGCTCATTCTTCTTCAACGCCTGCTAAAATGTAATATACAATGTTTTTAGGTTATGTTTACTACATTCAATAATTACTGTGGTGAAATGTAATGTATATGAACATGGTATGACAATTGGGACTAACTTGGATTGTGCTAACGTAAACACACACTCTGTCGCTTGTTTTGTGTACAGGAGACTTAACAAGCAATGAGATCAGAAAGCTGATCCAATTATCCAATTTCAGGTCGCGGAGGCAACAGGTTTAGGAGAAAAACGCAGACATCCCTCTCCCCAGCAACACTCTCTAGCTCCTCCTGGGGATCCCAAGGCACTCCCAGGCCAGAAGGGACATATTATCCCTCCGCGAGTTCTGGGTCTGCACCTGGGGCCTCCTCCCCGTAGGACTGCCCATAAAACCTCCAAAGGGAGATGACCAGGAGGAATCCTAACCAGATGCCCAAACCCCCTCAGCCAACTGCTTTCAATGTTCAATTTCTATTCTGAGTTCCTTCCGGATGACTGTGCTCCTCACTCTATCTCTAAGGCTGAGCCCAGTCACTCTCCGAAGGAAACCCATTTCAGCCACTTGTATCCACGATCTCGTTCTTTCTGTCACTACCTACATATTGTGACCATTGGTGAGGGTTGAAACAAAGATGGACCAGTAAGTTGAAAGCTTCATCTTCCGGCTCAGCTCCCTCTTTACCACAACGGACCAAAGCAGCGGCCTCATTACTGCTCACGAAGCCCCAATCTCCCCAGGCAGGAGACGTGTGGAACTCTGAGGGAGGAGGGAGATTGTTAGGGATGGTCTGAGACAGAGATTTATCCAGGTAATGGATAAATTAACCCAGGTGCAATGGTACTGGGTCAGCGCTGTGGTGAGCAACTATGTTAGTGAGCAGGTGGAAATGTTGAAATCCAAAGCACGGTGAGCAATGAAGGAATTGGCACTGAGAACACAAGAGAACCAGGTAAATGCATGAAGCACACACGTCAGCCGCATTACCACTGTAGTAGTGAGACAATATGGCAAAGACTGGTTGCTCCTGCAGATTCTTTAGAAGGCGCCTAGACGAGCGCAGATGAGAAACAGGTAGACTGCAGGAGCTGAACCAATCAATCAGAGACTCCAAGAAGGCCGGGTAATCTGAGCTGCTGTACGGTGCATACGCACAAACAACGGAACCTTCCCTCCTGCGGCTTGCAGTGAGACGACACGCTCGCTCAGCTGGTGGCTTGTGAGCCTCTTTCCATGGGCAGCTCCTGAGGATGAGAGTCCAGCCCCTCTACAGGAATTTAGTTCCAGAGCTAACGCTGTGTGTGGGGGTGAGAAGGCTCCCGACTTTGCCTGCCGCCCAGCTCACACAGCACCTAACCTTGAATTTCCTCCCTGCGAATGGTTGGCCCTCATGAAGGTGGCTTCCTGACTCTTCTTCGGCCTGAGCCCAACCGAGCCCTGGAAGCCAAGGCTCAGCCTTTGACTCGCTCTTAGTCTGACCCTTCCCCTGAGATCACTTTGCCATGGGAGACCCCACCAGCATTTAACGCCCCAGACAACACAGCTCTCAGGATCATTTGGATATTCAAACCCCTCCACCATGTCAAGATGGCAATATTATGGAGGGGCGAATGTAATTATTTATTAATTTTTTTAATGTAATTCTGCAACCTAATTTTTTTTTTAAATAATTTTTCTGCATAAACAACCACTGAAACACTATGAAGTTACTGTTGGCTCATTTACACAATCTACTTTGGATATACTATGGGTTTATATAACTATAAAAGCATGACCCCTTAAATCCACAAAGAAACAAGAATTAAAGAAGACAAAGAAAGCAGGGAGTAGCCAGCGATCCAAATAAATAACAAAAAAACGGAATATAACAAAATATAGCTTGTTGCAGGTTAACATGAAAAAGAGAAACATACAAGAACAAGAAATATTAGAACATGCTGGAATTAGGTTGATAAGATCAAATAATAATCACATTTGTTGAACATTTAACTCTGTAGTCCTACATTACTTTCACATTAATGATGTGACACGTAACAAAAAATAAAAAGAATAGGTAAAAAAGATGTGAAGCTGATTGAAGGGAAAATGAACGCAACAAATCCCCCAACCAAAACAGTCCTGAATGTGGTTCCAACAGGTGTGAACTGATAATATGCTAAATGCTGCTTTGGCAGAGGAGGAGACAAACCAATAAAGAGCTAAGATGTCTTGGAATTTGACAGAATAGAATAGAACTACTTTATTCATCCCAGCTGGGATGAATAAACTAGTATAACTAGCCAGTAGCTAGTTAAAAGTAGTTGAGGAAAGAGAATAAGAAAAGAATAAAGATAAACAAACTTGTAGTGACCAAGATTTATCTGAGACACTGAAAAATTTACTTTAGCTACTCCAGCCTCATATTAAGCTTCTTTATCACAAATATTTTCACTGTAGGAACAAGGAATTTGTGTGTAACAGCTGATCTTTCAGATGTGTAAAACTAGAAAATTGTATATTGATTTATTGCCAAATTCTTGCTTATCCCATGTTGACGAAATATCTGCATCATCACATGCATAGAAAAAGAGATTTACTCTAATGTAAAGCAGCACTGCTGTGTGGCGCTGAAGGCACTCATCCTATCAAAGTAAATGGAAAGAGTTTAAAACCACACTGAATTTTTGGCAGTGAGGTGTGCATTCATAAAAAATAAAAATAAAATGTGCTTGTCTGGTTTCTGCAGAGGACCAGAATCAACATACAGCGTTCTGAAATCTATTTAGCACAGCAAAGTGAGCATTTCTGCATGAAATACATAGAATCGCATGCCTGTTATTCGTCCATAACCACAGCATCAACATCTGTGTGTTGGCATGTAGCTTTGAGAGTTTGTGACAGGCTGCAGGGCCTTCAGAGGAAAAACCTCTTATTTTTATAGTTTTCATGAATTAAAGATGGCTTCCCCTAGGGTGCTGAGGGAAAGCAGAGGCTTTATAGATCTCTCTCTCTGCTCTACATGGAATCTCCTGAATACCACAGGCCATGTCTCAGGATGTTAGACACGGAAAACAATAAGAGCAAAACATTCTTATCTAGCCATTTTTTACGTTTTAAGTTTTTTTCCTTTCAATACCAGTTTTTCTTGTTTTTCTGTCTGTCCCTGCTCTCAATCTAATGCTCACTACATTTCCCACTCTGAAAGTTCAAGCCAGTCAATTAAAAACTACATTACCCACAAGTCAACAGGTTATGTACTCCATTGCAGCAGAAGGTCAGGTATTCTTGTTCTGTTGTGTTTGGATTTTGGACAACAGAACATCCAGGGTGATATAATGAACAAGTTTCTTGAACTAGTTTTAGAAAGCATTTAAGTATTTCATGAATTTTTCATATAGACAACGACCATTACAGATCTTATTGATTTTTTTTATTAACGTTGTTACTCATTGTTTTATAGTTGTTTTATGTTTTTTTTTAGGGCTGGGACTTTAGCGCATTAATTTCGATTAATTAACTACACACATATTAGCGCGTTAAAAAAAATAATGCATTTTAATCGCACACTATAATTTTTATTTATTTATTTTTTTTAAATACAGACGGATGGAAGCGTCGACAAGAGTGTGGTTGTGTGCAGATTATGCAACAAGGAATTCGCGTATCACCGCAGCGTATCAAGCCCAGAGGCGGCGCTTTGTGGTTGCTTGCGGCTGCTTGCGGTTGCTTGCGGTTGCTATAGCAACCCCAAAAATGTGCTCAGCAACCCCATAGCTACCCCAACCTTGGGTTCCAGAGGCAGGTTTACTGCTCACAAAGAACAGAAGTGCAGTGCAACAACGACAACAATATTAAGAAGTAAAGAATCACGTATGTTGCTGTGTGGTAGCCTATCCCCGTTTTTCGTTCTTTAGCTGATAAATATACATGTGGAAAGGTATAAAACACCAGCTTTACTGGTGAAACGGCTATCCACATTGTTCCTAGATCTACAGTAGCTGTGGCGATGTCATTCTACAGTCAGCCAATCGCGTCTGTTCTAAATTAATCGGAGGTCTAAAATAATATTTCCATGAAGCAGATTTATGAGATAAATAGAAACCCTATTTAATTGTATTCTCAGTTTAATTTGTTTTTGAATAGTCATATGTTACAGTTTTCCTCTCATTTTAGCGCCCATTCACTCATAACATAGCTAAACTTCTAAATTCTAAATGAATATTTGGCGATTCTAACTGGAATATGGCGATTTTGAGAATGTCCTTCTTCAAGTAACACAAATAAGGTAGGAAATCCCAGTTGTTTTTCATATGCTCGCCGAAACACTATTATCAAATAGTCTTCTTGTGACTTGGTTTGTTAGTCAACTCTAGGTGCTTGCAGTCTATCTAGAGCTACTTGCTAAGTAGCCTAGTGTCAGTGCAGTTAGCACCATCTTTTGAAAATAACGGACACACTTTTTACTTTATGTTAGGTTGCCAGCGTGCTTCCTCTGCCATAATGTGATGCGAGTAGATTGGCTTGAGTAGGCTATGTGTCCGCTGTGGCAGCGGACAGACTGGTGTGAGCAACAAGTTTGAACGTAATGTTGTGCCTGTGTGATTTAGCACTGTACGAGGCTACTGTTGGAAGCCCGCCGGGTAGAACTATCTCTTGAAAGTTGTCGCCTACAACTGTTGTGCGTCAGATGAGATGAAATAGAAAGTCCGCACTGTAGCTCATTCACTCCCAGCTCATTTTTTCCAAGATGAAGTTGATCAGAACTTATTTGAGGAACACAGTGGGCAAAGTAGCCTTTGTAGGCTATTTTATCCTTAGTGAACGGGCTATGAATGAATGAGATGGACAGGTATGCCTGTGTGTGGTTGCGTACACGGGCTGGGGCTGTCTTGCCCCTGGACCTTCTATGCAGCTGTTCCGCCACAACGCACAGTGCGACATCTGTCTGCTTGTGAGCAGTAAGCTCCGCTGATAACTTAAAGTTTACAGTATGCAAGGCTACATTACACTATGCAAGGCTGCATGCTAGTGTGATGGGGTGCACTAGGTCGTTTCCTGAACACACCCCTGTGTTCAGGCCACTCCCTTCCCCTGATTAGGCTGAGGGCATTTAAAGCACCTGTGGCCTCCTGACTTTCTTTGTCTGCCTCTTTCTCCTCTGGCTGTTGCTGGTCTTGGTTTCCTCTCCCTTTTGGCCTAGTCTTACTGGTGTCTGCATCTAGGTAGGAAGAAAGATTTATATGAACTGTGTGTTACAAGAAAGTGGTACTAATTTGAATTTTCCTTTTCTTTATAGTTGGAAGCACACCTTGCAGTGGCTTAGCCTGTGCACCTTTTTATCTAGGTTGTCGGCTGCTGTTTTGCCTGGGTTTTAGCTTGCTTTTAAGATTCTTTCGGACCAACTGGTGTTTTTAATTGTTTAATATTGTGTTTTTCTCTTTTCTTTTAGTGGCATTAGTCGGCTTTAGCGGAGGCTAGGCACGGTAGTGTGGTTCCCCTTCACAAGTTTGTAGTGTTAAAGTTCACTGGGACACAGTTTGCAGTGCTGCACCATTTTGCTATGATTGCTGAGAGCACGCGTGGTGAGTAAGTTGTTGCACTCCTGGAACACACCCTTTGGTAGGCTGCCTCCCTATAGCTGGCTTCTGTTCACCCCTTTTGTTAATTTCAGCATAAGTGTTTTTCTTTTTTTTAAAGAATAAATTTTAGTGTTTGTAAAAGATATTTGTTAATAAATGTTACCTTTTCATGAGTTGAGTTATTTTGTGCCATTAATTCCTTTTCTTTTCAGATCTTCATTTAGTAATTATTTTGATTGAAATTAATAAACATCTTATTTTGGAACCACGTCTCTGTCCTGTATATTTGGGTACTGAACTTGTGTTGTCCGCTTGTTGTAAGAGATTTCCTGGGGTGAAATCCCCCAGGTGGCGTTGTCCTTCACCTCCCCTCGCCACATTCTGGCGTTGTCGGCAGGACTCCCTGTAAAAACAGAGACGTGGGTTCCTAGTTTTGTTTTTTTTTCGTTCACCAGTTGGTTCATTTGGTGTAGCTTTTATAGATGAATGTGTAGTATTTGCATAGTATATTGTAGTAGTGTGTGACAGGCAAAACAGCAGCTGCTTCTGTAACCATCTAGAACTTCAAGCAACAGGCCTTGGCTAACCTCTCTTGTTTCCTTCATCATGGAGGAGCTAAATCAGCTGAAAGACTTGGTGGCCCAACTGCAGGCGGAGAACCGGTTGCTGCGAGAGCAGGATGCAGCCCCAGGAACCAGTGCTGCATCAAATGACTCTGCTGCTCCTCCCCCATCCTCTAGTGCCCCAGTAGTTGAACGACTGTTTTATGTTCCTCGAGACAGAAAGTGTCCGATGTTTAGAGGAAGGACTGGTTTAAGCATCAATGAGTGGGCAGAGGAAATTCAAGCATGTATGCGTGCCCGCCACCTGTCTAGGGCTGATCAAGCACTGTTTATTTATGATCATCTGGAAAGTGAGGCGAGAGAGGAGATAAGATATCGCCCTAGGGAAGAAAGGAGCGATCCAGAGAAAATTCTTGTTATCCTTCAGGAGTTGTATGGGTGCTCTAAATCCTATATCTCATTGCAGGAGGATTTCTTCTCCAGAAAGCAGCAGGACGATGAGACTTTACAGGAGTTCTCCCATGCTCTGATGTGTCTGATGGACAAAGTTGTGACAAATGCTCCCCATGGCTTTCCCAATTCCCATATGTTAATGCGTGACCAATTTGTTGAACATGTGTGTGATTGTGCCCTACGTAGGGAATTAAAGCAGTTTGTCCGACGCCATCCCGAAGCCACTCTACTTGAGGTTCGTAGCGAGGCCATCAGGTGGGAGCGGGAGGGGATGCCAGGAGGTGTCAGGGGTAGGAGCCACTCTGTTTCATCTGCGGCAGGCTTTCAGTTTGCAGTGGCAGGAGGTCCACATTCAGGGTCAAGTAATTTAGACACGAGGTCTGAATTGGCAGAGTTAAAGCAGATGTTAAAACCAGGCATGCAAACTTGCCACCTTTCGGCGAAATTCGCCGTTTTGAAATCAAAATGGATCATTCTTCTGAATCGCGTAGATCCGTGGAGAAAAAAAAAATGGGGGGGGGGGGGGGGGGGGGTGAGCATGTCAACTAGCGAGTGCAACTGTGAACCTCAAAACTACACTAGACCTATCACCGCTCTCTTCTCTTGACAACAAATGACTGACAAGAGTGGCGTGTGAGAGAAGCACTATCACCAATCAGAAGTGAGGAGGGCGAACATTTTGCCCATTTGAGGAGGTCGTTTCATTCGTCGTGAGTTTATCAATGCAGAGTCCGGAGAGCTCTGCCACAGGTCGTATTTGAGAGTGCGACCCCCATCCCCTCGCTGTTCGCCCACACCCCCGTTGATGATGACAGCCTACAGGTGCACTCGTGTTCATCCAGTATGATGCACCATCAATCGAAGTTAAAAGGGGCACAATGTAGGATTACGTAGTGCTCGTGGCATGCATGTCTCAAAACTTACACTGTCATGAAAAAATACCGTTTAACTAAGCTTGCCGCGAGAATGTTTTTCATGTTAGAGTGCCAGCTGTCGATACAAATTTGTCTCTGGCGGTACGTCAAGTGAATTGCTGATATAAGTTTTTCCCATGGAGCTCGTTTGGCTCAGCATGCCAAAAGTTCACTTTCGTGGTTTAATGACAGCGGACCGTGAAAGTGGTCGGGAGAGTCATCGTTCAGGCTAAGCATAGGCTGTCTTGGGGCAGTAATTAAAGCTGCAGTCTGCAACTCTTTTTCAAGCATAATGCCTGGAACTGTCCGGGGATTCTGAAAGTAGTACATTAAATACCCCAATACAAAAAAAAAAGAGTTCTCTAGGTCCCCTATATGTCCCGCTAGGTCCCTCCAAAGCCAGCAGGTTTGTTTACAAAATTGCAGACCGGACCGGTAAAAGGTAACCAATCAGGTTACGAGCTGGGCTCTGCTGCCTGTCAATCACCGATTGTGCACGCGCGATACAAGGTAGGCTCGTCCCCATGCTTATTTATCTAGACTATTGAACTTCATTTCGGGCTAGTCTACTTACTGTGTCTTCCATGATCGCAAATGACAGGTGAGTTGATGAATGAGGAGTCGTGTAGGCGCATCTGGCGTGCACGTAGACGTGCACGAGTTCTCATGTGTTTTGAAGGGGCGGGACAGGAAGTTGAATAACTTTTTATTTTTCGGTTAAAAAATAAGCATTTCTTGCATTTTGTGACTACGGAGGTCACCGTTTTCAACTTCAAGCGTTCTGATAGATCATGTAAACTCTTAAAATGCCAAAAAGTAGGACTTTACGTATGACAACAACAAATCTTGCAGACTGCAGCTTTAATTAAACGTTTAATCCTACATACTTGTAGTATCCCTTTAAGGACCATGGGACTAACTTTTTCGTTAAATTTAATGTAATTAAATGTATGATACTACAGTTAAATGCTTTTGAAGACCTGTGATGTTATATATCAAACACATAATAGTACAGTAAATGCAATTGATAGGCCTACTGTACCTATAAATTCATCTTTTATGCTGCACAGCTGTTCTCTACTTAATGCAAATGGGACATACTGTATATTTTATAATATATATTTTGTATAATTTACAACTTAATGCGTCTCATGTTTCCGCTTTTCCGCGCGTGCCGTGTGTCCGTGTACCCTTGTCACCTTTTTCACCCCTGACCAGTTTGCATGCCTGTAAAACAGCAACAGGAACAGCTGAATCAGCTCAGTAGTAGTTTCCTTGCACTCAAACACGCTCCGAAGCCACCTTTTCGCCCTGCTAAACAGTCTATTATTTGTAGAAGGTGCCAGAAGCCTGGACACTTTGCAAGGGAGTGTGATGGTGATAGAGTTCAGGTCGTAGCTCAGCCACCTTCTCATACAGGCACAACTCCTAGTGACAGACCATACTCCCACAATCAGCAGTCGGGAAACTTTCACCCCCTGAACTGCTGAGCCAAAGTTCAGGTGGGGGCCCAGTTGGCTCAGAGCAGGATACAGAGAACCCAGATGTTGTTGAATTGATGGCAGCTTGCCCCCACCTAACCATATCAATGGGGGGGGGTTGCAGTTCCATGTTTGGTTGACACAGGATCCATGGTATCCACCATAACAGAGAGTTTCTTCATCCAAAACTTTGAGCCCTGGGGAGATGAGAAGTTGCGCTCATGTCAGTGGTTACAACTTAAAGCTGCTAATGGGTTGGACATACCTTATGTTGGCTATCTTGAGCTTGATGTTGAACTTTGTGATAAGGTAATTACAAAGCGTGGCGTACTGGTGGTTAAGGACCCCGTTGGTCGGCCCTCCTCCACCCCAGGTGTTCTTGGCATGAATATAATCAAGTCATGCTATACAGAGTTGTTTGCACTTCACGGTTCTGCTCTTTTTGATTTGCCCTCTGTGTCACAGGCCCCTAGCCAACTCCAAACAGCCCTGCAGCAGTGTCACCAGGCCCAAGCTGATGCACCACCTGACCGATCCGGTCGAGTAAAGGTTAAGGGTGGGAGGGTTTTTAGAGTTCCTGGTGGTACCACGAAGCTGGTGGCAGCCACCTGCTCCCAACATTACTCTAGTGATGTCCTGTTTGAACCTTTGAGTACCGGGTTGCCCGCTGGCTTACTGGCGTCCCCAGCTTTGGTCCAACTAAGCAGAGGTACAGTTTACATTCCTATCGTTAACGTTGGGGTTAATGATGCTGTGCTTTACCCACACACAGTGATAGGTACCGTGAGCCATGCCCATGTAGTAAGCCTGCCCACAGGGGTCACAGAAGGCAAGGGACAGGTCTCAGCCACAATGTCGTCCCAAATGGTTACCAACTCCATTCAAGAGAAGATCAATGCTGTCGATCTGGGCGCCCTGTCGGAGACAGATCAGAGTCAGGTTAGATCCTTATTACAGAAGCATAGTGATGTATTCTCAGCTCATGAGGGAGATTTGGGGTGTACAGATCTGATTTCACATGATATACCTCTGCTTGACGAGACACCAGTAAGACAGAGATATAGACGTATCCCCCCTCCTGAGTACGAGACAGTTAAAACCCACATCCATCAGCTTCTTGAGGCTAAGGTTATCAGGGAGAGCAGTAGCCCTTTTGCATCACCTATAGTTTTGGTCAAGAAAAAAGATGGCACCCTTCGGCTGTGCGTGGACTATAGGCTACTAAACAGCAAAACCAGAAGAGATGCCTTCCCCTTGCCACGCATCGAAGAGTCCCTTGATGCACTCTCCGGGGCTCGCTGGTTCTCTACTCTGGATTTGGCCAGTGGCTACAACCAAGTGCCAGTCACAGAAAAGGATAAAATGAAAACTGCTTTCTGTACCCCGTTTGGTCTCTTTGAATGGAACAGAATGCCCTTTGGGCTTTGTAATGCTCCAAGCACTTTCCAAAGACTCATGGAGAGGATATTTGGGGCCCAACATTGCCAGTCTTTGTTGTTATATTTGGATGACGTGATTGTCTTTTCTTCATCTGTAGCCCAACATATGGAACGCCTGGACACCGTACTGGAGAGACTAAAGCAGGAGAACCTCAAGGCCAAGTTGGAGAAATGCTGCTTTTTCAAAGAGGAGGTTGGTTACTTGGGACATGTCATTTCCAAAGAAGGGGTGGCTACTGACCCTCGTAAGATCGATGTTGTTGCAAAGTGGCAACGTCCCACCAATGTAACAGAATTGCAGTCTTTTCTCGGCTTTGCTAGCTATTATCGACGATTCGTCAATGGTTTTGCTAAGCTGGCAGCCCCCCTGCACAGACTGGCTGCCGAATTGAGGAACACCAAGACCCGGAGGCAGGTGGCACAGAGGCTCAGTGCAGCGTGGACTGAGGAATGTGAACAGTGCTTTGAAGGCCTTAAACGTAAGCTTGTGGAAGCACCAGTGCTGGCGTATGCCAATTTCTCCCTGCCCTTCGTCCTCGAAGTGGATGCCAGCCACAGTGGGCTTGGAGCGGTCCTTTCTCAGGAGCAGGAAGGTAAAGTGAAACCTATAGCCTATGCTAGTCGTGGCCTTAAGCCTGCGGAACGCAATATGAACAACTATAGTTCCATGAAGCTAGAGTTTTTGGCCCTTAAATGGGCCATGACTGAAAAATTTCGGGAATACCTGTTAGGACAGAAATGCGTAGTGTACACAGATAATAACCCTCTCAGTCACCTTGCAACAGCAAAGTTGGGTGCTGTGGAGCAGCGCTGGGCCTCAGAACTTGCTAATTTTGATTGTGTCATCAAGTACAGGCCTGGAAAGCGAAATGGCAATGCGGATGCCCTCTCACGGCAGTATGTCCCCAGTACGTCCACCACAGACCATCTGACTCGTGGTACCCCGCTTCCTGAGTCCATGCAGCAAGCATGTAGAGCAGTGCCAGAGGTAAAGTAAAATGCTATTTCTGCCTTCCCATGTCACCCTCCTGCTAATTTACGTGCCCTACAGGAAGCAGACCCCACCATACACCACTTCCTGGGGTTTTGGATCAGAAAGAGGGGACCCGATGCAGGTGAATGTCGCCAAATGTCCAAGGAAGCTCTTACACTGGTCAGACAGTGGGATCGGATTGTAGAGAAAGATGGTGTGCTCCATCGTAAGGTCTTCTCCCCTAATGGTGACGAGATTCTCCAACTGCTCTTGCCTTCATCCATGAAGAGCCAGGTTTTGCACCAGCTGCATCATGAGCATGGCCACCAGGGTGTGGAACGAACTGTGAGCCTAGTGTGGCAGAGATGTTACTGGCCTGGTATGCACCAAGATGTTAAGCGCTGGTGCCAAGAGTGCGAAAGATGCCAGGTAGCCAAAGACACCCAGCCATCTACCCGTACATACATGGGACACCTCCTTGCTGCACGACCAAACCAAATTCTAGCAGTAGACTTTACTGTATTAGAGCCATCCAGCAATGGGATGGAGAATGTACTTGTGATGACCGATGTTTTCTCAAAATACACTCAGGCCATCTCCACCACTGATCAATGGGCCTCCACTGTGGCTAAAGTACTGGTAAATGAGTGGTTCTCTAGGTTTGGAGTCCCCAGTCGTATTCACTCTGACCAGGGAAGAAATTTCGAGAGTATATTGGTCCAACAGTTATGCAGCTTCTATGGTATTGAAAAGTCCCATACCACCCCTTACCACCCTGCTGGGAACGGCCAATGCGAACGATTTAACCGCACCCTGCATGACCGCCTACGCACCTTGCCCACAACAAGAAAAAGGGATTGGTCATCCTACCTGCCTCAACTTGTCTTTTCATACAACACCACAGTACATCAATCAACGGGTGAGTCCCCCTTCTTTCTGATGTTTGGACAAGATCCCCTTTTACCTGTTGATTTCCTTTTAGGAAAGAACCCCGTCCCGGCCACAGGCAGTACTCACGATTGGATCCTGGAGCATCAGGCCAGGCTCCAAGTGGCATTTGAAGGGGCCTCTAAAAATCTGCAGGCTGCTGCCAACCGACGAAAGGCACGCCACGATCAGAAGGTAAAAGACGTTCTCATACCAGATGGGAAGCTGGTGTACCTCAGAGATGTGGGGCTGAGGGGCCGCCACAAAATTCAAGATGTCTGGAGCTCAGTTGTGTACAAGGTCATGAGGGCCCCCAGAGATGGTGGATCTGTGTACACCATTGCTCCAGTAGATGACCCCAGTAAGGTGAGGACTGTTCATCGCTCCCTGTTGAAAGACCATCCTGGATATGCAGCTGAAGTCCCGGTGACCTGTCCCCCGGGAGATGTGGAACCCGCTGTTGCGGAAGATTCATTCGATGGTGACCTGTGTGTAGTGAGGCCTGAGAGCACTGTAACTCGTGCCCCTGTGAATTTATGTCCCCAGACAGACGTCTTACCCTCAAGTCCACAGCAGGTTGCTTCCACAACCCCTACAACTTCAGAGGGACGATCGCTGGTTACACACCCACCTTTTCAACCAGAGGACCAACTAGTTGCCGATGGGGGTGCAGTAAGGAGGACCAACCGCCTCACAGCTGGGAGACACACAAACATACATCGTCTCCCACAGGCAGCGGGCAGCAGGGTGACAAGGGCTACTGCCTCCCACATATTTGTAGCTGATGCAGCAATTTTTAGACCTTGGCAATAAAGTAATGTTTGAGGCCAACCATTGAAAAAATGGGGGTGGATTGTGATGGGGTGCACTAGGTCGTTTCCTGAACACACCCCTGTGTTCAGGCCACTCCCTTCCCCTGATTAGGCTGAGGGCATTTAAAGCACCTGTGGCCTCCTGACTTTCTTTGTCTGCCTCTTTCTCCTCTGGCTGTTGCTGGTCTTGGTTTCCTCTCCCTTTTGGCCTAGTCTTACTGGTGTCTGCATCTAGGTAGGAAGAAAGATTTATATGAACTGTGTGTTACAAGAAAGTGGTACTAATTTGAATTTTCCTTTTCTTTATAGTTGGAAGCACACCTTGCAGTGGCTTAGCCTGTGCACCTTTTTATCTAGGTTGTCGGCTGCTGTTTTGCCTGGGTTTTAGCTTGCTTTTAAGATTCTTTCGGACCAACTGGTGTTTTTAATTGTTTAATATTGTGTTTTTCTCTTTTCTTTTAGTGGCATTAGTCGGCTTTAGCGGAGGCTAGGCACGGTAGTGTGGTTCCCCTTCACAAGTTTGTAGTGTTAAAGTTCACTGGGACACAGTTTGCAGTGCTGCACCATTTTGCTATGATTGCTGAGAGCACGCGTGGTGAGTAAGTTGTTGCACTCCTGGAACACACCCTTTGGTAGGCTGCCTCCCTATAGCTGGCTTCTGTTCACCCCTTTTGTTAATTTCAGCATAAGTGTTTTTCTTTTTTTTTAAAGAATAAATTTTAGTGTTTGTAAAAGATATTTGTTAATAAATGTTACCTTTTCATGAGTTGAGTTATTTTGTGCCATTAATTCCTTTTCTTTTCAGATCTTCATTTAGTAATTATTTTGATTGAAATTAATAAACATCTTATTTTGGAACCACGTCTCTGTCCTGTATATTTGGGTACTGAACTTGTGTTGTCCGCTTGTTGTAAGAGATTTCCTGGGGTGAAATCCCCCAGGTGGCGTTGTCCTTCACCTCCCCTCGCCACACTAGCGTGGAAGCTAACGGGGGCCCAACGCAGCTTAAAGGGATACGCCACCCCCAGGCCAAATTAAGTGTATTCCCGAGACATAAATAAGTGTGTGGGAGCGTTTTCCTGGCGACCCAGGCATTGTCCGAATCTCACAGCACTGACCACTGCTTGGTTGTGCGTAATACATACATGCCTAGCGTCGCCACTCGGAATATTTCACCCTACGTGAATTAATTTACTTGATTTACCTTCTAATTACTGTGTGAGTGGTGTACTTTCACATCGAGTGCAAATGACTGTGTAAATCTACACAGAAGGCTTGTTTTGCTCATGTCGGTTTGGGAACTAGTTTCAGGTGCGGAAAATACAGCCGAAGCACACTCCCCGCTACGTCTTTAGGAATCCCCACCCCCGACTTCTTCAAACAAACCAGCGTGAAGGGGGGTATTCCCAATGACGTAGCGGGGAGTGTGCTTCGGCTGTGTTTTCCGCACTGGAAACTAGTCCCAAACCGACATGAGGAAACCAAACCTTCCGTGTAGATTTACACAGTCATTTGCACTCGATGTGAAAGTACACCACTCACACAATAATTAGAAGGTAAATCAAGTAAATTAATTCATGTTGGGCTAAATATTTCGAGTGGCGACGCTGGCGACGCTAACATGTAGGTATTACGCGCAACCAAGAAGTGGTCAGTGCTGTGAGATTCGGGCAATGCCTGTGTCACCAGGAAAACGCTCCCACACACTTATTTATGTCTCGGGAATGCGGGGATACACTTAATTTGGCCTGGGGGTGGCATATCCCTTTAACGTCCAAGATTCTATACTGTGTTTTCATGCATGCTACATTCAGATTTCAAATAGGGATATGTTCTGTGTTTGTCAAATGTTAATTTTCTAAAGGATAAAGTATATGCGATTAAAATGCGATTAATTTCGATTAATTAATTTCAAAGCCTGTAGTTAACGCGATTAAAAATTTTAATCGAGTCACAGCCCTAGTTTTTTTGTTAACCAGTGTCATGTTCTTTTGTTAACCACACTTTGCTGTCCTCTTTCCTTTCCGCTCTTAGAAGAAGAATAAACTACTGTTAGATCGTTTTGAGAAAATGTTGGAATTGTTTGGGGGTGTGAAAAATGGAACCAACTTATTGATTTTTACAAATTTCCCAAAGAAAAAATGCTTTATTTCTTTTTCTTCAACCAGTTTTTCTTCAAAAAGTTTTTTTTTTCTTTTTTAGGGAACTGTATTTAATACTCTAATCATATCATATATCCACAATAAGTTTGTTTTTCAGCTGCTGGCCCATGTTTGATTCCATCTACTCCATGCCATTCTTCCCCTCTTTCATCTCCACTATGTCATCTCTTTTCTGCTTTTACTTAGAGAACTCACTGTGGTGTCAGATTCTTTGCATTTACTTTAGTCAGTAAATTCATTTAGTATCACTTAGCAGCACTGCTTTCATCTAAGGTAAAGTGCCCTCTATGTAAGTGATAGCAATTGCTTCATTATCATGGATCATCCATCTACATATTACATCTGGTCGGATCCAGTCTTATTCTGAACATTCAAAGGCTGACTTTTTTAGGAGGTGACAAACTCCAGCTCTCTTATGTAGCTGAAAGCTGTGTAAATTCTCTAATGTAATAAACTGCTATTAGCCAGGGCCTGAGTGGGACTCATTTTCAGCCCTGGAGTTTCATGCCTCAGACCAGCCCACTTTAGATCACAACCTATTATTAAAATAATGTAATTATAACCTTACATTTAATAAGAAAAACATATTTTGACTTAACCAACTGAGATATTTTCAATGACAAAATATGCAGGTTTATTTCATATTACGTTTATCCTATTTTCTTTCATTTGTGGGCTTTGTGTATTTACTATCTTACTTTTAATGATAAAAAATATAACGGGTCATTACTATCGTTTGGGCATAGAAAGTGGTTATATTGGAACCAATGCTTGCTTGTTCACACACGCAGTCCCCCCATCACTACTGGCTCCTGCTCTGCTTCTGACACTAAATCACATTTTAAAAATGGTCATAATTCTCAGCACAAATCTCCCCTTTTTTTTTTTTTACAAAGCCTTCTGATCAATTCAGGTCAGTTTCATTAATCATCTAGCACTTCATAGAGCAGGTCTACACCATACTTTTCATTATATTCATTCTAATAATATTCACTCAGTCCTACTTGCCCACTCATGGCTGGTGCTTGGTGCTGCATCTTCTGACTCTGAGGGGCTACAAGACAAAGTTTCCCAGTAATGTGGCATTGGCGCATCGCATCATACTATTATTTAAATTATATAACATCACATTATATGCCACAACGTCACACAATTCATTGAGTTGATAATTATTTAACTTGAACGGTGATTTGCAGGTAGAGTTCAATATATTGCCTTACCCGTTTCATTGTCCTCATTTGACGTGACAAACCACAAGCTCGTTTTAGTGAAAAAGTTGCCAATATTTGCATATTTAGCTGCATCTGTTTCCAGAGCTCCCCCCCCCCCAAAAAAAAGAAGAAAACACCGGCCCTTGCGGCCCCAACATCAGACCGGCCCACCAGGAATTGTCCCGGTCTTCCCGATTAGCCACTCCGGGCCTGCTAATAGCAAATGTAATACTTTTTTCTATCACATTCTTTACTAACTATATATCACTCCATCTTACTATTCGCCCGATCATGCAAAAGTTAACATAACAACAGTATAATCACAAATCTAATGCTGTCTTGTTGTTGTATACATATTACATGATACCATTCTTTACAGACCATTATAAACACACAGGCAGACGTGGCCTTCAGATAGAATGTGGTTAAAGATCATTTTTAAGAAGCCATTATTTAGACACCAACTGTGCTGGTGCTTTTTTATTTCATTAAAACTGTAACCACTGAAGCATTCATACAAACAATGTTTTCTTAGCCAGACACCGAGTTCAATTACTTCTTGGACTTAAAGCTCTAATTAATGATAGATTAAATATATGAACTGCACAAACATCAACAAGAGGTGATCAGGGTGAAATGTATAAAATGTTTACAACTTTCCTGTTAAGAGACGGGTTCATAACCACACTCATCTGTTGTTGAGTTTATACCAAAAAAAAGTAAATTTCATTACATTTGGCAAAGATAAAACAGTGGAAATAAAGAAATCCTGCTTTGAATCTGGATTAACCCTAAACCATCAATTTATTCAATTATTGCTATTAGCTATTTTGGTCAGAACAAACCATGTCATAATTGTACGTCACTGATAAGCATGACACCTTGAAAAAAAGGAAAGCAAAATAATCCAGTCAGAATGATGTTTTTCCCTAAAACTGACAATTTACTTCCACAGGAACATCGTTTTAAGGAGATGGGAGATTTATTTTATTGAAAGCAGTTCAATTATTGCTAATAAGTACAAAAAGAGAAAACTCCAAATTAAACTTCAAACGTGAAAATCACTCAGTAATAGTCTTTTTTGTTTCTGGATTCCTCCAGCAACAGACTAGGGTGATTATAGTATCCGTTGTGAACAATATTATGAAAAATGACATCATCATTTCTGCAGCTCTAACACTGGATAAACAGAGGTCTTTAGAAAAAAATTCCAGAAAAGTTGGGGAAATTTTCTAAAATTCAATAAAAACTGAAATCTATAATTAGTTACTTTGTTTCAATCTTTATTTATTTAACACCAGTCAAAATGAATTATTGTAAATGACCTCACTGACCAACTTAGAAAATATAAACAAATTTAAAACAATTTGATCCCAGAAACACGCTCAAAAAAAATGTTGGGATAGAGGCAAATAAAGACAAGTTCCCCTGTTCTGAAAGAAATTGGTGACAAGCGAGGGTTTGAGTATAAAAGGAGCCTCCATCAGACGCTTGGTCTCTCCTAGCAAAGACAGAAGAAAATGACTCAACATTTTGCGCAACACTTGGTCAAACAATGATAAATAAGTGCCAATAAATGTTTCAATGCAGATTCAGTGAGTCTGGGAAAATGTCAGACTGTAAGACCTTGGATAGAAACCACTGATAAAAGGTACGTAAACCACAGGCAGCACCAACAGTTAAACCATAAAGTCTCTACAAACCATATAGTCACATGGGCTTGGGAGAACCTTGAGGAACCATTTTTAACCAGGACAGTCTGCCACTGAATCCAGAAATGTAACCTGAAACTCCGGACCAGAGCTCATCTCACATGGACATAAAGAGAGTCGCCTCATGACTCGTCTCCCATCTATAGCAGAGATGAGAAAGACATTCAGGCTGTTATAAGTGACAGGTACAAACGCCTGTGTTTGTGATGGTATGGGGTGCATCAGTACCCCTGACGTGAATGAAATGCATTTGTTCGTGGGTTGAGATGCATAGATATATATTCCAACTTTGGATAGCATTCACTGTCATCAAAAGCAACATCTTTCCCAGGATGTCCATAGTTAAATTTAGTAGCACAATACCTAACCTTGTTCTGCACGGCTTACAACTGTGTGGCCACATAGATACAGAGTATGTGTGTGTGACAGCCCTGCCTGCGGTCCAGATCTGTCTCCTATTGAAAATGTATGAAGCTTCATAATGCTGCGTGTACACCAAGAGTGACCTACGCTACCTGGTAGCGGAGGTCGCTGGAGAAGCTTCGCTGGAGAATTTGCTTTGGTAGCTTTGGTAGCTCGTGACGTCACATTTAGAATGTTCAATTTTTAAAGGCCCCGCGGCTGTGCAGCACCCCCGCGGAAAAAAACATGAGGAAAGAGAGGGCAGGGACACGAATAAACGTGTTGTTATTTACAATTTGTTATACAAGATATACATCACGTTACAAATGATGTAAAACTACATTAGGTACACCTGAGAAGAGCAGGAATAGCAGAGGCAGCTGTGAAAAAGAAACTAAATTCGAAATAAATCCGAAATAAAACTTAATTGCAGTGAGAAAGGTATGCGTGGGGTTACTACACTATTGTATTGAAGCACTCGACACGGCAAGTGCAACAGTCTCAGGATTAAACGACTATTGTTTGGATAGGAACTAAAGTTTACACGTCTGTTTCCGCGAACCCCGCGGATTATCGGACCCCTACAATCTGTGGATTGTCATTGGTTTTTGCCAAAACGCGTCATAGCTCATTACCATAATATTAGCTTGAGTTTAATCGCTTGAATCCGCTCTGGTAGCGCAGTTCTCTTCACCACTGGAGAATTCGCTCTGGTAGCCCAGGTAGCTAACCCTCCATAGAGAAATAATGATTTCCGGCGCTCAGGTAGCGTAGGTCGCTCTTGGTGTACACGCATAAGGAGAACCAACAGACATCCACAACCACAGACTATTGAACAGCTGAAATCTGGTATTCAGAAAGAGTGGACAAATATTCTTCCTGGAAAACTACAACAATTAATATCTTCAGTTGCCAAATGAATAAAAAGTGTAATAAGAGAGGGATTTTTTAACAATCCTTCTTCCTTATTTCTTGAATAAAAAAAAAAACTAGGTCTATGAAGATACTGAAAATGATTTTTTACTACTTGTGTCTGTTAAATGAAAGGTTGAAAAAAATAATAAATTACCAATAGATGTTTTAATTGTATTTTAGAAAATTTGGTCAGTATGTTGAAATACGTGTCCTCTTTACTATAAATATAAAGCTTCACCATGTGTTTTACAGCTGTGCCTCATTCAGTCACACAGGCAGCTGGTAGCTAATACACTAATACTCTCTATTATACACTATGAAAAATGTTCATCTCACGGTGATAGTTCACTTAAAGAGATATTCAGCATTAACACCTACATTGTTGCTTATAAACGTTGTACTGTAAAGGGTAAAGTTAAGCTTAAGAGGCTTAACATGACTTACATGTAAACAACTTTTGGTATCAGCACCGAACAGATGCCATTGAGTGTCATTTCTGTTCGAATCCTATGCAGGCGTTTTGACCCAAATCAGCTTTGCATTTAAACATATAATTGGGTCATGTAATAAGTCTAGTTTAGAGGGGCACTGTGCATAGCAACTCTGCCTCATAAAGAGCTCTTTTGCTTGAAATGTGACCTTGGTGCAAAAAAGAGGCCATGAGAGGAATTCTGCAGTGTGTGCCTTTTTGTGTGTGTTTTTTTTGTAGCAGTGGATCTATGTTTTAGCCTGCACCTGCTGCACGATTTGATGTGGATGTGCATGTTTTCTCTTGGCAATTCAAAATCCTGACATGAAAGGACATGAAACGAGGAGTTCATATGAGGAAATCTAACAAAATCCCAAAGTAGGGGCTGTCCTTTAAAACTGCAAAACATGTTTTTACCTGACTTAGTATGGTAATTTGTAACATTAGCTGCAGTTTTTAATGCACAAGACAGTTAAAAAAGACAGAAAGTAAACCTTTACATTGATGTTACATTCACAGACATGTGATGTTGGATTATTTTAATTTTCTTTTGCATTTGTCAAATTGGGTTCTCTTCATACAATTATAGGAGTTTAGTAAGAGCGGTTGTCTGTCAAAACACATGTTAAAGTGTCCTTGGCCAAGACACTAAATATATGTGTGTGAAATAGAAAAAGACCTTTGTATAGACTTTGTATAGATGATAAGATGTGCAATATGTGTGAATGTGGCTTGCAGAGTAATAGTGCTTCAAGTAGTCAGCTAGACTAGAAAAGCACCATATAAATACAATTCACATACCCTTTGTAGTTCGTTTCTTTTTCCTTTTTGGACTACAAACATGGGCTACAATAAGCAGATCAAAGACAGTACAATTTAGAGAAAGTGGATCTTAGATTTATGAAGGCCAGGAATGACTAGGGGACTTATTTCTAAAGAACTACAGATTCTAAGATCAACAGCTGAAACAATCAAATTAAAGTGATACTGTGTTGTATCCTCTTATGGCTAAGGCTAAGGTCATTTTGAAGGGCAGTTTTATGATCAGCTAGATCAAAGGTGGAGTTGTTTGGCCTAATGACTGGAGGCACATCTGTGAGAGTGAAGCTAAGGCATTTAACCCCAAGAACATAGTTCTAACCTTTAGGCATAGCATATTGAGCATTGTTAGCCTAGCAAGCCAGACCCCTACAGCAAAAAGCTGTACAGGGGGCTAGTGAAGCTGGATAGCAGTGTGGGCGGGATAAACGGTTGTCTGTTAAGTTGCCTCTGCACTCAACGCCACGCAATAGGATGGCGCAACAACCAATCAGAGCGATGAAGAAGGATTACGTAGTCAGCGCAAAACTCCAAAAACGTCATTTTTTTTCAAGAAAAACTTAAGTGCAGTTATCTGTTCATCTCGCAAAGAAAAATGTATATTTAAATCTTCTAAAGTCGCTGCCAAAGCCAAATCGAAAGACTGTTCGCTGGGCGCAGCCATTGTTTACCTCTCTCTGGAACTACACACTGAAACGTAGCACCTCTGTCGTCACTAGGTAGCCCGGCCTCCGACCCCGCTCCTCACGATTTGATTGGCCTGATTAAGTTTCGATTTTCAGCCTCGCAAAATGACCACAAGTGACTAGACTGCGCCCGGGAGCAAATTCAATTTGCGGTCACTAGGGGCGTCTAGATTTATAGGCTAGAGCATTGTGTATTTGGGGTTTCTTCAGTGGAACTGGTAGATTGTGCAGATTCCATGGGATGACCTAATAATTCAAATCCAAAATAAGTTTACTAAGTTTTGATCAAGCAGGTTTCAAAATGGTTGACTTTTTCAGGTGGAGTCTCATCAATTTTAATGATGCATTCAAAGTACAACATGTTCTCCTTCCACTGAAGACTCTCCTACTAAAAAGGACATGTCTCATGAGGGCTAAAGTACAGCAATTAGAAACTTGAGTACTTTCACAAAAAGCTACATACACACACATACATTTTTTCTTCTGTTCTGCTGCTGACATTTGCCATCAGCCCCCACTGCTTCCAATCCTTTTATCTGACAACAACATTGTGCATAGCCAACAGGAGATCCATACCCACATGCACTCATACACATTCACAGGAGTAAACACCTCCATCTTCCCATCCCTCCAACCCTAAACATCTCTCCTGTTTCATCTCTCACAGTCATCCCCTTGTTTAATCCCTGATTCCCCCATAGCTTCAACCAAATGAAATGCAAATAGCCCAGCATAACCTGGGGCGTCATTTATCTAAATTAGTGTGGATCCCTATGGGGCACCCATATGCTAGTGCAGTTAGCATCATTAGCCCATGTCAGGCCATTAATTACACATCAAGCCTTTCATTTAGCTGGGGCTGAGAGTTCCTATCAACTCTAGACGTCAGTGAGTTGGAAAGAAAGTAACGCGAGTTTTATCATTAAAAATACTGGGAAAAATATCAAGTATTTAAGCAAGTTTTGGTTTTCTGTAAATCCTTTGAGAAGAAGAAGTCATCAAGGACAAATGGTATAAATGTCACGTCGAACTTGATGTCATAGCAATTAATGATAAATTCCCTTTTGTTAAGACTCTGCTCTTATCTGTTCAGTTCTGTTTTAAATGACACAGAGCTGTTTGTTTCATGGATTAAACAAGCCCCTTTCACTCATGCATTCACATGTGTGAATTTGAATGCATGAATGAATGAATTTCATTAAATTCCAACATTCTTTAAACATTTCTTAATTAAGTGCCAGTAACATTAACAGAGAAGAAGCCAATGTCTGACTAACTGAATGCCATTGTTTTCACATATTAATGAATCCATTAATACTAGATATCTCATTATATTAGTCTTAAGTCTTAAGAAAAACAGAAGAACCAAGTTCAAGCACCCCGTTGATCTCCTTGAATCTCATCAGTTAAACAAGTAAGACCCATCTAAGGTATAAATATCCCATTCCACTGCAGATTTCTTGGCAAAACTAGATTTTTTTTTTTTCCATTGAGTTGCTTCTATTAAAAAGATCATTACTGGGTGACCACAACTTTAGCTACGCACTTAAAACGACTAACATGCATTCAGTGATCATTTGCCATCATGAACCATATGTCAGCCCAGTCCAAGCAACACTTGGAAATCAGCTATGACTGTGGAACTACAATGCTTTAATTCCCAGGTAAAATTCATGCAGACAATCTGCAGCTATCATATATATTAAAGCCAGGACTTTCAAATGGGGAGAAAAGTTGTGTCTATCAATCAAAAACCTAACCTTAATTTTCTGGCTGGCAAGCAGGTAGATTGGCTGTTCACTGAGCTGACACATGACTGACTCACTAACTGATCATGTACATTAGGTGCAAGTCAGAAAGAAGATGGACCTTTTTTTCTTGACACAGTGGGAAGAGCATATGTGTAAATGATAAGATAATGATAGCTGAATATCATTTACCTCATTCAATCTGAGGATTCCAGCATTGTTCATGCTGCCTCAATGTCACATTGCCACACCTTACTGAAACAGCACCCCAACAACAGACTTAGGATCCTTTAGAAGTTTTTACTAAAACCTGTCCTTTTCCACATTAAGTTCTAATTAAGACACAAAAGCCTCATAAAGTAGCCTCCTTACTTACTGAATCATAGTGTGCTAGATTCTAGATTCTACTATGCTAGCAAAGGATTGAGTGTATCTTTTGCTCTGTATGAAACTGAGGACATGCTGTGGCACTTAAACAATTCATTTTGCCCTGCGGAGAGACTTCAGACAGCACATACGGTTCAAAAAAGCTCTATGGCAAAAAAACACCATAACATCTGTGTTCATGTCGGTCCACAGGTTTCTTAGGTTGAAACATGAAACGGAGAGTTACATTTAACAACTTCTCAGGTAGTGCTCAACAAAATGTGGGTTGATAATCAATTGTGGCAGGAATGAACTAAACTATATTGCCAAAGGTATTTGCTCATCTGCCTTTTGATCATTCTTCCAGAAGTGCATTTGTGAGATCAGACACCGATGTTGGACAGAAGGCCTGGCTCACAGTCTCTGCTCTGATTCAGCCCAAAGGTGTTCTATCGGGTTGAGGTCAGGACTCTGTGCAGGCCAGTCAGGTTCTTCCACACCAAACTTTCTCATCCATGTCTTTAGGACCTTGCTTTGTGCACTGGTGTGCAGTCATGTTGGAACAGGAAGGGGCCATCCCCAAACTGTTTCCACAAAGTCAGGAGCATGCTGAAGCATTCAGAGTTCCTTTGAATGGAACTAAGGGGCCAAGCCCAGCCCAACTGTTCTCCTGGCAACCGCCAAACCCAGACTCGTCCATCAGATTGCCAAATGGAGAAGTGTGATTGGTCACTCCAGAGAACGCGTCTCCACTGCTCTTGAGTCCAGTAGTGGCGTGCTTTACACCGCTGCATCTGACGCTTTGCATTGCACTTGGTGATGTATGGCTTGGATGCAGCAGCTCGGCCATGGAAACCCATTCCATGAAGCTCTCTATGAACTGTTCTTGAGCTAATCTGAAGGCCACATGAAGTTTGGAGCTCTGTAGCGATTGACTCTGCAGAAAGTTGGTTACCTCTGCGCATTATGCGCTTCAGCATTCGCTGACCCCTCTTGTTATAATACCACTGACCACTGTGGAATATTTAGTAGCGAGGAAATCACGGTAACTTGCTGGAATTCACTGAGCTCCTGAGAGCGACCCATTCTTTCACAAATGTTTGTAGAAGCAGTCTGCATGCCGAGGTGCTTGAATTTATACACCTGTGGCCATGGTAGTTTAGCCTGGCGACGCCATCCTACGTACTTCCGCCCAAAGATTTTGGCTCCGCACATAGTCTGGCCCAACCCCCCTACCTCGGTTCGCTCAGTGTTTTGCCAATCAGCAAACAGTTGAGAGTGGTGACGCAGAACTCACGCGCGGAGTCCATTGTAGTCCATATAATTGTAGTTCAACCGCAGCGGAAATAAACATGGCGACGGAAGAACGCTAGAAGCTATCCATGAAGTTGTCTCAACTCTGGAGAGCATTACACAATTAAAACAAGAGCAAGAGGAATGCCTCGTCAATTTTGTTAGTGGCAAGGATGTCGTAGCTCTCCTTCCAACTGGCTTTGGGAAAAGTTTCATTTATCAAATGGTACCGGTATAATGAAAGCGGATGTGGGAAGCGTGATTCGCGAGCTAGAGCCTTGCGAGAGTAAGCATGAATCTGGGCGCATAACCAACGTCCTTTCTAAACATTACTGATTGGTTAAGGGAACTCCAAAGTTGCTGAGTAAGGTCCCACCCTCCATGGAAACGGATTCCTCTTGGGTTTTTCCAGACTGTTTGACGGAGTCAACAGTCGGCTTTCGCCCAGGCTAATGGTAGTTATTGGAACACCGGAAATTAATCATTTGGATGGGTGAATGAATACTTTTGGCAATACAGTGTATCTCAGGACATTCACTTTTTGATAGTTCGGGCACTTACAAATGTAACATATTCACACTGCAAAAATCCTGCCTTCACAGCCGTCTGTCTTAACCAACAGTAAACTCAGAAAAAAAATAAAAAAATAAAAACCTGCAAAATAACATATTGACTTGCTGGCAGCAGTTAAGCCAGTTGGTAGGTATTTGGCAAATAATTAGCTGTGAGAGTCAAAGCTGTTCTAGGAGAGAAGCATAATGGCAATGGCTAGACTCAAATGATAGCCTGTGCTATAATAATATTGGTCTATTAAAGCCAGAGGACACCATGGGAAATTGAATAAAGCTACCATTTAAATTTCTTGATTATTCAATGTTAAAGCTATCAACGTAAAGTAATGTAACAGGTGTAAGGGTCTATCTTGAGCACATTTTATGTATTAACTCTGACTTTGATATCCGTAGGTGTGGAAAATATTAACAAAGCAGAACAAGTCCTACACTAGCATTCTCTTGCACAAAGGAAGGGCTGGTTTACAAAGGTGCATGGATTATTGCTGGTATTTATGACCTGGTGTTGTTGTGTCCGTTTGTGTCTTATTCCTGTCCTTCTTTTACGAGCTGACGTAGATGTCCAACTCTCCTGAGTTTTTTTCTGCTGGAAGTCTCCTCATGTTAAAAAGGGGTCACCCGCTGCCCTGTGCATGTTTAGGACCAGGGACTGAATCAAAGTTAAGATTCAATGTGATCCGTGAGGTTCCTTAGCTTGGCCACATTTTGTGAATTGTCATAATATTAATACAATGATAATGACTTGGACTAAATTGGATTATATTGAACTATATTGAATTGGATTATGATGATTTGGATTGCATTTCTTTGTAGATTGATTGAACTGGAATGTATCTAAGAAGAGTTGAAGCTGATGGTTGTGGAATCTATTCTGTCCTTAAACTGAGCAATGATTCTTGCTCCACTGGCTGTTCCATTACTCCAAGGCAATATATTTCCATCACCACACTTAGTCGTTGTTAAAGTGTTCTGGTTGCGTGGCCAGATACCTCCATCCAACCTTTATTAGACCACAGCAGGTGTTTCCAAATCACTCTGATTTATGAAGATGCCATTTTGAACAATTTTTGTGTTGAGATCAATGGTGGGGTTCCTTATCGTGACGCTGAATGTAGGGCATATCAGTGCTGCACAGTAAAACTGAGTACCACCACTCTACACTAAACTACTGATCCTTTGGAGTCTTATAATGACCTGTCTTTACAACAAAAAGTTGTCTTTTTGTCAATTTGCAGGACAGTGACGACTGTTTACTATAAGTACTTTGAAATATTTGACCTGATTTGTATAAAACTTCCTTTTCACATCCTCAGCCAGTTTTTTAGAGGAAAAATTAATCCGCTTTGGAAGCGTTATCAGTTTTAAATTCCTTAAATGAGTTATACATTCTAATGACTCAGTCAGAGGGAGTAACATTGTATCAATTTAAAAGGTATATTTTTCAAGTTTGCTTTGACCTTTTTGCAACCGGAATTCCTTTGACTATAGACTTTGTGTATTTTTCATGGGTGTATTTCCCACGTTTTTTTGGTTATACTTAATGTAGGAATATTGACATTTTCTAAAAAAAAAAAAAAGAATAGGATTAGAAAATCAGAGAGACAAATGAGACTGACACTGACTCACACCTTTTCCCAAGCCCTCATAATTAGCTCTTAATATAGCTTGGATCATGCTGCTAAACAGTAATGCACATCACTCATTGTCACCAACCATTGTCATTGCAGTCCCACACACACACAAACACACACACTTTGCCAGCATCGTATTCATCCTCCCTTTAAAAAACTGAGATGATCACAGAGACAGTGTTTGTTGAAAGTTGCTTGTGCGGTATGCATGTATATTCAGGCTTAGTCAAAAATAAATATCGACAAAAGAAGTGAGGAATCTTTCCATTTTATATTCAAACTTGATGTAGATATGCATCATAATGTCTATAATGCATTTGTGTGTGGAGGTACCTGGTTCGAATCCCGGCTGAGCCCTCTCCGTATGGAGTTTGCATGTTGTTCCATTGCAGGTGTGGGTTCTCTCTGGGTACTCCAGCTTTCCTCCAATGTCCAAGTACATGCTTGTAAGGTTAAATGGTAAATTGAATCTAGAAGTGTGAGCCTACATGATTGTCTATATGTAGCCCAGTGTTGGACTGGCAACCCTGAATTGGATTTTGCGTATTTAGAAAATGGATGGATAGATGTTTTAGAAACATATTTACATATCTGTATAGAGATGCCATAAGGTGAATCATTAAATTACCGCACAAATCATAGGATAAATAAAATGCATAATGAGATAAGGTTTGACAACTAGCAGTTTGATTTGGCTTGTTTACAACAAAGGAATGAGTACAAAATAAATTAATCAAAAAAAGAGCTTTCAAAGTTTATTTATTAATATTGAATTAACACAATCTCACTTGTGACATGTGAAAAATAAATATTGCAATTGATGCAAGTGACTGAACAATTTGATGAAAAGTCCTTTCCATCTGATGGTGGTTAAGCACCATGCATGATTTGCCATACGACACTCAAGTCTGGAGGAAGAAACTGCTTTACACTGTGCAAAACAGTGAGTTTGGTTTCACCAGGGATTATCCATGCCAGTCAGCACATATTAAACACTGACAGTGTTAGTCCTGGAAACAGGCTTAACTCATTTGTCTTCTTTGAAGCCCGAATCAGGAGGGGCTGGCTAGTTTGTTCTGTCTAGTGTTAAGATTTACCACATCACTTTCTCATACCTTGTTTCTGTTCTGTTGGACTTTTTGTCGCTTCAGGAAGAAACTATCTAACAGTATAGTTACTCAATATGGTATTTCCTTGGCTTCTAGTACTACAGTTAGGAGCCTTCATTTGACTAGAATTTATAATTTGACTCGCATATAAAACAGGTTTCTAGAACTGCCTTCTTTCATCTTCGTAATATTGTTAAAATCAGGAACATCTTGTCCCAGAGTGATGCAGAAAAACTGCTCCATGCATTTGTTACTTCAGGATTGGACTGCTGTAATTCTTTATTATTGGGCTGTCCCACATATTCTCTGAAAAAGCCTCCAGCTGATCCAAAATGCTGCAGCCAGAGTTCTGATGAGAACTAACAGCAGAGATCCAGTTTTAGCTTCCCTGCCAGTTGAGGACGGTGGCCGCCCTCTCTGAGTCTGGATCTGCCCGAGGTTTCTTCCTTCTTCTTTCCCCTGTCACCTTGTGTATGCTCAGGATTGGATTGAAGTGAATTTTTAGTGGAATTTGTTGGTTTCTTTAGCTCGGTAATGTTTTTTTTTTTCTTTTTTCTATTGGCTCTGTATAAATTGGACCAATTTGGAATTTAATGAATTTTATTTGATTGGATTAGGATTGTATCAGATTAATTCGATTGTAATTGGCTTGAATTGATTTTTTTTTTTTTCTGAATTGAATTGAATTGAATTAAATTAACTGCTATTGTTTGGACCAACTGCAGTGAAAATAAGACTTTATTCCCACTTCTGAGACAATGAACACAGTAAACAAAGTTGAAACACTTGACTGATTATGAGTAATTTGTCTACATGCAATTCTCAGCTTTTAGATTCAGCTCTTCTATGTTTTCTCTGGCAATTACGCACTTCCCATTACAGCACAGGGACGAGGCACAAAAGCAATAGAAGTCAGAGGTATAATAAACTGTTTTGATAGTTTGAGACTAATATTTCATACACCCTGAGCTGAATGTCCGACACTGAGAGGTTTTAATTTGAGCTTCCTCTCTATTTATTTCCTGTCTGTAACGCCACGAATAAAAGGACAAAAAAAGAGAAAGAAAATTAATTGTAACTATAGCTTCTACAGGACACATAGGCTTACTTTACAGCAAAGAATTTGATCATTTTCATGATCATTTTCAACAGCAAAAAATGCAAGGGGTGGTGATTGAATCAGTGATCACAATCACGAAAGATTGCAAGATAAAACCTGCCCTTTTGTTTCTCTGCTTTCAGTCTCACTTTAAGACTTTCTGACAACACAAAGATAAATGGGCAGCCTCTAGTTGCATGGTAACATGCATTCCTGTATTTGGCAGCACAAAAACAAAAATGAACACTCATCAAAAAGAGTCTGTTGGTCCATAAACAATTTTTTTTTCTTACAAATGTATAAACTGATTGAGTGTGGAACTGATTCAGCTATTTCTGCTCATCTATAATGATGTGGATTTCGTAATCAACAGTTTTCTCTAAAGAAGCTTTTTAACTTGTTTATGTTTTTTCCTACCTAAACAGAAAACAAACTCATATGTAATATTCATTTTCAGTGTACATGTGAGCTGGAAGACCTGTGAAACGTCCATCTGAGATATTGACCATTGTAGCATTACGTTTGCTGGATTTCCTTATCTTATTCTCCAACTGCAAAACACTGGCTGGCTCCCAAAGTATTTAAATTGAAGAAAAAGATCATAATCATACATCTGGGCTCAAATATACTCTGCTGAAAAAGAGATCTCTAACTTCTGCAAACAAAAAAATGTTTATCTGACAAGTTTTTGTTTAGCCTTTATCACCTGTTAATCGTAATTGAAAATTGCATCAATCTCATGCACTCCTATTATTCTTTCTGTCTCTAGTTAAAAAACTAGAAAGCAAAGCGGTAAAGGTTAGGGGTTTAATTGTCTTTAGCTGGGCTATGCTGCACCACTTGGTTTGGTGAGAAGGCTGATGGCCTTCCTCATCCGTACCTGAAACAGACAGGGACACACTGAATCCCCAGCAGCCACCTCATCGTGCTGTCATACATGCGTTACATTTGTAGAGCCTGACACAAACACATGAAAATGCGCACTCGTCTATGGAAACATACACAAAGATAGTATAAATGCAGACCTACCCGCGCAGTTCTTTTAATAAATCTATTTATTTTTTCAAATCTGACATCTTGCTGTGATCCAAATCTGCCTGGCAATCCTTCAGACTGTGTGTGTGTGTGTGTGTGTGTGGGGGTGTGTACACGTGTGTCTACCTGGCAGACCTCTCAGCTAGCCTGAGTGAACAGATGGTCCGCCAGCAGGTAATAATGACCCTAGACAAAGTCCTGAATTTATTATGCTTTTGTGAGGGCATAGATACAGAGAATCACTGCCACTGAGAGAAAGATAGAAAAAGACGGACAATCTCTTGAATCTCAAGTGCAATCAAACTGTCTTTTTTGCTTTGGGGGCAAAACTAACTGACTGAAATGACTCAGAAGTGTCCAAGGCTCCATGATTTTTTTTCATGATGCTCTGAACTCCCAAAAATATAATTATTGGTCATATTTCTCCAAGATTGTGGAAAAGCTTTTTGTGGGGAGGATGAGGATTATGACATGAAACGATGCTGTTCCCCCTTTTAAAAGAAGAAACTATCCAGTTTATAGTATGTAGTTTCCTTTAAATACAAAACAGGCTGTTTAGTGTCACTTGGACAAGCTGCTGAACAACCCAGCAGAACACTTTTTTTAACTTTACATGGACAGTCTTGATGATATGTCTACTACACAGATGAGTTCAACATTCGTACAGTTATTGGAAAGAATGGTTGATTAACATCCATTACTTATTTAGCTATTTGGAATTCACATTGAGTTTCGTACAGGTGCCTGTACAAACGCACCTCCTGACTGAGCCTGGTCTCACATTGGTCCATCCGGTTTGTCGTTCTCAGCGCAGCCAAGTTACAAAAATCGACTGGAGCGCCGTCGTTTCAAGGCAAGTGCCAGGCCTGAAACGTCATTTTGACGTCACGGGTCGGCTGCGCCGTGAGCGACGCGTCAACTGTAACTCCAGCTTAAGGATCTGCAGGAGCAACCAGTCTTTGCCAGGTTGTTCTCACTGCTACAGTGGTAATTAGACCGACTTCTGTGCTTCTTATTAAGAAAATTCTTCTTGTCTTGACCTTGTCCTCCTGTGTTCTCAGTGCCTGTTCCTCCATTGCTCACATCTCTCTGGAGTTCCAAGCTAAGCATTTAGCTTTCTCCTGAGAATTCCGAGATGCCTACCTGCTCACCAACTCACCACATATCCAGTCTTTAAATAAAACTTGTCTTTTACCCAAATATTCCAGCGTCAGCGTCTGCTCTTGGGTCCTATTTGTGAGTCAGCCCAGCATTAGTCGTGACAATCATCAGCTGTTTCTGCAGTGTGTGGCTGTCTATGTCATACTCATACTGGATAGAGATTACTCTATCATACTGAATTACTTTTGCTGCTAAGGCAATTATTAAGAAAATTATCTGACACACTGATCCCAAACCTGCCCAAAGATTTGTTCACTGGTTTAAAATAGCATTGGCATGCACAATCAAATTAATAACCGTCTTATTGGCTGAATAACTTTTTCCCCCTACTTTTTCATAGAAGATAGAGCAAAAATGTTGTTGATTGACAAGGACAAACAATAGTGGTGGAATAGGATTTTTATTGGGATGAGAAAAAAAAGAACAAGCAATGGGAAGGCTGATGGACAAACAACAACAAAAAAAAGTTAGGATGGCTCAACATCAAAGTTGATACTTAGGCAATGAGCACTTTAGATTTCAGCGTTCTGCCCAAAGAATTCAGAGCAAACTGAGGCAGAAACGTAGCGGGTAGAGTGCCCTTCCTGCCTTGACCATAGTTGCCTTTGGTAGAGCAGCGTGCGAGGTAGTTACATTATGGCCAACGGTTCATTGAAATGGCTGTAATGATGAAAAAATGACAATGAAAAAAAGGGACATAACAAACAACAACTGAATTTAAAACTAGATAGATTGTACCCGTTTTTGGCCTCCGAAAAGTTTGATGATCAATGATGGACAAATTTGTACTGCCAATGTTCAAAATTAAACAACAATAAGACTGAAGCCTGCATGGAAGCAGAGATGCTGATTTGAAGAAACTTGTTGTTATAAAGAATTTGATCCTAACAAAATTATCTAAGTGCCATAATATTTTCAGATATCACTGTATATCCAAACCTGCAAACCATAAAAAATGGTCAGAAAGCTTCCCAGAAATGGTTAACATATGTCCTACCACTTCTCTGATCATTTATACAGAGAAGCATGGGAGCAGATGGCACTGGGTACGGAGGGGACATGCCCCCCTCCCCAGATTCATCGTGACCTTGATACGCCCCCCAATCCCGTCCTTACTTGAGAAGGCAAACATCGCCGATACATCGACATCCCATCTGCGCCACTGCAGAGTAGATCCAAACCTCCTTTTTGTCTTTTCTAATAATTTATCCTAGTCAGAGGCTGGAAGTTCAATATTACAACAACAAACTTGCAGATAAGTGAAAGTTTGTCAGTATAAGTAACAGTAGCCGCAAAAATTTGTTAGTCCCAAAAAGACAAGTGGCTCACTTTCTCCCCCAAAACTGCCTGCTGTGAATGTAGGGTTAAATACAGGGTTAAAAAGGGTGTTACTGGATGTATCCCTGTGGGATTTTGACCTCAAAATGTCAGAGACATGTTATCAAGACCTCATGAAACTAAGTCAGCTTGTGAAAAAAAGGGCATAATGTCTCCTTAAAAGTGCAATTGTGACAGTTAAAAGGTCTCTGCATTTATATAGCACCTTTGAACGTTGGCAAAGTTCTACAAAATGATTTTCAATACGTTTCTCATTCAACCTTTCACACAAAATGCGGGCAAAGTGGAGTTCAATGTCTTGCCCAAGAACATTTTGACAGATGGGGGGCTTAAGTTTGATTAGTGGACGGCTGCTCTATTATCTAAGCCACAGCCATTCTTAGATGATCTACTGGCAGAAATGCAATTAAATATTCATAACTACATGTACTGCTGTAGAATTGCATTTAGAAAACAAATAACAGTCTTTTCATCTCCTTACAAGCAGTTTATATCCAAATAGCCCCATTGACCCATGAGTGGCATGCTAAGTTGCAACTCCATGTTATTACAGTAGCCCCAAAGGGACAAATCAAACACATGATTTCAAATTTTTCTAATCCAGTCTTTTCCAAAATACTGTGTATTCCTCGACCAAATATATTTTAACAGTGACAGTAGTAATGTGTTTTAGAACAAGCAAACTAATTTTCTAAACCAAAAAAACAACACCAACTATAATAATAATAATAATGAAATACCAAAGAGGAGACTTTTGTCTTTTTTTCACAGTCAAATAATTACATATTTTCATGATCTTGTAACTCTTACATAAAGCTGTTTAACAGCTGCATAACAAAGACATCTCAACTTTTTTTTATACAAATAAAAATTCTAAAAGACAGTAAAATCAAACTCCAACCTTGAAAAAATGTATTGTTTGACACACTTGCCAAGAAACTTTGAAAACTGTATAAAGCAATGATGTAAAATCTTAAAAACGTAAAAAGAAAGAAACAAACATATGTATATGTTGCTATGATTTTGGAAGTGAGACAAGCAAGTAAAAAGGTAACAGGTATATTAAAAATGGTTAACAAAAAACGCTGAAGTCCAAAAGGACACTCAGAAAACAAACTCAAGATCTGCTGGAAGGCACAAAGGTAAGTGCAGGTATAAAGAACATCCCAATGTGACTTATCCTCTTAGAGGAAAACCAAGGTAGAGACCCGTCCAGTGCTGTGATTAAACAAAGGCTGACTTTCCTGGGGCAAGGCTTATGCAGCGACAATGCAGAGGCAGCGGTGGCTCCAAGTGTCTGTGATCCAACACGATTAAGAACTCTGTCAATGGCAAGACTTCTGTATGGATAACCAACGATCTGGAGACAAGAGAGCAGAAGACTGGAGCTTAAGTACTCAGTGAGCCACAAGCTATCACAGATGAGTTGAGTGAGCAATCAGCGAGCAGTCACAGCACCCGCCAGGAAGTCCATGGAATAGCACCGGAAAAGCAGGAAACAGTCAAAAAATAAAAGCACGGCAAACACAAATCCTCATATGTATAAATATATATATCATTCCAAGTCTCTTATCTTGGCTTACAATAAATCAGTTAAGTTCTTTTGACCTCCAGCTTTCACTTTTGTCTGCATTTGTGTCCTCCATATCATAACTGCAAACCATGACAGAAGCTTGGGACCAGCTTGGTTCCATGTTTTGGTCAGATCTCTGCATATGGCAGTGAAGGCTTTCTGTGACTGTGTAGCCAAAACATCAGAACCACGGATGAGACTGAGGGTGGCAGTGGAGTTACTGGACCTGTTCAGAGTGAGACCTTGATGCCTCTCGTCTCCAGGTGTGCAGAGCTGAAGGATGAAGCTAGAGCGGAACACCGCGCAGCCTTGGTGGATATTTCTGGTTTGAGCCTACTGCGGTCACCTCTACTTTCGCCCTTTCTTTCATCTTGCCACCTGCCTGTCCAGTCTCCTCGCCGCCCGCCTCTTCATTCTCCTTGCTGCCTAGCTCAAGGGCTTATCGGAGTCTTTCTACACACGCGTCTACTGGGATGACGTCATCGACGCGCCGCCGCAGCAGCATCTTTACATGGAATTTGCTACTGCTGCTGGTAACATCGTTATTGCGTATTTCCAAATTGCCATGTTGCACAAAACTAGCAGAAGCAAACTCCGTGTAAAGATAGCCGACCGTCACAGAGCACGGAGTGAATGAGCTGACGTTGTCACAGTAGATGCGTGTGTAGAAAGCCCCCGATAGACCCCAATAACAACAACACGGCAGTTCTTAACTACCAGTGCAATAGTACGCTTTAATTCATTCATTCGTCTTAAAGTATCAGTGAAATAAAGACAGATGCCTTATTTAGAGGCTGTGTTGTCAATGCCCTGTTCACTCCTGTTATATGGATATACGTGGATCTCGAGGGGTCCATATAGCGTCGGCAGGACGCCGACTTTTACCAAACTGTTATTGGTGAGTAGATGAACGTATTTTATGCCAGAAATAAGGTCAAGGTTTAAAAAAACAGAACTTCCCCTTTAACTGTGTAAACAGAAGGAGCAAGGCTGGAAGAGGCTCTGTAAGTGCATACCAACTTAGATTATAAGGTGGTAGAAAATATGATAACTGTATCATGTACCAGAATGTATAGCAATTGAAAATTGTAAGGAAACAATTTTAAATTTAGTAATCAGCTGTGTATATCACCTGGCTCCAGCATTTAGGTATTGAAGAAATTTTCTCAAAAACATCACAGTTATTTTTATCTGTGGTGATTTCAATATCGACCAGCTAAATACAAATAAGCATAAAATGACCAACAAATTTCTTAATACAATGGGCCTAATGCAAGAACATTTTCGTATTCTTAAGAAGGTCTCGTACGAACACGCCACGTCAGATTCAACAAACGCTATTAACTTCGGAAAAAGTGTGTAAACGACCTGCGTAAATAATGAATGCCACCCGTGCGTATTTATCAAATCAAATCAAATTTATTTATATAGCACATTTCATGTACAAACAATTCAAAGTGTTTTACATAAAATAAAAGCATTGCAGCATTTAAGTGCACAAGGATAGTAGATTAGTATACTCCACGCTCAAAGTAATACCATATAAGGCTGTGCTTTCTCTCTCCTGTGCCAGGAAATGTTGAGTGTTTAGTCATGAGAATGGCATCAAGGCGCAAAAAGAACAACTTTACGGGCTCTAAGATTGAAGTTCTGCTTTCAGAGATCCAAAAAGGAAAACCTGTCATTTTTAGCAGTGTCAGCAGTGGAATTACGGAACCTGCTAAAGCCAAGAAATGGGAAGTTATTACGAGTGCTGTTAATTCAATGTCACCTGTAGTTCGTAATGTCACCGAAATAAAGAACAAATGGTTTGATATGAAAATGGCTTAAAAAAAAAACGTCTCGCCATGTCCAGGCGCTCGATGACTGCAACTAAAGCTGTGCAATCAGTTGTTGCCTCATCATGATGGCTCTTTGATGGGGGCGGTCCATGAGGGGGGTCTTCTGGCACCACACCTTCTGGTCTGCCTGGGCTGGTTCAGGTAGTAGGAGACCCTCGTTCATGGCAATATTGAGCAAATCTGGCATGCCTTTTCTGGGCTATAGAGCAGTTTGTCCCCCGCTGTATTGAGACACACCCACCTGGCCTTCAGCTCAGTGCGCTCCACAACGGCACGGGTGCTTTGATGCATATATTTCTGCGGTCAATAGCTCCGATTATGTTTGGCAGTCCAGCCACGGGATGAAAGTCCCTCTTAATTTGTACTTGTTGGACAGCGGTACATGGGAATTTGATGTACCATAGGTGATAAAGGTGCGCATGCGTCAACTCGTGTGCAGCCTATTGCAGTCGCTCCCGTTTACTTTCGCGTATTTTACCACTTTTGTTACTTTTCGTGTCTTTTTTAAACTTTTATTTTACACTATTTATTTAACTTAAACCTCAAACTCTGAACATGAGGATAGTTTAAGTTTTTGCTGTTCTCTTCGCTGTGATACTTCTCCACTCCGGTATCACAGCGAATCGAGTCCGCATTGTTTACTCCGGAGAACAGCTGATCGACCTGAGACCGGCCGACCTAGCGGAAAGACCAGCTGATATCCCAGCGGAGCTACGGAGGAGAACACATCGGGGGTGCAGAGGAGGAAAGAAGAAACGCAGGAAAAGGGACGGGTTGAGACTACGGAGAATCACAGAAAAGCGATTTAAGCCGTGTCTCCCCTCGCTTATTATGGGAAATGTGCGGTCCCTGGAGAATAAGATCTGGAGAATAAGATGGACGAGCTGACAGCGCTGGCCCGGAGTCAGAAGGAGTACCAGGAATGCAGTTTAATGTGTTTTACGGAGACATGGCTGCACCAGGATATTCCCGATGACAACGTCTCCATCGAGGGCTTCAACACCGTTCGGGCTGACAGAGATCGCACCAGGAGCGGAAAGAGCAAAGGTGGGGGGCTCGCCGTTCTCGTGAACAAGCGATGGTGCAACCCCGCTCACATCACCATCAAGGAGAGTCTCTGTGACCCGAATATTGAACTTTGTGCTGTTGGACTACGACCATGTTATCTGCCCAGGGAGTTCACACAGGTCATCATGGTGGCTGTTTATGTCCCCCCCTCTGCAAACCCGACGTCGGCCAGTGACTCCATCCACTCAGCCATAGCCCGGCTACAGACTCAACACCCGAGTGCATTCATTGCTATCTCGGGTGATTTCAACCACATCACCATGGACACAACACTCCCCACATTCACACAGTATGTGAACTGTCCCACCAGAGAGGAGAGAACCATTGACCTGCTGTATGCTAATGGTAAGGATGCATACAGCTCCTCTCCTCTCCCCCCACTTGGAAGGTCAGATCACAACCTGATTCACCTCGACCCCTGCTATGTGCCTGTGGTTAAGAGCCAGCCTGCAACCACCAAGACTGTCAGGAGATGGTCTGAGGAGGCCAATGAGACGCTGCAGGGCTGCTTTGAAGCCACAAACTGGCAGACGCTCTGTGAGCCGCATGGGGAGGACATTGATGGGCTCACAGAGTGTGTCTCTGATTACATAAACTTCTGCGTTGACACCATCGTCCCACCAAAGACTGTCCTTTGTTATCCAAATAACAAGCCGTGGGTGACAAAGAACATAAAGAACACTCTCAGGCGCCGTTTACACATACCCGGGTATTTTGAAAAACGCATATTTTCTAACCTTCGTTTGCAAAAAAAAACTAGGTGCACACAGCCCCGTTTTTAAAAAAAACCACGTCTACATTGATCCGGAGAAATACGCTATCAGGAGCTGTTAAATTACGCCAAGCCTGACATTGGCAGTGTTAGCACAATGAGAATTCCACACAAGCCAATCAGAAGCCTAATAGAGAACCGCTGACAGGAAGAACTTTCGGATTCTTTTCAAGAAGAAAATATTGCGCCAGGCTCATGTGTGTGGACTGATAGCGAGACTGAGCTACTTTTACACGTTGCGCTGGACTATAAAACTGCTAAAGCCGTGAAAAATGTCTTTGTTGTTCAATACATTGTATGACTGTAATTTTCAAAATCACACAAGCGAGTATAGCTCTCAACAACAGAAATGCTGCTAGTACCTCCATGCTTGCTAGATAAACAATGGACGAAGAGAAAGGCGTTCTCACGCTAGCATTCTGCCAACATGACGGATAGGGGCGGGGCTCTGTACTATGACGACAACTCCGCATTCCATTCTGAAAACTCAGTTTTCGTCTCTTTCAACCAGTTTACACACAAACGCTAAACGGAGTTTTTAAAAAATCTCCACTTTTGCCGGAGTTTTTTTTTAGCTTCATTTTCGGAGGAAAAAACTCAGTTTGTGTATAAACGAAAGGCACAAACGAAGGGAAAGGTCTTCGTTTTTCAAAATACCCGGGTATGTGTAAACGGCACCTCAATCAGAAGAAGAGGGCTTTCAGAGCTGGCAACAGAGCGGAGGTGCGAACGATCCAGAGGGAGCTGAGAGTGAAGATTAGAGAGGCCAAGGATAAGTACAGGAGGAAGCTGGAGTCGAAACTCCAGCAGAACAACATGAGAGAGGTCTGGAATGGAATGAAGACCATCACTGGCTTCAGACCATCCAGCAACAGAGGAGTGGAAGGCAGTGTGGACATGGCAAATGAGATGAATCTGTTTTTCAACAGATTCGACTCTGTGAACCTAGCTCACCTGCAGCCAGCACCCACCCCTCACTCTCTCCCTGTGCATCGTTCCTGTGCCGAAGGTGCCGCGCCCCAGCGGCCATAAGGACTACAGACCCGTGGCACTGACGTCACACATCATGAAGACCCTGGAGAGACTCATCCTGGAACAGCTCCGGCCCATGGTCAGACCACTTCTGGACCCCCTCCAGTTCGCATACCAGCCCCGACTAGGAGTAGAGGACGCCATCATCTACCTGCTCAACCGTGTCTACGCTCACCTGGACAAGCCAGCGAGCACTGTGAGAGTCACATTCGTTGACTTCTCCAGTGCATTCAACACTATCAGGCCGGCTCTGCTGGGTGAGAAACTGACGGCGATGCAGGTGGATGCCCCCATTGTGTCCTGGATTGTGGATTACCTGACTGGCAGACCACAGTACGTGCGCCTGCAGCACTGCGGGTCAGACAAGGTGATATGCAGCACCGGGGCCCCGCAGGGGACCGTCCTCTCTCCCTTCCTCTTCACCCTGTACACCACAGACTTCAGCTACTGCACAGAAACCTGCCACCTTCAGAAGTTTTCTGACGACTCTGCAGTAGTTGGATGCATCAGCAACGGTGATGAGACTGAGTACAGGGGTGTGGTGGACAACTTTGTCACTTGGTGTGAGCAGAACCATCTGCAGCTCAATGTGGCAAAGACCAAGGAACTGGTGGTGGATCTGAGAAGGAGTAAGGCCCCAGTGACCCCTGTCTCCATCTGTGGGGTCAATGTGGACATGGTGGAGGACTATAAATACCTAGGGGTGCACTTGGACCATAAACTGGACTGGACAAAAAACACAAACGCCCTCTACAGGAAGGGCCAGAGCCGCCTCTATTTCCTTCAACATCTGTCGGACAATGCTGTGGATGTTTTACGAGTCTGTGGTGGCCAGTGCCATCCTCTACGCTGTTGCATGCTGGGGCAGCAGACTGAAGGTGAAGGACGCCAACAGACTGAGGAAACTCATCCGCAAAGCCAGCCACGTTGTCGGAGAGGAGCTGGACTCTCTGACAGCAGTGTCAGACAGAAGGATGCTGTCAGGATAAAATCCATGCTGGACAATCCTGCACATCCTCTTCACAATGTGTTGGTCAGCCACAGAAGCACCTTCAGCCAGAGACTGATTACACCACGCTGCACCACAGAGCGCCACAGGAAGTCATTCCTGCCTGTGGCCATCAAACTATACAATTCAAGTGTCTGACATTATTTCTCCATGTGCAATAACAATAATAATTAGCTACTGAGTAGCATTGTAAATACTGTTTATTGTTTATTGTATTTTTGTACATGTTGATATTCTTATTTTTATTTTTTCCCTATCTTATTCTTATTAATCTTTCTTTTCCTGTAATGAGAGCACTGCAACATAAGAATTTCCCGCAAGAGATTAATAAAGTTATTCTGATTCTGATTCTGAAACTATTGAGAGCTTTGATTACCAAGGGGAGTGCATGACTCACTGAGGACTGGGACACACCCGATCTGTCTCCAATCTCCCTCTGAAAGGTTCCCGTGGCCAAAAATCCAAGGGTGGTGAGGACCTGGATGAATTGGGTTTGATCGGTGTGTTTATCTCTGGAGTTGTGGCTCTAGCAAGCTGCATATTTGTAGCAGCACAATCCTTGGCAATCTAAATTGCGATGACAGCCATTCGTCTGTCTCCGCAAGGATATCTACACGATCTCGGAGCACACACTCTCTTCCAAGAGCCTGACGCGCTAAGGCATCGAAAAGTAACAATTCAGCCGCTGGTTACACTTCCCATTGACCTTGTTATATTCAGAGTCAAATTAAAGGGATAGTTCGCCTCTTTTGACATGAAGCTGTACGACATCCCATACTAGTAATATTATTTATGAACATTTTTCTACCCCCAGCTGAGAGCCGAGTTGCAGCCTCTTTTTGGCGGTGACGTAAGTAGTCCGGCTAGTTGGCTGGGGCTTTTAAAATAAAGCGTTTTGCTTCTGAAAAGAATATGCATCACAAAATCGTATTTTACGAAAAAATTACGGATATACCTCACAATCGCTTGGCACTAGGTTGCAGTATCATTGCGCGCTGCCGCCTGCCGACAGCCGCGTCTGTTTCACGGTGTTTACTGCTCGGAAAGTTAACGTAATCATGTCTGACTACGACACCAATGATGAAGACATCCCTTTTACCACAGAGCTAAAGGGATATCTTTATGAACCAGAATATATAGATGCCGAACTTCACCAGATGGAGTTAGAACAGGCAGAGAGAGAGAGGGGGGACAGAGAAGTGGTCCCAGCTGAAGTTGGAGCCGCAGCTGTGAGAGACAGGGTGACCGACAAATGGTGGTGCACTTGTTCGAAGTGCCCAGTATTCCCAACGGAGGTTTGGCGGTGCGATTCCCACGAATTTACAGAAAAAATTGGTGAAACTGACAGCTAGTCACGGCCGAGGTGCCCTTGAGCAAGTACCCCTGTGCTCCCCCGGGCGCTGTGAATGGCTGCCCAATGCTCCAGTGTATGACATCTGTCTGAGTGTGTGACCCTGTGCATGAGCATGAGTGTGTCAACAGGTGCCAACCTGGATGGGTTAAAAGCAGAGGACAAATTTCGTGTGTATGCATGTATGCATGACAATAAATCTGATCTTAATCTTAATCTCAATATATGTGACCCGCTCTGGCGAAATGAGTCGGAAGTTGCAACATTCTATTTTGAGGTACGGGCAGATAACGTGAAAAAACAATGGATTAAAAAAAAATTTTTTTTTTAGCTAATTTCAAAGAATAGACATTAAAAAACAATCTCCCAAAGTTGTATAGTCCATATAATTGAGGAAAGGCATGTAAATGACAATTCAAGTTGACTTGCAAGTTGTTAAATGCGTTAAAATTTAACAGGTTGAACAAATTCATCGACTCCTCTCCCGTTAACGTCTACCGTTCCTATTACCTCTGAGGATTTCCTTTTACCTCTGAAACGTCTCTATCTCTGCTCACTTCATAAAACCAATCAAAATGCTTAAAAATGTACACACACAGTGACACAAAGGCCCACAATAGGCGGGAAGTCACGTTTCGAGTGACTGGTGCACGCGATTGGTCCAGCCATCACTCCTGTCAAACTAGCTATCTGTGTTGGTGTAGCCTAAACTAATCGTAGAAAGTCTATCAATATTCGTCATTGTCAAAAAAGTCATCGTCTTATTACAATATTAGTATCGTGTAGTACTGTAGTATAGTGTAGCGTGTTGATCTGTGTTTTTGTTTTAAAATGTCATTCGCTAAAGAAAGTACAGTCGCGAAAGCTTTAAACTCTCGTGGCGTCCAATTTTAGCTCTGCTGCTGGACAGCAAGACTTGCTAGCGCTAGTTACGGATTTTTTTACTGAGGTGATATCTTCTGAAGAAGAAAATGACAGCGATGTCGAAGACTCGGATATGGAAAAGGAGCAAGAATTCGCCACTCATGTGGAAGATGACGATGAAGTCATTGAGCAACCTGTGACTGATATTAATGAAGGGCTATGTCGAGCTGTGAAGCAGTGTGTGTGGGAACAAATATAAATATTTTCTAATCATTTGGGCTTCAGTCTGGTTTAATACCATTTTATATGTGTACAAATGCCTTTGGTAAAATTAAGCTTTAAGATAAAGAGTTTATCCCTTTACATTCACAGAATTTTGAAAGCTATCAACAAAAAGACGGGCAAAAAACTTTAAACGCGATTTTCTCAGGTTTTCAATCGTAAAAAAAGGGTGGAAGATCATAAATCAAATGGCCATATTTTGAAAACCATCCAACGTATTACTTTGACTATGGTATCATTTTAAAGCTTATTTCCATTCCTTTCTTTTGATACCAAAATCTCAATTTTGACATTTGGGTCACTGTGACTCATTTTGCTGGATCAGGTCACATATATGTACTCAGTCGATGTTGGTTCTCTGCAGTTTGGCTTTTCACTCCTCAGTTTTTGCCATCTGGTTTGTTTTGTATATAGTTTATAGTTTTCCGGCTCTGCTGTGTTTTTGGTTTCTGTCCCCACCCTTCTCCTTCTCCTGTCCAGCATCATGGCAGCAGAATTGTAATCTGAATACCGTGTTATGCCAAACACATTTGTTTTGCCAAGGGACTATATGAATATAAAGCTCCTCTAGATGCCCAAATACTGCTTTATTTATTAATTTATGTTTATTAAACTACTTTATACAAATGAATGCTGAACCTGATAGGGGGACAAATGAGAGCAAAGAAAGAAAAACAAGACAGAATTACAACAGAGAGAAAATAAACCAAAGCAGCAACAACACCAGCACAAGTATTTTGGACTGGAGATTGGACTGAAGACAAGTTTCGGTGCAATCTGTTGGTTTCCTTAGCTAGGAAATAGTTTTTGAATTGGCTCTATATGAATTAATTGGATTATTTTGAAAAATTAATTCATTTAATTCATTAACTCCAATCGGCTTGAATTGGACTATATTATTTAAGTGCCTGAAGATGACTTTTTTTAAAAAAAATTTTAATATATTTTTTGGGGCTTTTTATGCCTTTAATGGATAGACAGTTGGAGAGAGACGGGAATCAGGGGGCAGAGAGATGGGGAAGACATGCAGCAAAGGGCCGTCCGGTGCAGGACTCGAACAGGGGCCAGCTGTAGTGAGGACTGTAGCTTCTGTACATGGGGCGGCTGCTTAACCCACTACGCCACCGACCGCCCCAGAGATGACATTTGTTGTAATTTGGCGCTATATTAATCAAACTGATTTGAATTGAAGTAAATGGAACATAACTGTGGATACAGATGGTTTGTAACCACAGGACAATGCAGCAACTGCATGATAAGCATGTGACTTGGTAAATTAATGTGCTTGTGTGTGTATGTGTGCATGAACATGCAAAATATATGGTACAGGGTTTTTATGAATTATGCTCAATGGGTCACCTCATCAGCCACACCCATTTTATGTTTGGGGATAATGTAGACATTATCTAGCCTATAAATGGAATACTGAAAGTACTGTGGAATCTATTACTGAACAACAGTAAAACAACACAGAAATAAACAAATATAAGATTAAAAATCAAATTTCTGTCTATGTAATTAAAATCACTGTGACCTCATAGCAGAGCCTCCTATTTACAATCAGCAATCTCCTTCAAGTTTCCTATGACAGATGAGCACAGGGAAATACCTTTAGCCCTTAATCCATGCCTTTTTATCATAGCAGCAGAAATCCACTGAAACCCATTGATTGGATAGTCCACGATTCATCTTGGTGGTAATTGGAACAAACACTGTTTAATGCCAGAGAGGACCGATAATCGGCAGAGCAGAAAGCTGCTCTTTACAGAACACCTCAGAAGTACAATAAGATTCATAAAGTTGATTTGGGTATTGGTTGAAAAGGGAAAGTAATACAATATTAAGATATCCTCATCCATGATGTATTAAATACATCTTGAAAAGCAATTTGAAAAGATAATACTGGAAGTGAGCATATCCCATAACAATGTTAAATTACAAAAGATAAATCAGCTGAAAGCGGTTGAAAATGCTTCTGAGATTTCTCCTTGTTATGCACTTACTCTCCTTTTTTCTTTGTTGTATTAATCAATGGCTGCTAAAATAAGTCATTCTTAAGCTAATAAATGCCCAACTTACTCTTTATCTTTGATTGACAGCTGTTTGGTTTTGAGCTGATAGCTTTCAGTGAGGATTTCAGGACCCTTTCATTAAAAATAGCTCCCTGTTTGCAACAGAGAACATGCTTATAAGAACAGTAAAACTATATCACTCAAAGCCGTAAAGCATGGGAAAACAATGGCTAAAATGCATCCATAGAGTTGGGTGATTCAAGAAACTCTTGAAGACCCAGCTCTTCAGAGAGCATCTCCGACCCTAGCACTTACCTTGTACTTCCCTTCCCCCTTTACTGCATCTCTTTCTGTACTTCCCTCTATGCCTGCACTCTATCTCCACACTGTCACCCCTGACAGAGTCTGACTAGTGGTTTTCCTTCCATGTAGCTTATTGTTAGCTTTGATGTTAGTTGCATTGTTATCTGCTCATTTGTAAGTTGCTTTGGATAAAAACATCTGCTAAATGCATAAACATAAACACATGACCACAGTGATATGAGTGTTTTTTTAGTCCTTATCAAGAACAAGTTGCTTTTTGCATTTGCTTAAGTACACAATTCAGCATAGTGAAAGTTCCCATTCAAACCATCAGAAAGAAGGGGGATAAAAAGAAAAAAAAGAGACGGACCACAGGAAGAATACGTTGGGCCACTGAGATATTAGTCATGGCAATGATAACTATGATTGGTTGACAGAAAACTGAAATGGCTACAATTGCTGCAATTGCTGCAATACAACTAGACAGTAGGGGGCTGGAGAAATGCAATATGATATGAGTCATCTCAAACCATGAAGAGAAAAGCAGAATGAGAATTTTGATACCAACAGCAGGGGTGAACTACTTTTGTAACCAGTCGCTTCAGCAGGTATTTGTGATTTTTGTCAGTTTGGCCAAAATCAAATCAGTTGTGAAAAAATGAAAGCGTATTTTAAATATCTCTTTCAGTATATCAGTCATGTAGGTTTTAAAATCCTCTGTTAGAGCACGTGTACTGTAGAGCATAAGTACAGGATGGTTGATTTGATTGGATTATGATTACAATGACTTGAACTCCAATTGGCCTGAATTGGACTGTATTATTGAAGTGCCTTAAGACATTTGTTTTAATTTAGCGCCATATAAATAAAACTGAATTGAATTGCTACACCGTGGAAAGAAATCTTCCCATACCTGCTCCACTTCAGCCTGCAACAAGACAGTCACTGTTCCAACCAATAGCGCTAGCTTATGAATATGGAAGCAAACATCACTTCATCTTCTTTAATGGATTATTTTATTATTTAGCATAAGTTTTACCCTGGTGTGTCTCATTTTGATTGCTGAACTACAGATCAATTAATTGGTTAGGAACTCTAGTGTATGATATTTGCAGAAAATCTCCACAGAATAACATCTTATTACTTTCTTCTTTCCATATTTCTTCTTGATTATTGTTGTCATAGCTACATCGTCACTGGTAATAGACCATCCTACTAATAATCAGGTGGAGGCTGTTCACCAACATAAAAAGCAATGTGTGTGTAAATTGAGGAAACAAAGATTTCTCAATGTCAAAGATTCCACACAGTAAGAAGCAGTTAATTGCAAAGCATTATTTCAGTGCAGTTCATTTTTCACAGTTGTAAAGTTTTGCTGATTGTGAAAACTGCTGGTTATTGATCACATACGTCATGACCATCCCTTTACTACCAAGACATTAAAACAACTGCATGCATAAGCGCATATGTTGGATTGACCTCCCTAACACACATTTTAGACTCCCTTTCTCAATAGAATCACTGGATTTAGACAATTATGAACATTTATTGAACACACAGATCAAGTCCATATTTTAAACATATGAGCAGAAATTATTGAAAATTAAATCTATGATACCCACTGGACTACAATGGGGTTTACTTGTAGCTGACTGTAAACCACTATATTTTACCGTAGTAAGAAAAACTTCTATCAGCCCAAGAACAATATTGTACAGCGCAGTAAGCTGTACTCTGTCTACGAGGGCTGATGATAGGCTTTCCATATTAATATGTTTCCCTCTAAGACCGTGAATAGCACGACAGAATGGCACTATAAAATGATGGCTGGTAAATCATGCCAGAAGATTCACACTGGGTCAAATATAGATCACTAATTTTACATGTATCGAACTTGTTCTGTATTTTGAAGGTATGAATGAGGGATAAACAAATGAGCAAGCAAGTGTTTAATGTGGCTGCACTGGGACTTACTCTGTGATAAATGAGCTTTGAATAATGCATGAAGGTACAACACAGGGGCAACAACCTTCAGGTTTGCCATCTGGTGTCCCACACTAAATATTGAGCTGGAGATACAGTTTACTGTCACTGCTGTCAGATGAATTGTGAGCTACTGTAACAATTTATAAGCTGATTAAAAGAAGAAACTGGTCACACGTGATAACATTTAACTGAAGCATTTGACTGGTCAGTAGAGGTAATATATTGGAAATAGACGAAATGGATGGTTTGGTTCTCAGATCCATCTAAGATGCTGTATTCGGAAACGAGACTCCTTCCAAAAAACAAGCCAGAGTGGCCTTTCCGTCATGCAATATGCAACGTCCAGTGGTCAAAAGAGCAACTGCGTGTGAATCATAAAAAAAATCTTTTATGCAGTTTACATTTTTAACCCTTACAAAGTAGTTGTACAACAATGTAAGCAGTGCTGTTACATAAACTCAACCAGGAACTAACAAAAATGTTGGAGTAAAGTGTTGATCTTCTTAGTAACTGAGTTATTCAACATTTCTCAGATGTTGAAAATAAAGCACTTGTCATACATTAGTCATGACCATGTGTCATGACCACACTGATTATTGAACGTGCTGCACAATTCAACCCCATCTCTTTCCTCTTTGAAGAAACTTTCTGGCAAGTTAAAGTTAAGACATAAGAAAGGTGTCCGCTCTGATGTCGAAATGCTCACAAATCATATTTCTCCACTGCTGTTTGTATGGGGGGTAGTTTGTGGTAGTTTGCAGTTAGGAGTCATGTTTAAGGACATGAACAAATGGCCTTTATGGTTGTTTCGGGGCTGCACGGTGGTTAGCCGTTCACCTCACAGCAAGGAGTCTTCTGGTTTGAAATCTGACTCTGGTCTTTCTGAATGGAGTTTGCATGTTCTCCTCATGCATGCATGAGCTCTCTCAAGGTTTCTCCCTCCAGCAACATGCGTATTTGGTTGATTGACTGTGTGACGAGGTCAGTTTTTATTGTGCATGTTTTTTACTGACTGTTTTATAAGTGCATGTAATGTTTTTTACATACTGACCTCGAACAGAACCCAGACTGGCAAGCGACGGACTTGATTGCGATGATGGATTTGACACCCTTTTTAAGCAGGAGGCTGCAGTGAAGAGTTAACTCCGCTTCTCTTCTATAATAAGGTAAAAGATTACGGCCAAGTTTTTAAAAAAGACATAAAGGAAAACGTACCTTTTGACTTTCTTCTCTTTCATTAATATGGTAGATCTCCCATAGTCGATCCCATATCCCACAGGTTGAGACCACCTAGTGGCCTGGCGAACTTCCGTTGTGTTTTGATGTTTGCAGCGCGTGTGCTCCGGTCGTTTTTGTGATTGCCGCATTTTTCTCTTGCAGTGTTTTACTGTTGGATTTGTTTCGCCGTTTGCAGCGCGTTTGCACGTGTCGGCCACCGTACATGTGCGGGTCATCATCCCATGGCTACTCTGTCAGTCTGTTCACCAAGCAGCTGGTTCTCACCCTTGCTTCCTTTGGTCCTTTCAATTATCATTTATTTTCTAAACAAATAAGCATTCAGACCTGTCTTCCAAATGAATGATAAGGATAAGGATTCTTCCAACATGAAACAGCTATACAATTTATTAGTTAAAGATGTTACAAAGAAAGGAACGCTGTGTCAACGCATCAGTCTGCAGACGAGACTGAAATTACAGTAAAATTGTAAAACATGGTGAGAAAAGAATCATGGTTTCTTTTTTTTTTTTTTCTTTTGCTTTTTCATGAGCTTACAAAAAGTGTGTCCTGCAGGAAGCAAACATCCCTGAGCCCACAAGTTATTCTACCAAACAATGGTGTAACAAAAATGTTGAAGTTCTTGTGATTAAGAAAATACTGGGTGTTTTTTTTTTATTTATTTCAAATTGTATTTATTGACAAAATGATGATTACAAAAACTTACAGAACATCGATATTTAAAGCTTCAAACACATCTTTTTAAAACAAAATACAGTCTCGCAGCCATTTCCCCGATCATGCTTGGCTGTGTTGTTGTGCTGTGGTTTAGGTGTTTTAGGTGGGGCCGGGCAGGTTTCCTGGGAGCGGAGTCTGGATTGCTCCTGCTTCCACAGCTGTTCCTCATCAAGACACTCATCAAGAGCAACCAGTCTTTGCCAGATTGTCTCACTAATCTAGTGGTAATTAGGCCTATACTCATGTGTTGTATTGCAAGTTAAACTCCTGGCTCTGACCTTGCCTTCTTGTTTCCTTCGTCCACTGTCCAAGCCTTGGACCACACTATGCCCGGACTTGCCTCTATTGTGACCCTCCTACAGCCAGCCTGTTCCACACACCTGGCTGCTCACCCTGCCGGGCGCTGACTCTGAACCTCTGCACGACATCCAGCACCCTCCCCTCTTCTTTGGATCCCTCCTGGATCAAGTGAGGACAGACATACTCATTGGTTGGACAATAATCATCTCCCTGCTCTTTCAGAGTTCCACGTCCACCCGGATCCTCCCTTTGGCTTTCAACACCCACCACTTGTCAATAAACTGTTTTAACTCTGATTCTCCCTGAGTCCTGTGTCTGCTCTTGGGTCCGTTTTTGTACTGACATTATGTAGACACAGATCAAGTTTAAGAATTAAAGTAAAAAAAAAATGGTGTTTATTTGAGGATGTACTGAGAGAGAACTGTTTGGCCCATGTTGGATCATGACTCTTGGAAACACTTTTGCCTTTAGATAGAGTAAGGACAATACGTCAATGTCCCTTTTGTTCAAATCAAACTGGGGCCTCCACTGACTTGCTGACGACTCGGAATTTGTAAAACATACAGCACAGCACTTTTCTTTGTTTAATAAGGTTTTCTCTGGAAAACCATCCATAACCATTATGGCGATCTTTAAGCAAGTGCTGTGGTTTAGGCATTCATGGATTCCCTTACACTGGCTCAGTCAAACCTACCTCCGAACTAAAAAGGAAAAAAAAAAAAAAAAAAAAGAGCCGCTCTGTGCTTTCTGATGGTATTCCAAAATATCACTGGCATTGCCGTCACCCCCATTATATGTTACATATAGGAACATTACAGTTCATTACAATACTAGTTTAGGGCTTTATTGGTAAATAGATCAATTCTTGATATCTGTTACAAGATGAGCTTTTTTTATTAATAGCATGCTGTGAGCAAGTAATCTAAAACTATTTAGTTACAGGGCTTTACTAAATGCCTGCAGATTCAAAATAGTGATTTGTTTCAACCATGCTGCAGTAAGGCTTCAGCTGACTGTCACTGAAGACAATTTCTTTCTTTTGACCAGTTTCATTCAACTAGAAAATTAACACAATATAACTAATACAAAGAATACAGCTATTACAAGCAGGCTGGACAATGACATGACCACCCACAACCGGTCATTTTCTGTTGCTAGGGATGCGCAAAGAAAATAACTGCAATATGGATCTCACACTGCTTGTTGTTCTTGTTAGCAACCACCAAAACACTTTTCTCAAAAACCCTCTCTATTTGCGAGGAGAACCTGTGGGGACTCTCAAAATAACACCTTAACCTGGCTTGATCGGAGAGGAAATGGCATATCTACCTGCGCATGAAACAGGACCTTGGATTTGCCCTCAAAATACTCTTTTAGAGGCAATCTGCTTTCCACAAAAAGGGGTCAAGCCAGGCAGAGATATAAACAAATTGCTCTGCTTCTGTCTGGTTCGGCATTGCTCCCACCAGGTCATAGAATGCATGTACCGTTCAACATGTATGTGGCAAAGCCAAAGAGGATTTTAAAAAGCTATTGGTAGAGAAAGAAGAACTTTTTTCCAGAGCTTATAATCAAACAAAAATAGAAGATGGAAGTTGAAGGATGAGAGAAAAAAGAAGATAAGGAGATCTGAGTAAAGGGCAGGGAGGCATAAAACCTCTGGATGGATCATAAAAGCATGCTCAATTCTAGATAGCAGATTCTGATCTGAGGAAAGTGAAATGGAAGAATGAATTATGATAAGAACAGCCTGCAAGTGATGTTTTCGCGCCTGTTTGCGCTCAGCTACTGCCAATTGGCCGCAGAGGAAAAAAAAAGTAATTAAATAAATTTAAAAATAAATATATATATTTTTAAAATAATGGAATTTAAATTTGATATCATCCATGGTGCTATTGGTTTTCATTTAGAGATATTATATCACTATTACAGCAGTCTTCTCAAATTTGCATGTTTATTACAGGACAGAATAATAACAAGACAGAAGAAGAACACACATATGAAAACTGACCATAAATACAGTCACAGTGAAATGAAGTGATAAAGAAAGAAATAAGAATAAACAATGTGTTTAAAACAGTGCCCTTTACAACGGGCACCCTCAATTAAAAAAAAAATAGTTTATAGGATTCATAATATACGATAGTTTTTGAATTTCACATAATGCAGAACATTAAACGTGTCATCATTTTACATTTTTTTACCCTCTTTTGTGAAGCTGCTATGTTTTGTGCTATGGACCAATGTAGCTAGTGTGAGACTGCAATGCATATACACATCATCTTTCATGTGATGGGGTGAAATATCATGATTAATTCCCCCTTTTCAATTTCTACCAAACGCTAGAGAGCTATCCAACATTTTGTGTAGAAAACTGAACATCCTACCTCTCCATGCCATTTATGTGATGACGTCAACCTTCCTCATCTCAGTTTACTTGGCCACAATCTATAAAAAGATTACAACGGGGTGGTGGGAGGCACTGAACCGTGGACCTTTGGAACACTGAACACTTTTCTGCTGGTTTGAGACTCACCCAGTAAAAATCTTTAGTCTTTCTGCTCTCTCACCCGTGAATGGTTAGGGTTAGACATCAATCACACATGATTAGGGTTGGAAATAATGTAGATGATTAAGTCGAGATGTAACAATTTACAACCATGCATTGTAAAATTACTTTATTTTGGAAAAGCAAACAAATGTTAATAGTACATGTTTTCTTGTGAGACTGGGCTTCAGAATTATTTTCCACAGGAAAATTGTGTCCAAGTTTTGCATTTATAATAAAAGGTACAAGTATACATATTTATTTGACAAGGGTAATTGCATATAAAAACCTTCTTTCTTTACCTTCCTTGATGCAGGAATTGCGTAGATTTTGTAAGATTTATTTGTCCATAAATACACAGAACTTTAAACCCATCTGGCAAGAAATATTTCTCTGCTAATAATGTGAGTATTACTTCGGTGTTAGCAAGTGAGCCTGCCTGTCTCAAGTGTGTGATGAGTAAGGCCTGGTCTGGGGGAACCAAATCCTCCAGCAAATCCTCTTTCTAATTCTCTACCCAGCATGATTCTTATTCCCTCCAGCTGATGCTTGGTCCTCTGGAGAGGATACGGCTCAGCATCTAATGAACAGCCTTCAATTACCCCTTCCTCCACCATTCCTTTACTGCTAACTGAAGAACACAAGCAAGTCCTTCAACTCTCCATTGCCTGCAGACCCCTGGGCCCGCAAGGGATTCAGAGAGGATGGGCACATGCAATACTAGAGGTGTCCAGCAACACTTTAAAAAAAAATAATAATAAAAATCATGCACAGACAAAGAGAAATTACAATTTCCCGTCAATAATAGGACCTTGAAAGGATGTGTTAAAATTATGATTGTAAAAAACACTCAAATTTGTAATAGCTATATTGGTCTAAAGTGAAAATATATCAGTTTAACAATTACAGCTTAAATCTTAAATTTTCTTTTTACAATTTTAAGTCTTCAAAATCTTGTCTATAAAATGTTTGACATACCTTCATGGCATTGTGGCTAGTGGCATGAATCCACAGACTGTCATGCAACAGACCTGCAAAGTAGTTAGCATTTTCTAAAGCTCATACAATTTTCTACGTCTCAATCCAAATTGCTTCACTGTAATTTCAAAGTACATTTATGGAGTTAAGTATTAGAAATAAAATACACTTACGGGGTTTGGAAAGGTGTGGCATTTTCCCTGTACAAAACATTAAAGGTGATAGAGAATGGTTGAATGGGGCATTAATCCTTGTTCTGTGATGTGATATGTAGCCCAAAAAAAATTGGTTGGGTCTGTAATGGCTCAGAACCTCCATAAAAGGCTCTCTGAAACAGCTATGTTACTATGCTAGGTTTAGAATGCGTCGTTTTCCCTTATTGGCGTCGTTTCAGAGCTTATCTGGCAACTTCATTATGAAATGCAGGTAGGTGTTGGCGCTATTCGGTTGCCGTTGCTTGATTGGCTGCCCTTGCTCTCACTGAAAACAGAGCTATAGAGTAATACACTGACTGGAAAGAAAGCTCATCAGAATCAGAATTCGTTTTATTGCCATTGTTAGTGAACAGTGTTCACTAACTAGGAATTTGCTGCGGCGTAAGGTGCAAACATGTAACATAGGATATAAGAATAAAAAATAAAGAATAAAAATATATGAATATAAAATGTACAAGGTGTGTACAACAATACACAGTATCCAATATACAGGGCAACAACAGTGCAGCTTCATTAGTGCAATTTTAATGACGGTAAAGTGACTGGGGCAGGTTATGAGGTGATTATGAAGTGTTCATAAGTCCAACTGCAAGGGGGAAAAACTGTTTTTGTGACGGGAGGTTCTGTTCCGCTGTGATCCGACCTGCTGTGGATTTGGGTGTGGGGGTGGCGATTGCTGAAAAAGTGACATCACTTTTTCACAAAAACGGATTGGCACTTTTTCTGGGGGCTATTCAAAAAAGGGGGAGTACTTGAAACAGAGGTTCTGACACTTGCTGGCACTTCGTGTGTACTCCCCACAGCGGGGAGACTCAGCACTAACACCAAAAACGTGAAAAAGACGATTTTGATTCTCTATCCCCTTTAAGCAGCATAAAACATTGACACTTACGAACGTTGACATCTTGGAGCCTTTGTTGTGACATCACTGTGACCAGTGCTAAATCTTTCCCATGCTCATCCTTCATCTAATCGCCAATTTACAGAATATACATCCCGTAAAAAAGGATTTTTTTTTTCCTCAAGTGGACAGTTGATCATCAGAATCATCAATAAAGTTGTTGTGAGTAGCCTCATGGACAGACCAACATAACTGATCACCTTTAGACATTTAGCCTGATGATTTAGTTCATGCAAGCTGATGACAAATCATCGAACCATTCAAGAGCAGTTGATTTTAATCCTGCCGATAAATGTTTCTGTTGAGGAAAATAACACAGAAGTAAGTCATAACTGCATTTAACCAAGGTTTTTAATCAAGAAAACTGTTGTACATCTTTTCACTTATTTAAAAATCCCTTTTTCATTTTGTATTACGGCATTTTCATATCTTCAGTCACATCATTGTCTGTGCTACAACAGGTAGTACAATATAAAAATGTGAAAAGAGCTTGTTTGTTTTGCAGTGCAGTCTTTGTAGAGTCCCTGGTGAGAATTTCTGTGGCCAGCGAACACATATAACTGAAGAACCTCAGCTCTATCATGCAGGTGTCCCCTGCACACCAGTTTTAAAATCTTTACTCTGGCTTCCAGTCAGTCACAGAATAGATTTTAAAAGCCTGCTGATGGTTTACAAATCCCAGAACGGTTTAGGCCCAGAATACATCTGTGATATGTTCAGAGAATATAAACCCAGCAGAGCTCTTAGATCCAAGGACTCAGGTCAGCTGGTCCAGTCCAGAGTCCAGACTAAACATGGAGAAGCAGCATTTAGCTGTTATGCTGCAAACAAGTGGAACAAACTGCCAGTGGAGATTAAACTCTCACCAAATGGAGACATTTTTAAATCCAGGTTAAAAACATTTATTTTCTCATGTGTCTATGCATGAAATCTGCACGATATCTTTGAACTTATCTAGACTGTTGCTTGTTTTTAAATTCATTTAAATAATTTGATTTGTTTCTCTTTATATTCTTTTATGTATTTTAATGCTTCTTCCACTCCCTGCTGCAATGCTTTTATTTTATGTGAATCACTTTGAACTGTTTGTACATGAAATGTGCTATATAAATTGATTTGATTTGATTTGATTTGCAGAGGTTAGATGACTTGTGATTTCATAATCCGCTAGGTTCCTCCTAGAATCTTGATTCGTTCATCCACCTGGTTTCACTACTAAAAATGCATTCTGATAGTCCTGGATGTTGTTTGAGGTTATACTGTATTTCAGTCCAATCCGATCAGTCAGACATGTCTATCATGAAATATCTTTATCAGGGTTTCTGCAGGTTTCAACAAGTCACATTTAATACTTTTTAAGACTTTTTTAAGACCAAAATTAATACAATTTAAGACCCATTTCACATCCATACTGTCAAAAAGGAGGCTCGGAATTGCTTTGAAAATATATGAATTTATTTGTCGAACATCAGCACGAACGGGCCCTTAACTTTTGCGATAAGGTCTCTCTTGATGAAATCGGCTAATCCAAATCACGCGATGTACGCTTATCGTCTTTTCCACACTTAAACGTTTTCGCTATCTCCGAATCCGGGAACATGGTCATCAGTGTTCTCATTGCCAGTATCTGACTGGTGCTTTTAGTGTGGGCGTAGACCCAAACGCTGTCTGGAGGTCAACTGGAGCTGTAGCTGACTGCACAGGTACTTTAGTTCCGTTATAGCAACCTCAAAAATCGAAACATTTAAAAGCAAGACTGAAGTTTATACATTTGTTTAAAATAAAAGTCACGCCAACACATTTTTAAGACCGTATTTAACCCTCTATGGTACGCATTATGATCCCAGTTGATAAAAAAATGTTTTGGGTGTTTTTTTTGTCTTAAAGTAGACCAAGGAAACATAATCAAGAGACATTTTCAAAAAATATTATTTCTTTAGTAGTTTTTAGGGTTCGTTGCCATACGGCAACACTGTACGATAGTGGAAAGTAATGAAAACAAGAGAGTTTTGTTTAAATTTGAAATAACATTTATTTAAAAACTCATATTATAGTCTCAACAATCCCAGCAGCCTGAACAGTTAAGAATGCATCTCATTTGAAAGCAAAAACCATTTAAAAAATACATTTTTCATCCTTTAATTCAAATTTTTGTGCTATATCATTTGAGTAATTGTTTTGATTTGATCTGAGTGTTTTGGCCATCTTTGCCTTACTGCTTGTGGAAATTGATGAAGCAGTTCTTCTCAGTTGTGAGGCACAGGTAGGCCAACTTCATGAACTGAACTCTGACAATACCAGTGCAGCCTGGGTATTTGCACCGGCCCTTTTTTGGCATGACGACAGGCCAGTGATCAGTGTTGTCCTGACGCACAGCTGCTGGTGGCACTGGTGCAGTGGGACCTCTGTTCCTCTTCCTGGCCAGCTCTCCCTCAATATGCTGGGAGGGTCTTAGCCTCTTCTTTAGGACTTTCCTCTCCATGCAAAGGCAGCTTGCAACCTCACTTTTGAACTGGAGTAGGCTGTGGACCTCTCTCTGTGGGATGCTGCAGTCCCTGCGGTACAAGAGCCAGGCGTCAAGGGTGAAATCCATCAGGTGGAACACAATCCTGTGGTACCACTTCCTAGACCTCAGCCTTGTTCGGTAAAGAGCAATGAGTGAATCTAGGAGATCCTCTCCTCCCTTGCTTTTGTTGTAGGTCTGGACGATACTTGGGCACGTAACCTCCCCCGCTTCGTTTTGTTTCTTGTCCCATCTTTGCACAGACACTGTGGGGTTAGCTGAGGCAAAGGTTGAGAGGAGTGTGACAGCACGGTTGTCATACCATTTCACTGCCCTGAGCTGGACTCCATCATGCTCGGTTTCTTTCTCTTCAAAGGTCCCCCTGCCTTTCTTTTTCATTGCCAGATCTGCAGAGAAGCTGCACCCTGCCAGGCGATTTTGGCGCACTGTTCCAACACAGTGGATCTTTTTCTTCTGGAGAGCGACTTGGAGATCTACACTGGTGAACCAGTTATCAAAAAACAGCTTGTGAGACTGGTTGTCTGGGATTATGTTCGCAAGTCGTAAAACGATGTTGCCACTTGCATCGATGTCTGGCATTCCATCCATTGGCAAGATTTCACCAGTGTACAGCTCAAAGTTGTAGGCCAGATCATTGTTGTCTGTCAAGACAAACACTTTGTAACCCCAGCACTTTGGTTTTCTTGGGTTGTACTGCTTGACGCTAGCTTGGCTGACGCGTCTACATCTCGATGAGATGGTGGTCTGGGAACTAGGTGTGCATTTTCTCGTATTTGAGGGGTGTTTTACGAATGCCTAGAGCCGTTTATTGGGCGCTACGAATGTCCATCAAATGGCGTCTGGTTCTTCCCATGCTGCTTTGCGCGCGATTCATAGCCAATTGTATCACTTATACCAGATGACGTATGTAGAGCGACAGAAATTCGACAAGGAAATACATCCTTCTTGGCAATGAAATCTTTCAACGCCAAACGTTGCTCTTTTTTAAAAGTAAACTTGCGTTCTAAGCTACTTAAAACACTTTCTAAGGCTGCATCGAACGGTAACGTTGTGTCCGCTGCCATGTTGGATTAACACTCTACAAGCTTCGGTGTCGCGGATAGACGTCGTCATCGTCTTGCTGCACCCCCCCCCCCCCCCCCGTTCTGTGATTGGTTCCCTAACTCTGGCAAAAATAAGGGCGGTGGTTTCCAGGCTGCCTTTGCAGTGTGAATGAAATCGCGCGCAAAGCAGCATGGGAATTCCCAGGCTAGCTTGATGCTGCTTTCCCCCTTGAATAGCACAACTTCATCGACGCAAAGCTTCTCATCCTTTGGAATTGTGTGGAAGCGTTCCAGGAGTGATGACAGTAGAGGACGCACTTTGTACAGCTTGTCATATCCAGGCTGTCCTCGGGGGACTTGCTCCATGTTGTCGGCAAAATGCAGGTTGCGTTTGATTGCCTCCCAACGGTGCATGGTCATGGTGTTTGCTACACAGTCAACTCTTGTGGCTGTGCTCCAATACATGCTGGCAGCCCAAAAACGGACATGTAAAAGCAAATGCCAAAAAACTGCTCCATTTCCTCACAGGTGACAGACAGTGCCTTATCTGGTTCACGTTGGCAAGCAAAGAGGTTTGATTGCTCCACCATATTCTCAATGCAGGAATTACTCAGCACACCCCTGAAGTATTCAGTGGGAGACTTCACTTCTGTGGCTTGGGGTAGACTGCCTTTCAAGATTCAAAGTTTTATTTGTCACATGCATTGTTATACACGGTACAACATGCAGTGAAATGACTTTTGACCGCCGTCCACAAAATACAAACTATAAAATACAAAATATAAACTAGGTAGCAAAGTATAAATTAGCGAAAAAAGAAAAAGTGTGGACGGAGCAGTCGAGACGGCAGCTGACCTCAGCAGCGCCATCTTTCCATTGTGGGACTGGAAGAATGCTCCTGCTCTTCTTCCACACCAGCCCTTTAGCCTTTTTTCTTGCTTCCTGTGGAGGAAGTGGACCTAGAAAACAAGCAAATATCCCTAGTATGTTATGAAACTATCAGTTTAATGCAATACACAAATAGAGGCTGGAAAATGATTAGCAATGCATTTTACACTCTCTTACTGGTAATACCCACCACTGCACTTTCACCCTCGCTGTCCTCCCTGTCTCCACTGTCCTCATTCTCTGGCTCATAGTCTTCATCATTCTCACTGTCTTCATCACTCTCACTCTCTCCTCGCTGTGTTGCCAGCTGCTCGTTTTCTTCATCACTTAATCCTAATTCATCTTCACTACCATCTACTGGGAGGGCTAGTTTTTCTTTCTTCCGTGAGGAACCATAAAATATTGTTGCATTCATTCTGTAAATGTAAGAAAGATGTGTCAAATATCATCATATACAATGCCGAAAGAACTCACAAAATGCATTATCATTATTATTATTATAGTAGACTATAGAAGATCAGTGTACATCAATGCAATTTCTATTAACTTTACTACAACAGTCAAATGTGTATCTGTCAAATTGATGGACCTGAAAAAATAACTAAATGATTCTACATGGTTGTGGAGACTGAGTCCATAAAGTTTACAATATGCTTTTGAACAATATAGGCCTATAACTAAATACAAATTGTTATCAACATGCCAGGCTAGCAATTCATAATGGTACAGTGTTGCCATATGGTAACATACACATTTTAACATTTTCTATTATTTAATGATCAAGTACAGTACAATAAACTACAGAATAATGAACTTAACTCTCCTTTTATTGAATATATATTTTTTACCAGTTGAAAAATGTCATTATAACACTTTTTTAGCTGTTTTTGAGGAGTCAAATGTTGAGGCTCCTCCCTGTGAAGATGTCTGCAGAAAAGGGGTTCAAAATGGCCTCCAGAAAGTCATGTGACAGATTTAAACACTGCTATTGGTTTACTTAGAACCCCACCTCTCTTTTAATGCATTGCATCATAACTGGGTATGTATTGTCTATGTGTAGAAGGCTTAAGGTGGGTTTGTTGCCAAATGGCAACGTCGTATGAGATTTCAAGAGAATTTTAGACATTTTAAAGCTTTAAATTCAAATGATTGGATTTTAGATTTTTTTAAGACCCCGCGGATACCCTATTTATTCACACAGAGGCGGACCTGGCTAGATTCACGCCCTGGGAGAACCATCCCTTGCCGCCCGCCCCCCATTAACAACGTCCGTTCACACGTCAATCAACCGGAGTCACGTGACGTAAACAAATTCACGTAGATGACTGCACAGATTTTTTTAAATTTAATTTTTTTTTTTTACATTTTTCACATAACCCAATTAATTACATCAAGATATATGGGTCTATGTTCATTTTAGGAATGAAATACAGTTTATTTGGATTGGAAGCAGTTTGTCTTGTGTGTCCTGGGATCAGTCTATCCCCCCACCTTGCCTCTTCTGACACACAACCTGTATGACTACTAACTTGACATAGAAATGAGCGGAATGAATTAATGAATTTTTATTTTTATTTTTTATTATTAGGTAGAGTGCGCCCTGGGCAGTTGCCCACATTTCCCATAGCAAAAACCGGCCCTGTATTCACATGAGTTAGAATTATTGCTGCACCTCAGAAACCCACTGTCTCCTCCTGCATTTTAAAGAACAAATGACTAGAAGAATATACTAACACATTCCTTTCAGTGTTATACTGCATCTTTTGAATTATGTATTTCCTGTATTTGCTGACCCCTCCGTCCTCTCTGTCCAGAATGTGTACATTATAGTTCTCAAATGACTTCTCTTTCAGATAGAGGTGAACTGCCGAGTCTTGACCTTGGATCGCCTGTGCTGTCTCTCTCATTTAGAGGTCTGTACACAGTGCACTGCGCTGCATACATGACACCACTCAGATTGTGTTTGAGTTTTTTGTCCTTTGGGTGAATCAGTCTCTGTCTGAGGGTGTTCATGGGTTTGAAGTGCACTGGAATGTCCTGTTTGGGGAAGATCCTTCTAAGTTCCTCTGAGACTCCTGTCACATATGAAATTACAGTATGTTTTCACTTGTTCTGCTCTAACAGTGTTGTTTGGGCCAAATGTTTTTGCTAATTTGACAAAGACCCAGTTTGAATATCCAAAGGTTTGAAGATCTTTGTTGAGTGTTGATCTTCCTTCTGTTTTCCCTCAGCCTTAGTGGTTACACTCGGCCAGGTGATGTAGAGTTCTGATTGCAGACAGTTTGTGTTCTAGTGGATGATGTGAGTCGAAACCAGGTAGTGGTCAGTATGTGTGGGGTTCCTGTAAACCTCAGTGTTGAGACTTCCGTCCTTGTCAATGTAGAGCGCACAGTCCATATAAGGCAGCTTGTGGTTCTTCGCATCCTCCCTTGTGAACTTTATGTTGCTGTAAAACAGTGGCGGCTGCTGACTTTTAAAACAGGGGAAGCCCATATTACGTGTTCAGGGTTGTAGTGGCTCGTGCCATCCCAAAGCAGAAGATAGCAAAGTTAAAAATAATTAGTTATAACATAGCTGTGTCTAGTATGACAAGTATGCCCAGCAAATACACAGAAAGAAGGTATAGACTTTGAAAATTCACACAGCAAGGCCAAAATCAAGTATGATCGAATCTAAGGCCTGTAAATGGCTGGATCTGTGGCTGGATCAGAATCTGTGGAGCATTTTTCCCTGTCATAATGAATACTTAGAGTTTGATGGTGGTGGTAAGTATTCTTAAAAAAGGTAACATTTGTGAATGGGCAGCATGAATTCTGGAGAGAAACAACTAAAAGTATTACAGCACTTTCACAGACAACCAGTCTCTTTCGTATCCGCTTTGGGACTGAAGTTCCAGCGTGCTTCTCCCCGCTTAAAAATTCAGCTGCCACAACATCTCTCATGATGGACAAACACTAACTCCAATCATCACGACACAGCCCCTCATATTGACATGCTCACGTCTAATCTACCCCCAGAGACGCCGAGCAGCCTCAGAAGTGATGAGTTTTTGTCGATTTAGCCAATGATGACCTAGAATTGTAGAAAAAAACTTGACTCTCCCGCCCCCTCCTGAAGCCGGGCAGCCCTCGGCTCGGAAGCCTGGCTGTTAGTGGCGGCTTCATAACATGATTTCCTCAGTGAACGGCGGCGATTTCAGAACAAATCACTTCATTAAGCTACAGGACAACATGTTGTAGTTATGAAAGTAAATGCAGTATTGGGCATATCTTGTGTTTTGTGAATAACTGTTTTATCGTCAATTTAACATTGAAGATGTAGCAATTTCGCCAGAGAATGGGAGAGGCTGTCCGGCTTCCCGTGTCGTCTCTGAATAGCCGCGGCTGCTGTAAAACGACTTGATGTGAAAGCCTCCACTTCTTTTGATCTTGACCCAGGTCTCATCCACATATCTGAGCCAATGGATTTCACATAATTGAACATTGTTCTTCGCAATAGTGAACATTTGATGAACTCTGCAACGCATCATGAATGCACATTCTGGTGGAAGCCACGAGACTTCTGACAATGTCTTAGGCTTTTAAAGGTATAATTACCATATATGCATCTAATGCAATTGCAACAGAGCAATGCAGACAAGTGGTTGGAAGCATGGGTCAAACTAACCAGCAACAGTCCTGCAGCAGACAGACAAAAACTGGAGCACCAAAACAAATGCAAGGCTCAAAAGATTGGTATAAAGAAGTTAGTGAGGCCTGCCAACTGAGTGTGGAGGATTTAATAAATGACTTTTTGCAGCAGAAAGCCAAAGGAGAACACCTCTGATGCAGGTTGAACCTTTATTTTGCCCTTAGTGCAGAAATCTGTTTTCACCAACTCTATGTCATGCACAGCCACTAATATTTTTTGATGTTGCTCTTTGTTTTGAAGTTGTAGTTTCTTCACCTGCTGCTGAAGTTACCTTAGCCCATGTTATAGTGATGTTAGTTGTGTGACTGAAACAAACTAAATACTACGTTTGAATATTTCAGATGGATTGAGATGGGCACTGTTGCTTTGACTATCTTGTGGTGGAGTGTAATGTATTGTTTTTAAATAGTTGAAATAAATTGATATATGATGAATTCTAAATCAATGGGCTCTGCAGTTTTAGATCATTCCGAGCCATTAATGTTATATTCAACTTGACAGAAGCATCATTAAAAAAAAGAAACTCTCCAGTACAAACCTCATGTGTTTCTTTTTTTGTTGTTTTAAATGACAGCTTTATTCTGAGTAGGAGGTAACACAGATAAATGCAGAGATGTGCATCCATCTGCCCACATGGCCGTGGAGCCCATATCCCAGTTCTTCATAGCACTATGTGTTTTAAGAGGAGAACTCAGTGAAACTCACAGAAAAGTCAGAAATGAATGTGAACTGGTACATTTTAGGACCATAAACTTAGTTTAGATTGTCAAATAGTGAAATATGAACATAAAATACTTTGGTCTATGTGAGTGACACTGCCTTGGACATAGGATGGAGATGTCACGGCACTCAAATCTGACCAGATCACCAGCAAATAACAGAAACGAGACTTTGTCCTAGATTAGTATTGAAAGTAATGGACCACCACATAATTGGCTTTGTTCAATAGCACTCTGTTACTTATTTCTAGAACAGTGCTTACAAATAAGGCCTAAAGCAAAGGATTTAGGCAAATAAGTAAATAAATAAACTGAAAAAGCTTAACATTTTGGTAAAACAACTGCACTGAAAATGCACTCTCAAATTGTAATGTGTAATAGCTACATTTGAATCCATGTGGCAGATTTATGATCGGACACATTTCTGCATCACGTTCACATATGGCTTCTTTGTATGATAGATTTTAACCTGCATTTGTGGATGGCACAGTGATCTGAGTTCAGTGATTTCTGTAGGTGTTCTAAGCCCACGCAGTGATTTCCATAACTGAATCATAGCTGTTTTTGATGCAGTGCCACTTGAGGACCCAAAGATTGTGGAGATTTTCAGTTCTGTCCATTATTAAACGAGTCTCCAGAATCTCAGCAGTCTATTGGACCATCAACAGGTGTGCAAAGAAGAAATGTTTGTAATCACGTAAGCACTGCATAAGCACAAATGTAAAAAAGACTCTGGAAACGATTGTGCAGGTCAGGATTTAAACCAGTAACCTCATGCTTGAACGTCCAGAGATTTAACACACAGCACCAACCCCTCCTTCCCCTAACATGGAATTTTTGTCTTCAAGTTGCAACCCTTGACGTCCCTATATTGTAACATTGCCAATGAAATGAAAATCTCATTTGAATGGAGATGGGTGTAGCTGAGAGCCTCTTGAGGAAGGAAAACATAGTTACTGAAGAATTTTCTTAGCTTTTATCATAAAATTGGATGAATGCACATATTGTCCAAGACTGTGTTGGTTTTGGACATGTGGACACACACACCCATTACACATTTTCTTGTAAGGCTGAATTGGCAGAGAAAATAAATGCATGCCAGCTGTTGACTTCTCTGCTCTTTAAACAATATTATCATCAATATAAACAACTGATAAAATTAGATAAAAAAATGGCTCTGTAATAAACTCTACACTTCAAAATGATATCTTCCTGTACTGTATGTACTTTGGAGCGAGAGAGATAGAGATGAGACCATTAAGCTCATGGATTTCATCAGTATCTTGATTAATACATCAATTATTACCAATTTTGCATGGATACTCAGCTTTGCTACAGACAAAAGTTAATATCTATCATCTGACTTGATGCCATGCCTCATTTGGCATATTAAGCTAAGAGGACTGTAACGATTTCTTTAAGAAATGATCAAAGTCTGTTGATAATCACGTCATTAATGTCGCTGTCGTTGGGACTTTCAGTGAATTTTTGTTTTCCACGGTAAGCAAGACAGACAGAAACAGGGGAGAGAGAGGAGAAGTGAAGTGGAAAATGCAATGTCAGCCCAGCAGTGTTTCATGTGAGCACTACATCTATACAAAACAAATTACAGTACAGTTGGTTGTGTCAACAGTTGTGTGCTTGAGACTCATTTTAATATTGATCTAGAAATGCCTCTATGTCCTCATTTGCAAGATGATTTAAGTCCCGTTACCCCATGCAGATAGTTCAGATGTTGCTTCAGTTCACATGGTAAGTTTCACTCAACAGAAAGACCCTCCCCTCAGTCCATAATACATTGAAATCTAAGTGAACCATTATTTTCCTCATTGGCCTGATTAGAGTCCTCTTAGAATCACTGACCTTTGAAAGCTAAACCATATGTCTCCATATATTGCCATTTCATCATGCTGCCATTTTTCTTTCTGTGTTTGCTCAATTCAGTTCCACAGTCCTGTGCAAACACACTGGTTTTACTCTGTTGTCAATGTGTAATTCTTTTAGAGACTTGATAATGTCTCATTTCAGATATAGCTCTAGGTGCTGCTAGAGTTTTAACCCGGACTAAGAGATCTGAACACATCACACCAGTTTTAAAATCTTTACTCTGGCTTCCAGTCAGTCACAGAATAGATTTTAAAAGCCTGCTGATGGTTTACAAATCCCAGAACGGTTTAGGCCCAAAATACATCTGTGATATGTTCAGAGAATATAAACCCAGCAGAGCTCTTAGATCCAAGGACTCAGGTCAGCTGGTCCAGTCCAGAGTCCAGACTAAACATGGAGAAGCAGCATTTAGCTGTTATGCTGCAAACAAGTGGACCAAACTGCCAGTGGAGATTAAACTTTCACCAAATGGAGAAATTTTTAAATCCAGGTTAAAAACATTTCTGTTCTCATGTGTCTATGCAGGAAATCTGCACGATATCTTTGAATTTATCTGGACTGTTGCTTGTTTTTAAATTCATTTAAATAATTTTATTTGTTTCTCTTTATATTCTTTTATGTCTTTGTAATGCTTCTTCCACTCCCTGCTGCAATGCTTTTATTTTTATGTGAAGCACTTTGAATTGTTTGTACAAGAAATGTGCTATATATAAATAAATTTGATTTGATTTGATTTTGAAATAATGTCATAAAACCTTACAAATCAACCTGTCTCCTAGACATGGACATATCATGGAAAAAGGTGGAAACATGACTGATGGTCATGTTTTGCCCCTTTGATATAATCTCAACACTGGTCATGGCATACATTCTTCAGTTTTTGGCACAGGCACTCATGCAGAAGAAGGATTTTGGGTTAGGATCATTAGCATTTGTTAAACAGCACAAAGAGGGACTTAAACAAATATCTTACTTTTTGGGTTTAGTACACATAAACACAATGCTGTTAGTTCTGACCTCTAAAACATACTTACTTTTCACACTTTATCTCTCCTGCTACATAAAGTAGTTTTCAAACAGTTGCTAACAGCAGCCCCTGCGGCTTCCTCTTACCATCAAGCTTGTCTTAATCCTGTGGATTTTGGCATAAAGACAATCAAGTGCCTCTCTGTAGCTGGTGAGATCCTGTGTTTCCCGATCTGTTTCCCCACAGGGTCCCTCAGCAGAGCTCATTTAGCAGCCTGATGCTTTGTAATTAAGAGTAGCACTGGAAAGCATTACCAGTGCCCAGTAACAGCATTCTGTTTTCTATTGGGGAGATGGCTAATGAGCCTATTACTCTCCTGTCAGGGATGGGTTGTGTTGGGATAAGGGGTTCAGGGTATGCCAGATGTATGTGAACGTGGAATTATGTAAATATTTACATTTTATGGATTGGGAAATATCGCTCCAATCCTTGCAGGAGAAAATAGAACAGGTAGGACTTGTGAAAGAATCCTTGTTGTGGTGGGTTCTAACAATGAATAGGAAAAACACAATAATGTTATCCTTGCGAAGGTATGAAAACATTTTTCATTATTCCAAGACGGGTAAAATTGACGATGCAAGGATACGGAAACACACACTCAATAAGACTGTATTCATAATCTTGGCTCTGAGAGAACTTTCAAATATTTCCCTGCTCCATAATACACAGTGGAAAGAAATGGGTCATTCCTGGGCTTCTGTAGAGCCTGACAATAAACTAATAAACTAACTAATAAATCTGAACCATACACAATAATTTAAGAAAACATTTACTGCAAACACTGAGGTACAATTAGGGTACGACTTGAATAATTAATTTTGTGTGACTTGTCTCAGTGCAAGCCACATTAACTGATTTAAATCATCAACAATCAAAGGTGCTCGGCTTATCGTGCTCGCATATACAAGCACAGAAGTAATATTATCATTTTCTGGGATTTTTTACTAATTCAATTCAATTCATTTTTATTTATATAGCGCCAAATACAACAAATGTCATCTCAAGGCACTTAAATAATAAAGTCAAATTCAAACCAATTGGAATTCAATTCATTGTAATCATAATTATTTATAAAATAATCCAATTCTTTCATAGAGAGCCAATTCAAAAACAATTTCCCAGCTAAGGAAACCAACAGATTGCACTGAAACTTGTCTTCAGTCCAATCTCCCGTCCTGAGCGTGCCTGAGGAACGACTCCCTTTTAACAGGAAGAAACCTCTGGCAGAACCAGAACCAGGAAGGGTGGCCATCCGCTCGACCAGCTGGGGTTTGAGAAGACAGAAAAGAGGGGACAACAAACACCGTAACACCATTCAAAGGATACCTGTTGGAACAGGGAAAGACGAGTTAATGACCACAATAATGTCACATGTACATAATATAATTTGAGAAATTAAACGGGGGAAAAAGAGAGTAAAGTGAGGAAAGGTGTGACAGATGAGGCCCCCCAGCAGTCTGGGCCTATGGCAGCTTAACTATGGGATGTTTCAGGATCACCAGAGCCATCCCTAACTATAAGCTTTATCAAAAAGGAAAGTTTTAAGCCTGGTCTTAAAAGTGGAAAGGGTGTCTGCTTCCCGGACATTTACTGGCAGCTGGTTCCACAGAGAGGGGCCTGATAACTGAAGACTCTGCCTCCCATTCTACTTTTAGAAACTCTGGGAACCTCAAGTAAACCTAAAGTAAATTAAGCATTTAGTCTCTTATTACATTTGTTTTGGTCTCCATTATTTAAAAGAATATCTTCAGCTGCTAGTTGTCCATGCTAACCATCAAACCATTGTGCAGCTGCTTGATATGTGGTGATGGCATATATCAATCGTACAGTTTTTTGTTAATACTTTGTAGTTTTGTCAGTGGGCGGTGGTATAAGCTATATTTCTTGTGGTTGCAATGTAGTAAAGAAAGTAGTTGTTTTAAATGGAAACACTTTCAGGAGGAAAAGTATAATAACAACTCCAGTGGACATCCATAAAAGAAAAATAGAGAGAGCTGTTTTCAAGGCTTTCCTTTAATTTCTGTAAATATCTACTATGTTATATCATATCTAGGAGGATGCTATTAATTCAAGTAAACTTGTTGTTTTGGAACAGGCAAAAAACACCTGAATTTAGCAAACTATCTTTTTATTGATTAGTTTGTTAGATTTTGTCTGATTTATTTCTTCTGAATGCAAATTAAAAATGGCTTCTCTGGGGATAGGCTCTGACAAGACTACTTGTTAGCCAATAAGACTCGGGCTACAAAAAATGCTCAGGAAGGCTTTCAGCAAATGACAACTTATTTGTCATACATGGTCATTTGACCCATTGTGATACAGAAATATAATCTATGCAACCTTAGAATATAAGCAGCTCAGTAAAAACTGGAAAAATAGAAATGGAAAAATAATAAAATAAATAAAATCCAACATGATGTTATGATGATGCAAATAAAGCATTTTAATTTTTTTGTCGTATTATTTCACGCCGTTTAAATAACACATTAAATGGTTAGGGTTACAATAAAAGTACAGAGCAAGCTGTCATAATCTCACAATAAATTGTATAGAAATAACACAAAAATAACACGTATAATGTCAGCGTGCAATCACTATGCCATTTTACAAGACTCGGCTATAAAATCAGTAAGTACTCTAGTGATTTGTCAGGAGAAAGAATGAATTGAACTCCATTTGGCTTGAATTGGACTGTATTATTTAAGTGCCTTGAGATGACATTTGTTGTAATTTGGCGCTAAATAAATAAACTGAATTGAATTGAAAGAGAAATTTCTTGCACAAGTTTGGAATCTGCTTCAATTTCTCTTGTTTGAGCCTCATGCAGTATCACCACCCAGTTCTGTTTCACTGCATTCATCTCTGAAACATATTTCCCATTTCTAGCTTTAAAAAGTATGCAAGGCGTAACTACCAATTCATGTGGGAGCCTGATTCTTCTGTCATTTAGCATTCAGTATTTAATATGCAGACTTAAATAGCTAGCTTTCCCTGTTATTGTAAAATAAAGAACTGAAAAAAAGCATTATTACAGCATTATTAGAGCATTATGAACTGTATCCTACATTGTGAAAGCATACTGTCAGCCCATTGTTGTGATGCGCATTGATTGAAGTGAAAGCCTGTGTCATTATTCAAAGCCATCCAGCACTCAATTAACACTCCATTTGCATTATGGCAGCGCTTGACTACGGCCTTTTGATTAATATGTCTCCCTCTTCCTTGCCAGTCAATCATGAATCATCTTCTCTTCAACAGAACCACACTATACTCCCCTGTGAGGAGAAAGAGAGAAGGGGGAAGGAAGATTAGTTTGGAAGATGGAGGAAGAATTTCTACAGTGCTGACAGGAAAGAATGGGAGGAAGACTTGATGTATGAGGAGGAGTTGGAGAAAAAGGTGAATGAAGGCTTAGAAATACGATAATGAATATTAAAACACTTTATGGGGAAGAGAAAATACAGACGACATTTAATATAAGAGTCTTATGTCACACAGACTGTGCGTAATCGATTTACTTAATATATGTTAGTCATGTGACGGAGTCCCATACTTTAGAAACTTCTTAAAGTCATTCAAAAGCATTGCAAAAACACAACAACGTATGGTTCAAGGTTAGAAACCATGTCTTCAGCACAAGAGGAACAGATGACAGACCCTGACTTTTATAGCAGTGTAATCTCCTTAATGCACTGCTGCTGCTGCTTTCCCTATAGGACTTACCAGTAGGGCAGTGTGAACTGCTTTTGGATTAAACACAAAAACATAAAAGAAAAGATGTGTAGCAGTCAACAGTGTTAAAACTGACTTGTGCATATACCCAACAGTAAGAGAGCTGTTGGAAAATTAAGACAAAGCGATGCAGAGATGGCACTGACAAGGGATAGAGAGTAGTATGAATGAGGAAATGATGACAGATAAAGATTAATGGTTTGGTAAAAGATGAATGGGACAGTGGGAGGGTGACAGGGTGAAGAAAAAAAACACAACTATAAAAGAATATAAAGTAACAAGGGTGTTATGAAGGGGGGGAAGAAGAACTTCAAGATTTGTCTTTGTGTAAGTCTTGGAAATGAATGAGCCATCATTTTAGAAATATATAAGTAGAAAAACAAAGGTCGTTCTTTGTTATGAGCAAATAGTGTATATGGATAACTACCTAATGCTCAAAATGTAGATTTTCCAAAGAAAATAATATTTTTTTTGTCTTTGCAATTGTGAAAAAACATTTTTAAATGAATCTATTGAAAAAAAAACAAAAAAACTTTGAGGTAAAGGCAAAAGTGTACCCAGCATATTTTCAGCCCTATCTCTAATTTACAATTGTGAAGACTGAGGGGGTGTCACAGTTCGAAGTGGTGGAGACGAGGAAGGAGGACCCAGGTGCAGATACGGAGCTGGAACCAGGAGGTAACGTAAAACTCAGTTTATTTTGGAATAGAACTGAAAATCACAGCCACGCTGGAATACAATAAAGACTAACTAGAAAAACCAAAAACACCTAAAAAAAATTTTGTAAATAAACTGTACATTGCTGCACTATCTAAGGATTCTGGATATCTATTGGATGACCATCCATCCCAAAGCAGCAAGGCAAGGACTGAAAATCTGTTCAAAGGTAAAAAGCCATAGGGAAAGCTAAAGGCTGGGCCTGAAACTCTGATTGTGGGTCTCTCTGCCGTAAATGATGTACAAAGAATGTGCGGTAAGAACGCTAAAGTCCTCTGCTTTCCAAGGGATATGGTCAACGATCTGAAGAAGAGAATTCTTGAAATTGCAGATGAATATCCAACTGTGAAAAACATCGTTCTGCATACAGGGTCAAACGATGTGTCCAAGCAACAATCTGAGGTTCTATAACGGGACTTTATTGGATTATTAAACACAATGAGCTCGCTGAATGCAGCTGTATTCATCAGTGGACCTGTACCACCCGTCAGAGGAGGACAGGAAAGATTCAGCAGGTTGTTGGCACTGAATAATTGGCTTTTATTGGCATGTGCTGACCACTCAGTGCCATCCATCCATTTTCTATACCCGCTGAATCCGTCGGTCGGGTCGCGGAGGGGCTGCTGGAGCCTATCCCAGCAGTAATTAGGCGAGAGGCGGTGTACACCCTGGACAGGCCGCCAGTCCATCACAGGGCCACACAGAGACAAACGAGACAAACAACCACACACAGTCACTCCTAAGGCCAATTTTTTAGAGTCACCAATTAACCTAACATGCAGGTTTTTGGACAGTGGGAGGAAGCCGGAGTACCCAAAGAGAACCCATGCATACACAGGGAAAACATGCAAACTCCACACAGAAAGGCCCCAGCTGGTAGTTGAACCTGGAACCATCTCGCTGTGAGGCGACGGTGCTAACCACCATTCAGTGCATTTTATTAATAATTTTAAAAAATTTTGGGAACGCAGGCATCTCTTTAAGGCAAATGGATTTAATTTTAACAAGTCAGGGGTGAAGCTCTTCACCTCCAACTTATTTTACTTCCTATGTCGTCCATCTGTGCTCGGTGCCAAGACTGAGATAAACGAGGAGTTATCTCATAGAAAGGAACAAACAAAGCCCAGCAGAAACCCTGATTAGGAACTCCATCTGCCCCCACCCGAGAAGAGCTTCGGAAAGGAGAGACATCAGAGGCAAGAAGAGGGGTCCTTATTTGCCCCCAACCCTCTCAACAGCAGCAATGACCAGGACCAGGGACCAGGACCTTCCCCAGCCCACCAAACCCCTGACAGGTCATTGCGCTCCTCACCCTCCCTTTCTCCCTCCTCCTCTCACCTGAAATTCACTGAGCAGATGATGGAGCGGGTCAACGCTGGGCTCAGATCTACCCCCCAGTCCAATCCCTTTTTGTCCCCTATAAACCCCCCACCAGAGTGGCCAAAGGTTTGCCACCGAGCCCCTTCCCTACCAGTGAGTAGGGAAGTCAATGTACTGTTTAAAATCAAAACTGCCCAGGCAACATGTAAACTCTTTTGAGAGAGCCTGATTGTAGTTGTCCATATGGATATTAAAATCACCAAGCAGAATTATATTGGAGGAGAGCGAAGTGAGATGGGTGAGAAAAGCAGAAAAGTCATTAATAAAATCCTTGTTTGGCTTAGGTGGACGATAGATAGTGGCTAAAATAGTTGGAGTTGGACCATTCAGTTGAAGAGCAGTGGATTCAAAAGATGAATATGCTGTCAATGAGACAGACGAGACCTTCCAGGTATTGCGGTAGATTATCGCGATATAGTCTGGAGGGAATTCGAGAAAATCGTTCACTTTGTGACAAGTTTTTGATTTTTGGCAGGGTGTTAGGTATAGGCCCAAGGATTCCAAAAATCATTGGATACAAGTTGGCGGCGCCCCCTAGTGGCCGGTACCCATAAAGTCCAAAATACCCCCCAACGTAGAGAGAAAATGTTATAGATCTGCTCTGTTCGGTTTTACATTGCTCTATAATGATTTCTTTTGACTTTCTTTGACTTGCAGTCCAAGTTGTGCTACATATTTACATATTTACATATGTACATATACATATTTACACGTGTACATATCCATAGACATCATCCTCTACACCCTCACTCTTCACTCATCATTGTTGGTACAGCCTCCCTCACATTTACACAGTGCAGTACAACGAAGACCGGCTCGGTGGCACTTACAGTTGCCCTTACATGCAACCACACAGCCACAGTTCAGGAGGATGGCACATCCCTTGCTGACATCGTCCAGGTCTGTCCAATAGGGCACCCACACCTTCATTCGGCCATTCCATTCCCAACCCCAGTCACTCGGGTCTGGAATGTTGGGTGTTTTGGAGAGGGATTGCTTCCACACAAAAGCTGCGGTGTGCAGGGCTCGCTTCCCATGCTGGAATAGGGCATGCTGCATTAGAGGGATCAAATTTAGGGACATAAGGCCATGACTGAAAAGAAGCTTTCGGGCTTCGTTGACTGACCCCACTCCACAGTTCTTACTGTACATAAGTACAGTCCAGTGTTCAAGAACTTGCATATGCAGTGAATTTAGTGTGAGGCTGGTTGGGTCTTGCATGAGTGCAATGAGAGTGTCAGTGAGTTCTGGGTAAGCTGCCCATGTATTCCATGCTGTTTTTTTCCCAATTCCATACATTGTGGACACAGAATCGCATCCTGTGAATGCGTGGAACAGGGGCAGTGCTTAGCTTTTTTGTGGTCCCAGCATTTCTGTGATGTGGTGGATTGGAATATCTTTGTAAGCCTTGCCTGATCCAAAACCAATCCATAATTCTGAGAGTCCTAACTCCTCAAACAAATTGATGGCCAGTACAACCACATCACTATCTACCATCCTAAGGTAAGCCTTGGTGTGACCATGTTTGGCAGCATGACGTAAATGGAGCATCATTCGTGTATCTGCTTCCTCCTGCTGACATGGTGACAATGCTTCCAGGTCAGTAGGTTTGTTGCTGAGGACCAAGTTAGCCTTTGTTGTCAGGAGGTGGTACTTTGAGCCAGCTGTGATCTTGTGAAGCTCATCACTGCTGTACTGAAACAGGGCATCTTTATTTTCACTGTCCTTGAGGAACTTCTGCCATTGTGCTCCTTTTGGCAGCGGTATCTTTGCAGAGACTCGTGTTCTGTAACCTGCTGTCCCACCACGCTTAAGACGAGTCTGGGATTTCAGACTTGTCTCTATATACTTATCCCAGACTGCAACCACTCTTGTCGTCTTGTCAGTAATCAGGCTGTGCAAGAATGGCATCAAGTCCATCTTATTGTACTCCCCAAACACTGTGGCACGCTGGGATTTTATGATGTGTATTACTGCTGCCATATCTAGCACTATCACAGAAGCGTCTTTGGCTGATGGAGAGTGGCCAGGTTCTGGCATTCCTGGTAAGCACCTAAGAATATCTGACTTGGCTCCTGAACGCAGCTTGCCTTGATCAGACAAAGATGGGGGCTCACGCTGATTCTCATGCTTGAAGAATTCATCAATTTCCAGATCAGGACGGGCTTGTAGGGACATAAAAAGTTTGGTGACAAGAAGAGTATTTACCCTGGCAGACCCCAACTTGCTTGCACCCTTCTTCAGATCCACAGTTGTCCGGTTGGTGAATGTGTACAAACTGACCCTTGGAATGACATCGTAAAGAGGCTTGGTGGCCTTTTCTATTCTGTCCCTTACAAACTCTGTGAACATGGCTTTGCCGATATTAGGGACTTCCCTGAGGGAATCTGAGAGCTCATGGTCAATGACCTCACCAGTGTCTAGGGTAATGAGGTCTGTACCCATTTCTTTGAAAGGATTAACTACAATATCTTCCTTTGCAAGATTGAGTAGGTCATTCAGATGATGTAGGAACTTATTCTGTTCAGCAGTTGAGGACTCTGGATGTTCCAGGGTTTTCTTCTTTCTTGAGGCAGAAAAACAGGCATCCTCAAACTCCCCAGTGACCCGTATCACTTCTGGTTTTGAAAGTTCATTTATCTCTTTCTCCTCTTGCTGGGCATACAGGCCTTTTGAACCACTGTCCTCCTTCAAAAACTTGATACTGTGTTCCTGGCTCTGATCAAGTGCCATAAGGGAGAATTTTTTCTCACCACGTTGGACAACAAACTTCCCTTCCATGAATGCCTCATGGACTGCTGGATGGGTATCTGGCAGGTTCGCCATGTCCTTCAGGAATACCGGCATCCAGCAAGCATAATTTGTATGCCCAAAAGCAAAAAACCATGGGCACAAATCTTCAAGGGCCTTCAGGGTCAGTGGCCAATTTTTCATTTTTCGTTTTTCGTTCCTTGAACCGATTCGAAGCTCTGGGCACAACGACCATTTTTCAAACAAAAAAGTGACATTTGACATACAAATGACCTTCAAAGAGTGATATGATTTTGACATAACAACCATGTCATTGGATAAAATGGGTAAAGTTGGACTACAGAATAATTTCAGACTAAAATAATGTGGGATACAACCTTTTTTCTTATTGGCAGGGGCCATTTTGTATTTTATGCACACCGGCCAATAGGGGGCGCCGCCAATTTGTATCCAATGATTTTTGGAAACCTTAGACCCATACCTAACACCCTGCAAAAAATCAGAAACTTGTCACAAAGTGAACAATTGTTATGAAAATTCACGAATTCCCTCCAGACTTATACCTCCTCCTCTTCTGGTGAGGCGGGGCTGACAGGTGTAAACAAAACCAGCAGGTATAGCTTCATTAAGCTGGGAAAAATCCTTAGTTGGTTGCCACGTCTCAGTTTGACATAAAAAGTCATACATGCAGTCGAGGAGGAGGTCCTGCAGCAGATGTCCTTTGCTTGTCAGGAACCGGATGTTGAATAATCCAACTTTGACGTCGCTGTGCTCATTGGAAGAGCTAACGTTAGCTGCCGCTCTGGGTAAGCGAGCTAACACACTGTGGTCCACTTTGCGGTCGATGGCGAGTCGTGGACCAGATAGAGTTTATGGCAGTGGTGTCATCGATGAGGTAGTTTGGACAAGAACCGCAGTGGATGTATTTCCGATAAGGTGGACGAGGGATGTCCAGGCAGAGGCGCTGTATCGGTGGAGGATCAGGTAGATGGAACCGAAGCTGGAGGAGCTCAGCAGCGGTGTATTGGAGTAAGGCTGACTATGGATTTACAGTGGAAACCGCTTATAGTGATCACGTTGGTCCAGAGCGAATCTGAACACTATAAGCGGTTGATTACTAAAACCGAATTTGTATTACAGTACAGGTATTTCACTTATTTTTTTATGCAGAATATCATCTAAATGCTATTTGTATCGTTTTTCAATGAGAAAAATTAAATGAAACGGAAGCTTCAGCATTTACTGAATTTTATTATCATGCAAGTTTAATTACAGTAGCCTACTGCGCAGTGCGCAGATCTACTGTAGGCTAACTCAAATACAGTACGTAACTTATTCTCTGCTGTGCCGCCGGTGCATTTTTTTTTTTTTACAAGTCGGAAAATAAAGTTTGAATTCAATCCGCCTTTCAGCACCCCTGCTCGGATCTATGCTCCTCCGTGCCGGTGTTCTGTCGATTTGTGCTACTTGGCGTGAAAACGAAACTTAGAAAATCGGCTCGGCGCATGTGCAAAACCACAAAGTAGCAATTCTCGACAAGTAGGAGAAATCGACTGAACACCGGCCTCCCATCTTACAAGAACCAGCCTGGAGCTTCCAGCGGTCACACGCGCATTCAATCCGCTCTCCAGCACCCATCCTCGGACACATGCTCCTCCATGACTTCCTTTTTCCAGCCATGATTCGCGCGCTTGCTGCCCGGTGTCAACTCGTTACGTTAGCTAGCGAGGCAGAAGCAGATGTCCAGAAAGGAATCAAGGGAGTAAAACATAAAATAGCTACACGTAGTTTTAAAATTATTTTTGCACATGTTTACATTCAGAAAATGGCCAAAAATGAACATTATAAGCGGATTTCTTGATTACTATAAACAAATTATTTAAACAGCATTTGTATAGAAATGATTCTGTCCCAAGCCTTTTGATCTATATAAGCGGTTGATTACTATATCCGTGACCACTATAAGCGGTTTCCACTGTAATATGATAGACAGGACAGTCCAGAGGAGCACAAACCTCACAGTCAGTTAAATCCACATGAGGAGCGAGGGAGAGGCACCCAGGGACAGCAGTAGGGAGGAGAAAAAGAAAGAAAGAACTGGAGAGCAGCGGCAGCTAAACGCGCCAGCGTTCACTCAGTCCAGCCTGTGTACTGTGTACACCGAAAACCCGTTTAAACACCATGACACAGTTTCAACCCATTAACAGCAAAGACCTGGAGGACATCTTACGTCAGCTGAACTCCTCTTTCTGTTTAGACATCTAATCCTGCCAACAGCTTTTTTCAAAAGGGTCTCAAAGATTTTGGAGTCAGACCTGTTACTGCTCGTGAACTTGTCCTAAATGTCAGGTGTGTTTCCAGAGCCACTAAAAACAGCTGTAATCAAACCTCTGCTGAAAAAGGACAATCTTGACCAGACACAAATGAACAACTACAGGCCCATCTCAAATCTACCATTTTTAAGTAAGATCACTGAAAAAGCGTTTTTTCAACAGCGTAATTACTTTTTAACACAAAATAACTGCTATGATACCTTCCAGTCAGGTTTTAGACAGCACCACAGCACTGAGACTGCTCTGACCAAAGTGTTTAATGACATATGTCTGAATACAGATGCTGGAAAAATGTCTTAATTTTACTGGATCTCAGTGATGCATTTAATACAGTTGACCACAATATATTACTCAAATGACTGGAAAACTGGGCGGATCTTTCCAGAACTGTACTAAACTGGTTCAAAACATACTTAGAGAACAGGAAGTACTTTGTGTCAATAGATAACTTAACATCTGAGTAGACAAGAATCACATGTGGAGTTCCCCAAGGTTCCATCCTGGGACCTCTTCTGTTTAACATCTACATGCTCCCACTGGCATAGATTATAAAAAACAACAAAATAAACTACCATAGCTATGCAGATGATATGCAGATATATATTACAATGTCACCAGGAGACCGAGGCCCTGTACAGGCTCTTGGTAAATGCATTGAGGAGATTAATGACTGGATGTACCACAACTTTCTCTAGCTAAACAAAAACAAAACTGAGGTAATTGTCTTTGGAGCCAAAGAGAAATGATTACAGGTCACCACAGAGCTTTAATCTAAACACCTAAAAACTACCAACCAGGCCAGAAATCTGGGTGTAGTGATGGACTCAGACCTAAATTTGGAAAAACACATTAAGGCAATAACCAAGTCAGCCTACTATCACCTTAAGAATATATCAAGGTTAAAAGATCTGATGTCTCAGCAGGACCTGGAAAAACTAGTCCCTGCATTCATCTTTAGTCGGCTTGACTACTGTAACAGCATCTTTACAGGTCTACCTAAAAAGTCAGTTAGACAACTGCAGCTTATTCAGAACTCTGCTGCTCGAGTCCTCACTAAGACCAAAAAAGTGGACCACATCAGTCCAGCTCTGAGGTCTTTACACTGGCTGCCTGTCCATCAGAGGATAGACTTTAAAGTTTGGATGCTGGTCTATAAAGCTCTGAATGGTCTAGGACCAGAATACATCAGTGACCTCCTGACCCAGTATGAACCTTCCAGACCCCTCAGGTAATCTGTATCCGGTCTTTTATCAGTTCCCAGAGTCAGAACCAGACATGGAGAAGGTGCATTCAGCTTCTATGCTCCACATGTCTGGAACAAACTCCCAGAAAGCCTAGGATCAGCTGAAACACTCAGTGTATTTAAGGCTGCGGCTACACGAAAACGTTTTTCACTGTAAACGATACTTTTTCTTATCGTTTCGCTGTCGCGGCCACACGGAGCCGGCGTTCCCACTACCCCAAAACGATAGTTTTTGAGAACGGGTTCCAGAGTGGGAAAGTTTGAAAACGAGGTCGTTTCGTTTCCATTATTACAGCGAAAACGTTTTTGCGTCAGTCAAACGTTGACGCTGTGAGACTTCTCTATTGTCTCACAGCGTGGCGTGTGTACTGCATCGTTTCATCCGTTTTCATCCTTTTTTGTCTGGACCTGAGTCTTTACCGCAGTGTTGCCGTGTGGTTGCAAGAATTTTCGTACCCGTTTTAAAAAAAAAACTCGTTTCGTTTCCGTGTAGCCGTAGCCTAAGTCCAGGTTGAAGACACACCTATTTCCAGGTGCACTTGAATAAAGCTCCAAATCTGAAGCTTGAGTTTCAAAACTTAATCATATTTTAACTACTGATTTTATCTATCATTAATATTTCTTTCTTTTTTGTTTGAATTTTAAATCATGCTTTTCATTTCTACTGTTTTAATGTCTCTGTAAAGCACTTTGAATCACCTTGTTGCTGAATTTCGCTATACAAATAAACTTGCCTTGCCTTGCCAGGAGACTGACGGGGAAAACCATGCGAATAACGACGGAGGATCTGACAAAGAATGGAGACAACTGGGAGTTTAAATACTGTGCGAAGAGTGATTCGTGTTTGACAACAGCTGAGGATAACTGAAAACAAGTGAAGGGAGTGGAGCTGAGGAAAGGTGAGGAAATGGCAAGACTAACCAGACTAAGCAGAAAAAACACAAAAATACACAGATCGTGACAGGGGTAAGCCTAGCCCTAACCCTTCACAACTGATTTACCCCAGTGCAAACTCTTTTTTGGGGGTTTGTGAACTTTGTTTTGGTTTTGTCTAGAATTTTCTGGGTTTTGTTCTTTTCTGTTTTCTCGTTTGTGATTAGGTAATGGTTTTGTTATGTTTTGTTCTTGTCATTAGTCTTGTCTTGAATCAGTTATGTTAGTTCCTGCTTCTATTCTCTCACTCAGTTACCTCAATTTCCATGTCCTGTTCATTAGTTCCACGCATTTAATCTGCAGTCAATCGTCTCAGCTGCTACCATTCATTAATCACTGCTCCGCAGTATTTAAGATCCCTTCTCTTCTCATAGTCACCATCAGATCTTTGCCGTTACTTCCTTGCTATGCAATTGCTTTGTGTTCAGGTTCATAGTCATGGTCTTAATTTGAGTAAGGTTTTGTTCTGTTTTTTGTTTTTCTCTAGTTTAGTTCTTGGTGTTTCGGCTTGGCTGTGTTTTTTTGTTATAGTTTCAAATATATCTAGTGTTGTTCATCCACAACCTCTAGCCTTCTGTGTCTGCATTTGGATCCTCTGATCTCCACCACTCATCCTGACAGTTTTGGCGCTGTTCTCTAAAGCAGTTACCAGAGTCAGCTTATCACTGGTCAGATCAGTAGCTGCCTTTTTTTTCCAGGGGTATAATATTGTGCTGCAATGCCTCTGCTGAGTCTATATTAGTCTTATTGTTGCCCCTTTTACTTTGAAAAAGTGAGAAATTAATTTACAGGCGTTAATAACATGTAAATCCATAAAAATTACCGATCAGTAAATAAAACTCTTGCTTAATATTACTTGCAATCTTATGCAAAATCTTTTTTTTTTAAATGGGCAGCCCACTGTTTCTGTAAAGACAAAAGCAACAATGCCAATGCAATGATTTAGCAATCATTGGAAGAATCCATACCTCTGTGACACTAGCTCCCATGGCCTTATTATCAATCGTTTTCATCTCTCTGTGCCCCAGTGTTCCATATTGTGCAATTCATTTGAGATGTCTGAAGGGAAAAAAAGCCTCATATGTCAAGCTCACAAGTGGGGAGACAATCTGCTTGACAACAAATTAATGAAAATGTCACTTGACATACCTCTATCTCTTTCCTCCACTGAGCATATTAGCACGGTAGCCAACATGCTTCTACTTTTTTCCCTTGCTTCCTTCATATGTGTCTTCTGCAGTGATCTCTGTTCATTCTTCTCTCTCTTCTCCAATCTTTGCATGCATGTCGGCTCTCAATATTTGAACTCTGCGTGCTTGTTTGATTAAAAGCAAGCAGCAAGGAATTTGCAAGGTTTTAAATGATCTTTTACTTTAGTTGGTGAGAGCCATGACAGTCAAAGCCATTCCATCAGCAGTAGTAGTTGCTATAAAGGTCAACAACTGATTAACACAGTCAACCCAACAGAAATCTCAAAGTTGAAGAAGTAGGAAAAGAACTTCATGGTTTGTTGGATTGCATATTTCAATACTGTGATGAGTTGAAGTTGAATACTTTTCAAGCTATTGCTTTTTTCAAAATAATAATTAAAAAAAAATAGTAAAAGTCCATGTAACAGCATATTGCCCTTAAGCTTTTCAGTTAAAAGAGGGGGAACTAAATAGAAATACTACTTCTCTTGTACATTTGAGCTGGAAGCAATACGATCTGTAACATAGTGAAAATTTAACATGTTCATTGTTGGTACCCTGTTGATGTGATCATGCTTACTAATATCTTGAGCCATATAAATAAAAAATCTCTTAAAAGTTACACATTCACCACGGCATGGTACAATTAGGACTAATGTGTATGGCAGTTAAAGAGCTCCAGGGATGGTAGTTAGAGCACAGGGAATCGAAGAGATGTGCCCTGAAATCCTGAAATCTCCGGACATTATTCAGGTGTCTTGGTGCCGTGTGTCACAGTGTCACATGGCAGTCGAAGGGAGAGTGTGCTCCAAGCATAGGTTGGTTGCTGCCACTCAGCCTCACTGAGAAAGTTTACTCAATGTTGTTGGAAAGGAGACTGACAGACTGTCAAGCCATGGATTCAAGAGAAGCAGTGGTTTTTGTTCAGGTCGTGGAACAGTGAACCAGATCAGAGTTACTGATCAGAGTTATTGAGGGTACTGAGTCTACAAGTACTGAGTCTACTGAGTCCTTGTGTATTTTGTGGACTTGGAGAAGGCTTACAAACATATCTGCCAAGGGATACTGTAAGGGGTGCTGTGGGAGAATGACATACCAGAGTTGCTGTTATTAAGTCCCTGTATAACCAAAGTAAGAAAAAGAGTTGAGTATCTCAGGATCTTTTTCACTAATGGTAGCACGTCTTGAGCGGGAGCTGGATAGGCAACTTGGAGCATAGTCAACAGTAATTGGGGAGCTCTGAAAGGGAACTAAACTGAAAGGCTGAGCTTAAAATTTACTGGTTCAATCTTTGTTCAAATCATCACCTATGGTCATAACATTTGCATAGTGACTGAAGGAATGGGTTGTGGATATAAACAGCTCAAAGTTTCCTTTGGAGGTTGGCTGGGCTCAGCCTTAGAGATGGGGGAGGAGCTTAAGCATCCACTGGGAACTTGGTTGATTCAAAGTTGGATGATGGATGGATGGATACATGGATGGTGGAAGAAGTAAGTAAGGGGATTCAGGTGAGGAGCTTGAGAATCCATGGGGAGCATAAGTAGAGTTGCTGCTACTCTTCCTCGAAAGAACTCAGCTTAGGTGATCCGGACATCTGATTAGGGATCCTGTGGTCACCTACCTTTAAAGCAGAAGTGGCAAACCAGTTCAGCCTAAAGAGCCAAATAAAACACAACATCAACTGCAAAGAGCCGCACAACATATTCCTACACATCAACAGTGATATACAGATTAGGAAAATAACACATCGCTTGCTCAGACAGTTTTCATAAGTTCTTTGTCTTACCTGAGTGGGAACCCGAGAGTCTTTGTTTTCCACACTTGTTTTTAGATCTGGCTTGTACTCCGTTGTAGCGACTCGATGCAACTCCTTAACATGTGTGTCCGTAAGAACAGAGCGATGTTTTGACTTCACTTTTTTAAGTGTAAAAAACTGATTTGCAGACATATGCCGTTCCAAACAATGACATTAACTTGAGTGCAGCCTGTTTTACATTGGGATATCTGTCTGCGGGCACAACTTTCCAAAAAACCTGTGGTTCCTTCTCTCAAAACACATTTCAGTCTGTCATCCTCACAAAGTTCAATCATCTCCAACTGGGAGACTGCTTCATCTGTCACCAAGGGGACCTTCAAACAGTCTGATTCAGCAGTATTTTTTGTTTCAGGTCACAGAACTTTTCCTCAAAACTTTGCTGCAGACTTTCAATCAGTGTTGCATAGCTTGCTGTTCTCGCTTCTCATACTGAAGCACCTGCTTCAATTGACTTTAACAAGGATGAAAAATGTGTCCCTCCCTTTTGAAGATGGGTAGAAAAGAGTTTGAGTTTGTTGACAAATGTGAAAACACTTTGCACCAGATCAGGGAGCATTTTAAACTTCCCTTGCAGATCTAAATTGAATTTGACGATGCTCAGGATAGTCCTTCTTTTTCTCCTTAAGAAACAATGATACCGCCTACTGTGGTTAATGTCTGATACTCTGTGCTCCACGGTATGTCGTGAAGGTTGCAGGTCGGAGACAGGACGCTTCAAGTTTTCATTTTCCGGAGCTTGGATAGCAACAACATCTTTAAGGCACGTCTTTACAAATTCCCCTTCACTGTACGGCCTCTTAGCACAAGCAATGTTCCATGCCAGCTGATATGACGCCAATGTGACAGTCTCTGAGTGTTTTGTAAATTTGCAGAAAAGATTTGTCTGTTTTTCTGCCTGATTTTTCAAGTTGTTTACCTTACCTACGAATTGCCGAGCCTTTGGGGAATTCCTTCGCTGTATTGGGATGAATAGAGAAAAAATACGCTCTAAGTTTGAGGTTTTGAAGTAAGACAGTGAAGTTTGGCAAAGTAAGCAAAACGGTCTCCCATTTCTCTCTGAAAAAATATGACTTCCCATTCGGGTAAGAATGTCCTGTTCTCCTCTTTATATTTTCGTTTTCCCGACTCAGCCATGATGATCCCTTTGTTGGCGCTAGTTGAGCACGCGCTTATGTACTTGTAATGCTGTGTTTACATCTGTGCTACATTCAGTGAGTGTGGGAGATTTCTGTATTGTCATGGGATCTTTAGTTTTATTGTATTAAGAATTGGGAACTTTTTTTAAAATCCTATTTAAAACACATTTAAAAATAATAATAATGATAATAATAATAATAATAAAGAAATTAAAAGAAAAGAGCTGCAAAGGAGCCATCAAAGAGCCGCATGCGGCTCGGAAGCCACTGATTTGCCACCCCTGCTTTAGAGGTTTATTGGGCATGTCTAACTTGGAGGAGTCTTCATTGCAGACCCAGAAGATACCAGAGGATTTATATATCTTATGTATATCTTGTGTACCAGGCTGCTTTTTGCTTGACTTTGACTGCTAAGTAGGCTTACTGCTGTTTCACTGTGTGATAACAGCCCCCACTTGAAAGTGGTTACAGCCAAGAGTGGCCAATTGCCTATTATTCTGTTGGAAGGGTCTGCTCTCCTGGCAGACAATTAGGAATCAGTGAAGCAAGTAACTCCTGTTGTTGGAAGCGTCTGTCTTCAAACCAAGGCTGTAGAACAAAGGCACCCGACTTCCTCAAGGACGATCTTCTTCTGGACGGCACCTGCAAGTGCAAGTGCCATCTTTCGACTAACCATGTGCTTCATTCCAATTCTTTCCTCTCGGTCTTGGCGACCATGCAGATGCAGGGTCAGACCCAGAGGCCGGGATCCCACTAGACTTATCCATCTTTGTCTCTCCACTCGTGTTGAGCAAGTGGTGGCAGGGAGGCTGTGGAACTGCCAGTATGCTGTGCAGATGGCTCCGGCCTCATCCTTCTCGACGACTTCAACATCCAGACATAGAAGCTTCACCCTCTTGTTTCTTTTCTCTCCTCCTTTGACCTAGCTCTCTCCCCATCTCCTCCTACCCACAAGGCTGCCAACCTACTGGACCTTATCTTCACCAGGCACTGTTCTAGCGCCAACCTCTCTGTCACTCCTCTTCATCTCTGACAACTACTTCATTTCCTACACCTGCTCCCTCTCCTCTCGACCTCCACCCACCCACATGGTATTTTCTCGTCCCAATCTACGCTCTCTCTCACCCAATGACTTCTCCTCTTCTGTTCTCTCTGCTCTCCCAGTCCCTGAATCTTTTTCTCTTCTATCCCCTGACACTGCTACTGATCTTCTTCTCTCCACCCTGTCCTACTCTCTGGATAATCTCTGTTCCCTCACCTCCAGGCCTGCACGCTCAGCTCCACCTGCCCCTTGGCTGTCGTACTGAGAGGCGGAGCTTGAGGGCGGCTGAGCGCGAATGGAGGAAAAGTAAACTTCCTGAGGACCTTCATGCCTTCCACTCTTTGGTTTCCACTTTCTCCTCCTCTCTCTCTGCTGCTAAAACTGCCTTCTTCTGTAACAAAATTCAAACTTCTGCTTCCAACCCCAAAAAAACTCTTTCAAACTTTCTCATCCCTTCTCCAACCCCCACCCCCTCTTCCCTCCTCCTCCCTGACGATTTCGCCGACTTCTTTGACAAGAAAGACAACCCACACTTGTCACTCTCCCACCCCTCCTTCTCTACCACCTTCTCCCTCACCTCCCTCTCTGTCCCAATTCTCTCCCCTCTCTGCAAATGAGGTCCTTCACCTTGTAACATCTAGCCACCCCACCACATGTTCCGTTGACCCAGTCCCTTCCCCTCTCCTTCTTTCAGCTGCACCTAATCTTCTTCCTTACCTGACCCACCTCATTAACACGTCTTTAACATCAGGCTCTTTTCCTTCTGCTTTCAAGACTGCTAGAGTCACTCCCCTTCTAAAGAAACCAACTCTTGACCCTTCAGAGATCAAGAACTACAGCCCTTCCTGTCCAAATCTCTTGAACGTGCTGTCTTTAAACAACTGTCCTCTTACCTCTACCAGAACAACCTCTTAGACCCCCACCAGTCCGGGTTCAAGGTGGGCCACTCAACTGAGACGGCCCTTCTAGCAGTAACTGAGTCACTCCAAACTGCTAGAGCTAACTCTCTCTCCTCTGTCTTGATTCTCCTGGACCTGTCTGCAGCATTTGACACAGTGAACCACGACATCCTTCTCTCTACCCTGGAGGGAATGGGGGTTTCTGGCTCTGCACTCTCCATGTTTTCATCCTACTTGACAGATCGCTCCTACCAGGTCACACTGAGAGGGTTTGTGTCGAAGCCACGTAGGCTCACCACTGGGGTTCCGCAAGGTTCGGTCTTGGGTCCGCTTCTTTTCTCCCTCTACACATCATATCGGACTGCGAGGAATCTGGGTGTGACCCTGGACAACCAACTGTCGTTCTCGCCAAACATCGCATCAGTGACCCGTTCCTGCCGATTCCTCCTCTACAACATCCGGAGGATTTGCCTCTTCCTCACCAACAAGGCAGCGCAGGTGCTCATCATGGCTCTGGTCATCTCCTGCCTGGACTACTGCAACTCCCTCACTGCTGGCACCCTGCTTCTGCCATCAGACCTCTGGAGCTTGTTGAGAAAGCTGCTGCTTGTCTGGTGTTCAACCTCCCCAAGTTCTCCCACACGACTCCCCTTCTCAGTTCTCTACACTGGCTCCCCGTAGCTGCTCGCATCCAGTTTAAGACTCTGGTGCTGGCCTACAGGGCAGTGGAAGGAACAGCTCCTTCATACCTCCAGGCTATGGTCAAGCCCTACACCCCCGCCCGACCACTTTGCTCTGCGGCCTCCAGGCGGCCGGCTGCCCCGTCACTCAGCGTTCCCTGCGCACGATCGACACGGTCACGGCTTTTACTCTGTTCTAGCACCCCGATGGTGGAACAATGCTTTTATTCTATGTCAAGGAGTTTGAATTGTTTTGTACATGAAATGTGCTATACAAATAAATTTGATTTGTCTAGGTACCTAACTTACTGCACTTACTCTAGCACTAGTTATGCTCTTAGCTGTTTGGTTTTGGAAGGAAATGCACTTATGATTTCTTGTGACCTGAAGTTCTTTTGTCTACCGATGTGGAACACACTTATTATAAGTTGCTTTGGATAAAAGCGTTTGAAAAATGACCGTATTGTAATGTAATGTAATTTCCCTGTCTGTCCTGCGAATGCCTCAGGACCCCCCAGGGGGAGCTGAGGACGGTTACTTGGGAGAGGGATGTCTGGTTTTCACTCCCAGACCTGTTGCCTCGTGACCTAACCTTGAATAAGTAGAAGAAAATCGATGGATGGATGGATGAAACTACGAATGTCTGGCAACACCCGCTGAAGCTTCCTTGTAATCTACTTTTCCACATTACACCAAAGAAAACAGTGTTCTTACAACAAACAATCTCTTGTTATACCTCCTGTTGTGTTTTAAACAACCCATTATTGCAATACTTAAAATGGTGTCACATTTGATAGCTTTTAATTAATATATTGCTAGTTCATATAAAAAAAACGAGCAGTTATCCATTGTCATGGATCTGGACTTTAAAGTCTATTTCTGAAAGCAGGCTATCACCTTAAAATACAGCAATTATTAAAGGGCAAATGCATAACCATGACTTTAAGATATACCTAAGTGTTCATACTGAGACAGCTTGTTTTCCTCTAATGCCTCCTAATGACTTGTCTTTAATGGGTTGACTAACAATGACATTAAAGGGCCTTTAGCAAAGGTAACTCTGTAACTGCAGTCCTCTGAGCCCTTTGTGTCTCCTGCAATGTTGTACTGTCTCCTGTGGTCATGGTAAGCTGTCTTTTCTCTTAAACATGTACTACTGCAGAAGGTCAGAGCAAAGAAAAAAGAAGGGTACAGAACATTCCTGTCTTGGCTGCCAGTCCCATGGTGATGAAATATTGGGAGAAAAAAAGTAAAACATTTTTTTTTAAATTTTTATTATTATTGTGTTGTCTCATGGTCATGAATTTGATCATAAGATTTTCTTCAGACAAAAATAAATCAAACTGCTTACGGTAGATCGGTATAATCATGAAAAAAAGAGAGAAATAAGATTACTTCGCAGTGGCTCTCTCTGGATTGCTGGGACAATTAATTAAGATGTATGTCTGTGTATATGCACATATACACACGCACAGCTGTACTTGCAAATGTCAAAACACATGCTCTCATACGCTCCATCACATCACAAGGTTAGGTTAGGTGTATTTGTCCAGTTAGAGACTAGCATGTTTTGCTGCTTTGCTGCATGTATATCATAAAGCTCCTTTGTCCTTTCACCTTCTTTCTCTTTTCCCCATTATGCCCTCAAGCTGATTTGGCAGCTGAATGGCCAAATCTGTCTTATTAGGCATCAATAACAAAATACTCAGGATCTTTCTGACATAGCAATTTTCCATGCAAACATGGATGAAGACAAGTACAAGGATAAATTATGGTTCATTCTTCCCTGGCCTGTAAACATGGAGTGTGGGTATTTGTCTGTTTGTGTATGTTTGCATTTCTTTTGCTGCGTTGTTGGCTTGGTGGCATTGGTACGGTACATTTAGCTTTGATCTATAGTGTTGATCTTCATGCCCCACAGATGATCTGTTCAGCTGTGATCCATTGCACACACATGCAAACACAAATACAAACACACGTTAACACATACAATATCTCTTGTACTCAGTGCCATGCCATTTGGTGAGTGGTCACAGAGGCAGCACTGGAGGCAGCCAACCGTGTCATGTCTCAGTGTCAAAGTCATAGAGTTTTAAAAATGTTTTATTACATTTACTGTTTATAAACTGCTGACAGGCACAGCCAACAGGTGACACAGTAACTACAGACAGTTGCTACTGCTCATCTAAATGCAGTAAAAAAGTAATTTGAAGGATAACAAATAGTTTGAAGAAGTCTGTTTTTTATGTCAAAATTGACATGGATAGGGCATATTTCTTAAGCAGGGATGAATAAATATGTTAATCCATTTATCACTTGTTAATTCCATTTTCAAAACAAAATGAAAAAAAAAGAAAAAAAACCTTCAACCCCAAACCAAAATGAAAAAAAAAAATCGAATACCAAACTGTTTCCAATTTTTGTTTTCCAATTCTACATCTCACAGCTGAGCGCCTGTGTTAGAGTTCTCCCTGGTGGTTCTGACTATTGTTTGTGTGTATGCACCAAACAGCAGCTCAGATTACCTGACCTTCTTGGAGTCTCTGTGTGGTGTCCTGGAGGGTTGCCACCTGGGGATTCCATTGTTCTTGGGGATTTGAATGCCCATGTTGGCAATGATGGAGTTACGTGATTGGGAGGAACAACCTCCCTGATCTGAACTCGAGCAGTGTTTTGTTTTTGGACTTCTGTGTTAGTCATGGATTGTCCATTATGAATACCATGTTCAAGCATAATTGTTCATAAGTGTACCTGGAACCAGGGCACCAGGCCAAAGGTTGATGATCGTCTTTGTAGTCGTATCATCAGACCTGCGGCCACATGTCTTGGACTCTGGTGAAGAGGGGGTGAGTTGGGTCCATTGGTAGGGAAGACTGCCAGATAGACCTGGTAAAACAGAAATAACCTCCAAAGAAATGAGAAAATATGTATTTGGAAATCTAATATCTAACTCATTATGATAAATCAATCAACAACTAGCTTACTACTTTAGTTTGTACACCTCAAGGATTTAATAAGTCTCTTCATTGAAGGTTTAATATTATGTTATCAGGGAAGAAATAGGCAGAGTTACCAATTTACTCCTAATTGTATGTGTTAGATGCTCTACGGCTGCAAAACAATCCTATTAAACTCAAGCCAAATGAAAAACAATTTGTCTGGATTTTCACCTTTAAAATGCAGATAATGACTCTGAAATGATTAATGCTTGCAATTTAGTCGGTGCACTGAAAAGAATGGCTTACTGCTCTACAGAGAGTCAGAACTGAGGGAGTGAAAGAAAAAAAATAAATTAAATGGTCCTGAATTAGAAATTTCCAATGAGAGGATAGAACTGTGCATCCAAGAGCTGAAAGCAATTAACGGAATCAGAAGACCGTCTCTGTAGCTTCTTGAACTCTGATTAAATGTTCTGATTACCAGAGAAATCCCGTTGCAAGAGTGGGATGCATACGCTGCCTGAAGTGTAAAGTGCTCTGTTTGTAAATTCATTATCCTTAGGGACACTAATATTTTAGACAAACCCTTTCAGAAAATTGTTATGGATCAAAGGGTATTTGACAGATGCTAAAAACGGCTGTCAGGTTTTGTCTCGGTGGATTAGCAGTTGCATCAGACTGGTGGGCTGCAGGCTTTGCCAGGAGTGTTATATATACATGTCCTCCACTGCAAAGTGTCAGTGTCTCGCCCTGGTTGTGTCTACAATGTCTCGTCAGTCTCAGTGTGTCTTCCAAGGACGGTCCACGACAGCTCTTTCATAGCAGTGCCTTGACTACAGCGGGTAGGCATCTTTCTGCAGTCCCAGTGCTGGCTCCACACAGGACAAGCATCTCTTCAGTCTCCTGTCAAGTCCACAACACAGCCTTTTTAGCTCAGCTGCAGTCCTGCACCACTGTCAATCAACACCTCTGCACTTCCCAAGCCTTCCAAAGTTCCATGCTGAGCCACACTAATGACTCTTTCGACTGTTTTTGAACCCTATAACACCCCGTCTATTGTGCAGGCAAAGTGTGATTTCTCATCAGTCCCTGTCTTGGTCTGTAACATAATTCTAGAAGTTGGTGAGGGTGTTAATACTAAACCCACGCCCACATCAAAGACTCCGGTGGCCAGATGCATAAACGATGCATGTGTTTTCCCTTCCACCACACAATCCAGTGTTTATAAAGAAAGCATTTGTGATTAAAATGTGCACACAACATGCATTTTACAGACCATGCATAAAAGCATTTGATTAGCACTGTCACGCTGATATGAAATGGAACAAATGGAGAAATGGAAAATGAGACAGAGTTTACCATGAAACAAAATAGACAAATTACATGGAGCTTGGTCAGTATAACAGTGATTTTTATTTATTAATTTATTTTGTTTTGTTTCTCATCTTCAATTTTATAAAATATATTGTTATTTGGTGTAATTGGCGTTGATAAAAAAAAATTGTAGTTTTGTGTTTTGCGAAATTGCCATGGAAGACCTCTCACATAAATGAGTCTTGAGAGATTGTTCTGATTGATTTTCTGGCACAAGATTGTCTCATAGGCCTACAGGGCTGTTTAAGAAAGCAGCACACATATCATGATCCATCTGTACATCTGTGTCATTGTGATTCAATAATTGAAACCATCAAATAAAAGAGATTTTTGTTCACTGATGACGGTCTCAGTTTTAAAAACTGTAAAAACTAACTTTGTTTGTAATTGTTGTTTTCATCATTATACTTTTTAGTTAATGATTAGGGGCAGTCCATTAATGGCTAAAAATGAGAGTAGAAATCAGCTTCTTGTATGAGCACATAGGTTCACGATGGTTGAGATTTATGAAAGAGAATCCCATATACACACAGCGTTATAAATTTGGTGAAACAATTTATCATTAATAATATATGAATATTTCTTCTTTTGTGCAAACACCAAAATTTTGTCATGAAACTATGTACAGTTGTATGCATCTGGTCCCTGGTGTGTCATCAGCTCCAGAGTTTTAGCCACAGCCACCAACACTCTTTATTCATCTTTCCTTTGGTATCAAATTCCACTGTCTTATTGTTCGGTATTTTTAGGTTTTTGTTAAATTTATTTTCAGTGGTTGTTTGGTTGGTTTAGGTCACAAATTACTTGGCAAAGTAAAAGAAAATATGGCTATTCTTACATTGCTAATCATGAGGCAACCTTAATTCTAGGGTATAATTACCATAAAATACAAATTAAATTTCTTCATTGAGTAAATTTATCTTTACAAAATCACAATCAGTTATTATTAATATTTCAGAACTTGAAATATTAATAATTCTGATCAGCTAGCATGCTTAAGTAGACGTCACTAAAAAGGAAATAATACCTTTTAAAGAGGGTGTGGCGAGCGTGAGGTGGGGATAATGCCCCAGTAGTTTATATTTTTAATTAAAGAAAAAGGAAACAAAAAACCGACAACGCCACCCCAGGATGTAACCCAGGGAAAGAAATGGAAATCAATGAATTAAGTAAATTACTAAATCCAAACAAAGGACAACACAAGTTCGTAACACTGAGCAGGCAAGAGTCGTGTTTCCAAAAACGACTCTTTGCCGTTTGTATCCCTATTTGTTGTGTCTAAAAGTTAACCCAGCTGGAACACAGTTCACTCAAGACAACCCCAGTGATCAACAAAACACACAGTGCACAAGATTGTATTTTTACTTGCAAAGGGAGCCGGACGGAGTGACAGAACTTACTCCTTCACCCGTGCTCAAACGACTCCATCCGACTTTCCCCGTGTAGTTCTTTTTATTACACGGCTTAGTTACAATCAGCATACGTAAAACAATCTTGTGAGCAAGATGCAACAAATGTTTCACTGGGACATCTAGTTCTTCACGTGTTGAGTTGTTGCACATTCTCCTACATGGGAAGACCAGAGCACCCTGTTTCTCACAGTTCCCTTGAATTACTTTGTATCACACTAAGCAAAGTTCACACACTACATGTCTGTCTATAAAATGTTGTTCACTAAAAATGAAAATCTACATACAGTTTTCCACATTTGCCTCCTGTTTTTCATTTTTAGTTACCACGAGTCAACATCAACCTAGTACCATTCACATAATGTGTTTTCAGTGTTGGTGTCACTTAGACTGTAGTATCCTTGCTGAGCTACTCCGGGTCATGTTGGACAAGTAAGACATAGTTAGAAAACAGCCCTGCCATCATATTGTTAATCATCGATTTAAGACAAGGAATAATGCACATTGTAAATAGGCAAAGCAGAAGCATGACACAGAGAATAGGTATTGCAATTCGCATTAGGATGTGCCACCATGGTCCTGAAGTCAGCCAGGACATCAAGTCGAGACCTTGAGCATTATTGTCTTGCCCTATGGCCTTTTGAAGGTTACGTAGGCCTTGCATAGCTACGGATACATTAGTTCCAATTTCGTCCGGAATGTAGGTACAACATGAAGTATTTATCTTCCAGAGTATTTATGACCAGAGCACCCTGTTTCTCACAGTTCCCTTGAATTACTTTGTATCACACTAAGCAAAGTTCACACACTACATGTCTCTCTATAAAATGTTGTTTACTAAAAGTGAAAATCTATATACAGTTTTCCAACACTGTTAAAGCAGTTGATCCCTCTAAAACAGCCGATCGTATCCCTCTAAAGCAGCAGCAGCCCTCGGTGCAGAGCGATTCAGCTCGTGGTAGCTGGGTGCCGAGCCTTCAGCGTGGCATAGTTCCGGCACCGAGAGGGGAATGAGCAGACGTGCTCCGTCCACCTGCCAGCGCTAGCGCCTGCGCGGTTGAACATAAATTGCACATCAGAGGAGAAGAATGCACAGCGTCTGCACAACCTGCAGCCAGGTAACCCGGAAGACAAACACGAACCCGTTGCCAGGGAGAGAGAGAGAGAGAGAGAGGGGAAGAGGGCAGATCTACCGATCCCTCTTAAAGGCTGGGCAATTAAAGGGAACTATACTGTGGGCGGGCAGAACTACAATGAAAGTCCTGCTACAAGGGGAATTCATTACATCAAATGATTTACAGCTGTTTCAAGCCATGGAGGAGCCAGGGGAGCAATGAGCATTGTAGAAGTCAAAGGAAATGCCACACCATTTGGATGCTGGGTAAAAATCCCCAAAAATGTATTTATACACCCATCCAAAGGTGGTACATAATATGAAAGTGTCACAAGGTGACTATGGCATGGTTGAAAAAGCTGCTGCACTGTATATACCTCACATCTCAGAGAAATGTCACAGCTAATGGAGACAGACAAGGAGAGGAAGAGAGATTAAAGGGAGCAATTGAGAGCTACTGGAACGTCCAACATTCTGCATTGTGTCCCTGGAGGCTTTTAGACTCACAAGACCAAGAGACGGATGACTTTGAAGGTAAGAATGGATCCATCCACTTTTTGCAGTGCTTAAATCCATGTGTCCTGTTTGATGACACCACATGGTTGGCCCACATTGGTACATGTAATTATTGTGATCAAATAGGAGCATTTAGATTGCTAGAATTTGGACAGAAAAAGCCTTGAATTAAAAAAAAAAAAAATTTAATTTAAAAAGTCTAATTTGAAGTCTCACAGTTCAACACAAATAACTCACATTGTGCTAATTACTTTAAGAGTAACAGAAGATGTTTTCACTATTTTAGCCTTCACTAGCTAAAGGAAACTCACAGAAATGAATCATGGTAGAGTTTATTTTTAAGCATATAAATCTATTTGATTTTATTTAAATACTCATATTCTTTGAATCTATGTATTGAAATTAATTATAATCTGTATAATTCCATCAATTCTAAAATATAGAAAATGTAATATCTTAATACATATTAACATGGTTTAAATAATCAAAGCTGTGAAACAAACATGATTCTTTTATTTAAAATGTATGCGATTGGTTTACATACAACTTAGGGGAAGTGAAATCGGGAAACAGGAAATGACATCCTTATTTTCCGCTGGACGCCATCTTCATTTCACAGACGTTTTTTTTTTAATTATTTTTTCATTATTATTATTTTTTTATTTTTTATTGAGCAATTGAAAATACAGACTCTCAAAGAGGATAACAATAATAATAATACAAATGAAAATTAAGAGCAGTCCAAAAGTGCAAGGACATAGCATTAGGGGATTTTTGAAACAAAAACAAAACAGAAAAAATACAATTTTATTAGGCATTTAAATGTACCATAAAACCGAGCAGCGAAATAATAACAGAATAAAATTAATTGTGATTTAGAACAGCAGAAGACGGGCAAAATCCAGGCTTAATTTCTTGGTATATTTACTCTTAAACTTTTTAAGCGATGAAAAAAACTACTTAAAATCATTACTAAAACCAGGGAAAGAAGGCTTAGAGTTCCTCCATTTGGCACAATGGATATGATATTTACCCAACAGTATGATGATGTTAATAATGTCTGAGATAGACAAGGCTAGGCGAGCCATATAAAAAATAATATGATTCAAATGGCGGCACATCAATAATTTTTAGAGAAATCCATAAAAAAACCAGATGTTCCAGGGTTTCATTTTCATCATTACAGAAAGAACACTGACCCACCTCAAAACCAAATCTAAGTTTGAGAAGTTCTGCCACAGGATCAATTTTGTTGATGACTTTAAAGTGTGTTTATTTAACTTTAGGTAAAATAGGCCATTTTATAAATCTTGAGTATGCTTTGTCCAATGTACTTGAAGTAACAGAATTAGAACGCTGCCAAATAAACCTTCTTTCATAATCATGAAACATTTTGGCTTTCAAAAAGTTACTACTAAATTTATTATTAAATTATTTATCGATCAGATGACATGTCCTATCAATAAATTTGGTAGTACTGATAAGGAATTATTGTGCATCATAGGGCAGCAGAATAAGTTTGCATAATTTGTTATATTCTCTTTGAGAACAGTTTAAGTTATATTTTTCTGCAAAGTCTGTGTAACTTACAGTGATACCGTTTTCATCCAATAAATCTGTAATATATATATATATAATGTCTTTCTTACACCAGTTGCTCTTAAAAATTGATTTTCAATTAAGTGTTATTACTTTAATGTTCCATAAGGTTGAATTATGAGGAGAAAAGGTATGGGTAAATATCATTTTCCAAAAATGCAAAATCTGCTTGTGAAAATTAGATAGCTTAATCGGGATCCTGTTCACCTCGTAATCACATTTCAAAATAAGGTCTAACCCTCCTATTTTTTTCAAACAAGGACCTTGGAATGTGGAACCACATGGAGTCTGGCTGTGACAGACAAGATTTTATCCAGTTAATTCTAAACATGCCAACCAAAGATTCATGTTCTGGAGCTTTGACACCACCTTTAGCATACTCCTTCACAAGCTGAGACCTTTTAATGTAGTGGGTTTTATTTCTCCACAAAAATTGGAAAATGACTGTGTTAGCTTTATTTATGTTTTTAGATTAAATATATGGAGACTGACAAGGATAAATCAGTTTGGAAATACCTTCAGCTTTAGCTAGAATGGTTCTGCCAAAAAATAGTAAGGTCTCTGGTTAACCACTGACTAAGTGATTTTCGCATATCCATAATACGATTCGAGAGATTAGTGTCTTCTCTTCTAATTAAGTTTTTAGATATCGTCAGCCCTAGATATTTAACTTCAGATTCAACTCTAATTGAAGCAATAGAGGAGTCAGAGCTTGTATGAATAGGGAGCAGTTCACATTTTTTGATGCGAAGAGATAAACCAGATGCTTTAGAGAAGATTGAGAGAATACTGAGAGTTTTATCTACCATTGATTTCTTTTTTTTAAAGATAGATGTATCATCTGGAAATTGACTTATTTTAAAGTCTTTATTAAAAATTGTTATTCCTTTTATGTCATTGGAATTATTGATTAGTAACCGTAGATCCTCCACTCAGCTCTGCCATGTTAACTTGCTGAAGGCGTCTCATGCTCGTGCTGGTCTGTTAGTTGCTCAGGAGCAGGTATCAGAGGTCCACCCTGCCTGTTTGTTGGTGTCTACATCCCCTGTTGTTGTGGCAGAGGAAGGGGGGGATGTTGTGTCAGGCCCCGATGATGCTATTCTATATGGTCGACTGAAAAATTCTGAGTCTTTGAGGAATTTCGATGGTTTGCTCAACCATTTGGATGCTTCAAAGCGCAACCAGCTGATTTCTTTGATTGATCGCTTTCCATGTTTTTTTAGTGATACACCTACTCGCACACATGTTGCAGAGCACGATATAGACATTGGAGATTCTAAACCTATAAAGTAGGGCTGGGCAATGATTAAAATTTTTAATCTAATTAATCACATGATTTCCCTGATTAATCACGATTAATCGCATTTGTACGCAAAATCCAAAAAGGAATTCTAAAGTAGTGTATAGCCTTTAGCATTTAGTTTTATTTTAAATGTGCTGCCATATGAATGAAAGTGCCATTACATTTGTTGTGCAAACACACTTTTAACATCAGCATTTTTATGTAGAAGCCTCGCTCCACTGTCTGCTTCCTTGAATGACTTGCTGCTATCAGTTGTGTGTTTTGCCTTTAAGTGATATTTTAGACTGGAACTACTACGGTGAGAAGACAATTCAACTTGGCAGTGTTTACAGACTTTGTTATGTCTACTCCACCGTCTGGAAGAACTTTAAAATGAAAATGGCTGAGTAAAAGTTCTGTACACTTCTCCATGTTTGGTGGATCCGCTGATTACTTTCTTTTCCGGTTCCGCAGACAGCAACAGACTTTTACAAAATAAAAGCCTATGAACAACATTGTATTGACTTGTACAATAATAAAATAAATGAAAAAACAAGGGTGGTCCGTGGCGTAGTGGGTTGAGCAGGCTCCCCATGTTCAAGAGGCTATAGTCCTCACTGCAGCTGCCCATGGTTCGAGTCCCGCATCGGACGGTCCTGTGCTGCGTGTCGTTCCCCCTCTCTCTGTCCCGTGCTTCCTATCTCTCTAAAGTTTCCTATCCATTGTATAAATTTTTTAATTAAAAAAAATTAATAAATAAATAAAACCAACGTTGATGCGCGATAAAATAGTTATCGGCGTTAAATAATTAACGAGTTAATGCGATAATTACAAGTTAACTCACCCAGCCCTACTTTAAAGCAAAGATTCTATCGGGTCCACCCAGAGAAGCGTAAGTTTCTTGATGCTGAAGCTAAGTACATGCTGGAGAATAATATTGCAGAGCCATCAGCTTCTAGTTGGGCTTCACCTTGTTTGCTTGTGCCGAAGTCTGACAACACCCCCAGATTCTGTACTGACTTTCGTAAGGTTAACAATGTAACTAAACCAGACGGTTTTCCTCTTCCTAGGATGGAAGACTGTGTTGACCAAATGGGATTGGCTAAAATTCTCAGCAAGTTCGACCTTCTGAAAGGTTACTGGCAGGTTCCATTGTCAGAGAGAGCGCGGGAGAATTCTGCATTTGCTACACCCACAGGGTTGAATTCTTATCAGGTGATGCCGTTTGATTTAAGGAATGCACCAGCGATCTTCCAGCGCCTGATGAACAAGGTTGTTGGAGACCTGGAGGGTTGCTCAGTGTACCTGGATGATGTTGTTATCTTTTCTAATGAGTGGGACGTGCATCTGGACCGCATTGAGAAGCTCTTTGCCCGTTTGGCTGATGCTTGTTTGACCGGGCGTTAACCTAGCCAAATGTGAGTTTGGGAAAGCTACGGTTACTTATTTGGGTCGTGTTGTGGGGCAAGGTAAGGTTTGTCCTTTATGTGCTAAGGTCCAAGCGACTGATTGTTATGCTCAACCACAGACTAAAAGAGAACTAATGCGGTTTTTGGGTCTAGTGGGGTTCTATCGCTGTTTCTGCAGAAAATTTTCCACTGTTGTTGCTCCCCTTACCAACTTGTTGAAGGGTAAGGTGAAGTATTTTTTGGTCATCGGAGCGTCAGACTGCTTTTGAGAATGTGAAAGCTCTCATTTGTAATGCACCTGTTTTGGCTGCGCCTCAGTGGGACAGAGCTTTTAAAATCGCCGTTGATGCCAGTTTTGTTGGTGCCGGTGTGGTGCTGTTGCGGTGTGATGACTTGGGAGTGGATAAGCCAGTCTATTTTTTTTAAGCGGAAATTTAATTGTAACACACCTGAAATATTGGCTAAAGCCAAGTATGTGTTGATATGTTTTGGTGCACTAATATATGTTTTAAATAAGAGTTTTAATAAGCATCTAATGTAATGTATTGTATTTCTAACATTGTAGACAACTTGTTATATGAACTTTTATTTTGTTAACGGAGTATTATAGCTTCCTATACGGCCTGCTGTTCGGTTGACAGGGTTACCAGGTTGTCATGGGAACGGGGAGAGGAGCGTAGGAGGGGATTGTGAACGGGAGACTTTCGATACGGAGTTGGAAAAGAGTTTAATTAGTTATTTTTAAGTCAACATGTCAACTGCAGACGTTTAGGAGAAAGAGCACTTCGACACACTGTCTTTCTGTGTCCGTTTGGTTTCAGTTCATGAGTTATGTTTCGTTTGAGAAGTTTAGTTCACTTTCTACCGTTTGACACTGACAATACTGGATAATACTATCTAAGGAACGGCCAACTACGGAGACTCCGCTAGCCTGTTAAGACCGGGTCGCGGTGTTAAGACCAACAGAGGAGGCTTCTTCGTGTCAGAAAACTGTTACCTTGGATGGTCATGGAGTCGGTACTCGGGTGACATCGGTGGATGTTGCGTTTGTGGATACGAGGTGGATTACATTGTCGGCTGTCTGTGAGTAGCGCTTCAGGTCAATAGACGGTATGAGCTCCATCGCGCGCCATCAGGGTACCCACAATAACTTTGCTTAACCCCGGCCGGGTATTTTTCTTTTTCTTGTTTGTGTATGGTTTTGTCAGTGTCCTGCATTTCTTGCCATTGTGTTTGGGCTTATCATTTTCAACTGTGGGCTCAAATAAATGGTTATTAGTTTTATATAACTTACGTAATGTTTTACTCTGTTTTATTTATGTGTGATTTATCAACTAAAATATGAACAGTGTGTGTTAAATGAATCTCTGAGGTGTAATTCAGAGTGGGGGCTCGAGAGCACAACCTTAGAACGCACAGCAGTCATCAGTAAACATTTCTACTGTTTACCCCAGGCCTCTGGTAAAGTGAGTAATCATCTCTAGACCGTAAATAGCCTAACGCCATACAATGCTGATGAGCAGGTTGGTTACATAATAAACATCAGTTTAACTACTCTGTCATAGAAAAGGGAATGCTAGCTCTGATTCTAGCTTTTCAGCACTTTAGTGTGTATGTTGGTTTTGGGACGGTGGTGGTTTTCACGGACCACTCACTTAATTGAACTCTTTGCAGTGTCCAAATCAGCGGCTAATTCGTTGGGCTCTGATGTTGCAGTCCTACAGTCTCAACATTCGTCACATCAAGGGACAACATGGTGGCGGACGCGTTGTCACAGGCTCCTTGTTAGTAATGTTGTATTGGTTAATTTGACCTCTGCTGTGACATCTTCCTCTTGCTCTCTCTCTTTCCTCTCACTGCATGAAAAGTGGGATTTTCGTCAGTATGCGGCACTGTAGATTGTCGTGAAATTTCAGGTTTACGGCTGTTTACGGCAATTTGCTGGCAATGCAGAAAACTGCCGTGAATTGCCGGAAATTGACGTGGGCCTGGCTTGGCAGTCATTCCCCTATGACCCCCCTGCTCCTAATTCTAGGGGAGGCTATACAAATGCAAATCAGGGTTGCAGGGGGAGTTTTATCCCAGGTGAGATTTTTCTAAAAGGTAAAATCTCTGGTACAAATAGATCAGGCTAAGTATAGCCTAATTATAGAGTCTTACATTTTAGCTTGAATTGATTTATTTAATGAAAGTATGCTAGATTAACTACTGTGTATGTCATTAGCAATGGCAAATGTTATGTAAAAAAAAATACACAAAATCAAAATTAGCTTTTTTGGCCAGGTTGGCGTAAACAAACAAGGAATTTGACTCTGCTTAATCTTTGCTCTCAAAGTACAACACTCAACAATAACATAAAAAAGAATGAAAAATACAGAACAGTAAGAATAGAATTAAGGCTACAAATAAGAATAAGACGCTATGGGTGGGAATGCAATTGCCTGGAGGGGGAGTGCAGCTGGGAATGTCTGCTTTCTTGTTGTCCCTGTCATCCTAGAGCTCAGCCACTGTGCATAGTGGCATGACTACAGTGACCTTTTCTTTGGTCTTACTTAAATGCACAGTGGATGTATTAACATCCACAATATTAATGAATGCTTTTGGATTTTCTCTCCCAAACTCCATTTTTGAAATAGCGCCTGTGGTCATAATACTATGAATGAGAGAGTTCATAGTTGCAATGTTCACAGAAGCGCCGAGGTCTTTCCTTCCGTCTTGGGACTTCCATCTTTCAACAAGCAAGAGTTTCACAGGCACACCTTTTTTATATTTTAGACGCGAGCCAGGGCGAGCTTGTCTCGCGAGTCCTTCCGTATAACAATAACCTCGCATGTGATTGGAGGAGCCCGACGAGCCTTCTACTCCTCATCACGTGAGAGGTCATGGCCACGGCTACTTTCACGACTAGCATATAAACAAACATTATCGTACCTAGCTAGTTCTCAGACCTTCATCTCCAGTTTCTGTGGTTTTGCTGCCTTGTATACACGCTAGAAATGGATTTTTGCTACAATGGCTGGACGGCATCTCGCATTTAGCTCTGCCGCCTCAACTCCTCTGGTTGAACGCGACCAACTTCCAGCCAGTCCGCAGACCGACTACAAGAAACTGTTGGTTGCCATTAGCGGACTGTCTCGTCAGTTGAGTCTGGTTGCTACTGGCATGAACGAGCAGTTCAGTGCTGTTAACTCCAGGTTGCTGTCCATTGAGGATCGGTTGGTTGCTCTGGAGTCTAAAAACTGTGCGGGAGAGGCTTACTCCAAGAAAAGAAGACGGGTGCTCAATCCTAAGATTGCGAATATGTTTGATGACTGCTAGCTAAGCCAAACGTACTATAAAACCACGCCTTTGTTGGTAGCCCAAGCTAAAAGTAGCCTAGTAGCCTTGAAAAAGAACAACAGAAGCAGTGTAAGTTTCTTTATTAAAGTGTATTTTTTGTCTTGTAATTTACAGGAAGCTGTACGCTGACTTCACAACTCGGAGACCAATACTAGGCGCTACGATCCGGAGCAAGGGTAAGATTTAAATAATATGCTTTCAATCTTCTATATAAGGAAATGGACACGTTAATAGATACCGATCTTAACTGTATAATTTGTTTTCACAGGCTAAACTCTCCTCACAACGAGGCCATCACCTCTTTTTTGCTCGGAGCTATGTCCGCAAGTCCAGATTTACACGATGCTGATAATGACGAAATTGTGTGTAAGTAACTTTTTTTTTTAACTGGTTCTCCTTCCTTGTTGTTACTGTGACTTACGTTTGATTTTTATTAATTCCACTCTCATTTAATTGTTTTCCAGCGGCCTGTAAGACGTACTTTGAAAGCATATGCCGGAATTTCCGATATAACCAGCCAGGACTTGCAGAGCAGGCGGAAGCTGCGAAGATTTCAGCACGGAGTAGGTCGAGAAGAAAGAGGGTAAGACTTTTTTATTGACTATTTTTCAGATGCATTGATAGATGTGTTGTGTCCATACGCAGTGCATAGCACAGTGCTGATTGCCTTTATTTATTTGTTTTTTTACAGCTGTTGGAAGCGAGCCAGAGTGTGCTAGCAGCGGAGGTGGAACTCTGGAAGTCCGCTACAGTAGACCTGATGTCCGACGAGGAAGACGGCACTGTTGGCGGGGTGTCTGGATGGATAGTTCGTTCTCCCTCCTTCCGTAGCCAGGACCTCTCCGAACATTGTACTACGGTACTGCAGTCGCGATTGGAGGGGACTCCGAAGTACAGAGCGACCCACCATATGCGTCTGCAACACGGCCAGCCCTCGCACAGAACACCGCCTACTGATCCAAGGCTGCAGAGCGGCAGTTCACACAATTGTAGCCAGGATTTTGGGTACTCTTTTTTTGACTCTTTGTCAGCTACCCATACATGTTGTGTGGCCAGATCTCCTGTGTGTGTGTTTTTTTAAAAATAAAGCTCTTTCTTTGCATAAACGTGTTTCTGGTAAATGTTCCTTGCCTCAATAAATTCAATCATGTCGTGTAGTAGCCTACATAAGAGAACAATGATATATAGCATAATAGCATATAAATTAAATAATATATATATTATAATAATAAATATAATTTATTATTGGGGTTAACATTTATGAGCCTGCCTACTGGTAGCTCTGCCAACCAATCACGAGTGATTTTACTTGTTTGAAAAGTAGTGGTTTCATCCAATCCTGAGTAAGGACATTCAGCGCTAGGCGCGCGGTTTCTGCATTCATATGCTAATTAGAGCTGCGAGCATGGTACGTGTCCGACAATTTGTGGCACCGACAAACGCTACGTTCGCAGGCTGTAAATTGTCGTTAACTGCCGAAAATTAGGGAGATTTTCGGGCGTTTACGGGGACAAAAATCCCACTTTTCATGCAGTGTCTTAAATTTAGCTTCAGGAAAGGCCTACCAGTTGCTGCGGATGGAGTGGGGAACTATGGGGCTGAGGGGGCGAATACGCGGTGAGGTGTTTTTTTTACTTTAGTTTGTCATTGTTTATCTGTAGGTAGGCAGCTATAAAATTGAGTGCCAGGGTTCCCTTTGGGACAAGAGGGTCTGGCTGCAGACCTGCACTGTGAGGTCTCCTCCACTGTGAGAACCGGAAGCGAGTGTACCGGAAGCCCATATTTTTCGTTCCCCATGTGAAGTATGGAGATGTGAGGGACCAAGCTTAAGTAAGGACAAAGGTATTCAAAAAATTAAGAACAATTTCAATTTAATAGTTCAAAAATGAATAAATCCAAAAGAAGTCAAAAAACAAATTTGGGCCCAACTAAAATGAGGTCAACTAATTGAACACTAACAACACAACCAAAAACTGACCTCCAAACAAAGAACCAAAGGCTGCTTAAATAGGGACGGAGTAACCTAAATCTGCCACATGAGGGAGCATAATAAAAGGGAAAAATTACAAAATTAGCTACAGCAAGATATAAAATAAATAAAGCAAAACTAACTTTAACTTAGCACAAATAATAAGTGAATGTTAAAGTGACAAAATTAAGGAACTAAGGCCAAATAAAGTCCCCCCCAATCTTTTAGAAAGAATGGTATGTTCCAGGCTTCCTCCTCCAGCTGATCTCAATTTGCAGCACCTCAAAGCAGGAGAACAAGTGTAAGTAAATCATTCAAAAATTATCTAAAATGCAAATATAGAATAAATAAATACTAACACGATGTGGTGGTGGTAAGAGCATCCACCACAGGAGACGAGGTAAAAGTCAAGTGACAACAACTTTTAGTCATACGAAGAAACAGAAACAGTCTTTATTCTCTAGAACGTTACGTTGCACACTATATACTGCAACGTTATGTTAATTTGAAAGAATCAGGTTTTTTACTTTTGCGTAGTGTTAAGCGTTGTTATCGTATCGATAGTGCTAACTTAAATGTGCCATTTTTCGTATCGATTGTGCTCATTTAATTGTGCCATTTTCCTACTCAAAGACCAAGAAGACTGAGTTATATCATATAAATTTTATATAATTTTGTTTTACTTATTATGAGATTATTTATCTCTTACAGATGCATATTTCAATCTTAACCTCTGTCACTACGCCCAAAGTTGAACGCTGCACGTCATGTTGCAACCAGTTTCACAGCCCTAAAATTTAAACCCACAAAATTCTCCAAGCTGCAGAGCCACTTAGAGGCACATAGGAAAGGTGACATTTTATTTAAAGGTAAGCATAATGTATTTGTCTGTGTGTTTGTTCTCATAAGTATGAGCCAACGCTACTAACTTCTGGCAGGTTGTGGTTTGGCTAGTAAAAGGGTAAAAGGAAAATTATAGGAATGTAAGTTGCAGTGAACAACATCTGACACCTCACTTTTCTGGGTGTCTTACCGTTCTGAAATGATGTTAATGATGTACAGTTTTAGACCACATGATATTTGTATCTGTTGTGTACATCTGTTGTATTACCTTCTGGTGGTTCAGCCCCCTCAGTTGTGATTGTCTTGCCTCTCTTTGATACCATTTGGCCCCATTTATTTAGTCAGAATGACATTCTAATGTCCTTGCATATAGCCTGTCTGGCTCATTCCTGACATACAGCTTAATGTTATCCATGTAGAGGAGGTAGCTGATGATTGCCCCACTTCTGACCTGGTATCCACAGCCACTTTTTGTGATTATCTTTGTAGATGCTACACTTGATGGTGATTTTGGCTATTGACTTTGAATAAGCCTTGAGGTTTACTCCTACAGTCTAATTGAGTTTGTGATGAAGATGTTTAGTGTCCTGTGGAATTGGTAGAGTTCAAAGCATTTCAGTATACATTGAATCCAGGCTTTCTTGTTGTCAGTCTGCCAATGCACAGATCTTAAAGTCTCTGGTGACAATTCTGTCAATCCGTATCTGATGTTTTGCTCCTCTAGTGTTATTCTTGATTCCCTTCTGTGCTTCGCTCATATACTAAGTGCCTACTCATATTATCCACTATGAGGCCTGAGAAAAACTTCCATGTTGTACAGAAGTAGGTTATTGGCTGAATGTTGGATGGAATCGCCCTCTCTGGGAAAACTTCATGATCAGAACTGTCCAAACTTGAGATAACCAGTCTTGGTTGGTACCGTCGATTAGCAATTAGGCAGCTGGTTTATTTGTGCCACTACACGTTCATAGAGTGCGGATAGTTTTTTTGACCAGAAGGTATTTATCATGTCAGGACCTGGTTCAGTCCAAGTCCTCATTATTGAGACCCTTTCTTGGATGTCTGCCACCAAGATGGTCACTGGTTCTTGTTATGGAAGATTGTTGGCCATGTGAGACTGTATGTATAATATATATGGAATGGCAGGTTATAGGTTTAGATTGTACTAGAATCAAGGCAGTGGGATGAGTCAGCTTGGTTTTTCTTCCTTGACTGACACACCTGAGAGCAACTGAAACAAGCTTTTGTTTGGTGTTTGGTCTGATTTGCTGCTTGCTTAGGTAAAATAGACAAGTTATAAGGTATGCTCAAGCAAAATGGATAATTACAATCATGAAGTCCTCTTGAAGACATAATAAAAAGGCTTATGACCATGTTCCTCAAGGGATTCTGTGGGGGGTGCTGAATTAGTATGGGGTACCGGAATCGCTTTTAAGAGCTATCTGGTCCCTGTATAACCAAAGCAAGAGCTGTGTCCGCATTTTTGGCACCAAGTCAAACTCGTTTACAGTGCATGTTGGAATCTGCTAGGGCTGCCCCTTTGTCAAAAATTCTGTTTGTGATTTTCATGGACGGGCTCTCGGGCGTAGTCATTGAGAGAAAGGTGTCTGGTTTGGGAACCTCAGGGTCGCATCTCTGCTTTTTGCGGACAATGTGCTTCTTATGGCTTCTTCAAGCACAGTCCTCGGCAATCTAAATCGCAATGTCAGCCATTCGTCTGTCTCCGCAAGGATATCTACACTGTCTCAGAACACAGCTCTCTTCCAAGACTCTGAGGCATCCAGAAGTAGCAAGTCAGCCGCTGGTTACACTTCCCATTGACCTTGTTATATACAGAGTCAACTTTACCTTCAATTAGTGCATAATTTAAGTCAAACAGAATAATGTCAGCATCATTATGGGGTATAATGTATATATTTATTTATGATTGCATCAAAGTAATTGCATATACAATCCATTAGTCAAGCAAACTTGATTCAAATAACAGCGGAGTATTTTACAAAACTCCTACGACAGGTCTGGATCACTCGTAAATTCTGTTCGTACCTGAAAGAAAACTCAAAATGCGAAAAAAATGGTGAATGCGCAAATTCTCTGAAATCACTCGTACACATGACTTAAGAACAAATCTATTTGTACAAATAGTTGTTGCATGAGGCCTTTTGTCTCAGATAACTGATTCACTTGCTGATTGTTTTACCTTGACGTTGCAGATAAATATTGATGGAGAGCGCAAGCATTCAATTTTGGCCTATTTTAGGACTGTTAGTCACAGTCACATCCAGGGAAGCTTTATGAATGTAAAGCTCCCCTTGACGCCCATCAACTCCTCATTTTTATTTATTTATTTTTGTTACAATATTTAACATGATATGATAATAGTGCCGAACCGGACCGAGGGACAGAGAGAGAGGGAAAGCGAAGAAGAGAAAAAAAGAACAGAAACATGAAGAGACAAACATAAAAAACAATGAAAAATCCGACAACCAGCTGCTACACCTGTAAAAACAAAACTGAAGACGATTCACGGCTTTTGTGGGGAATCCAACCTTATAGAATAGAAAAGATTTTCTCTTCTCTTCCCTTCTATTCTAATATTTTGTCTACTCTTTAGTTGAATTAGATTCTGCGGGTGAAATTGTAATAATAAGGTGACTTAACTTGAAGTGCCCAAAGAAAAATGACTTTGGACTTACTTGAGACGTGCACATGTGTGAGTTGGTCCCATCTCTGGCAGGAATCCCATTTTATAATGAAAAATAAATTATGCACTATGCAGTCATTGACCAAGAAGAGATTTTGAATCTTGTGCAGATTATTATTAAGTTACATTTTGCCAGTTATAGTAACTTATAGTGACTGATTAAAGGGATAGTTCGCCTCTTTTGACATGAAGCTGTATGACATCCCATACTAGCAATATCGTTTATGAACATTGACTTACCCCACGCTGCGTCCTGTGAGCCGAGTTCCAGCCTCGTTTTGGCATTGACGAAGGTAGTCCAGCTAGTTGGCTGGGGCTACAAAAATAAAGCGTTTTGCTTCTCAAAACAATATGCATTCAAAAGAGTAATACATTTGCATCACAAAATCTTTCTCCAGGAAAAAGTCAGACCTCACAATCGCTTGGCGCTATTTTCTCTCCCTTCGTATCACTGCCTGCTGTGTAGACCGTGCAGACCGAAGCGCAGACCGAAGCGCAGACCGAAGTGCAGACCGAGCAGTCCCCTGCTTCCGAGCAGCAAACACCGTAACAGGTGCGGCTGTCGGCAGGTGGCAGCGCGCAGTGATTTGAGCAATTTCAGCTGACCTTAAGCCGTGGTTTGTGCTCATTTCTCGTGTTCTTTGTTTTATATATTTTTCAGTGAAAGGGCCGGCTGAGGTTATCAACAGATATAAAAAAGTCTTGAAAAGCTTAAGCAAAGTCCGCACCATGACTGAAGACTTCAGAATCAATGGCGTGGAACCATTGAAACCATCAAGATGACTGCTGCAATTGCAGAGCTCAACATTGTGCATCCTGTAACCTTCAACACCCTGAAGTATGATCCTGCAACTGAGACCCTGCAGTTCTTTGCTAAGAGTTGTGCAACGCACATAACCCCTGAGAAGAAGAGCATTATAGAGGACATGAAGGCCAAATGTCAACTCCTCCCCTTGTTGTTGAAATATTATGACTTAAGTTGAGCTTCTTTGTTCAGTTAAAATTCTGTTATATTAGAAAAGTGAAATATTTGTAATTATAGTAATTATAGAGCAAGTTTAGGCTGTGGAAGTGCAATGTTTGTACAGTTCAGTACATTTGTTCTAACCTTTGACAAGTCATGTTGAGCTGTGCAGGTTTTAAATTTTTTAGATTTCAATTTTTTGTATTTTTGTACTTTATATTGTGCAGTGTTTTTCAACAATAGAGTACCTGTATTATCATACAGTATGACCTGCTTATACATTTTATACCATATTGTATGATATATTTACATACACTGATACAGTTGTCAGTGTTTGAAATTTCAGGAAGACCGCATTACCTGTTTGAGCAGTATTTGTTGTCAGCCTTGGCAAAACCTGAACCAGTGGTTTAATAAATGAGGTATTTGTACTTGTGTTGTCTTTGTTATTCTACCACTGAATGAGAGGGAACCTATAGATCAGGGATGGGCAACTGGTGGCCCGGGGGCCGCACATGGCCCTCGTCCCCACTCAGTACGGCCCGCAAATAGATCAATAATAATTTAATAATGAAAAAAATAATAAAAAATAAAAAATTTGTAATATACTGTTGACCGATAGAGGGCGCGCCATACGCAAACAATAGCGGGGCCCGGGCCGCTTTCCGCAACAGCGAATAGGAAAGTCAAGAGCCATGGCCACTAGCAGTGGCAAAAAGAGAAAACTTGACTGAGAAAAATCGCATTTTTTCAGACAAAATGGGAAGAAGAGTACCTCTTCAGTTTTATTCTTTGTTATGAAGTTCAAATTCCTTTTTGCACTTTTTTTAAGCAAATGTTTTGTCTTTGTTGCTTATTAAGGACGTGTTAAAATGCATTTATATGCAGAAAATAGTTGTATGTTGGTCCAATAAACATACAGATATAAATTCATATAAAATGTGTTCTTATTGAGAATCATTTGTAGCGTCTTTCATATCCAATTATTCGAAGTGCGTGGCCATGTGGCCCTCCAATGATAGTGCTGAAAAAATGTTGGCCCTCTTTATCATGGAAGTTGCCCATCCCTGCTATAGATAGATCCATTTTTTCAAAGGTGTAACCCATCACTTGTTTATTGTAGTAGTTATGTTATTATTATTTTAACCTTTATTTAACCAGGAAGATCCCATTGAGATTAAGAACCTCTTTTTCAAGGGAGACAACAAATTTAAAACACAGTTACAAATTACACAGATAAAAACAGAAACACATGAAAGAAATTAAATTGAATTTACAAGCAGATTATGAAAAACCAGTACATGAAGTGGAGTCGGCCTCAAGTGTCCTCAGTTTGGATTTGAAGGCACACAAAGAGATAAACCAAGAATATGTGCTATAATATATTAACTAATTGTGAAAAAGAGGCAAGTTTAGATTAGGGAACATGTGTTGGTCAATAAGTGTTCAACTATTAGTGAATTAGTAATGATCAGGATGTCAGTATGTTTAGTATGGGGAACATAATCTAAGTTACAAAGACTTAATTTAGAGTTATTTGGACACTATTAACATTTGTAGTTTTGTTATGTAAGAACAGACTATATTCATTAAGTGGTATTAAGGGAGAATAAATATTCTTAGGGTACTACCACCTTATAAAGGCCATACTAAGCTAAGCATATTGAGATCGTAATTCATATACAACAACTTCCTTACTTATAATTCTGAGGTTGAGGGAAGACTCTTAGTTAATGGCTTACTGGTTGTATAATAAGGCAATGCAGAATAAGGCATTAATAAGTACTTGATAATGAGTAACTAAGAGCCAATATGTTACTAATTTGCATGTTAATAAACAACTAATTAATGGTGAATAGGTGTACCTTAAAATAAAGTGTTACCATAATCATTTTAAGCTACTTGACTAATTTTGAATTTCCCGTACTGGGGGATGAATAAAGTATTTTTTCTTTTCTATTCTATTCTTTGCCACTGCTCACTATGACTTGTGTATGGTACTTGTTCTTTTTCATTTGCATACATATTAGTAATTTGAACAGTAATACATATTTCTGACACAATTCCCTTAATAGTACAGTGTAGACATGCATTGTTTTTTCTTTGGTTCATTTTGCTTATTTACTTTGCAATGGACGGATTTAAGCTGCAGTCTGCAAGATTTGTTGTTGTCATACGTAAAGTCCTACTTTTTGGCATTTTAAGGGTTTAAATGATCTATCAGAACGCTTGAAGTTGAAAACGGTGACCTCCGTAGTCGCAAAATGCAAGAAATGCTTATTTTTTAACCGAAAAATAAAAAGTTATTCAACTTCCTGTCCCGCCCCTTCAAAACACATGAGAACTCGTGCACGTAGACGTGCACGCCAGATGCGCCTACACGACTCCTCATTCATCAACTCACCTCTCATTTGCGATCATGGAAGACACAGTAAGTAGACTAGCCCGTAATGAAGTTCAATAGTCCAGATAAATAAGCGTGGGGACGAGCCTACCTTATATCGCGCGTGGACAATCGGTGATTGACAGGCAGCAGAGCCCAGCTCGTAAACCTGATTGGTTACCTTTTACCGGTCCGGTCTGCAATTTTGTAAACAAACCTGCTGGCTTTGGAGGGACCTAGCGGGACATATAGGGGACCTAGAGAACTCATTTTTTTTGTATTGGGGTATTTAATGTACTACTTTCAGAATCCCCGGACAGTTCCAGGCATTATGCTTGAAAAAGAGTTGCAGACTGCAGCTTTAAGTATTCCAAATTTTCTATATTATGGCCAGTATTTAGTAGCCTGGGTGCCAGCCGAACTTAGCCCCGCCCATAAAAGATTTGGTCGGGAAGTTCGGTCTGGCTCTGCTCAGTTGGGAAATCATTATGCCCGACCAAGAATTGGTCGGACCAATCAGATTGCCAGGGCGGGCTTTATACGATGATGGACAGATGATCAACAAGAACATTATCGACTACGTCACTAAAGAGCTGAACACGGCTGCTGCTGATGAGCTAGGGTGTGTAGATTCTGCCATCGAGTCTGTTCTACAGGATCTCCACATTGCATTCATTTTGAAAGACGAACAGAGGAACGCGATAAAGGCTTTTATCGATAGAAAAGATGTTTTTGCCGTCCTTCCTACAACAAGTGTGTGTTGCTTAATCTACGTCACATACTACTTGCTCTGATTGGTTGTAGGTCTATCCAATTGAGCGAAGAGGCATTTTTCTCCCGGTTCGGTTGAAACACGCCCCATACCCAAATCTCTATTGAGCGGTATCAGACTCACATTCTGACTAGAATTGTGAGTATGACGTAGTCAGGCTAAGTATTTAGGCCATTTATTGAACTGTTTTGCTGCAGTTTAATCTGTTAGTGAAAACCCTTTTTAACTTTGTAAATGTGTATGTGCACACATATAGAAGAATAGAATGACAGAAAAATACTTAATTCATCCCCCTGTGAGGGAAATTCAAAATTAGTCAAGTAGCCCAAATTGTTTTCTTTTTTATGAAAATATTTACAATGATTGTATATTAGAACAATAACAACATAAATAATAATTATAAATTAATACGTAAATAAATAAATTTGAGGAAAAACATCAAAGTCAGCAGTCACTGTTAAAAAGCCTTATAGCTGTGGGGACAAAGGACCTCCTGAACCTCTCAGTCCTGCAGCGCAGAGAGATGAGCCTCTCACTGCAAGTGCTCCTTTGTCCTGCCTGGATGCTGTGGAGAGGATGTTTATTATTCTCCAAAACGGAATACAATTTCCTCCTCATTCGTTTCTCCACCACAGCACCGAGAGGGTCCAGCCTTCTGCCTACAACAGAACCAGCCTTTTTCACCAATTTGCCCAGGCGCCTACAGTTTTTGTCTGTAGTGCAACTCCCCCAGCAAACAACAGCATAGAACGGTGCACTCTCAAGGATAGTGTGATAAAACATGCACATCATATTGTCAGGTTGGGGTTAGGAAGGAGGTGAAGGTAGGGAAGGTAGGACACGGATGCAGACTTCAAAAGCAAAACTGGGTTTATTCATAGGATTCAAGGGATCAAAAAGCAAAGTACAAACGAAAACCGAGGCTGAACCGGATATCAAAAAACTAAAATAAATAATAATAAATAAATACTTAGCTTGGTCAGGACAGGTCGTGGCATGGCATGAAGGGGGAGAAACAAACAAAGCACCGACAAACTGACAGGGGAGGCAGGAAACTAAATAGGGAGTGAGTGATTGGGGACAAGGTGCAGCTGGTGGGGAATAAACAGGTGCCGTGAATGAACTAATGGAAAAACCAAAAACTCAAAACTAAGACATGAAACACAAAAACGTAACTTAAAACATGAAACTAGAAACATAAGTCCATGGGCGTGACACATATCACTGCAGACATTGAAGGACCTGAGCTGTCTCAGGAAGAAGAGACGGCTCTGGCCCCTCCTGTACACTGCTTCTATGTTGGCAGACCACTCCAGTTTATTATCCAGCACCACCCCCAGGTATTTGCAGGTCTGAACAGTCTCTATCTCCCCTCCATCAATGCAGACTGACTCGTATGGAGTTTTAGATCTCCTGAAGTCCACCACCAGCTCTTTGGTCTTGGTAGTGTTCAGGAGCAATTGAAGGACACAACGTCCCTGTACTCCTTCTCCTGTCCACCATGCACACATGCCACAACAGCCGTATCATCAGAATACTTCTGTATGTGGCAGGACTCTGAGTTGTCCCTGAAGTCCGATGTGTACAGGGTGAAAAGAAAAGGAGCCAAAACAGTACCCTGCGGAGCCCCAGTACTGCATTCCAGTGTTCCAGAAACACATCTCCCCATCCTGACATACTGTGGTCTGGCAGACAAATAGTCTATAATCCATGATGTCAGGGAGGGGGCCACACCCATACCTAGAAGTTTGTCTTCCAGTATGGGAGGCCGTATGGTGTTGAAGGCACTGGAGAAGTCAAAGAACATGATTCTCACATATGAACCAGGCACATCCAGATAAGCATATGCCCGATGCAAAATGTACAGAATCGCGTCTTCCACTCCTGTGTTTCTGGTAGGCAAACTGGAGGGGGTCAAGAGCCTCAGCAACCTGCAATCTCTCATGCAACGAACAAGGAGTCTCTCCAAGGTCTTCACGATATGAGATGTCAAAGCCACCGGTCTGTAGTCATTCAGCTCCACCGGTTGCCCTAATTTGGGCACCGGTATGACACAAAGTTTTCCACAGCACCGGGACTTTCTCCATCTGAATGCTCATATTGAAGAGCTTCTGAAGAGGGACTGCTAGTTGACCAGCACAGTCCCTCAGAAGCCTTGGACAGACTCCATCTGGGCCTGAAGCCCTCCCTGCCTGAAGTCTCCTGCTCAGCTCCAACCTCCTCTATAGTTAGACACAGAGGATGTAGCGGAGGGATGGCGACAGGAGGTACAGCTGGACAGAAGAAGCCTGTTGGTGACAGTTGCTGCAGAGGTGGAGGTGCAGCTGGACAGAAGAAGTTTGTTGGTGACAGCAGAGGTGGAGGTGCAGTCAGGCGGAGGAGGAGGCTTGGCGTTGCAGGTTGCCATTGAGGTGGAAGTACAGCAGGGCAGTGGAAGCAGTATAGAGGAAGCAGCTGTAGTGGTGGGGGTGGAGGGAGCAGCAGCAGAGGAGGGAAAAGCCACACTATAAAATCTGTTGTAATATTGGTTGAAAGTATTGGCTCTGTCCACATCACCTTCCACAGACAGAGTTCTTCAGTCTGTATCCAGTGATGGTCCTCATGCCCCTCCACACCTCCTTGGTGTTATTGTTCTCCAGCTTTTTCTCTACCTTTTTCTTGTACACTCCTCCGCCTTTCTACATCCCCATTCTGAAACGCCCTCTGTTTCTGGTTCAGGAGGTCTTTGATGTCACTGGTGATCCATGGTTTATTATTTGGATAGCACCTTACAGTCCTGACTGGAATCACAGTATCCCTACAGAAGTTAATGTAGTCTGTGGTGGTACTGACCCTCCTGTCCATGTCAATGTCCATTTCTTCTTCCTCCAGCAGTACAGCGCAGTCTGTGACTGACTTTTGTACACTGCTTTACTACACAGAGCTACACAGAATTGCTGCCGATAAGGCCGGCGCATAGCAACCAATTGCATATACATGCAATGAAGAGCTGGGTTGTACACCAAAGTTGTATCCTGCAATATTTCAGCGCTCAGGCACTCCAGGACAGTATCAGCCCCAGATATGTGTAGTACAGGAGCCAGTGTACTCAACACTGGTACAGTGTACACAGGTACTGTACCAGTGTACAGTACCAGTGTACAGTAAAAATCAGAACATCGTTTTATGGTTCGGACATCTCTAGCATTGCTATAATATGACTGCCACATTGTGGAAAGAATGTATTTCATACTTAACTCTGATTTACTTCTTACAAAGTACTTTTGCTTTGTATGACAGCTGTCATATATTAATAGTGTCGCATTATACAAAGGCTCATGGCTTAAAGTCATGTGGATTACTATGATATCCACCCCCCAGCCTTCCTCCTCTTAAGGACTTTGTGGCTTGTTAAAGGAAGTAGAAAAGGAATAACTCATTGGGTCGACGTAAGTCACAAAGTTGCCATGCTTCACATAAAAAAGGATGAATTAGCCAGAACCTGACAGGTTTGCTGCAATGATATGCATGTATTTGTTCTTGTGATCACAACTCAGAGAGACCAGTAAACTTACCATGTATGTATCCTATTTAATACCCAAGTCTACATATATATATATGGATGTGCATACATAATCATCTGCAGACACATCAGCAGTGCTACATCAGAACCCCAGAGCTGATGGGAGATTTCAGCCAGTGCATATATAGTATGACTTCACTATCACACTACCCATACTGTTCATTAGTCAAAGGCAAAATGTCTTGCTCCCTCCTTCTGATTACATCTATTGAGTTAATGATCCACACACTGAACATCCCCCCCCTCCCCTTGGTGTATCAGCTATTTTACTCTCTCCTCGATCCTCCAGTCTCCCTCTTTATGTTTCATGGACAAAATCTCCATTTTCAATTGAAGTGGCAATGATTTCACTTTAGAATAATATTAGAGAGTGTTTTCTACAAACACCATGGTTATTCATCAAATCAGTGGGAGGACAGTTTATCAATTATTAGAAACTGCTGTTCCAGCACAGTGCTGTAGGTATTCATTGCTGATTGTTTCAGACAGCAGATTGATTACACTCTTAGTTTTCAGGATGCCACACTATGAATTTTTATTAAAAAATACCTCTGTTTCATTAGTCCCAGATGGAGTAGATGTGCACACAAAGAAAATCCTCACAAACGTAAAATGCTTGCCATTCAGAGCGAGATGAGCTATTGGTTTTGAAATTTAGTAATATTTTTGACTAAAATGCATTTCCAGAAAATACATACTAGTGTTATTGAAGTGTTTGGTTCAAAGAAATCATGGCCATTTGGTCCATTAAAAATCGAAATACCAGTGCCACTACAGAAATACACAGGCAAACCACCTTTATCCTGTACTCTATGGGAAAGCTGCAAACTTTTGTCCAATACACTCCAGATGCAAGTTTATGTAGAGCAGGGGTCGGCAACCCGCGGCTCCGAAACCTCTCTCTTTCATCCTTATGCTGCGGCTCCGCATGGCTTCAGAAAATAAATGAAAAAGTATCCAATTGAATTGTATTTTATTTGTATTAGTTAAATTTTGTAGTTGTAAATTGGGAAATTATTGTGATCTTGAAATATTTAAAAATAAAATTATATTTTTCATCGCTCAAAATATGGGTCACATTATCCGAAAGCTGGTATACGCCTGTCAAAATGCTGTCCATTTATCGAGACTTTCAACCCCAGGAAGGCTAAGTATGGAGAAATGTAAGAAAAGAAACATTTAATGACTAATTTAATGACACTATAATTGTTTATGCAAAGCGTTAAAAAAAACAATATCTTCATTTTAGATGTCAAAAAGTGTCAATTCACGCTATTTAGATCGGCCGATGCCCCCGTTATATGGATATACGCTGATCTAAATATCGTCCGAAGGACGCCGACTTTCACCAAACTGTTATTGGTGAGTAGATGAACGTATTTTATACCAGAAATAAGGTCCAGGTTTAAAAAAAAAAAAAAAAACTTCTCCTTTAAAACAATTTTGCAATGACTTAGTCCATTAAATGACCTTAGCGGGGCCAATCCTTGAAAAACACCTGTCATGCATCGTGCTGCAGTGTCACCAGCACAGGTAACAGTGCCCTGCCATTTAACTAGTAATTCTGAGTATCTAATTTAGATTTTTTTTCTTAAGTTTCCACTTCAGTAAAAGTTTCTAATGTTAGAGGAGGTCTTGCTAATCATGGTGGGATAACTTAGCCTATAAACTAACAAGCTGGTGCAAAATACAAACAAATAAAGTGTCTGTGTAAATAAACAACTGGTAAACAGCTGTGGAAACTTCATGATGATGGTGATCTGCATTTCCACATATGATTACAGTCATGGAGGAGACTAAACTGAATGTATGTAGCTGATACATATTGACATTTGATTGCAGATTTTGAGATATTTTTTAGTTTGATTCTGAATGAGTGGCATTTCTTTTGATCATACATATAACACAAAACAAATAAAGATGATAATATCATTACCTTTAAATATTACTTGTAATAGTAACAGTAGTAGTATTTGCATGGATCACATTTCAATGTGTACCTTTTTTTGCACCATTAAGTTAAAAGAAGTATCTTTGTAACCAATTGTGTTATGGATTTTATTCCTGCAATTCCTGAATAGACAAAATTTGTCAGCAAAGGGAGGCACCAAGTACAGCCGTGTCTGAACTGACCAGTGGTGGACAAAGTACTCAACTCCAGTACTTGAGTCAAAGTATTGATACTCATGGTCAAAACTTTACTCCAGTTAAAGTACTGAAGTAGTTTAAGGTCTTTTGGAGTGCAGGGGACACTCCTGAATACCTTCTATGACACTGTGGTGGCATCAGCCATCTTTTATGGAGTGATCTTCTGGGGGGGGCAGCATCTCGACTGCTGACAGGAAGAGACTTGATAAACTGTCCTGGGATGCCCCCTCGACTCAGTGTAGGTGGTAGGAGAGAGGAGGATGATGGCTAAGCTGTCATTCATGATGGAAAATGACTCCCACCCCATTCAGGAGACTGTAACAGCTCCGGAGAGCTCCTTCAGCGACAGACTGCTTCACCCAAAGTGTGTGAAGGAGCGCTATCGCTGGTCCTTCCTTCCTGCAGCTGTCAGACTGTAAACCAGCAGAGACCACACACTCACTAAGGCTGAACAGTTTAACAGTTTAATGTGCAATAATATATCGAACAGATATATTCCCAACTGCGCAATTGTGTAAGTTAAAACACTGTATATATACTGATGTATATATGTACTTTATTGTTTATACTGTTATTTTAATTCCTTTACTATTTATTTATTTATTTTTATCTATTGCTGCTGCTGCTGTAACTGTAATTTCTCCACTGTGGGATGAATAAAGGTATTCGTATTTGTATCACAGACATAATCAAGATGTTTCATTTTATAAATTGAAATAGACAGCAAACGTATCCCTAAAATCCCTAAAACATAAAGCACCACCATCTCTTTACCATTATACTTTGGGGTTTTGTATTGGCAAGAAAGATTGATTCGAGAAAGCAGTGTGCCGATCACATGACATGACTGCAGGTCAGATGAAAACCATGGAGAAGGGGAAAAAACAACCATATCACAATTTTTCAACCATTATAAAACTAATGTTTTACACTAATGACCAACGTCATTTTGTTATAAGACAGGAATGGGTTCTGAAAGCAAAACGGAGTACAAGGAGTACCAAATAAAATCACAAAATGGTGGCTGAATTCCAGCCGTGGTGTTTTTATTCTGTATCTGGTTTGCAAAATTCACAGGGTCACTCTAAGGTGAGTGCTCTGATGCAAACAAACCACTTATCATACCTTTTAACACTTTGCTTCTTCATGTAGCCAACAGCAGACAACACAGCTTCTAATGCCTAAGAAGCATTAGTGTTTAGTTAACACCTAACAAGCGTATCTCTCAGTCTGCAAAAAAAGGTAACCAGCAAAAAGCAGGTGTCCTCTACCCTGTGTGCTACTCCAGTGAGTGTATGCAGTTGAGCCAATTTGATAAGGGGATAAAATGCAGGCTGCTCAGGAAAATAAGGAGTATATTTTCTAGGGTACATAATGACAGTTTACCAGTGGCCTGTTTTTCACACACAGAGACATTCAGAGGACTTCTACGGGGCTATTCATGTGGATAATTTCGACTTGTTATGAGATCATTTGAAGATTTTCCATATTGCGGTCAGTAAAAGCTTTAGTATTCGTGTAATGAAATGTAATGTTGATTGACAACATTTTTGTTAATTTTAGTTTCCTTTTGTCATTACATCCAAAGATACAGGGATTCTTTTGTCTCCATGTAAGGATATTCAGTTCTCAGTCTATTCTGGCTGTTAGAAACCAGACTCCTCAGTGTTTCCCAACAAATCACTGAGAATAGATGAAGAAAAATATCTAGATACTTTTAGAGTCTAGATACTTTTACTTTTTCTGTGAGGTGGTACATAGGGGCAAAGAGAATAAGCTACATGGTAAGGTGTTTTTTTTCCAAATATCCTTATGTCCTAGATCAGTGATACTCACTATTTTTTTCACAAGAGAAAAAAATCAAGGGCAGAGCCACTTGTACCACAACATACCAAGTTCCTCTTCTGCAAATATGAATTTCTACATATAAAACATCCCACAAAAAAAGAAACAACCCAGCCAATACATTTTCAATTACGACCATAATTACCTTAATACTGGGATGAGCGGAAGCTGGCATGCATGTCCTCGACTTTCTTCATGTTGTATTTGTAGTTTGATGTTGTAATCATAGTGAGACATTCAAGATGAGCATGGTTTTTGTGCTGGTTTTTGCCCTTTTTTAATTAAAAACCGATCCATTGTGCCTGCATCTCGCCCTGGCTAAAGGAGCTAGCGTGACGGTGTTTTAAGCGGGCTGCGTTGCCAGGTTTAACAGTGCCCCCTTTTGGAAACACCATTAAGTATTACTTAATAAAAAATACTTAATACTGTGCAGTATTCGCTGTGTGTTATTTTAACAATGTATTGTTATTGTTACCATATTGTTATAAGCTACTATGCGAGTGCGAGCCACCAATTAAAGCTTGAGGAGCCGCATGTGGCTCGCGAGCCGCGCAATGAGTATCTCTGTCCTAGATCCTAAATATCCGAGATTAAAGAGTCTGCTAAATGAAAATCTCAAATGAACCCCTTTCTGTAGTCCACGGTTTTTACTTTTACAATTGAGCAGTTGATTCATAGAGCAAAGAGCAAGTTGTCAAATTGATTTGTGTGACTCATCTATTTTTCAAATTACTATAATTAAGTTGTTGAAGCCTAATTCAGTCAAACTCTAATCCAGCACCAAATCAACAGTTAACCTATGCTTTTACTCTCTTTCCCTTACTGCACGGTTGGGTTTATGTAACACAATTTCTGTCTTAGGTTCAGGCATTAAACAAAAAATACTTGATTGTGTAGCATACTATTGGTAAAGGCTGCTTTCTGCTTTGGTGAGCGCCATTAGGGGTCCTGAAAAACAGCAGTATGAAACGAGACCGTGGGGATATTAGGCTGAATAATCTTATTATAGATGTGATTTGAACTTAAAACAATACTATGAAAAGCTGTTCTGAAGCCTCAGAAACAGCTCCATAGACTACACATGAGTAATGAAAGTGTATGCGTCTTGTTTCCAAATGTCATGCTGTTAACCTTGTTTTATGGCCCAGAAAGAGGCTCAGCATCCCACATCTAATTGGCTGTCGTTTTATGTGAAAATGCAGTTTGTGTCACTCCAAAAAAAGAGTTGAGTTTATTTCTGTTCAATAAATATGTTTATTGGGCACACAAAAGTTTCTGAGGAGAGAGGGGAGGAAAATGCATTAAAACAGGTCAAAAGAAAAAGATTGAGTGAGAACATTTTTTCCCTTTTGTAACTATGAGCTATTTGTTTAGTCTGTATTGTCATACTGTGCAGATTAAAAGATTATCCGGAAGGAGCTAGAAAGTGTCACTGGGTAGAGGGATGTCTGGGTTTCTGTCCTGAACATGTTGCTTTGGATACGACTTTGGATAAGTGGATGACAATGGATGGAGTGTGTGTGTGTGTGTGTGTGTGTGTGTGTATCAGTGTTGTGCAATTTTCCATGAACTAGTTCAAAGTTCCGTTCCCACAGGTTAAAAATGAATGGCTCACGTTCATAGTTCACCATTTTAGTTTTGAACTTGTTCACAGTTCAGGTTTCAATTTCATTTTTTTTTTTAGGTCAGGAGTGAGAATGAAAGACTGAACTTGAGAAAGAGAAGAAATTCTAGTGTTGTCTTCCAATTAAATAAATTAAACTAGACCTTGATGGATATGCACAGGGAACAGATGTGAGGACAAAGGACAAAAATTGAATAGTAAAAACTGAATAACATCTTCTCCAACAATGTATTGCATTATTAATCTGTGTGCCTGTTGCTGAGAAATCCCATCCTTGGGTCGTTTGGGGCTGTTGGCAGTCTTGCCGTTTCCTAATGACTTTTTTTTTTTTTTTTATTGTCAGGGACTTGCACATGTTTTCTCACACTCGACGGATGCTTCAACTCCACGTCTTTTTAAATTAGAAGATGACGAGGCTGACGTTCTGACTTGGTTTTTAAAGCGCGGGCGGACACAATTTGCACGGAAAAGATTTTTACCGTCTGAATCTTTTGCAGACAGTGCGTGAAACTCCTGTAAATAATCATAAGCAGACAAGGCAACTGATGTGCACGCTGCGTCTGCAGCTTCTCTACTTTCACCTTCACTTTCCATGTTAGAGCAGAACTGCACCGGCAGTCACCAATCTTGATTGAAACGTGTCCAACGGTAGTTTTAATTTTTATGTGGGTAATACGGTGATGTTGTCCACTGAACCCACACCTAGCCAGGCTCTCCATCAGCAAAAACAAGCTTTTTGATACTGCCCAGTTTAACTTATTTGGGATGGAAATTTTTTTGAATGCCAGCAAAACTCATCATGCACTAAAATGCAAAAACAATACATTGATTGAGTGTTTATTTCGAGCTTATTTTCAGGCAGATTACAAAATAAATACATTTCCATAATACATATGAATTTCCATATTCATCTAGAACAAAGGTAACAGAAATCAATACTTGCTCGAAAGGGAGTGAGATGAAGTAAAAATACTTATTTGCTCCCACCCCCATTCAAAAATTACAATTTATATGGATGCGTCTTACATACATTGGCATAGTTTTTAACTTTAAACCTCATTTTAACATATTATTACACATATCTTCTCATCTCTTATTTGATGTTAATCACAATTTATATGATAACATAATAGCCCGTGAATATACATTACAAAGTTTCTTCAGTTTTGTATTTTGTCAGCACTTCCACTTTATATCTGGCCTTGAACTGATGAATAGAAATACACTGCTTAAGCTGTTCCTACATCAGAACCATTCCTTTTAAGACTTTGAGGTTGCTTAAGAATCTCTTTGTGCCTCATATCCAGCAACTGATGAAAAAATAATCAAGTTGCAAGTAGGCTTTGTCATTAGAATCTAGCCTTGTCTCTCAATTCAGGCCAGAGAGAGACTTGCCTTTCCATAGTACTGGATTGTGAGGATGCAATTTACATCCATACATCTTTGCAAAATGCATTAGATACGGTTAACGGTGCAGCACTAAGGTTAATCACAAGACTTAAAATCTTTACTGATGTTGTATGTTGAGGTTGGATGCTCTGATTTGTCCTTTCACATATGCAAACATAGATATATTTGTTTACACAAAGCAATTCCTGGTCTGCTTTCACCCTTTCTCCTGACCTTTATCACTCAAAAGTGTATGGGAAGTGATTGTCTTCACTCCCAAGACTTATTGCTTTTAACTATTCCTAAAGTTTCTGCTCCCTCTGCTTGGAAATTTGCTGCAGAAAGGACTGAATATCAAGTGTGATTAAACCAATTCAAAGAAACCATATGGAGGCAGGAACGTCAGACTGAAACTGTTAGATCCGACTCTAATAGCCACAGGTTTGGCAATGGCTGATGTTTATTGACAATGATTGATTATATGAAAAATAATGAACAATCATAAAGAATATGCTTATTTTCAAACAGTTTTTGATTGCACAATACAAAGGGTGCATATGTCACCGTGTACGGCATTTCTCTTGGACCAGCAAACTCAACATTAGCTTTAAACAGGAATGCAATCAAAAGATTCATCGTGGAAAGCATCTCAATCCTTTACATTTAGGTAATGGACATCAGTGTGTGTTTTTGTGTGTGTGTATGTGTGTGTGTGTGTGCATGCATTTCTTTTCACATGTTTGTCTTGCTTGCTGCAGCCTAAGTTCTTCATCTTGGCCTCGTCTCTTATTGACTGTATCAAAGGCCATAAATCATTGCGTATGTGAGTGTGTGTTTGTCTGTGGGTGTGCATTTGGTCCAGTATTTCTCTCGGAGTAAGTAGCAGCACACAGCAGTCTCATGTCAGAGAGGCAACAGAATGAGCAGTGTGTACGTGTTTGTGTGTGTGATAGCACATTAGTATCCAACATGGTCAACTGGCTCTGGGACAAATTCTACATGACTGTCTTTCTGCTTCTCGCAGTAATATAAATGTTTTACACACCTGCACACTCTTCAGTTACAAATAATCAAAGCTTGTTCACACAGATGAAATTGTGCGGACATACACAATATAGCAGTGGGGGTAATGTTTTATGTTCTTGACTCCATAAATGTACTTGGTATATTTTCTCCAATTTTTCATCAATCTTTTCTCAAGGGTGATGGTGGTTGAGTGCAGATGGTGGTGAACTGTATCTGACATTAACTGCCCTCCATTAACATTTCTCACAGTGCTACTGGAGTGAGCAATCAAATGAAGCAGTCAAGCAGATGCACTGCAGGCAGAAATCATATGCGTACACAAACCAATATACACATACCAAGATATAGCCACAGACAAAACACACAGTCACATTGTGTTATAGTCAAAGGCCCGAATCCTGCAGGCGATACTCCTGCCAAGCATGATTCCCCAAACTGATAATCATGCGAAATGATAATTTTAGTGGTGAAAGTTTTACAAACACAAGGCCAATCATAAGTTACCATGTGTGAATAATATGGCTAGGCAAGAAATACTAAATGTGTTTCTCTTCTCTTCATTCCTTTTCTGACTGGCCACGAGCTGATAACCTGCCTCTTCAGACACGTATGGCCCTCTCAGGCATCATACGTAGGGATGTCCCGTTCCGATCACGTGATAACGTGGTTTCAGACTTGATCGAAATTGGACGTTACATCCCGATCAGGGATCGGATATATAGCCTATCTATCTAGGTATATTTATTTTCATACTTTTTTTTTTTTATCAGAACAATAATATTTCAAAACAAATGGAGAAAAAATAACAGTTAAGTATTTACTGTTATGTGGTGGTACCGTCAGATCGTCTCAACCATAGACATAATATACGTCAGGGGTGTCAAACGTACGGCCCGCGGGCTCGCGGGATAAATCTGCATTATTAAAAAAATAAGAATAAACTTAATTTTCTTTCAAATCTGCAGTTCCTATATTGTCCGCTAGGGGCGCTGTGTTTTAGTCAGTTCAATCACTTTACCCGCTTTTTGTGTTGGCCCTGACACCCTCATCAGCGAAATGTCTTTGTCAAAAAAGAGTGGATACAGAGTGTCGGATTTTTCAAGAAAAATGGACTTCTTCCTATATGTTCACGGAAGTGAATGGGAAACCCGTGTCCCTGGTGTGCAAGCAGCAAGTTTCCGTGCTTAAGGAATATAATATTCCGCGCCACTATGAAACTCAGCATAGTGAAAAATACAACAACTTTGAAACTGAGAACTGAGAAAACAGAAGGTCAATGAAATGTTGGTGGGTCTGAGGAAACAGCAATCTTTTTTCACCCGGAGCCGAGGGGTCAGTGATGCTGCGGTGAAAGCCAGCTACTTAATTGCTAGCCAAATAGCATTAGCATCAAAGCCGTACTGTGAGGGGGAGTTCGTCAAAAACTGCATGCTGAAGGCTGCCGAAATTGTGTGTCCTGAGAAGTGACAAGCTTTTGCCAATATTAGCTTGAGGAGAAATACCGTGGCAGACAGGATTTCGGAACTATCAGCAGATTTGGACAGCCAACTGAAACGCAAAGTGGAGTCATTTCTGGCATTTTCTGTTGCAATTGATGAGAGTACCGATATTACGGACGTCGCTCAACTGGGCATATTCATTCGTGGAGTTGACGAGACTTGTACTGTTACAGAGGAGTTTCTCGAATTGGTGCCTATGACCGACACCACGACAGCTGAGAACATTTTCTGCCGTTGTTGGAGCGCTGGACAGAGTTGGGGCGTACTGGTCCCTCGCCGTAAGCCTGGCTACTGATGGTGAGCCGTCAATGATCGGGAAAAAGGCAGGTGTTGTGACCAAGTTCAGAGAGAAAGTAAAAGCCGCAAATGGAGGGGGTGATTTTTGGACATTTCATTGCATTTTGCATCAGGAGGCATTATGCTGCAAGTCCTTAAAAATGGATCACGTCATGGAAGTGGTTGTTCGAACTGTTAATTTCATCCGAGCCAGAGGTCTCAATCATCGTCAGTTTGACAGCCTTCTCAGTGACTGTAACATTACCCATGGTCTGCCATACCACACTGAGGTAAGATAGTTAAGCAGAGGTGCTGTGCTGAAGCGCTTCTTTGATCTACGTGGGGAAATCCGAGAATTCATGGAGAAAAAAGGAAAACCTGTTAAGGAATTACAGTGCCCACTTTGGCTGTAGGACCTTGCAGTTATGGTTGATATTACAGAGCACTTGAATAATCTGAAAAAAATGTTGCAAGGACGCAAAAAAATTATAACACAGTATTATGACAGCATACGTGCGTTCAAGTTAAAGCTCACGTTATGGGAGACACAGATGGCAAGCGGTGACCTTGCTCATTTTCTGTCTAAGAGGTGTGTGCGCAGCAAGCTTTAATCCTGACTGGAAACAGTACAAAGACAATATTTCAGGGTTTCTGAGGGAGTTTGAGAAACGATTTCAGGTCTTTAGCGAACTCGAGACAGAATTCGCAGTTTTTCGCTCACCATTCGCAGCCAGAGCTTCTGATGTGCCCGTTGACACGCAACTCGAAATCATTGATTTGCAGTGTGATGTAGAATTGAAGGACAAATTTGCCTCTGTGAGCTTGGACACGTTTTACAAGTATCTCCTACCAGGATATCCTAAATTAACAGCACTGGCTGCAAAAATGTTGTCCATGTTTGGGACTACCTATCTTTGTGAGCAAGTTTTCTCAGTAATGAACATTAATAAAATGAAGGTGCGCTCAAAGCTGACACATAAGCACTTAAATGAGATTCTGAAAATGGCTGCTACTCAAGACATGATGCCTGATATTGATGCACTTGTGCAGGCTAAAAGATGCCAAGTTTCAGGGGCAAATACTGAGCAAGACTAAGTACTATGGAATGCTGCTTTCAACGTTTCAACTTTTAAAAATAATTGAAAATAGTTGAAGTGAATATTTGCTGTAGTAATTGCTGTGAAAGTCAGTGCTAGTCAGTAACAGATTTGCAACAGAGGAGTTTTATTGAGTAAAATATTATTTCTTATGCATGCCACATTTGTTATCTATGTGAGGTTTTTTATATGTATACATTTTATGCATTAACAAGGAAGGGGACAAATTTACTTTATCAAATGTCTGTTTAAAACAGCTGCCACTTAAGATTTCAAGTGTGTGGAGTCAATTCATGTGTTCAGAATTGCTTTCCAGATGTGGAAAATGTATTTTAAATGAATTAATTTCTAATGTTTGATGTATTTTAACAGGCAGGACAGTGTTTTTAAACAAACAAAACTGTGACTAAATGTTTTGCCACATTGTGAAATCACTGTGATCAGTTTTTATGCATGATGCACTTAAATAAATGTTAAACTGGGTAAAAGTATTGTTGAAATTGCACATACTTTTCTTAAAAACTCTGAGGTTGTTCATAATATATTTAGTAAAATGACAATTCACTTAATTTTTTGCACTAATACAAAGAAAAAGGGCTTATTGTTAGTTCTATGTAATTTTGGAATGAGTTTACTGATAGACCCTAGACCAAAATGAGTTTGACACCCCTGATATACGTAGACGCCTCATAGACTGACGCTGCCTATTGGAGCTGACGTATCAGCGTGGCCGCCATCTTGGAGGGGTCTCCATTTCCTCCACTTTTACATTTATTTCGACTGAGGAAGATGTATATCCCCAACTACAATAATCATAACTCCCAGAATTTAATGTGTATGGTCTCAACTCCACACAGAAACAACGCATGCTGCATGACGTCACTTTGCTGCCGTAAAGCGAAGCGGAACACGGCAGCAGCTTGAAGCTGGGGGCCGAATGCCTGCGGTGTGGAGGTATTTTAAAATGGATGACAAAAACGTTGCGATTGCAAACTGTGAGATATGCGAACTTGGGATTTCAATAGGTGGCAAGGACATGGCTAACATCCTTAATGAGAACAGGAACAGGCTCAAACCTGACAAGGTAGAGATGTTGGTTTTTGTCAAGAAAAACGTACATTTCCTTCTGAGCAGCCAGAGGAGGAGAGTAAGAATTAGGAGTGCGGTTCCAAAAAGCACATTACTGGCCTTACCTTATAACACTGTGGCACTTTTATCTGTCTGCCAGGTATTTCAAGTTAAGCTGCTGCTCGTTTTTATATTAGACATTGTTGCACCAAACTACAATGTGAAGAATTTGTTTAATACTTGATTACTATTTTTGTTGAAGCTACCTCACAGAAGTGATCTGTTTATAAGTGTTAAATGATAAAATAAGAAAAATAAAAAATCAGGGACATCCTGGATCTGTTTCTTCGCCGTTCTTCATTTTTTTAATGTACTGTGGAAGTATCGGATCGGGACTCGGTATCGGCAGATAGGCCTACTCAAAATCAAATGACTCGGAGGCAAAAAAAACCTGATCGGGACATCCCTAATCATAAGCATATAATTCAGCTCTTGAACAAAATTTACAACTGGAAAGAACTGAGGGTCAAGGCAATCACCTAAGACTATGCGAAGACAGACCAATCTGAACACCACCTTGACTGTCTTCAAGAAAGCCTACAACTCAATGCAGCAATGTAAAACACAAATGGAACCATAGTCCAAGGCCACTGCACAAATTATATTCAAATGTGGCAAATCACTAATCACGCTAATCTGCATTAGCTTGACACCCAATTTTTGAATCACCAAGCAAGAACTAAATGTAACTTTGCCTGCAATGTACAGTGCACAGTGAAAATGAATACACCCCCTGTAAAAAATGACATTTTATACCATAATTAAATGAAAAAAAAACAATATATCTCAAACAATGCATTTATGATGTTTATTAACCTATACTCTTACATTATGACTCAAGCTGAAAGGTGAAAAGATTCCTTCAATTACATTTTTTTCTGTTTTCGTGAAGGTGGGGGGGAGCAAAAGTGAGTACACCCCACAACAAACACAACTATATTCAGTATATTTAGTACTTTGTATGGCCTCCATGATTTGTAATGACAGCCCCAAGTCTCCTTGGGATGGAATGCACAAGTTGACAGCATTTGGCTACATCAATCTTCTTCCATTCTTCAAGAATGACCTCTTTCAGAGCCTTGATGTTGGATGGTGTGTGATGCTGCTCAATCTGTCTCTTCAGAATTCCCCAAAGATGTTCAATAGGGTTCAGATCCGGTGACATGCTTGGCCATGACATCACACTCACCCTGTTACTCTTCAGAAATGCAGCAGTGACCCTAGATGTATGTTTTGGGTCATTGTCGTGTTGAAAAGTGGCACGACGACTAACGGCCCGAAGTGATGGAAGCATCTTTTCTTCCAGTATAGAGCAATACATTTGGGAATTCATGATACCATCAATGAAATGGAGTTCTCCAACGCCAGCAGCACTCATGCAACCCCACAAAAGTACACTACCACCACCATGTTTCACTGTGGGCACCATGCACTTTTCTTTGTACTCTTCACCCTTGTGACGCCAGACCGTTTTGAACCCGTCACTTCCAAAAAGATTGATTTTGGTCTCATCACTCCATAGTATAGAGTCCCAGTAACGTTCATCCTTTTCAACATGGGCCCTGGCAAACTCCAAACGGGCTTTTTTATGCCTGGGCTTTAGGAGAGGCTTCCTTCGGGGACGCCGCCCATGCATGCCATTCCGCAGCACTGTACGGCGTATTGTGTCACGTGACACAGTCGGTCCAGTTCCAGTTCCTATGTCATTAGATAACTGTAGGGCACTTGCATGACGATTTTCCTCCACCTTTCTCATCACAAGACGCTCCTGCCTGGGTGTTAACTGTCTTGGACGACCTGGACGTCGCTGTATTTTGGCTGCAGTTCCATCTTTCTTGAACCTTTGAACCACTTTTGCAACCGTATTCTTACTGATAAGTAAGGCTTTGCTTATCTTCTTGTATCCTTCACCTCTCTTGTGTAAAATAATAATCCTCTTTCTCAGATCCAGAGACAGTTCCTTGCCATGAGGTGCCATTGCTGACAGCAGGAAATGGGAAGGGGTGGTTTGCTTTAGATAACAGCCTTTTGTAGCCAACTTCCTAATTAACACCTGTGTAACGACTAATTAGACTCACCTGTAGTTGATTGTTTGTTCAGGTCCACATTGGGAGCCTAAAAACTTGCTTTACTCAGAGACCTTAAGTGGGGTGTACTCATTTCTGCAACACACTAATTTTACAAAAGCTGAAAAATATATAATTAAAGTTATATTATTAACCTTTGTTTTAAGTTGAAGAGCTCAACAGGGCCTGTGTTAAACTTAGTATGTGCACATTTTGGAAATATATTTTTGTTTTCCCTGTCGTATAGTATGAAATGTTACTTTTCACAGGGGGTGTACTCATTTTCACTGTGCACTGTAACTTGTGTGCATATTAACCATGCATCTGTGAACAAAAGAGTAACTTCTTCCCAAACTGGCATCAAATGGCAGGAATGAATGTAATGGTTGGATCTATTAGGTGATATTTCAATAATTCAATGGGTGGAAAAAAAATGTGTGTGTGATAATGTTTGTTTGTTACTTACGGCTAATGTGCTGGCTCTGGAGATTGTGTTTCCAATGGCCTGAAAAAAGAAAGAAAGAAAAAAAAAAATTATAAGGAGAGAAGAAAATTTTGACAACCTGCATTATTCAGTTTTCTTTTCCTCCTGGCATCAGAATAGGCTCTTCCAGGACTTTGAAAAAAAGGCAGAGATGAATAGTCTGTGGCATATTTTACAAATCTCTCTTCTGCTTTTCTGTCTCCTCCTCCCTTGAGAAGAAATCTTTTGTATCACTTCTCAAAATACTAACTACTATCCCTGAAAATAGCACAGACAAAGGCTAAGAGAGTTTGTGCGAGTGGATCTTCAGCATTCCACATATGGACAAACTGGGAAGATGTGGTTTTCTGTATGCATGTGTATGTGTGTTGCCAGAGAGAGAGACAAGAGAGGGTGAGATACTGAAGGAACATGCGATAAGATGAAAGAGATGAAGAATTCATGACAGTTTGGAAACTGAATTCAATGTTTTTTCAGTATTTTTTCTGTTGTATATGTTGTAGCGAGAAAGATTAAAACTGGAAACTAACCAATTTTAATTTGTAGAAAGACTCTCCGGGTACTCCGGCTTCCTCCCACTGTCCAAAAACATGCATGTTAGTTTTAATTGGTGTCTCTAAATTGTCCCTAGGAGCGAGTGTGTGTGTGGTTGTTTGTCTCTGTGTGGTCCTGTAATGGACTGGCGGCCCGTCCAGGGTGTACCCCGCCTCTCACCCGATGACCGCTGGGATAGGTTCCAGCCCCCCAGCGACCGGAACAGTTGGATTAAGCGGGTATAGAAAATGGATGGATGAATGGAATGTAGAAAGAGTAAAATCATTTTGTTTTAAATTGCATTCAAAGTACCATTATTTTGTTCTGATAGCAGCTTTGCACATTTGTAGCTTTACCAACAGTCTTGAAGTAAGCAAAACATATAATATGTCACTCCAGATTAAAACAGCCATTACAGAGCCTTGGCCAAAGTTTGGGTTCATTGCAGCACAAATCAGATTTTATTGTAGAATGTTGTGGTTTTACAAGGATCTGTAATTGCTCTCGACTGAGCTGAATAGTAGCAGTAGGCAGTTACATTACCAAAGTTGAAGAAAGCTATTTGCTGCCGTGCACATACACTTAGACAAAACACAACTGTTGGCCTTAAATCCATTAAGAATAAAGTAACTTCCACCAATCAGCATCTAACAAGGTTCACCCAAAAACTATTCCAGGTTAAAACCTCATGAAACTGGTTAAGATATTCCATAAAGTGTGTGCTTCTTGAAGGAATCCAGAAATTCATTGTGGAAAATTAGGATAGGCAAATCAAGAATATAAATATTAAGAGTTAACAAATCTTTTTATCTTACCACGAGGAGTGCTCCTAACTTGTGCTAAAAAACATTTTGCGTAGTTTTTTCTTAAAAGTATTTCACAAAGGCGTTGAGACCTACTCATAATAAGGATAAATCACTAGGAGTTAACTAAGAGTGACGCACCATTGCAATGGATTATGTCTATTCTCGATGCATGACTTTAGAAGCGCTCGGTACGGTGATTGATTGTTTGAGTGCAGGCGGTCTCGGCGAAACTCTTCCGCAACATCCCACAAACGAGCCCACTAAATCAACGAAAAATGAGGAAATAGCCTAGGCTACAAATTAACTCCGATCACATAGTTATGGGCAGTGCAGTTAGCAGAATATATGCATGATTACAAGTTTGTGCGGACTTCGATAACGAAGTTATGCACGTTAAAGAGAGACAGAGAAAGCAAACAATACAAATAAGTCAATTGCCTTAAATCAATGAGGTAATTAATTTGCACCCTGCAAATGATCAATTATCAATTATCCAATGAGCATATTTACAGCATTTAAACCCTTTAAATATCAGCCGTTCAAGTCCTCCATGATGAGTAAAACAAGTGAAGGCACCGTCAAACGCAAGCGAAAGCCCAATTGGTCCCAGGACCAATTGTTACTGCTGGCCCAGTTTGTGCTGGAGAGGAGAGGGATTATTAAGGAGAAATTTGGCCCTGAGGTTACCAGTAAGCGGGGGGCATGGGAAGAAATATACCTCAGCATGAATGCATCGTTCCCAGCAGTGTGTCGCTCTAATGAGGATTGCGAGAAGCGATGGTATGCCCTGCAATCACAGTGTAGGCTCAAGATTGCAGACTTTAAAAGAGCCATCGTGGCTACAGGTATGTCCACTATTTACATTGGTTGCATTTGGGACATGCATTTGTATGCCTTAAATGTACAATTAGTAAAGGCTACAGTGACATGAAATGTTGTGAATGAAACTGAAATTGAATTTGTTGGAGGAGGATCTGCACCAAAGCCATTGTATTAATGTTTCGTCTCACTGCAGCCATTTTCTGATTCTTTGTGAATAGGTCTTACTGAGTTAGGAGTTCTCTCGAGGACTTTTAAGCTCTCCGAGAGTTAGGTGCTACTTTTAGGCCTAAAATCCTTTGTGAATTGCTCTTAGTGAAAAAAATGATGAGTCCTAAATTTAAGACTGACACGCCCATTATTTTTAGTTTCTCCAAAATTCACCAGTTAGGATCTACTTTAAGCCCTCAGATCCTTTGTGAATACGGCCACAGAAGTAGTATGTTCATCTTTATCTTTTTATCATTACCATCGAAATGGCATCACAATTTCAGACCTGATAATAGTGGTAGATGAAAAGTCAGGTTATTACAATTACAGTTGTTACAATGATGCCTATTATCATTATGATTTAGCTATTATGGGGCATTCTTTGGGACAGCTCTATGAATCTCTGACAATCAATGCAACAAATGCATCAAAAGTTGTCAAAGTACTGGAGGTATCAAAAGAAAACTTTTTTGTAAATGTAATTCTTATATTATTCATGGAAGACCTCAAGGAACCAATATCTACTCATTGGCACTAAATCAACTCTCTCTAAATTCAATAACTTCTCCCTCACCATTGACAGTTCTGTGGTCTCTCCAACCCCTCAGGTCAAAGGTTTGGGTGTCATTCTGGACAGCACTCATATTAATATTAATAATAGTACCCGGTCTGCATATTTCTATCTTCGTAACATTAACCGACTTCGTCCATCTCTTTCCCTGCACCCTGCTTCCATCCTGGTCCACAGTCTGGTCATTTCTCAAATTGATTACTGTAACTCTCTTCTCGTTTGTCTGCCTCTGAAATCCATCCGTAAACTTCAACTGGTTCAGAACTCTGCTGCTCGCATCGTTACTAAAACGGCCTCATTTCATCACATCACTCCAGTTCTTCAGCAACTTCACTGGCTTCCTGTCTCATTTAGAATTCAATTCAATATAAACACAAGAAACTTGTGCTAAAGTAAATAAAAATAAAATAAAATAAAATAAAATAAAGGACCAGACTCAGTGAATAATTCCCTACACTCCCTATTATATAGATCAGTGAGCAGTGCTGACCAACATATCATTGGGGTCATCAGGTGGGAACCTCCTTCCATCAGTGTTCCGTCTAGTTGGGTCCACGACACCTCCAGGAGGCTAGACAATGACCACTGGCGTCCCAGAGTCACCCCCCTAATGCCAGCCAACACTGCCCCTCACACCACAACAACCATAATCTACCTCAGCCTCTCACCAACTGCACACCAGTCACAGCGGGGTGGGGATGCAAACCCTGGTTCGGGTAGGGGAAGAAATAAAAGAGGTAAGAAAAGCAGGAATGGGATTCAAACCCTGGTTCGGGTAGGGGGTAACGAAAATATAGAGGGTGCCAGAGGTGGAGGCAGGACAAGACACACTAGCAGATTCAGCAGACAAACTCACCTAAACAATCCTATAATCACTAACAATGCCAGCAAAAACAAAGCCATACAACTCACTCCAAGCCAACTCACCCAAAATGGCCGCCTGGTTTCAAAAGGATCACATGTGCCAAACCCTCCACTTAAATAGCTTGAACTTCTTCTTTGCTTTTTCAAAAGTCTGTTTACCCTAAGTGCTGCCCCTGCTGGGCCCCCAGCTGCTATTGTATCTTCTAATCCAAATCCACTGGCTGGATTTTACTGCTTTATCTGAAACCTCCTGCACTATTTTCCTCACACTCTGTCCACTTACACCCAGCTCCCTCAACAATGAGACAACAGACTTTGCAACAAATCCTCTACATCCTACTTCCACTGGAACGATTCTAACCTTCCATCCTCGCTGCTCTGCTTCTGCCCCCAACTCCACATATCTAAGCTTTTTCCTTTCATATGCTTCTGCTACTAATTCCTCCCAAGGAACAGTCAGCTCTATGAAATAAACTCTCATTCTACTGCTAGACCACAAGACTATATCAGGCCTTAGATTTGTACAGGCTATCTCCTGGGGAACAACAAGCTTATTTCCTAAATCTACCTGCATCTCCCAATCACAAGCATCCTCCAAGCTGCCGTGCCTCCTTATCGTCTTTTTAACTTTCTCCCCCTCTTGAACAAACTGAATTGCCACTCTCTTCACCTTAGACCTCCTAAGTTTACCTGCCTTCGTCTATCTTCAATACCTGCAGCTAAGCTTCTTAATACTTGGTCATGTCGCCATGTATACCGCCCTTGTGACAGACTAACCTTACAACCTGACAAAATATGCCTTAGAGTTGCAGTACCTGAACATAACGAACATAACGGGTCTCCATTTCCCCAGAGTTTTAGGTTCTGGGGAGTTGGCAATACATCATATGTTGCCCCTATCAAAAATCTAATACTCCTTTCCTCCATACTCTACAGCTCTTTCCAACTATTCTTTTTCTTCTCTACACCTTACCAATTCAACCGTCCCTGCTTAGCCTGAGCCACTGCCTTTGCACCCCTTAACATTTCCTCCTGTCTACGAATCTGCTCAACAACTAGCTTTCTCTTCTCCTTGGGACCTGCTCTACTCCACACCGGTTTGCCTGGGCCAAGCCCCAAGCCTCCCCGGCCTATTTGCACATTACCCACAATCTCTGTATGTCTATGAGTTGCTTCTGCCTCCTGAGCTGCCAGTCTTGGTTTCCACTTCCTCCCCTTGGTTGGGTTTGTAACCACCTTACTAACTACCACATCTTTACTCCCAGCTAACAGGAGCTCTGTCCTAACTTTAGTACATTTAAACTCCTCTACTAGACTAGATACTGGGAGCTGGAGTATGCCTTTCCCATACAGTGCCACAGTACTTAAGCATCTAGGAACACCTAGCCACTTCCTAATATAAAAGCTAACTAATCGTTCCATTTTTTCTACAACAGATAATGGAATCTCATACACAGACAGTGGCCACATCAACCTAGGAAACAATCCAAACTGCAGACACCACAGCTTCAACTTTCCTGGAAGCCCTGATTTATCTATTCTATCCAGTCCCTCATATACATCTTTCTGAAACTGCACTGCCTGCTTTCCATCATTCATGTCTGCCTGGTACCACCTGCGTAAACTCTTTACTGCCTTTTCCCTTATTATTGGAATGCTTTCTTCATCTATTACAAATTTTCTATCACTTAATTTCCCTCTAATTATTGAGATACTTCTAGACTTAGGAGGTTTGATTTTCATACCAGCCCACTTTAGATTTTTATTAAGTCTCTCAAGTATTCTCTTCATTCATGGCACTGTTGTAGTCACTAACGTCATATCATCCATGTATGCTCTAATTGGCGTAAGGCGCATGCCATCCTGACGCCTCTCTCCTCCTACAACCCACTTGGAAGCTCTAATAATTATCTCCATGGCCGTTGTAAATGCTAATGGAGAAATCGTACACCCTGCCATAATACCTATTTCTAGCCTCTGCCAACCTGTAATGAAACCTGCTGTAAAAAACTATTACAGGCACTCTAAAATACTCAAATGCTTTCCAGATAAGGCTATGTGGCACTGAACCAAATGCATTTGCTAGATCCAGAAATATAACATGCAAGTCTTTTTTCTGAATCTTGGCTGTCTGAATCTGATGCCAAATCATGCTAGTGTGCTCTAAACACCCTGCGAAACCTGGTATTCCTGCCTTCTGCACAGTAGTATCTATTAAGCTATTCTTTTCTAAATAACTAGCTAATCTCTGTGCAACTAAACTAAAAAAAATCTTCCCCTCTACATTTAGGAGAGAGATCATCCGGAACTGACTCAGGTCCGTGGACTCTTTCTCCTTTGGAATAAGAACGCCTCCTGCCCTACGCCATGCTCTAGGAATAACCTGTTTCTCCCAAACTATTCTTAATTGCCTCCACAAAAATTTTAGGATATCAGGTGTACTTTTATAAACCCGGTAGGGGACTCCATTTGGCCCTGGGGCCGACGAAGCCTTTGCACGCCTGACTACCTCCTCAACCTCCTTCCACCTAGGTGGTCTAACATCCATCTTATGAGCCATCTCTCCTAATGGTGGCATGTCAGGTGGAAGGCCTACTACTCTACGCTGCTCAAGATCTGAATATGTATTTCTTAGATACTCTTCCACCTCTGACTTTGTTGCCTTAAGCTGCCCTCCCTTTTCCTGGTTAAACAATCCTTTAACAAACTTGAACGGGTCCCTATAAAATGCCGTCCTTACATGTTCTTTCTTCTTTCTCTTTTTCCTAAGACATTCAGCCCTTTTAAGTATTGCTAGCCTGCCTCTCAATTCTTCCTGCAAGACATTAATTCCCTCTCCCTTCTTCTGTAGCTTTTTTCCACTGCTTTCTTAAATTTCTTCTTTCCTTAACCAATTTCTCCATCTCTTTTTGCCGTCTAGACTTAACTAAATGTACTCTTTCAACCCTCTATCTTGCACCCCAAATCTCTCTACACCATAGGAATAAATTATATCTCCCATCTTCTCTAGCCTATCGCTTGCATTTCCTCCTAACCTACCCAATATTATTGACAGATCTTTATTGACTGCCTCCCATTCTTTGTAACTATTTGCCCTAGGCCACTTAACTCTATCTTTCTGCTCCATATTTCTCTCTCTAACTGGCCTGTTCACCTCAGTATCATCTGCATCCCTTCTTAGAACCTCCACCTCCATAGCTGTGTTATTGATATCCTTCGGACTGTGGTTTTCTACCTGCCCCTGGACTTCATCCGACTTACTCGATTGACTTCTTAAAAAGTACTGATCGATGCGGCCACACTGCCCTTCTTTTACCACGCATCTCTTTCTTCCCTGATGCATTTTAAGGCCTCTAACTGATGTTACTTTCTGCCAGCCACAAGGACAAACTTGAAGCTTACTTCCCTCTAGTCTACCACTTTTTTTTTGTCCAACTACGCTCTCTTTCCTCTGAGAACTATTCTGGACAGTTCTAGCCCTAGAGAATAGGTCCATGCCCCTATCCTTCACTGAGTCGCGTATCCACCTCTTAGTCATGTTCGTTCCAGTGTCAGTTGCCAAAAGTCTGCCTGTGAGATATCTTCAATATCAAATCCTGTTGTACAAATTCAAGGCAATTCATAACCTTGCCCCTCCTTATCTGTCTGATCTTCTACACATCCCAACCTATTCCCGTTCCCTTCGCTCTTCCTCTTCCATCCAACTCAAGTGTGCCTTCTGTCCGTCTCAGCACCATGGGGAAAAGAGCCTTTTGTCACTCTGCTTCCCAACTCTGGAACGCTCTTCCTCCTGACATCCGTAATATCGACTCTCTTCTCTTCTTCAAAAGACAACTGAAAACTCAGGTTTAGTGAAAACTCTGAGTTTATTAACCCTGAAATGAGGGAAACCCTGAGTTTTCCGTTTCACAAAGGGAGGTAACTCAACCCCGAGAAAGAGGGGTAACTCTAGCCTGTTTCACAAAGAGAGGTAACTTAAGCTCTCGGTCAGTTACCGTAGTAACAGACTCTCTGAACCTAACCTGGTCGGGACCAGCTTTTCCTAAAGAAACCTCGAGTTTATCTCCGTCCTCTTTCACCCACACACGCCATTTGATTTCCTCATTCATTCAGTCAGCAGAGCGAGTTCTTCTACTTCTAGAAGTCCATTAGGCACAGTAGGAGGCCTTTTGACAACGATCCCATGGATGAAGGTGCAGCATTATTGCGCAGAGAAATAAATATTCGTCGGAGATGGTTATCAGACCGCGCATAGATTTTTGCATTTACAGACAATTATTTTTTTGAGCGGCACCATCAGAATTTTGTTGGGACAAAAGAAAAAAATACATAAAAGACAAATAAATATTTGTATGAATAGGCTTAAAACAGACATATATATATATATATATATATATATATATATATATATAGAGTCCCTCAGCCACTGCCCTCCCGTTAGAGGTGGCGGTGCTGAGCACCACCCGTTTTACGGGCATCTGCCTTCTTTCTGTTGGCTCAGTAGAAGTCTGTGTTAGTTTAAATAGGCTTAATTATTTAACAGAACATGATATAGATGAGAAGACATAGTTTATGTGTGTGAAAACAGCATTATGTTGGGAATAAAATAACTGCACAGTCAAATAGCCACTTAATATTTATTTTACAGTGTAAAACATGATCAGAATGAGGTACCTCCATGCCCAGGTCTCACCTGTTTGAACAATGTTTTTATATTTCATCTTAAACTGCTGCCAAGTGCGCTTCTCCCCCGCGAGATTGCACCTAAATGAAATAAATGAATGGGCTACCATTCAAGCAGTTCCCCTGTAATATTATTGTGATTGCAAAGGACTACATTTAAACTTACACTTTTGCTGCTGCAGCAGTGTTGCATTTATTTCTAAAAACGTATTGAAACTCGCCGTATGAGCGCATTAAGATTTCCAATTTGAAGTTGTTGAAAAACGTAGCGCCTCCTCTTCCTCGTTGCCATGGTGACTCGTCGAATCGGGGCTCCATTGATGCTGGCTTTTTAAAGTTGTGGCGCACACGCAAAACTCAAGGTGAACCTACTCAGAGTTGATTAAACTCACTCAAATCAGCATTTCTGGAACCGAAAACTCAGAGTTTTCTATCTCAGAGTAGATCAACTCAGAGATCAGGAATAGACTCAGAGTTGGTTGAACCTGCTACGTGAAACGGACCCCTGTTTACAAAGAGAATCGGACAGAACAATGTCTCCTAACCCTGCAGTTGTCATGTTGGGTGTGAAGTCATGGCGTAAAGGTAGGACACGAATGCAGATTCCAAAAAACAAACTTGATCTATTTTAAAAAAAAGTCAACACAAGAGGCGGCTGAGCCGGATTACAAAACTAAACACTATGACAAAAACAAAATTTGACCATGATAAAAAAAAGGACAAACCTGACTTGACAAAACTTGACTTGGTATGGACAAACAAGGAAGCCTGGGTGATGGGGAGGATCTGGCACTGATTCATGGGAAACCAAATACTGAGGGAGTGATTGGTGAGTGAGTGCAGCTGTGGGGAAAAACACCGGTCTTGTGAGTGAAGGTGATGGCAGGGCAACAGAAACTATGGGGAACATGGCAAAACTAAAGACCTAGACTAGACTTGAACTTGAAAACACACACGAGAGAAAACTAAAAACTAAACAGGAACTAAAAACATGACAAAAACTCACAGACGTGACAGAGTCTGGGTGGGAGGGAGGGGCTCGTAAGAGCAAACTAATCAAAAACAAAAAGAAGAGTCCAAAAACTTAACTGTGCTGTAGGCGGAGCTGGAGCCGATCTGGCGGACGGCCTGACGACCAGCGATGAAGGAGCAGGAGCCGGAGACGGTCTGACGGATGGCCAGATGCCCCCTTGCACCCACTCAGAATCAGGGACTGGTGCAGCTGGGGAGAGAATTTTGACACTAATAAATGCTACAATGACCTCTTACTGTTGCACATCTTGATACATGTTTGCAAGACAAATGGGACAAAATAACAGCCGAAAGGTTTCATCCCTTTGGTATCCTAAATGCTAAAACACCTTTTCAGATTTTTTTAGAAATAATGGCAACATTGCACAGTGATCAAAACTTTCCTGTCCTATGAGTATATTATCTTTTTTTTTATGTGAAAACAATGAATGTTTGGAACTATGATTCTTCACAGAACAAGAGGCAGGGTTAGCCAGCAAATCTTGATTCATGGGTTGTGTGTTAGATAAAACGTCTATGGCATACCTGTGTTGCCAGAACAGAGGGACCAATCAAATTGCATATTCATGTCAATCCTCAATTGTGGAATAAGCTGCCAGTAAATGTCCGGGAAGCAGACACCCTTTCCACTTTTAAGACCAGGCTTAAAACTTTCCTTTTTGATAAAGCTTATAGTTAGGGATGGCTCAGGTGATCCTGAAACATCCCATAGTTAAGCTGCTATAGGCCTAGACTGCTGGGGGGCCTCATCTGACACACCTTTCCTCACTTTACTCTCTTTATGTATATGTGATATTATTGTGGTCATTAACTCGTGTTTCCCTGTTCCAACAGATATCCTTTGAATGGTGTTACAGTGCCGCCGTCGCGGTGGCCCCCTGCCCCCCCCCTTTTTCTGTCTTCTCAAACCCCAGCTGGTCGAGGCGGATGGCCACCCTTCCTGAGTCTGGTTCTGCCAGAGGTTTCTTCCTGTTAAAAGGGAGTCGTTTCTCTCCACAGTCGCCTCAGGCACGCCGCTCAGGCCGGGAGATTGGACCGAAAAACAAAAAGTTTTCAGTGCAATCTGTTGGTTTTCTTAGCTAGGAAATTGTTTTTGAATTGGCTCTATATGAACGAATTGGATTATTTTATGAATTATGATTATTATTAATTAATTGAATTCCAATTGGCTTGAATTGGACTTACTATCTAAGTGCCTTGAGATGACATTTGTTGTATTTGGCGCTATATAAATAAAAATGAATTGAATTGAATTGAATTGAATGTTAGATAATGTTGGACACATTACCAATTCTAAGAGGTAGTCTGAAATTTTGACTACATGTAAAGCAAATAACATTGTAAAAGCATTGTAATGCAACTTTCCTAGCTCCCACCAAAAGTCTGATTGCACCACTCTATTCCTTTTCCCCCAATCTCCATTGATTTTTTTTTTTTTTTTTTTTTTTTTTTTTTCCCAACAGTCTATTCAGCTTTGTGATTAGGAATGTTTCACAGTAAAGTCATTTCATATCTTGTTGCCTTGTCAGGCAATCAGTTTTGGGTTTCAGCAAGAATGCCTCCATTGATTGACATATTTTTTTGAACAACGCGTTTCTTGTGAGACACACGTGTAGTCACGTGTCCCATTCGTCAACCATGTGAAACTGAAAAATAAAATACTATGCAAAAAAGATACAAAACTGTTGATCAAAATATAAGTTGTAATTTGATTTGTGGGACAAAGGAAAATAAATAAAAATTCCCTGCAATCCCACACAATAAGGTGGGTCAGTAATAAGGTCATCACATAACTGAAGCTTTATCCCCATAATTCTTTGTTTAGAGATAATTCCTCTATGAAAACTAAAAAAAACTAAACTGTAGTAAGTTGTAATTGAATCTCTTGTGCTCTTTATGCAAATTAAATAACAAGTACTATGACTGTGTAGCTATAAAATATTTTAGTCTTTGTCAAGAAAAGTTTAGTTCATTAAAATTCATGCCTCAAACATATTCCCTCATCCCTGCAGCTTAGAAATGTCAGTTAACAATGCATAGTTTTCAAAGCTAGCTCAGTTCAGGCTACACATTAATTCACATAACAGGAATTACATCTAGTAGAATTCATTTACAGTTCCCACTGTTGAAAGCACACAAGAGTAAATCAGCACAATGGCATTGAAACTCTTCTACTATTGATACTTTTGGGAGGTCTGAGTGATCACAACAGTATGGGTCATATGCTTACGATTTCGTTTAGGCTCGCTGCTAATCTAACGTGACATTATAAATCAAGTGTAGTGCTCTGGTAAGAATGTTCATTACTGCTGTTGTGAAATGAGTTACCATTAATGTGGAGAAATTTAAATGTGGTATTATATTTGGTTCTTTATATGTTTATATGTTCTTAATGGTTTTGAACGTTCCATGTCGTTTCCTCTGTTTATTTGTGAATCAGTGCCAATCAGAGATGATTGTTCTGAGAAGGGGGTGGGACTAGAGAAAAAAGAGGGAAAGACAAGAGGCTCAGGCAAATGGCGACAGGAAAAGTAAAAAAGACAACATAAGAGCTAGTTGTAAGTGTTGAAAATGTTTTAAGTTGTTATTTATACTGAAACTAAAATCGGGAGGTTTAGCTGTGTGGTATCGGGTACAAAAGCTTTAGATCCCTTTAGAAATCTTTCTCCCATTACCAAAGCAGAAATGATAAGACTCCAGGGATATACTATAAATAAGTGTGTACTTTCTCAGAATCAAGCAAGAGGTTGTGCTGTTCTTTGAAGAGGGCACTGCTCCTCTGCATTCGGAATAATATTAAAGAATACAAATAAAAAAATAAAAACAGTGGAGTGAAGATGTAGTTACTTATTGATTAGTCGAGTGCAGCAAATGCCTTTCTTAAAAGGCTGGTACACTCTGAGAGAGAAAACCGTGCAGCATAAGAGTCAGGCAGAGAGTGAGGTGGCACATGGACAATAAAAGAGTGACAAATAAAGATTAGAAATGTGAGCACACAAAGAAATAAAGATTTACATGAAACACAGCGCCTTGTTCTTTCCATAACTAATTCTGTCTGCCCATGTAAGAATTAAACATAAAAATGCTACCTTTCCCAAAAAGTCAATGCCCTTAAGATGTGATTTCAGGAGCATCACTGTGGAGTGCAACCATGGGGTATTACACTTATTTAGTTGAAGAAGACCAACATTCCAAGTATGAGGATGAACGGGTGCACCAAATATTAATTGTGGTTTGATTGTTTTTCTTTTTCTTTGATTGTTTCTTCTGTAGGATTTCTATTTGTTATCAAATTATTAATGGGGAAATGTTCAAAACTCTAGCAAGCAGGTGATGCTTCAGTGAGCTTTAGGTTAACTGTGATATCAAGCCATGTTTGTGTTAAAATAATTAAGTCTATAACTAATTAATATGTTGTAGCTGAATGAAGAATGACATTTGTTTGCATGAGAAGGTATACGAGTGCCCATTGATCAGTACATAATTCAGCAAGATGGCGTCCAAGATTAAAAGTCTGGTCAGAATCAGAATCGTGTTTATTGGCCAAGTCTGTTAACAGACAGGGAATTTGATCAGGCAACACAGTGCAAAATACAGTATAAAGATGTGATCTTATTTTAAACAATACAACATACACACAGTTCAATAAACAATCATGTGCATGAGTGTATGGGACTGGGCCAAGTAGTGTTATGGTTATGGAATGTGGTGTTAAGTATTAGCTGTTTGAGAGGGTGATGGCATGGTGACAGAAACCATAGTGTCTGTTGGTTCTTGTGTGCGGACTTCTGTGTCGTCTGCCAGAGGGGAGGAGATCAAAACGATTGTGTTTTCCATCCCAAAGAGGGTAGCACTAACTTGGCAGAAGATGGCACTTTTACAGCGCTTTGGTCAGCCTTAAGGCGAGCTTTCCATTGTGATATATTTACATGTTTTTGTCCCAGTACCTGAGTATTTGGGATTTTATTTATTTATTTATTCGTTTTAATATGCCCTTTCTATATATTCCAAGAGGGATTTGAAACCTTTATTATTGTTCATAGCTTTTTTGAGCGCTTTGTTTTTCTTACCATTATTAAATTTATCATATCATATAATTGATCAAATATATGTATTTGGTGTCCATGTAATTCTTTTCCCTTACCTATTGCAACACTGCTGTATTTATTAGGTCACTAATTAGTCTTGTTGAGTCCGCCCACTTCCTAAATTTGCTAATTAGCTAGGAAGTTGCCGTTATGGGCTGATTAGTGATGTGGTGCTTAGCAAAGGCGCTATACAGCAAGAAGGTTGCCCTTGCATATGTAGGTTCTTTCTAGGTGCCCCAGCATTCTCTGGAGTGACAAATCACGCTTGGACTAGTCTCAGTTTGGCCATTGCCAGGTGAACGGTAATTGTCTGACTGTATTGTGGCAAGTGTAAAGTTTAGTGGAGGGGGGATTATGGTGTGGGGTTGTTTTTGCCTTGGCTTCTTAGTTCAAGTGAAAGGAGATTTTGGACAATTTCATGCTCCCAACTTTGTGGAAACAATTTGGGGATGGCCCCTTCCTGTTCCAACATGACTGTGCACCAGTCATTGATGTATTATATTAACTGGATAACGGACTGCAAAATGGCCGCCGTTGATTTCAATGGAATTGCTCGCCTGGCGCTTACGCCGGTTTACAGCCGGTGTTCACCCGGCTATTAAGCCAACGGAGACTTTATAAATCATATATTCCATAACACAAGCTTAGATACAATTGACACAAAAATGCTATTTTAGAAATAATGCAAATATTGCTGGTATAACAAATTTTACACAGGTGACACAGGCTGTATTATTCACATGTAATTCTTTCATCCTAACAAAAGTAAGATACCTCTCATGTCTCATACCCACCCCACTTACTTAAAGATACAGACAACAGAACATCTGACTGTAGAATAGTTTGCAAACAAGTTTACTTACAATTTCAGCAGCTTTGGTTTATTATCAAGAGTTTGTTGACCCTAACCCACTTAAGAAATTTGAAGGAAGAAAATAAGCTGGACCTCCTTTTTTAAATGTTTCTGTGTTGACTTTCTCGAATCTCCCATTTTTATTTTTAAGACAAAGATATGAGGAAGTTGCTTTGGGGAGGGAATGTCTATAAGCTATTTTCCCCCTCAGTTTGGTGCTCTGGTCTACATTTGCAGGGTTTGTAGTCCGGCATATTCTGCGAAATCTAATAAAGTCAATTTGAATCAATCCTGATATAGATTTGGATTTTCATTTCTTCTGAGATATATGTAGATATAGATATTATTTTTTCTGGTATATAGCTTTTGTCTATTGTGTTTTATCTTATATGTGTAATGTGTTATTTCTTCATTTTTCAACTTGAAAAAATAAAATAGCTGAGTAGTACACAATTGGCTTCTGCTTCTTTATCATATATTATATATATATATATATATATATAATATATATATGTACTAAGTATTATACGTTATATATCGTGTGTCTTTTGCAAAATAACCCACCTATCCTACATCCCGTATGTTACATACCAGAATAATTATTATTAAGCCTACTATGAAAATTAAAATACGCTGAATCATGTGTCCCGTATAATGCCTACATATGACTTGCAGAAACAAAAACCCCGTGAACCCCTCTTTTACTATTGCGGTCTATGAGAAAAATGCTTTTTGGGCCACAGGTTATTTTTTTGTTGCAATACCACGAGTGGCCACTGGGAAAAATCGGCATGCCAGTTGAGAGGCGGCGCCGGGCATTGGCACCAGTGCACAAAGCAAGGTCCATAAAAACATGGATAAGCGAGTTTGGTGTGGAAGAACTTCCCTGGCCTGCACATATCCTGACCTCAACCTGATAAAACACCTTTGGGAGGAATTGGAAAGGACACTGCGAGCCAGGCCTTCTGTCCAACATCAGTGACTGACCTCACGAATGCGCTTCTGGAAGAATGTTCAAAAATTCCCATAAGCACACTCCTAAACCTTGTGGAAAGCTTGCCCGGAAGAGTTAAAGCTGTTATAGCTGCAAAGGGTGGGCCGAGGTCATATTAAACCCTATGGATTAAGAATGGGATGTTACTTAATTCATATGCGTGTAAAGGCAGATGAGCAAATACTTTAGGCAATATAGTGCATGTCTTTATATGATAGTAAATCAAAGATTATCTTTATTGTCATTATGCAGTCACCTCAACAATGTAATAGTTAAAAAATAAACTTCTGTAAGGTGCAGAAATGGCATACACCAGCACACTTTCAACTGTGGCATGGTAGAAAGTCACAAGAAGATTTTGACTCTAGTTTGTTCCATCTAAGGACCCTCAGTAGGTGGAGGTGTTGCTGGGCCTTTTTAACGAGGGCAGATGTATTGGCTGACCAAGAGAAATCCTCTGAGATGCAAGTCCCCGGGAACTTGAATGTGGAAACCCTCTCTACAAGGTCACCTTTTATAAAAAGAGGGGAGATCCATTTTGTGCATCATAAAATCCATGACCACTTCCTTTATTTATTTTGTTTTTTTGTTGAGAGACGCATTGTTCTCGTTACACCACTCTGTAAGCTGCTGCACCTCATCCCTGTAGACTCAGTCATCATCCTCAGTTATCAGCTCAGGCAAGGTGATGTTATCTGCAAATTTTTTGATACCATTACAGGGATAGATGGGAGTACAGTTGTCTGTGTATATGGTCTACCAAAGTGGGCTCAATACACGGCCCTGTGGAGAAGCAGTGCTGAGCATCAGGGTCGATGGACTCTGATCACTGATTGTTTGTTTACTGGTCTGAAAGAAAGTTCTTAATCCTTGTGCAGGTGGTAGGGGGAAAAGGCATCCCAGGATGCCCTAGGTCACTGTTACGGATGGGTTAGGTCTCTTTCCTTTCTAGTTTTGTTTTGTTTGGAGCTGGTGGTGGACACGTGATGTGCAGCTGTCACCATGGCAACTGTGACGTCACCTCCGGTCCGTGGGTTGGCGCAAGGTTTGATTACCTTATTTAGTTCACCTGGGAGACGGTGAATGGGAGATTGACACTCACTCGGAGAGACTGAACACCGGCTCCAGCTACCATAGACTCTCTCTTTTCCCCCACTTGAATTTGTGACTCGGTCACCACGCGTAAGCTGGTCCGCTCAGGAGAGCGGGGTGCGGGCTATCCGGACCGGGTTTGACGACGCCATCGACATCTGACCGGTGAGCTAAGCTGCACCTCTCCCTCACCTCTGTCCACCTGCCAGCTCTTTGTTTTCGTTTATTTTCATATCTTTAAGTTATGGAGTAACAGCTACAGGGTTTGTACCTGTGTCTGTTATCTCGCGTAACAGTCACGCAGGACAATATGGAGAGCAGTTGAGACGGCATCCTTGGTGGACCCGTTTGACTTGTAAGCAAACTGGTTGGGGTCAAAGCTGAGGGGTAGGCAGTCTTGGATGTGTTGGGGACATGGATTATGGTGGCTGATTTGAGGCAAGGATGGACGGTGACTTGTGTCAGGGAGAGGTTGAAGATCTCAGTAAACACAGTATACAACTGGTTTGCACATCCTTTCAGTACTTTGCCAAGTAATCCATCGGGACCAGCAGCTTTCCTCTGAATTACTGACCTGAACACACTACGAACCTGGTGTTCTAGGAGGACGAGTGTGTGTGACCTGTGTTCAGAGGAGACTATGGACAGGGTTGAGTGTTTGGCTGAGGTGTCTTTAAGTGACTCAAAATGGGCAGTAGTGATTTAGCATCTGCGTGGAGGTATGTAGAACAGCAACTGCAGAATTGAGCCATGTTTCTGCAAAAAGTGAGAGAATGTTTGAAGATGTTTCTAAGTGATCTCTCTGTTAAATTCCTTTTTTTTCCCAATCAGCTGTTTTCTTTCTTGCTCAGCCAAAGAGGTGACTGCAAAGTTCATGGTCTTTGGTTCTGGAAGCATAAAGATCTGTGTCAAAGTTCAATTATAGGGTTTTCTAGGGTTTGGGTTCTCATCCAAATTCATGCATGTTACACTCATTTGTGATTCTAAATTGACCAGAGTAGTAAGCGCATATGGTTGTTTGTCTTGTTTGTCTCTGTGTTGGCCCCAAGATGGATTGGGGATCTGGCTTATCCTGCCTTTCGCCCAATGGCAGCCCACCCATGACCCTGAATTAGATGAAAGTGGGTATAGATAATGGATGGATGGAGTATTTTGCACAACATTCCTGAAAAACATATGAATAATATCTTAAAGAGATGTTAACAAGGTTGATAAAACGCCCTGTACATTGTTTGCTCTTTCAGAACAAATCTTGAGGACTGCTTTGTGGTTGGCCATGACTTTGGTTCATCCACAGAAGCCCATACTGACCTCGGAGGATGACAAAGTTTAAGACAGATGACAGGTGAATTGACTCTTTTTCTAAAAGCTATCATATTGGTCATAGTAAATTACTGCTACATAGCAGCGTTGTTTAAAAATGTTGACAACAATAATAGTGAAAAGGAAAATAAACTTGTGAAAAACAACTCTTCTGAATGTAAAATCTGAATGTGTTTTTGTGTTCATTTTTTTTGTACACCTTTGAGTTTAAACGTTGAAAGCTTTTATATATTACTATGTACTATATTCACTTTTATTTATTTATCTATTTGTTTTCATTTTTTTATGTATCCTTTATCCAGGTAATCTCATTAAGACACAAGGTCTCAATCTCAAGTAAAAAAGTCAGTGTCTCAACATGTAAAAAGGTCTCTGCTTTACATGTTGTATAAACTGATCAGCCATAATACTATAACCTTCTGCCTGATATTGACTAGGTCTTGACCATTTGGTACCAGGACATCAGAAATAGATTGTGAGGCGTAAACAGCTCTAAATACACGTTCACAGGGACTTAATATATTGATTTTACTATTCATGTGTCATGGTTCACAACATGTCACACGGATTTCCATAGCTCGTCAAGAAACATACTCACACACACAAAGAAAAAAATATATCTCCACTTGTCAAATAAACATTTCTCTAGAAGAAAAAATACAAAAACATGGATAATTTTGAAACTGAACTACAGTAATATACAACAGCTTCAGATTTTTTTGCCCTTGATGGAGAGCAGTAATTGATTTTGCTTAGTTCTAAGGTAATTTTTTTTTCTCTAAAAGTTTAATAAGATATGCAGCGTTCATCAGTTTTTTTTCCCAGAGGACAATAAAATGTGTGGTCTTTAGCTTTCTGTAGCAGTACCAGCGCATATGTGCTTACGTGTGGCTTTTGAACATATGTCACTGCCATGCTGCCAGTTCAAGGTAGTAAATTCTCCATCATGACCATACATATGATTAAATAGAGGTACCTGGCCACATCCATCATGACACATAATCACAGAGAAGGTCACAGTGGTTTTGGATGAAGGAAGGAGGCTAATGGAGAAGGTGTTTTTAGTGCGAGTTCATTTCTGGCTAAGGGTTGGGTATTTCAAGCTTTCATATTCCATTACGTTTAATTAGTCTTAAGACAGAAAGTGAGAGGGTGCACAAATATTAGGGAGTCAATGATTCATGTCATACTAAAGCTCATCATGTTAACTCAGTAATATACAATATATCAACAGTAACCACTGATGTAAACCTTAAAGCAACTCACCCTTGTTCCTTTTTCCTATTCTAAATGTTCACTGCAATAATAAAGTTTAAGTACATCAAAATGGCTCATATATCATGAGGTTCTGGGACCGTAAGTATTCTGTGAGCACAAACAAAAGTTACCTTCCTGTTTCCACACACAAATGCTGTTATAAAATAAAGCAAAACGTATCAAAGACTTATTTAAAGTATTGATACACATTTAGTTTCTAAATTGTGTAGGCCTATATGTAACTAGCCAGCTACAGTATCTAACTATCTATATCCAGCCTGTCTAAGCCTTTTAAAAAATCCCCAATTTAATATGGGGGGGGGGGGGGGGTTCGATAAGCATCTCCCTGAAATTAGTTTTTGGAACTGGGATGTCTGAATACTTCTCCACTCAGCTTTAAGACTATGCGGGCTGACAGAGACTGCAGACAAAGATATATCAGTGAAGAAGGAACAATTACAATGCTTGTTGACAACAGATGGTATAATAACAGACTGTCACTGAGAAGGGACGAATCTGCATCCCAGCTGTTGAACTGTTGGCTGCTGTCTATTGTATACTGAGAGAGTTGACCCGTGTTACCTGTCAAAGCTGTGTGTGACAGCATTAGCTAAGTTGTGGCCAAGCTACAAAATCAACAGTTAAATTCATAGATGGTGATCTCTGAAAACATCTAACATATCTTTCTCTGCTATATCCATGAAAAAAAATCTATATTTAACAGATTTTGTGTTTGCACGATTTATCTCAATTTAGTTTATATATTGTTTTTCTTTAGATTGATTTATTTTTGTTTCACTGCTGGCAGGAGGTCTTTTCTCAGCTGTTGATCCCCACAGTGTTTAGTATTAATCAACAGCTTTGAGGTGCTCCTCATTATTATTCTTTTTTTTTTGACATTTTTTATTTTTATTTTGTGAGAGCCTTACACTACAATAGTTACTTTCAAGGAACATACAATGTTACTTCTGCCACTCACAATTAAATTTTTTTAATGTGTATAAAACAATAAACAAAATACACAAAGGTAAATGAATTACATCTAAAAACTTTGAACAAACTGGGAGCGATAGGCCTACATAAAAGAGCAAATAAAGAAATGTCTACCAGGCAGTTTTGAAGTTAAGTATGAGTGATACAGATTAATCCTAAATTCCAACAAAACAATAAAAATAAATAAATAAAATAAAATAAGAAAGAAAGAAAGAAAGAAAGAAAGAAAGAGAAAAGAAAAACAAACAAACAAACAAACAAACAGAATTGCAAGGTCACCCATTCCGTACTTCAGTCTGTTCAAGACCGGCATATTTAACCCACTTGGCCCACCTTTTAGTAAATATGATTTTTTCATCAGCTATCCTGACCTGTAAATCAAAATTTCCTAGAAATAATGTGGAAAACTGCATAGGCAAATTAGTGTTAAATAGACCACTGAATATTTTATGAAGCTCTGCCCAGAAGGATTCAACCACTGGGCATTCCCAAAAAAGATGCCAGTGATTGGCTTCCCGGTGTCCACACTGCCTTCAGCACGTAGCTTCCCCTCCAGCAAAATGTGCCTTTTGTTTAGGTGTAATAAAGAAACGGATGATACACTTCCAACCGAACTCTCGCCAAGAATGAGAGCTGGTGCATTTCCACTGGGATTGGCAAATGTTGAGCCAATCCTCTTCAGATATTAACAGACTACCCTCTCTCTCCCATTTTTTCCTAACATAATCTGTATTGTGGGACTTTTTAGACAATAAGCCTTTATAAATTCTGGAGATGACACCCTTGTTTGATTCTCCTTGATAAGCATCAGTAAAAGATTTTGATATGGGGTCATTGAAGGGGAACTCCGGGGCATTTGAAGCGCGTTTCCATTGCTAGAGGTTGTCAAATACTGATAGTAGGACACAGAGAGGTGCGTATCTGCGCTCCCTGTGTGGAGATCCCGCTGTTCGCACACCCTGTCATGCGAGGCTAATACGTGGTGGCTAAGGGGCAACTGCTAAACCTTCCACATAAAACAACAACTTGCACACTGCAGAAACGTCACACCACTTTATAAACCATCCGACAATAAAGTCACAAGCCTTACCATCAAAACCATATGCATGGTTCTCACATTACTGGCATGGGGACGTTACAAAACAACTTTGTAAACAGCATGTAACTCACCGGCTGGTTGTAGGCTCGCGCATGTGAAAGCCCAAAAGAGTCAATGGACGATAATCCCATATACAAAACAATTATCTTCTCTAGAAAAACTGCGTTCAAGTATTTAAAACATTACAACAATACATGCCCAGTAATATTGCAAATTGATGACTTTTTAAATTAAGAGATTTTAAAAAGTCATCAATTTGCTGATCACCGTCCAATTGGGGTTGTGTATACAAGCGCTTATATTATTTTCTGAAAGTTCTTTGTATTTCTTCTTGTTTGTACTGTATAGTGTTAGAGTCTATATCCCTTATTTTATATATCGTGTTGTCTGCTCGTTGCTTTTGCAATTTTCTTGCCAGGATTTTAAGTGATTTTGCTCCAGACTCATAATAAGTTTGCCTTGTGAATAACATGTTTTTTTCAATTTCCTGTGCATATATTAGATTTATTTCATTTCTAACTCCTTTTATTTTAGTTAGTATTTCTGGTTTTTGTTCTCTTTTATGTTGTGTCTCAAGATTTTTCAATTCTTTATTAAGATCTATCAATCTTAATTGTTTTTGTTTCTTTTCATAGGCAAAGAATGATATTATTCTCCCTCTAATAACAGCTTTTAAAGTATCCCAAACTGTAGCTGAATCAACCTCGCCGTTATCATTTTCCTCGAGAAATCTTTTTATTTCCTCTCTCATTTGGGTTTTAAATCTCGGATTATTTAGGATACTTGTATTCAACCTCCACAAAGTTCTACCCGGGTTATCAATAATATCTACAGTGCAGGAGAGGGGGGCATGGTCAGATAGATCAATGCATCCAATATCACAATCGCAAATTCGATAACGGTCTCTCTTTAATATAAAAAAATAATCTATCCTGGAATAAGCATCATGTGGATGTGAATAAAAAGTATAGTCACGGCCAGATGGATAGAAGTCTCTCCACAAATCCAAAATGCCAAGCTCTGTCATTAAGGCATTAATTTTCCTATGTAACAGCGTAGTAGCTGTGTTTTTAGATGAATCCTGTTTTGGATTGAGACGGATATTAAAATCACCTCCACATATGACAACCCCTGTGTCCTTCATCATCAAGTTAAATATGTTTCTATAAAAAGCTAAATTACTTCCAGGGGGAGCATAAACATTACAAATTGTTATAATTACATCATGTATTTTCCCTGTGACTACTACATATCGCCCTTCCTTGTCAGATGTCTCTGAGACCTGTTCAAATGGTATTTGTTGTGAAATCAAGGTTACTACACCCCTCCTGTGACCTGATTTATAAGATGAGTAGTATACCCTTGAAAAACCCATTCTTTTAAATTTTTCGTGTTCCAGTGGGGTGAGGTGCGTCTCTTGTAATAGCACAATCTGCGCATTCTCCCTTTTCATTTTTGTTAGTATCTGCCTCCTCTTAGCTGGATTTAAAATCCCATTCACGGACTTCCGGGCGGAACACCGCCACAATGGTCGCATAGCGAGGGAGCTCTTGGTTGAGCCAGAGAAATTAGAGAAATACCCCCATACAAACCAAACAATTCCTTCCATAAAAACGCAGAGGAAGGGGATAAAAAGCAATATCACCACTTTGAGCAGTAAACGTCGTCTGAAGACAGGTGGGAGAGAAAGACTGAGCGCAGCAACAATTAGCAGCTAACAGGTGTGAGCTAGCAAACAACGTGGTTCAGTGCGAAGAAATGGCCGACTTGGAACTGATTCTGCAAGAACTAAGAGGATTTCGCCAAGAAAATAAACAACAATTAGAGACAATAAAAGAAGAAATTGTAAAGGTGAATACCAGACTAGACGAGGCAGAAGGGCGAATTGAGAAAGCAGAAGAGGGGATCCAAAGTACAGAAGACGTCATCACGGCTATGCTAAAGCTGCACACCAAGCTGGAGGACAAGTTGCTGGACCTGGAAAGCCGCTCCAGGCGTGAGAACATAAGGATCTATGGGGTGCCGGAGGGATCTGAGAAGGAATCAACCACGATGGTCTCATTTGTGGAAAATGTACTCCGCGAAGGTCTCGAGCTGACACACGACACGCCCGACCTGCAGATTGAAAGGGCTCACCGGTCGCTGGGACCGCAGCCGCCGGGAGACGCCCCGCCACGCTCTATTGTACTGAAGTGTTTAAGTTTTAAAACAAAAGAGACATTACTCCGCAAGGCATGGCAGAAGAAGGGGTTTACCTGGCAAGGAAACCGCATAAATCTGGATCACGACTATCCACCTGTAATACTCAAGAAAAGAAGAGAATACACAGAGATCCGCAGAATGCTGAAGGAAAATAAAGTTCAGTTCCAGACCCTCTTCCCGGCCAGGCTACGCGTGAGACACGAGGATGGAACCAGAACCTACGAGACGGTAGAGGAGGCAGCAGAGGACCTGTTGAGGAGAGGCTACTCTGTGACAACCACCACACCTCCGGAGACGCTCATGGCACAGGCGAACGGGAGCAAGGCTACAAGGAGAAGCTCCGAGCCTTCAGGAGACCATCACCGACCCCCTCCGGGACATGAAGGATTTAACCCACGATCGAAGACGGCGGAACACATTGTGAAATCCTATCAATGTACTGACTGTAATTAGTGGAGAAGATCCACTATTGGTTCACTCGGGGCCAACTTTTCCACTTTGGGATTTATTATTATTATTTGTTTTTTTCTTCTTCTTCCGACATGCGACTGTTACAGGTAAGGGCCTCTTCCTCCGGAGTGAGGAGGAAGACTGTTTCCTTCGAGCCACCTCGGGAGGCTCAACAGGGTCGGATTATCAGACCCCTACATAGGGAGTCACACAGAGAAATTGTGTTCAGTTTGTTGTTGTTTAGAATGTTAGTTGTTTTTTCCCTGCCGGTTCTTGCAGGGAGGGGGGAGCGCACCGTGTTTTTGAGAGGGACGGAGATCGGAATCACATAGATGCAAAACAGGGATTTAAAAATAGCGTCATTTAATATAAATGGAGTACTCAATCCAGTTAAAAGGGGGAAGATCCTGTCAAAATTAAAGAAAGACAAAATCCAAATAGCCCTCTTACAAGAGACACACCTCAACGACTCCGAACATAGTAAATTGAATAAGTCGGGATTTTAACATGTTTACTTTTCTTCACATGAATCGGGGAAGCGGAGAGGAGTGGCGATTCTAATATCTAGTACGGTAAATTATGAACACATGTCAGAACATAAGGACAAGGAGGGCAGATTCGTAATGGTTACAGGGAAAATAGACGGTACTGTGATAAGTCTACTGAACGTGTATGTGCCACCGGGCAGTGACTGGTTCTTTTATAAACAAATGGTTGATTTAGACTACGGCTACATGAAAACGAAACGCGTTTTTTTTTTTAAAACGGGTACGAAAATTCTTGCGACCACACGGAAACGCGCTGCTGGTCCAGACGAAAACGATGAAACGATGCAGTACATACGCCACTGTGTCACGCCACGCTGTGAGACAATAGAGAAGTGTTAAAATTGGCTCACAGCGTCAACGTGTGATTGACGTAAAAACGTTTTAGCTGTAACAATGGAAACGAAACGAGGCCGTTTTCAAACTTTCCACTCTGGAACCCGTTCTCAAAAACTATCGTTTTGGGGTAGTGGGAACGCCGGCTCCGTGTGGCCGCGACAGCCAAACGATAAGAAAAAGTATCGTTTACAGTGAAAAACGTTTTCGTGTAGCCGCAGCCTTAATGACAATAAAAAGTCAAGGGATTTTAATATGTGGCGGAGATTTTAACATCCAATTAAATCCCAGAATTGATTCATCAAATGGGAAATCCGACGCAAAAAACATTAGCAGAAGATTAAATACTTGGATGCGTGAAGTCGGGATTGTGGACGTATGGAGAGAGATAAACCCGACGAGTCGAGACTATTCACATTACTCGCACGCTCACAATGTTTACTCCCGCATTGACTACTTTTTTATGCTTAAAGTGATACTCCGGAGTAGATTCAACCTGGGGTCATTTAAACCGTGACATCCAGCCAAGTAGCCCACCCGCAGCTTTTTCGATATTGGCTGAACATCAGCTGAGTTACTGAGTTATCCCGAATAGCTTCGTACAAGGGTTAATGGATCCTGGTCCGTATCTCCAAAATTACCACACTAAAATCACATGCCATGACACCAAACTTCTACAGTAGTACAAATATGGTCTGTACTCACCAAACGATGCATTTGGAAGTTTGAAAATAGTCCAGGAGTTTATTATTATCAACACAAGCCTGATAGCTTCTCTGCAGCTAAAGCTGCGTCGACGTCACTTCAGGGAGCTGGGAGCTTCAAAGTAAGATGAGGGTTGATCTACTACTGTAGACAACAAAGCAAGGCTGCTCAATTTCTCCGTTGATAAAATAATTTCACAACTCTACAACATAAAAATTCATAAAAAAACATGTAGAATATAGCATATACTTTGTTGTCTACAGTAGTAGATCAACCCTCATCTTACTTTGAAGCTCCCAGCTCCCTGAAGTGACGTCGACGCAGCTTTAGCTGCAGAGAAGCTATCAGGCTTGTGTTGATAATAATAAACTCCTGGACTATTTTCAAACTTCCAAATGCATCGTTTGGTGAGTACAGACCATATTTGTACTACTGTAGAAGTTTGGTGTCATGGCATGTGATTTTAGTGTGGTAATTTTGGAGATACGGACCAGGATCCATTAACCCTTGTACGAAGCTATTCGGGATAACTCAGTAACTCAGCTGATGTTCAGCCAATATCGAAAAAACTGCGGGTGGGCTACTTGGCTGGATATCATGGTTCAAATGACCCCAGGTTGAATCTACTCCGGAGTATCACTTTAAAGGAGACCTTTTCAGAGTGGGTAACTGTGAAATAGGACCCAGTTCTATCTCAGATCACAGTCCCATATATATGTCAATCCATCTGAATAACAACAAGAAATCCACTCTCTGGAGACTGAACTCAAGCATTCTGAATAACCCGGTTATTAAAGATACATTGAAAAACGAAATTAAATTGTATTTGGAAAGTAATGATAATGAAGAAGTGACCCCGCCCATTCTCTGGGATGCATTAAAAGCAGTGTTGAGGGGCAAAATAATAGCCATCTCCTCATATGAGAAAAAAATTAGGGAGCAAAAACTCAAAAAATTAGAAGAGGACTTGAAGAGGCTACAGAAAGAACACGCAAAGTCTCTTAAAGATGTCGACAAGTGTAAGATTAAAGATTAAATTAAAAAACGAAATAAATGAAATAAACACTCAAGAAACTCAGAAAAAGCTCCTTTTTACAAAGCAACAATACTATGAGGCGGGTGGGAAATCACTGAAACTGCTATCATATAGGTTAAAAAAACAACAAGCGGATAGAACTATTTATAAAATAAGGAACTCTGAAACGAATGTAGTAGAAACGAGCCCGGAGAAAATACAACAATGCTTCCAAAAATACTATAGAATACTATATACACAACCACAGATAAGCAACGACAACCAGATCGATGCCTTTCTGGCCCAGGTAAATCTTCCAAAGATCTCAGATGAACAAAATGTAAAATTAACATCTAAAATAACAAAGGAAGAAATTCAAACAGCGATTAGGAGAATGAAAGGGGGGAAGTCTCCAGGGACAGATGGTTTTCCCACAGAATGGTACAAAACAATGGAAGATCAACTAATTCCAACATTATTAAAAACATTCAACTGGGTTTTGGAGAACAAAAATACCCCCCCCCCTCATGGAGGGAAGCAACAATTTCGATCATACCTAAGGAAGGGAAAGATAAATTGGAGTGTGGAAATTACCGTCCCGTAAGTCTTCCAAATAATGACTATAAACTATTCACCTCTATATTATCCAAACGAATAGAAGTGATATTACCAGTATTAATACACAAGGACCAGACTGGCTTTGTCAGACAGAGACAGACCCAAGATAACATCAGGAAAACACTGCACGTTATGAGACAAGTCACTCATCAAAAACTGGAGACACTGATATTAAGTTTGGACGCTGAGAAAGCATTTGACTCAGTGAGGTGGTCTTTCTTATATAAAGTACTTTCGAAATTTGGCTTCCATACAACCATAATTGACACTTTTGCAGCACTATATAATCAACCAACAGCTAGAATCCAAAATCAATGGAAACTTAACCAATTCATTTACTCTTGAAAGAGGAACGAGGCAGGGATGCTGTGCGTCACCACTCCTCTTCGCCTTGTTTATAGAACCCATGAGTCAACTAATTAGGCAGAGGACTGATATAAAGGGGGTAACAATGGCATCTGGGGAGCAAAAACTAGCCCTATTCGCTGATGATTTATTGATAAGCATAACACAACCCACTCAGACACTCCCAAAACTGATGAAATTGCTTAAAGAATTTGGTTTAGTTTCTGGTTATAAAATTAATATTAATAAAACCCAGGCATTAACATTTAATTATGACCCCCCACCTTTATTTAGGACCATGTACAATTGGAAGTGGGATGCCGAGTCCATTAAATATTTGGGTGTCTCACTACCTAGGGACTTAGGGAGACTGTATAACATCAATTATGACCCACTAAATTCAAAGATAAAAGCGGACATACAAAGATGGAACGTTATTCCCTTTTTAAGTTTAAGCTCCCGGATAGAGTCAATCATTATGAATATTCTCCCAATGTTTACCAGTTAAAATACCATCTAAACAGTTCTTAGAGTGGGACAGACTAATAGCGAGATATCTGTGGCAGGGGAAAAAGGCCAGAATCAAATTTAAAACGTTGCAATTAAGAAAAGAAAAAGGGGGAATGGACCTTCCCTGCTTACAGGATTACTACCATGCAGCTCAATTGAGACCTTTAGTCTGCCTGTGCTCATCTACATACAGCGCAGCATGGAAGGAAATAGAAGGAACAATGATAAAGGGAATTCCAATAACAGATTTATTAAGTGACATTAAACTACAAGAGGAACAGGAGATCCCAGAGGACTCTATAGTAAGCAGCTCCCTGAAGTCCTGGCAGGAAATAGTCAAAATTTGCAGACCAAAAGACACATTTAAGATTATGCGATGGTGTGCCTTTGATTCAGACTTCACGCCAAACAAAACAGAAGACAGATTTAAGACGTGGATCACAAAAGGTTTAACTACCTATCATTCATTTGTCTACAAGGGGACATTTTAGAGCTTTGAGTCCCTACAAAAGGAACATGGTCTGGGGAGGGATGATTTCTTTAGGTACCTGCAAGTGAGACATTATTATAACAAAAATATTAAAGAGGTGTTGGATAAGGATGAGTCAGGGTTCAGGGAGACATTCTTATCATTAACTAAGTCCAGATCCTGCAACAAAATTATCTCCAAACTATATAAAGCTATACAATTATCCAAACGAGAGAATACAGAATACATAAAGAGGAAATGGGAAACGGAAATAAAGATAATAATCACACAGGAGAGCTGGGAGAAAATATGCCAACTACAGTGGATCTCAACCGGGTCAAATACATGGCGGGAGTTCTGTTGGAAAAGTATAACAAGATTTTTCACTACACCCATTCAGAAACGTCATCAGGGCAGCGGGGACGCTTGTTGGAGACTCTGTGGGTCTAATGGAGCCAACCACTTCCATATCTTTTGGGACTGCCAAACAATAAAATCATACTGGGAAGAGATCCACAAACATATTGAAAATATATTTAAAGTGAATATTCCATTAAAATGTGAAACTGTGTTCTTGGGCAATATAAATTTTGAAACGTGGAACATAAAAGACAAAACATTGTTGACTACGTTATTGGCAGCTAGTAAGAAATGTGTCACTAGGAAATGGTTAAAAGTGGAACCTCCCACCATCGACGAATGGATTGAAATTGTTTACGAGATTTATGTTATGGAGAAGATTTCTTTTTCCCCAATCAGATCTGATTTTATCTGACTGTACTCGTGTTTTGTTTCAACCTACCCTCTTCTATTTTTTTAAAAAAAATTTTTTATTATATATATATATATATTTTTTTTTTTTTTGTGTGTGTGTGATATATTGATTGCATATAGGGGTGCGCTCCCCAATTCTGTTGTTTTTGTTATTACTTCTACCTGAAATGGTTAGGGTCCGTGGGAGAAAGATCCAGAAGGGCAGCATGGACTACATCACTGAATCCTTGGCAAACTTTGTTAAGTTATCGTACATGTGTTGTGATGTATGTGATGGAGATGTGCCTTTTTGAATAAAAAGAGAATTTCAAAATAAAAAATCCCATTCACATTAAATGAGATCACTTTAAGGGTTTGCCTGTTCATTATCTATCACTGTGGTCCACATTTACTGTAACACACCCACAAATCTTTCCTGGGGTACCTGGACATACGTATACTAAACCTATCTTTCCCGACGAACACAAACAAAGAACAGTATAGATTAGAACAATCTGAAACAGAACATCACCGGAGCAGTTCAGAACCGTTGCTTCCGATGCTGGGGCTCGCTTCAAAGAAGCCCTGCGGGACCTTGTAAAGTCAAAGCCCTCGTAAGGGAACGTCCCACGTCGTAGTGGTGGGGCCCTGAGAAGTCGCCCTTCAGTCAGTGTCCAAATAAAGTAAAAGAAAAAAAAAAAAGGAGCAAATCGAGGATGACTCGCCTAATAAGTCCCGTTCATCTGATTAAACAATAAAAAATAGAAGTATAGACTGTGATCAGACATGGGTCTGGGCCAGGTGAGGCAAAATTATGGCAGACTTCTGCACGTAAAATGCAAGTTACATGAAGTGCAAGCTACATGTTTCAAATAAGACTTATCTGATAAGTGCGAAGATATGATCCATCAGTGATCAGTTAGTGTCTTGGAAGGGCTGTCTTCTGAACTCCTTGAGTCTGTCTTTAAAATGAGAAACCAATGAAACCGCAGCGGCAGGCTCCTGACTTCCAACCTGGTCTCTCCGTCCCCTCGCCACCTGCCAGGTGGACAGGAGCTGGATCTCCTCTCGGTCCGGTGTGGAGGGGGTCTTTACCACCGTAACTGGAAACCCTCGCGCCGACATGTCCCTCGTAGCCTCCGCAGCGCTCTCGAATAGCCGGGCGCCGTCATCGTAAAAGATCCGCATCTTTGCAGGATACGGAGTCTGAAACTGTATTCGTTTTGCTTTCAACATCTTTTTGGCCTCGGTGTATTCGCCGCGTTTCTTTTGCACTTCAGGGGGAAAGTCATGGTCGACATAGAAACGAACGTTGTCGCAGAACACCTCCTTTTTCTGCCATGCTCTCTTTATCACATCCTCTTTGGTCCGCCAGCTGCCAAACCTGACCACTATGGAGCGAGGCTTTGCCTGTGAGCCGGTGGGCTTCGGAGCCAGAGCTCGGTGTGCCCGTTCAATTTTGAGGTCTCGGTCATGCGGCAAGTTGAGTGAAGTTTTCAGCAACTTATCCAGAAAGCCAGCCATGTCGGTGCCTTCTTTGTCTTCGGGTATTCCGTAAATCCGCAGTTTGTCTCTCCGCGCTCAAGCCTCCTGGTCAATCAGCCTCGCTTCCAAGTTAGCCTGGCGCAGTGTTAGCTGCTTGACTAACGTTGATGTTGCTTGAAACACGGTCTCCGTTTCATCCACTCTCCCCTCTACTTCATCCAGTCAGTCGCTTGCCCTCTTTAATTCCTGTTTGATGTTTGAGAGTTGCGCCCCGTTTTCTCTTCTAAATGCACGGATTTCGTCGAAGATGCTATTCAGGCTAGCTTCGGGGCTATGTTCCTCACGTGGGCTTAGCTGGTCTGCAGAGCTGCTTCGGCTGTGCCTCCAGTCTGGGTCTTCTTCTGCCAGAGCCATGCTTAGTCCACTTCTAGTAGTAACCCCATTCTTCATTATTTTTTAGAAATGTCCACCAGGATTGACAAAATCAAGGTTTTTGGGGGTTAAATTGTAAAACCTTGCGGGAGCTAGAAGTTTAGGCTGCCATCCCTTCAGTAGCGGAACCGGACCCCCCTTCATTATTATTCTTTTCATTATTTGTCTTTTCATTTCAGAAGCTGAGGGCTTCCAGTGGTGGTGGTTTGGAGACCCTTTTAGTAGCAGTGTCCCCTTTCAGTGTGCAGTGTTCTCTTGCACTTCTGAGTTTGGGTTACATATCCGTGTGATACATGGGTGCTGTGGGGTGAGCTGAGATTTCTTTTTCATTAACCTGCCTCCCTACTGGTCAGCCTCAGTTGTATTTTTTTAGTAGTTTAACTAAAAAAGGACTACAATTTTACAAAGGAACGTTCTCTGGGTGAAATTCCCAGGATGGTCTTGCCGATCTTTTAACTCTGATCCACGTCACTGGAGTCGGTATGTTAAATGTTTTAGATCTTCAAACAAATTTAAATATTAGACAAAGACAACACAAGTAAACACAAAATGCAGTTTCTAAATGAAGGTGTTTATTATTAAGGGGAATAAAAAACAAACCTAGATGGCCCTTGTCGATCGTTGATTGCTCCCTAAACCTAATAACTGATTGGGCCACACCTAGCAGCAACAGCTGCAATCAATGTGTGGCAATGACTTATTTACAGCACTGTGGAAGAATCTTGGCCCACTCATCTTTGGGGAATTGTTGTAATTCAGCCACATTGGAGGGTTTTTGAGCATGAACCGCCTTTTTAAGGTCATGCCACTTCTCAATAGGATTCAGGTCAGGACTTTGACTAGGCCAGTCCAAAGTCTCATTGTCCTGCTGCAGAACCCAAGTGAACTTCAGCTGGAGGTCACAAACATACGGCCGAACATCTACTTCAGGATATTTTGGTAGACAGCAGAATTCATGGTTCCATTTACCACAGCAACTCTTCCAGGTCCTGAGGCAGCAAAAGCCCCAGACCATCACACTACCACCACCACCACATTTTACTGTTGGTATGACGTTCCTTTTCTGAAATGCTGTGTTACTTTTACGTCAGATCTAATGGGACACGCACCTTCCAAAAAGTTCAACTCTCGCCCGTCCCCAGACTATTTTCCCAAAAGTCTTGGGGATCATTAAGATTTTTTCAGGCAAAACTGAAACAAGCCTTTAGGTACCTTTTGCTCAGCAGTGGTTTTCATCTTGGAACTCTGCCATGCAGGCCATTTTTGTCCAGTCTCTTTCTTATGGTGGAGTCATGAACACTGACCTTAACTGAGGCAAGTGAGGCCTGCAGTTCTTTGGAAGTGTGACAAACATACAAAAAATAGGAAATAAGGAAGGGGGCAAACAATTTTTCACACTACTGTATATATATAAATAAAAGGGAGTCAAATATATATTTATATATGTATATAAATAAAAGGACTGTCGACGCGATAATGACCCATCAATGCATCTTTTTTTTACGCACAATTAATGTACGCAACCACGATTTGTCGCCTTTAGTCCGCCCCATAGTTTCAGGAAGTGTTTCAGAAAGAAAAGGGTCTCTGAAATGGGAAGTTTAGCTTTAAAGTCCTGCCAGATGGTTCACTTGACAAGTCTAAAGTAATTTGTATTTACTGTTGACGTGAACTGAATTACCACCGTAGTACGTTGAATTTCAAATACCAGTCTTTGGCCAAGCACACAGCTGATTAAGAGAGCCCTCCTCTTCCTCGCCAAAGGGCAGACCATGCTGGATAGCTTTCATTGGAGGTGCCTTGACAGTTCTACAAGCAATAAACTTTAATAAACTTTAATAAACAGCTATAGCTAAATGGGTAGCTACAGCTTGTAGGCCGTTTAACATTGCTGAGGACGATGGTCTAGTTGAAATAATTTGCATAGCATCAAACGACTACATGTATGAATTGCTTTCAAGAGCCACCCCTTTAACCAAGATACATAGCTCCTATAAAGACGAAAAAGCTAAAGTGGAGCAGGCCTCATTGCGCTCATTGGAGACTACTGTACATCTGTGAGTAATCAGCTACCTCGGAGTAATGGCACATTTTTTTGGACCGCAGTAGGAACTTAAGTCGAATGCTTTGACTGTTGTGAAGGTAGAGAAGAGGCACTTCGCCCACACATGTGCTGAACACACTGAACATTGATGCTGCGTGTAACATGATTGCAGCCGCCAGGCATTTGAGCATATGTATTGTGTTGCACATAGCCTCCATCGTGCCATCACAGTTTGTCTGAAGAAGAGTACATTTAATGTCGTTGGCCATTTCAAGCATAGCCCACCAAACACAGTGGAGCTCGAACAGCAGAAAATGTTGAGAAAAAGGACAAGGAAGAAGTGCAGGTCACTGAACCTCTGCTGAAGACAATGGAGAGCAAAAAGACAGAAGTACAGCTCATCTGTTACAGCCAAATACGCTGGAAGTATAAGCTATAACCTAACTGCACTTTTAGGCTGAGTCCTAGTTCTGTATTACACTCTGCAATGTTATGTTTGCATTTTATTTATTTTATTTTTCAAAAATTATATGTTTTTGGGTTTCCCTGAATTAATCCCACTTAATTTTTTGTTTTTTTTTGTGAACCTTAATTGTTGGGAGTATATGTTTAATTATACGTTTTGAAGTTTGAAGTTTTTGAGAATATTCTGGATAGTATTTGTCCTTGTTTTGGACTGTTGCAATAACATTTATTCACTCAAATGCTTGTAGAAACGTGAAAAATAAGGTACATTTATCTGTGGTTCATTATTCATTATTTTTTTAAGTGTGAAAGCTATGCAGTTAAAATCTCAGGTGAAGGAAGTTGGAATGAACAAGCTAAACACAATAGTTTAAATTGACCTACTTCCAAAAATTTGTCATTCTAAACTACCTCCCAAAATAATCTGTCCTTACATTTTAGACCAAAATTGTTACAGGATAGCAAGAGAACCTTTGGATCAGTTCCATTACCACCTTTTTCCTCAATTAAAGTCCAAACCAGTGTCAAAGGGGTAAAAAAATCTCAGTTTCTTCGTAACCAACCATGTTTTGATCGAGCAGTCAATTCAATTTCATACAAACGTTTTCGCTACAGAGTGCTGGTGACTCAGCAATTGCTATATATTTTGGATAAAATGAAGGCTATGTATCTTGTGTCAAGAGCACTGAATCTATATAAATGCTTGATGTTGCATTTCAAATTCTTAAACCTGAATTCTCTCTTAGAGGGTGACTCGAAAGAAATCGGGGTGTATAAAAGTCTGAGAAAACTGCGGCAGTTTCAATACCTTAGATCCATCCCTTGCTCAACAAATCTGATGAAAACAAATCTTTTGCAAAAGGCAAACTGAATGCCACACTCAGTTCAACTTCAATGCAAAAAGAGACACTGGTAGATTGAGAGAACAAAAAACTTCACTCCTGCCTTTAAAGCTGTAGTTCACAAATTATGGCTATGTGCATGTGTTATTGAAAATCCATACTCTTTTGAAGGCTACCACCACGCCATTCTGAAAAATTAAACTACAAATTGAGGCTGAAGCAGAAACGATGGACATAAAAACCTGTACATCTTCTGTAACTTTTTAAACCTGCTGGTGATTGTTGATTGTGATGACAATGTATCAAGCTTTAGAAACGCTCACTAATACATGAATAGGTTTTCGCTACTGTGGAAAAGCATTACTACTGCTAACCTGATTGCAGAAGTCAAGTCAAAGTTTATTTATTATGCACTTTTAAAACAACAATAGCAGCTGACCAAAGTGCTAACAGGAAGGCCTAAAATAAAAAGTAAAAAAAAGACTTGATGAACATGAACAACACAGACAATAAGACCTGAAGACACCCATAAACACAAAAAGCACAAGCATGGATATGCTTTAGTTACAATAAAGTAAAGCTAAACTAATGGAAGAACAGAAGGCAACAAGAATGTCAAAACATAAGAAGGATAAAAGAGAAGGGGTTAAAAATAAATAGATAAGACTCAGATGAGATTAAAAGACTAGGATCATAAAGAAATAAAAGCCTGGGAATAAAGATGGGTTTTAAGATCTGTTTTAAAAACAGCTAAGGTGGGAGCCAGGCGGATATGAAGAGGGAGCTCATTCCACAGTTTTGGGCCAACAACTGCAAAGGCCCGGTCCCCTCTACTTTTTAATGTGGAGCGGGGCACCACTAAAACGCAGTTTGTCTGCTGACCTGACGGTCCTGGAGTGGCTCTGAATTTTTAAAAGATCAGCTAGGTAAGGGGGTGCCAAACCATGTGGGGCTTTAAAAACAAATAAAAGAATCTTAAAATGTATCCTGTATCGTATGGGGAGCCAGTGGAGGGCAGCAAGAACAGGAGTGATATGCTCACGCCTTCGTGTCTTGGTGAGAAGACGGGCTGCTGCGTTTTGGACAAGTTGTAGCCGCGTGAGAGAGGTGGAACTTATGCCGGCATATAGGGCGTTGCAGTAGTCTTAAGCGGGAGGTGACAAAGGTATGGCTGACATTTTCAAAGTTTTTAAAAGATAAAAAAGGTTTAACCTTGGATAAAAGCCTTAGTTGATAAAAACTGGATTTTACGACCATACTGATTTGTTTCTCCATTTTAAAAATTGGATCTAAGGTCACACCAAGGTTTTTTGCCGTGTCTTTGACATAGGGAGAATCAGAAGTCATTTGTCTCTATTTATCACTGGGAAAAAAAGGATGAAAAAAAGATGGTTGGCCATTACCTTGGGGTTAATGTGGATGCTGATCTTAAATTAGATAAGGGCAGTTGTGAAGTCAAGTTTTTATCAATTAAGGCAGGTGGCTAGCCTGGGAATTCCCATGCTGCTTTGCGCTCGATTTCATTCTCACTGCAAAGTCAGCCTGGAAACCACCGCCCTTATTTTTGCCTGAGTTTGGGAACCAATCACAGAACGGGGGCCTTAGAAAGTGTTTCGGAGTAGATTCACCCTAGGGTCATTTGAACCATGACATCCAGCCAAGTAGCCCACCCGAAGTTTTTCCGATATTGGCTGAACATCAGCTGAGCTGAACAAAGCAAGGCTGCTCAATTTCTCCATTGATAAAATAAATTCACAACTCTACAACATAAAAATTCATGTAGAATATAGCATATACTTTGTTGTCTACAGTAGTAGATCAAACCTCATCTTACATTGAAGCTCCCAGATCAAGGAAGTGACGTCGACGCAGCTTTAGCAGCAGGGAAGCTATTGTGTTGATAATAATAAACTCCTGGACTATGTACAAACTTCCAAATGCATCGTTTTGTGAGTACAGACCATATATGTACTACTGTAGAAGTTTGGTGTCATGGCATGTGATTTTAGTGTGGTAATTTTGGAGATACTGCCAGGGTCCGTTAGCGCTTGTACTAAGCTATTAGGAATAACTCAGTAACTCGGCTGATGTTCAGCCAATATCGGAAAAACTTGGCTGGATGTCATGGTTCAAATGACCCTAGAGTGAATCTACTTTGAACAATCACTTTAAGTAGCTTAGAGCGCAAGTTTACTTTTATTTTACTTTTTTTTCTTCTTCTTCCTCGTCGAATTTCTGTCGTCATCTGGTATAAGTGATACAATTGGCTATGAATCGCGCGCAAAGCAGCATGGGAAGAACCAGACGCCATTTGATAGACATTCGTAGAGCCCAATAAACGGCTCTAGGCATTCGTAAACCACGCCTCATATACGAGAAAATGCACACCTAGTTCCCAGACCACCATCGAGATGTGGACGCGTCAGCCAGGCTAGCAGGTGGCCAAAATAAAACCAATTCTATTTTTTGTCTATTTTATGTTTTTAAATCACTTCTTAAAACTCATCTCTTTGCCTTGGCTTTTGGCACCATGTGAGATGTTGATTTTAGTTTGTGCTTATTTCATTTGAGTTTTTAATCTTTTTATGTATTCTGTACATCACTTTGGTCCTTATGGTAATGTAAAGGGCTTTATAAATAAAGCTGGATTGGATAGGATGTTGAAACTGTGACGTGATACAATAGGGAGTCCGTTTTCTTTTGATAAAAACATTCTCTATGCCATTTCAGGGTCCGACTTCCTGGCAAGCCTTTCTACTCGGTGCAGCTTCCATCAAAAATAGACCTGTCATATGTTGTTATTGGAAAAGAGTGGAGAGCTGCTTCTGAGACACTTCTGGAGCACGTTTGAAATGCACTGCAGCATGTTTAATGGATTCACAACCATTGACTTGAACGGCAACAATCAGCTCCTGTGGCTGCATTGCAACAGGCAGCAGGCCTCAGTAGAATCCATGGGCTTGTTTGTATCATGATATCAAAGATACAAAAGACATCATATTAGGATTTTTTCACTTTTTTCTGACATTTAGGCATGTCAGACTTTTCCTGTTATTCCATCCTTCGGAGTACAAAAAGCAGAATGCTCTCAAACTCATACCACAACTCACCCATTTTTGCTTTGTTTTTATTTATCTTTTTTATCAGCATTCAAAAGTACTATATGTGAATATTTACAACCTATGCTGTATAACAGCTGTGATATGCATGGCAACACAAACAGAAATCTTTGACAATTTGTGACAAAACCAACATCACAGGGTCCTACGCAGGAGTGATCCATACCAACACTGACAAGATGTTAAATGTTGAACAATTAGATGTGTTAAATGGACCAGTAATGACTGCTCAACACATTGGCCATATGGATGGGCCCCGCTGAGATCAAACTGTTGGCAAACGGCCAATCACTCTCATATCACAGACGGAGATAGACCAGAAGAGTGATCAGGTGAATGCTGGTGGAAGAGAGATATAGGATGAAGCTGGTTTCATCCCCATTGTTTTTTCACAAAAAAATAGTTTTGTTCATGGTGATATTTAGTATGAGACTGATTCACAAACTGTCAACTGAAACACAAAGAAGCAATACATTGTACTTTTTTACAAATTAACTAAGCACACAGAGATGAATTCTATGACGTTCAACCACATATTAAACAAACTTCATCATTAATCTAATATTTTCATGACTAAATATTACTACATTTCACTTGGTTATCTATCAATCACAAAATCATATGCACTCCTGTCAGATTAATGGAAGTTAGCAAATTGTCTTACACTGTTTACTTACAAGTTTTTAACTGTGAAAGGGATAATTCTTGGCGGTTTGACAAATTATTCTGTCATTTTGTTTCTGCAGTGAGAAATTATAGAGATGCTTTCGATCGGAAGGTCGGTGGTTCAACTGCCGGCTTCTCTGGGCCACATGTCAAAGTGTCTTCCGGCAAGACACTGAACCCCAGTTGCTTACCGCTGCGTCAATCAGTATATGAATGTGAATGAATATAAACTGACACTTAAATTGGCTGCGACAACATTTTATTGACCCGTTCAATTTTAATTCCACATATATCTACACAAGTTCCCTCTACATATATATATATATATATATATATATATATATACATAAAAAGTTGTTTTTTTTTGTGAAAGGTTATCATGTGTCATTCCACGATGGTGGAATGACCTACCAAGTGCTACAAGAACAGGGGCATCCCTGTCTATCTTCAAGAAACTCTTGAAGACCCAGCTATTCAGAGAGCACCTCCTATCCTAGCACTTACCTTGTACTTCCCTCCTCCCTCTACTGCACTTTCTCTTTCTGTAGTTCCCTCTATGCCCGCACTCTATTACACTGTCACCCCTGTTTATTGCCAAGTAGGTTTGCACTTACAAGGAATTTGACTTGGTGTAGTTGGTGCAGACAATATATTAATACAAATAGAGACTGTGCGTTAATGTAACGCAGAGGGTCTGAAAATGCTACGTTAATGTAGCTTGTAGGTCTGGAAGGGGAGAGGGAGAGAGTCAGTATCATGTGGGGCTCCTGGCCTTGTTGATAAGGCTAGTAGTGGATTGGAAGAAACTGTTCCAGTGGCATGAGGTTTTGGTCCTGATGGACCGCAGCCTCCTGCCAAACGGCAGTGTCTGAAAGCGTTTGTGACTGGGGGGGATCAGCCACAATCTTCCTGTCCACCTCAGAGTCCTGGAGAGATGTAAGATTGCAGGCAATCACCTTTTCTGCAGACCGAATGACACGCTGCAGTCTGCCCTTGTCCTTGGTGGTGGCAGCAGCGTACCAGATGGTGATGGAAAAGGTGAGGATGGATTCAATCATGGAGGAGTAGAAGTGTACCATCACTGTCCTTGGCAGGTTGAATTTCTTAACCTGCTACAGGAAGTACATCCTCTGCTGGGCTTTCTTGATGAGGGAGCTGATGTTCAGCTCCCACTTGAGGTCCTGGGAGATGATAGTTCCCAGGAAGTGGAAAGACTCCACAGTGTCAATTGTGGAGTCACAGAGGGTGATGGGGGTAGGTGAGGCTGGAGTTCTTCCTGAAGTTCACAACCATTTTCACTGTCTTTAGAGCGTTGAGCTCCAAGTTGATTAGCTTGCACCAGGTCGCCAGATGGTCAGCCTTCCACCTGTAGGCGGACTCGTCTGTCAGAGATAAGTCCGATGAGAGTGGTGTCGTCCAGGAGCTTAAAGACTGGTGACTTGAGGTGCAGCTGTTGGTGTAGAGGGAGAGAAGAGCAGAGGAGAAAGAACACAACCCAAAACTGGAGCTGTCGTGGAGGATAGTTACATGACTGTCCCTTTGTCTATCGAAGCGACAGTAGAACTCGTTCAGGTCATTGGCAAGGCGTTGGTCGTTTATGGAGTAGGGGGATTTTGGCTTGTAGTTGGTGATCTGCCTGAGCCCTTTCCAGACAGACGCAGAGAACTGGTGTAGGAGCCTCTCAGAGTACAGTCGTTGAAGCCGGAGTTATAGTTGACGCGTCTGTCACGGCGGTGGCGGACCGTGACATCAAAATGACAATTCAGGCATGGCGCTTCCCTTGAAAAGACGGCGCAGCGCGTTGTCGTGCACCAGTCGATTTTTGTAAAATGGCGGCGCCAACAACGACAGACCGGATGGACCAATGTGAGACCAGGCTCAGTCAGGAGGTGCGTTTGTACAGGCACCTGTACGAAACTGCAGGGAAACAGCACAGGGAGCACGTAAACTCCCAAAACTGGTGCACAGAGATTGGCAGAACTTTGGGGAAAGAGGGAGAGTTCGGTAAGAATGTGTGGAAGAAGCTACGGGACAGATACGTGAAGGCAAAGAAGAGGGCAGAGACTCTGTTGATGCCGGGGGCTTCAAACCTTCACCTCTATTAACTGAATTAAAAAATTAAAATGATCCGAATACTGCAGCAGTATCATTAATTACAGTATTCTTGCTCTTGACAGTGGCATTGTTTTCTTCTCCACTTTCGTGGTTGTAGAGTAGAGGTAACCTTCACGTAGCAGCGCCACCTCTGTGACGGAGAAAATTGCAACTACTGGCGCATCGACTTGCGCCACTATATATTGCGGGCACGAAATCGTGACTTCATCAACACCGCTCGCGCTAGCAGACGCGGCAACCATGCTAGAGCCTTTAGCCTCTTTCACCGCCTTGCTAAACTTGTACTTCGCCTCTTTGAATCTGTCTTTGTCCCCACTCCTGAAGGCCTCTTCCTTACCCAACCTTAACCCTCTCAGTTTGGCTGTGAACCAGGGTTTGTCGTTGTTGTAACTCACCCTGGTGCGTGATGGAACACAGCAGTCCTCACACAAGCTGATGTATGATGTCACAGCCTCTGTGTACTCATCCAGACTGTTGGTAGTAGTCCCAGTCAGTAGAGTCCAAACAGGCCTGGAGATCCTCCACAGCTTCACTGGTCCACTTCGTTTGATGTCCTCACTACATGTTTTCAGAGCTTTATGGCTCTTTTTCATTGCCGAGCTAACCCTACTCTACTCGGTTCGATATAGCGCGACACTGCACGGCACGGCACCAGTACCATTTCCTTTTACACACAAACTGTGATATGGAAGTGGGCGGAGTCGGCCCGGTCACCACTAACGTGACGTCGGTTTCAGACGACTACAAAGTGTCACGCCACAGTTAGTCAAAAGTAATTCTGTTTCTGTAATTCTGTTTATTCTCTCAGGTAATACTTCTCTGTTGCTCTCGCAGGTGTGTTTTCATACATGGCGGGTGATTATTTAAGCTCCCCGAGCTTTGTTGCGTGTATGACATAATTTCAGCTGACCAATCAGTGGACAGCACTGATCATGTGACGTTTTAGTGTCGGCTCGGCCCGACTAGACCCACTTATGAAGCAGGTACTAGCAGGTACTAAAAATCGTAACGGGTCCCACCTTCAACCCGCAATGGAAAAGCTCCCAATCAGGGTAGAGTCGTATAACTAAAGGGTCTGGGTTGGTCCGCTCCACACACAGTATCTGGACGGCGAGCATGCGCTGTGCGTCCTGCACGTTAGCATACGGCGGGATGTAAACACCGACCAGAGTGAATGAAGCAAACTCACAGGGTGAATAAAAAGGCTTACAGTTCAAAACAGCAGATGAAGAAAAGTCCCTGTTTTTTCCCAATAGCAGTTGCAAAATATAGACATACGTCTTTATATGTATTCTCACAATGAAAGAAAAAAATTAATTTTTGACATTTTGACAAAAATGATTCTTGTCCATATTAATACAAACATATGAGTTACTTTTTCACACATCAGCCTCCCTGTATTCATTTAATGACCAGAAATAACGAAACAATGAAGGGTGTCACAACCTGGCACAATGGATGCTACGAGCACATGAGTGCAGACTTTTCAAAGTGCAGTTATCTTTTCTTTTTTTTAAACTTTTTTATTCTCAAAATATGAACATGGAGTGGGAAGATGAGCTGTGTCAGTAGTGAGTGGAATGCATAGAGGAGAAGAGAATGTCTATTTGTTAGTGTTGATGGCATCAACAAACATCTATTTCAGTGTGGAGACTGAGAAAGAGAAAAATACGTCACATTAGGTTGGCAAGAGGGAAAGAGGAAGCAATCAGAATTCTGCACAGTCTGAATACTCAGAAGTTTGCAAGTTTGGACATGTGGCCAAAAATATTTGTGTGTCTTTGTATATAGAGGCAAACAGGACAGCTGCTAAGTGCACTATGAACTCTTGGAAACATTACCTTGTCTGTAATAGAACTATGGGATGATAGAGTACAGAGCGACAATGTGTGTCTGTTTTATTACCAACATTTATGCTGGCTGCTCAGATGCTCTCCAAACTGAATGCTGGTATGATTAAATAATTATGTTGACCAACCAAAGACCTATGCCACTGTCTCAAGCCAGCCAGTACCATTTCAACTGAAGTGTTAACAGCCACACATGAAAAATGCTATGAGAGAATTTTACTTCTAAACTCTTGTTTTATCTATATGTACGTATACGATGCAAAAGCTTTATCACAAAAGGCGCTGGTGACATAAAATTAATGTCAGTGTTGTAATCTAGATCATTTTCATCATTTGCCTTAGTCATTTAAATAGCCCCAGTATTAATCTGGTTATTCCAGTAAATCGCAGAATATACCCATCCATATTGCTTCTCCTCTCTTTATCGTTTGCTCTTAAAGTTTCTACAGTGACCAACACAGCAGGTGTTAGTAATACAAAACCGCCTTATAGGATGAAATAATTACAGAGCATTGAACACTACAGCATATATTAGAGAAAAAGAGAGCAAGAAAGTTCAAATTCATGATCTGTATGTTTTAGTTTTAAAAAAACTAAATTTTCAAATTAAAATGTCATGATTTGACAAATGGAAACACACAGAGATAAAAAATAAAAAGATAAATAGTGGAGCTAAATTAAAGGAAAGCCTACTACCCATATGTAACATACAAGATGTACAAAGTAGTGATGGGAAGTTCGGCTCTTTTGACTCCCAAACGGCTCCTTATTTAGGATCTTTTGTAGCCTATATTTTACCTTAACTTTGCAAAAAAAAAAATCATGGTTTATGTGAACTCAAGCTAACATTGATAATGTCCTCAATTAAACTTTTTTATTGGACAAATGAACCAAAAAATTTCAAACAAATCCACAGAACAGAACCAAAACCAGAACCAAACTCCTTAATTCTCACGTGAATACCGCATGCTGGTCCCATACTGGCCAATCATAACAAAGCTCTGTCGTAACCAGAGCTGGAACTGAGCACTGAAAGTGAAACCTAAGCAGCAAATGGAAAAAAACTGGGAGTCGGCTCTCACTTGATGCGAGCCGGCTCTTCTGATTCACTACAAAGAGCCGGATCTCAGAGCCGATGCTTGTGCGCATGACCCATCACTAGTACAAAGTTAGAATTACTACTAAGAGTAATGGTTAAGAACAGAAGATCTACATTTCGACTTAGGGAGTGAAATGGTCCAGTGTTTAGAAACACACAAGACAGTATTTGCAGTGAACAATTAATGTATTATATTTCACAGTGTACCAGGTTATATGTACAATATATACAACAGTTCTGTGCGCACAAAATAACCCTTTACAAGAATGAATGGGGTTCAGTCCCTCTGGAAGGTTCAGTGAATGGGGCAGGCTATAGAGCAGGGCTATTCAAATGGCGGCCCGCGGGCCACATGCGACCCAGAAGCAATACCCGAGTGGCCCAACACGTGGTTCAGCCAAAAAAGCAGAGAAAAAACGTGAAAATGACCGACCCACAAGGCAGCGCGCTGTTTTCAAAGTTACTGATAGAACCATGTTAGCAACTCAACTCCAACTGAAAAAGTACGTGTCTCAACCCTCAAACGAAAAATTGACGATGAAAACCGCCGTTTTAACCCTGCCTGGGTGGCCAGATACTGTTTTATTTTACCACCAACTCCAAACGCCAAACCTGTGTTTACTTTGCAATGACTCTGTTGCAGTACTTAAGGAGTATAATGTCTGGAGACACCACATGGAAAAATGTTTAAAAAACATTTAATTTGCTAAAAATGCTTAATAAGTTTACTTTCGCAATTTTGAATGTTGTCCTGTATGTCCTGTTTTTAAGATTCAAGAGTGTTTTGGGGGCACTTGTTAATTCCCAAGTTCAGCCAGGCACATGCTAAAATTAAACTGCCAAGAAAAACTTTGCTGACTTCATTATATGTGCAAAAAGGCTAAACTTACCTGATTAACTGTGGGGGAAAAATGAGCAGTATATTTACCTGAGGCTGTCAGAATAAAAGCCATACTTGCCTGATTACGTTATTGATGGTGGCCTCGTTTAAGTTAAATTGTTTTCTTTAAATTCTTGAGTTTTATACTTTCCTGAACAGTCTTTAACATGCGTATGCCTCAGAACAATATGCTTCAGCAATATAATGAGTAATATTTGACCAATCTACTCTCACCGGCTACTTCATTAGGAACACTTATGCAATCCAATACAACATTTCTGCCATAAAGTCTATTTTTACGAAGCTTATACATTTTTGGTTTTTGTTGACATTGTCAGAACGGTGATCATTCTACTTCATAGTGGTAGTGTGGTGGAGTGCATTATATTTAGCAGAGATCCTTGTACTTTTGTCCAAACCATTAACATATTTGAGGGGGACAAATTATTAACACTTTTCAATATATTGTACTCCAGTACACAAGCACCACCCAGCCACCCAGTACAACCTGAATAATACACATGAAATATAATTATCACCTTCCTGACAATGTCAACGCAAACTGAAAATGTAGAAGCTTCTTAAAAGTTGAACACATATTAGAGCTGTTGCACTGGATTGCATTTGATTGCACAGGTGTTCCTAATGAAGTGGCCAGGGAGTATATACACTTATGTACAATTTTTGCACAGAAGTCCCTCCAAGATTGTGCTGTGCGTTGTTGGGATCTGTGTAATGCAAAGGTTCTATACACTTTAATATAAAAATCCCACACTCACAAATACGGTGCACAGTTTCATTAAGATGAACTCAACGATGTTAGTAGTGAACTGCAAATTACACATTAGCAACAAATTACTTCTGGCGTTAACTTATTAGTTGAATATTTCCTTGATTTGTTTACATTTGGCATGTAAACAGCAGAAATTGATAGTGGTCTTTTTTTGTTAAACTTTTTGGGAAGGACGGACAAGCAGACGGAGAGGAAACGTTGCTAAACTGAAGCCCAGTGCCTGATTGTAACCTAGCATCACACTGAATCTCGCAGTTGTGTCCCACCCTAACCTCCTTCAGAGAGACCACCCAATTTGCTCCTCCTTTGGGGTCTGGACGTACTTGGATTTAGCATCTGACTTTTCCTCTTTATGGGATGTATTTGCAAGATCTGTACCTTTGTGGCGCCTGAAACAAATGCACTTTTGAGGCACTACAGGTTAAGGCACAACCACAGCGAATTTCTTCCCTGTTTATATGCTGATTGCCCCTGCTCCTTCAAAACCTGGAATGCCCTCAAATCACATTTGTCAAGGAAACATTCAACTAATTAGTCAACACCAGAAGTAATTTCTTTCAATTGTGAACTTTGCAGTTCTTGTTTCCCCACTGAGAAGCATTACGTCCAACATCTTAGAGTTCATCTTCGGAAAAATGTGTCTTTAAAACGTGTGATTTCTGCACAAATGTTTATGGAACCTTTGCATCACATAGATCCAGAAAACACACTGTACATTCTTCGAGTGATTTTCGGCCAGAAATTGTACATAAGTATATAGCTCAGACAAATATCACAGATATTGCTGAAGCACATTGTTCTGAGGCATACAAGCGTTCAGAAACATATGACTGTACAGGAGAGTATGAAACAGAAGAATTGAAAGTGGAAGAAATTGAACTGAACTTAGGCCACCTTTTATTAATATTGGATAGCATTTATAATGTGCCAAGCAAGTGCATTTCTGAATTAGTAGCAGAGCTCCAGTTTATATCCTCCTCGGTGTCAGGTCCTGACAAAAGAAATACTGTAAACTTGTGTTTACTTGATGACTGTGTACAGTGTAATGTGTACAGAGTAAAAAACATTTGTACTTTGAACTACCCACAAAAGAAATGTCACTGACATTGTGGGATAAGAGTCCAGTGCTAACTTACAAACATGGCACTTTCTTTTGACTTCAACTAAAAAATAAATAAATAAGTCCTCAAATTCTGGATCTAAATACTGCAGGCTGAAGTCGTTGAGGATACTTAATGTCTGCTTGACGGCCAAGTTCAGCTCCTCCATAGTCTCTGGTATTCCGGATGGAAGAATGAGTTTCTCGATTCTGTGACCAAAGATCAGCCGGAGCATTGCTGAATCCATGTCAGGTGGCCTAGTGATAAGAAAATTAAAAAAAAATAAAGGTTACACCTCTATTAAGCATCAAATTCACTGAAACCCGCCGTTTTTTCCAATAGAGTTCGGCGGCCGGCTCAAGAAACGCCGAACTATCAAACTAAACACCGCTAATCAGATAAGAAACAGTATTCCGTTACTTAAATGTTGTCAGAAACGTATTTAGTGTACTGTTTAGCTGTAAAAGGAGAAAGTGTGTGCTGTGTTAAGCCTCCTCCCCCTCCCCCCTCCTGCTAACGTTACGTGCTGCTAACCGTCGTGGACCGGACATTACCACACTAAAATGAACAGATTTGTGCATGAAAAGAAAAAAATTTGCAGCTCCAAAAACGAAACAATGTTAATAGACTGGCTGTGTTTAGGATAGTTACCGTCACATTCCCTGCCCGGGAATACAAGCTGCACTCACAGGAAGTAAAGCCAACGGAAGTGGGGGAAGTGCACTTCAAAATATAAGATGCTCTTCCAGCGATTACCCCCAATATTTCTCTTTATGGAAAGGTGTCTAACCTTAACATAAAACCCAATGTATTTATTTACGCAATTTCATGAAAGCGCAACAACATCAAACCACTACATTAACATATAGCCTTACCGACAGAAGCCGACTTTCTGTTGCTGCTGAGTCTCTTTTTCTGATAGCTCATTTTATATTGTAATTTACCACTACATGCGTTCTTCTTACTAGCCCAGTGATAACAAAAGAAGTTTTCTTACCTTAGTCAACCAGTTGTATTTTGCAAGATGAGCAATGTGGAAGAAGATGAACATTCGCTGTCTGTACTCTCTTCAAATGTCTTGTGGCTAGATTATAGCCTGCTGCATTAATTACACAGCGAGCGAGCAAGTTGAAAGAAATTAAGTCATTTTGATGTCACGTTTGGGTGATACCATAGTGCGACGCGCCCCGCGCGGCAACTATACTTCAGCCATTAGAAAACGTGCACTTTGACAGGAAGTACTTTTCAATTAAAATTTGCCTGACTACATTAATTTGAATTCACTCAATATTCCCTCTATTTGGAATTAGATAAATATAATGCTTATGTTTTACTTAACTACAATGGCTGGATTTTATTCCAAACATTTTTATTTGAAATTTAATTAAATATTTGCCTCAAAATCAAAAACTCAATTGTATTGAATATATTTTACCAAATACATTAAATCTACATGACCACAGAATCATTTGTTACAGTGTACTTGATGACCTAATCATCTCCGATTTAGTCAATTAGCACAGCTTTAAGAGCTGATGGTCCTCTTGCCACATCTTACAAAAGAAAGGAGTTTTATAAGAAGATTTTTAATGTGGTTGAGGCAGTTGAATACATTCTGGACAAGAAGGAAGGTAAAACATTACAGTTTGTTCCCATTCTTCAGTCATTGTCACAGATATTAAGCCTGAAAGTCATACAGGAGAAAGCTTTCAATTCTTCATACACTACTCACGAGGGCGGATACGAGTCAATTCATGATGGAACACATTTCAAAGAAAATGCACTTCTATCCACTGAAAGCATAACCATTTCTCTCCTTCCCTACATTGATGATTTTGAGGTTTGCAATCCCTTGGGAACACCTCGAAAAACACAAGATTACTGCAGTGTATTGGGTATTGGCAAATGCTCCACCAGAGATTCGTGCTACACTGAAGTCAATTTATTTAGCTCTGCTTTGCAAGGCTGCGAATGTAAGTACGGTTATGAGGCAGTACTTCAGCCACTGTTAAAAGACCGTGTCCAGCTGGAAGAGGAAGGACTCTTTATCCCTGTGTTTTTGGAAGGAAAATCAAAGGCACAATAGTTAGTGTAATAGCTGATAATTTAGGTGTCTATTCAATTTGTGGCTTTTTAGAAAGCTTTTCTGGATCGTAAGTCTGCAGGTTTTGTTTGGGGCAGCTCTCTGAGTTTCAGGAAAAAGAAGTGAGAACTGGACCTTTCCAAGCCAGAACAAAACATTCACTTCATCTGCAAGCAGTTTTGGAAAGTCCCACAAAAGGCAGTGTGCCTTAAATGATAAATTGAAATATTTTCATGTTCTGTCAGGGTATCCACCAGATCTGCTACACCACCTGTTCGAGGGAATAGTACCTCTGGAGTATCACGGTTTCACAGTATCGTGGTATTGCGATTCCAGCTCTAAAATGCTCTAAATATACTGTATGTTGTGTTGTTTTGAAATGTCTGATTTTAGGAAAACAACTTTTCATTGAACACACTCTTATTTTTAGCAACAACATCTAGAACATAAAACATTTCAGCAATACAAGGGGCGTTGTTCGGCCCATCGCAAAGTGGAGGTCTATTGCATACACTGATGATCCACAACATTGAAATCACCTGCCTAATGGGTTGTTTTAGTGTTTAATGTAATGATTTACTTACCTGAGAATGCCTCCTATGTGTTTTAATACTACCTTCTTAAAAACATTTTTAGTTATCTCCTTGTAATAAGATGTAAACTCGATGTTTGCATGCCTAAATTCAACATAACTTTTTTGGGCTTTTTGTCATGTTTTCCTACTACAGAATCAACATGTCTGTCAGACTTCGAGTCATACTACAAGAAGAAATTCGCAAGCTTCCCTTGCCCTCCGGAATCGCTGAGACTGTGGGGGAATTGAAGAATATTTTACAAGAGACATTTGCAATTGAACAATATTTTAATATTCAGTTTCAGGACCAAGATTGTGATGGTCAGTTTTTTAGTCTGCTTGAAACTAAGGACATAAAGAAAAAATACACTATCAAGGTGGTTCTTATTGAACCAGTGATCACACTAACATTTGAGGATTCTTTGAATGCTAAAGGACTCCAAGAGAGCATTGACAGCAGTTGTGCAGAGTCATCGGAAAATGCCCGTTCCACAGCATCCACCATAATTCTGTCTTCTCCAGAGAGCACCTCCTCCCTTCGTTCTGAGTCCTGGCCAGCTCAGTTTGAGATACCTAACTTCTCTTTTGACACTGAACTCATTCTACAAGCTGCAAATGAGGCTTACAGAAAGGACGGAACCTTACTCAACAATCCTGCCGTAAAATCCAACATTCTGGACAAACTAGGAGATAGCATCTTTGTCCTTCACTAGCACAAAGGGAGCAGGTTGCTAAGCCCCTGGTTGCGAAGCCCCCATGTTTGAAGGACCCAGTATCCTTCAATGGTTTATATAGTTGGCACAACAGCTTGAAGTATAAGCTTGGCAATTACAGAGCAAAGGTGAGGCACCTTGGACTCCCAGAGCTAAATGTAAACTCCCAAAAGAGAAAATCGGCTGCAGACTCCAGCACTCCAGGTAGAAACTTGAAAAGGGCGAAGAAATCTGAGCTAAACTACCTCCCACCTCATCCTCAAGGGAAAACTGATGTAACACTTGAAGGAGTGAGTGGAGCTTCTCTATGAGTACAAGAAGAGAGACTATAACAAACTCATAAATGAGAAGATGGCAAAAAGCTTCTCACTGCGTCGAAATGATGTAATCCTCAACAAACCACCTACAACAAAGACTTGAAAACTCGATGGCCTGCCTTGTTTGAGTTTTCCCAGTTAACATTTTAATCGTGTCTTCTCCAATAAAGGCTGTTTGTTGTGTGGCAAAGTTTCAAAGTGGATAATGGTATTTCAAATTAATCATTATTTATTTGTTTGACAGTATCACTGCCATTATCCTGTAACCCATGTGACAGTTTCTGTAGTAAAAAGTCAAACATTTTCCTGTTTTTTAAGATTCAACAGGGGATCAGCAATGTATTTACCTAATGAGGCTGCCAGATGTTTCTACATCTCCATGTTTCTCTCTTGTTCTCTTTCAGATTGAGGATTAATTCTGCAGGATCACACTAAAGCCACTGCAGTCCACATTTCTGGGCAAGTTGGACTGATACACACTGAAGCTGTTGAGCCTGTACAGGAGGGAGGAAGAAACTTGATGAGATCCTTGACATGTTAAATTAGGCATGTATTTACAACATGTAGTTGCTTTCTGATGTCTGTAAACTCATATTTGATGTTACTCTCATACCAATGACTAATTTAATTTCATATTTTTGTAGGGCAGCAACATTGAGTCCCGAAGAGAAGTTGTGATCAGAGGCCTCACTCTCTACCTTGGTGAAAACACTGGAGAGTTAATCAAGGACTACCAGGTAAAGAAAATATAACTCTGATTCAAAGCCCTGTTTTTTTTCTTTAGTAGATTTTTAATAATGTGCCTTTGTAGAAATTAATGGGATTTGATTTGCTTAATTTAATTGTATCAAAATGCCTTACACAAGAAGGACACAAAGTACAATCGAGGATTAAAAAACACTAAGTCCAGGACTCATTTTTATTGTGGTCTTCATTATATTTTAGTTTCTAATTATTAAAAATGCTGCAGTGAAACATGGAAAATCATCACAGATATCTGGAGACTACTTGTACTCTATGTACAGGAATATCCTGGGGTTTGCTGATAACTGCTGCTAACAATTGGACTTGATTATTTTATGGAATTTAGAAGATTGGAATCTATTGGAATATGATTTTGCTTTGCAATATGATTATTAAAAATGCTGTTGTGAAAGAACAAGAAAGTAATGAAGCAAACGGAACCAAATATATGATACTTTTTATATAAAGCAGCATTGCTTTATTGAATGAGCGAAAGATAATTTCTTAAACAATAGGTATTAAATGGAATTTAATTAAACTCTGCGATACCTGTAGACACCCTTGTTAAGCTACAATACTACCACAACAATCTGACCCTCTGTTTGGAGAGGCAACAAAGAGTTATGCATCCCTCACATTGCTATGAAATAAATCAGTTTGATTCTCTCTGGTGTATTTCGCAGGTTTTCGATGACGATGCTGCAACTGTCCAGGAGGCCATTACCACTTTTGTCCTTGACATCTTTGTGGTCAGCAAAGCCAAGGATGGTCTCCCCAAGCAAGCTGGAATAGCCATCGAGGGAGCAGAAGCCTTTTTTGGTATCCCAGATGTGGGACATGCTTGCACCCATCTGATGGGCCTTATCTGTGCCTTGGAACTAAGGTACCCTAATAAACTGAAATACACATTTGAGGTCTTTCAGAAGATCTTTCTAGAGCTGGAGGATGCAAACAAAAAAATGTCCCCCAAAGTCCATGATCTCAAGGTCTGTTTGCATGCTTAAAAGCCATTCGGATGGCGTTGAAGGTGGATTTGAGTGAGCTCACTCTTGTCAGGTTTTACAGTGAGTTTTACACTGCACATTTTGAGGTTCTCCCAATGCACTCTCATATGTTACACTACTCATTTTTTTTATTCTATGATGCAGGAAAATATTTAATTTGTTTGAATTTGAAGTCTGTTCTCTGCACTTTAAATGGCACATCTAATTCAGCTCCAGCTCAAGTGAAGCATTTAAAGTAACCTGAACTCTATCGTTCAAGCAGATTTTCATGTACTGCCAGAAGAGGCAGAGAAACCATGCAAAACTGTCAATTTCTTTACGACATTTAAAAATTTTGAGCTGCTGGATTTTGGTTTGTTTTTTTGCCTAATCAATCTATCTGAACGTAGCTGCGAATTTGAATCTACTGTAGCTGTTTTGACAGGAGGATTTCGTTATGGTGTTCGGACCTAAAAGAAAGACTGTCCGTGGGGTTCAGATAGCATGTCTTGTGCTGACAGCAATTATCCCTTCAGTGTTTATGACTCTGTGGAATGGAGTTCATATTCTAATGTCAAATAAATTTGTTTATTTGAGCTAAACAACATCCAAGTCTTGTTTTTGGTTAAGTTGCATAATTATACCTGAGATTGTTTGAGTCATGTGGGTGTTGTTCATAGCATACAGTTTGATAAATTGATTTGTTGTTTGGTCCATACAATGTAAGAAAATGGTGAAAAATCAATCACTTTTTCCCAAAGCCGCAACCTAACAGTCCACAATTTAAAGCATTCACATTAGAGAATCTGGCATTTTCTTCTCGAAAAAATTACTCAAAGACAGTTATCAAAATTGTTGACGATTAATTTAATTGTTAGCAACTAATTGATTAATTAACAAATCGTTGCAGCTCTTGTCTATTTACCAGTATGGTCAACATTTGGCTCCTCGGCAGCCTATCTTGACATGTGATAAGAGGATTGTCATTTCCAACACTTGTGGCGCGTTTCCACTAGCTCGCTTCGGCTCGGCGCGCTAATTGCGTGTTTCCACTAGCACGCAGTACCTGCAACCGGGTACATTTTTGGTATCACCTCAGCCCTGGTTCCAAGCGAGCCGAAGCGTTACTAAAACATGACGTCAACAGACTGCCTTTCACTGATTGGCCGATGAGTGTCGTCACTGGAAGCGTCTCTTGCGTTCTGTGCGACAAAAAGCCACAGGGTGAGCAGCAACACGAGTGCCTCGATGTCCTCCATGCTATCCTCCTCGTATATTGTTGTTGTTGTTGTTCTGGTCTTCCGGATTTGTATGTTGCACGACGACTGCGCCCACGTCGAGGAGGCACGAAGTGATACTCGGTTGTAATGGAAACACAACCAAACCGAGCCGTATCGAGCCGTGCCGAGCTAGTGGAAATGCGCCAATAAATGACTGTGATGGCCACACCTGCAGCCACACAGTCGGTAACCCCACACACCAACACTTTTTCAGTTTCCATATACACACTGACAGCAGCACAAATATATGGGTTGTTTATTTTCACTTGACAATATTGAAATACATTGGTTCTAATTGTAGCGCACACATTTAGTTAGCTTTTGTATATTTAATTTAGTCAAATACTTAATTTGTTGTGCTTTCTTTTGCTGGTGCTGTGGGGGAGTACCTTGGACTGGGCTGAAGCAAAGCACTCTGGCTGGCACACTCAAATCCCTGATTGACTGACTGAGTGGCTGATTGGGTGATACCATCTGGAGTTCCATGGGGGAAGACTATGGAATCTTAATTCTAATTTTTGCATCAGTTCTCTTTGCTTTTGTTATTTACTTATTTTGTTAACTTTGTTTAGTTATTAGTCATTTAAGTTCATTCTTAAGCTAACTGTGTTTAGTTACTTTTGTTAGTTAAATTTGTGTAGATGTTTCCCTTCCCTCTTCCTCAGTGTGTCAATATGGTCTGATCAGCCAGTATTTAAGTCCCCTTTTTTGTGTGTGTGTCTCCCCCACCAGCGGAGCCAACTCACCACCAGGTGGTGATCAGTTGACAGCTCCGCCCCTCTCTTCACCCGAGTGTCCAGGACATACGGCCGCAAGTCCGACGATACGACCACAAAGTCGATCATCGAGCTGCGGCCTAGGGTGTCCTGGTGCCAAGTGCACATATGGACACCGTTATGCCTGAACATGGTGTTCGTTATGGACAGTCCGTGACGAGCACAGAAGTCCAACAACAAAACACCACTCTGATTCAGATCGGGGGGGCCGTTCCTCCCAATCACGCCCCTCCAGGTCTCACTGTCATTGCCCACGTGAGCATTGAAGTCCCCCAGCAGGACGAGGGAGTCTCCCGGAGGAGCACTCTCCAGTGCCTCCTCCAGGGACTCCAAAAAGGGTGGGTACTCTGAACTGCTGTTTGGTGCATAAGCACAAACAACAGTCAGGACCCGTCCCCCCACCCTAAGGCGGAGGGAGGCTACCCTCTCGTCTACCGGGGTGAACCCCAATGTACAGGCGCACAGCAGGGGGCAATAAGTATGCCCACACCTGTTCTACGCCTCTCACCGCGGGCAACTCCAGAGTGGAAGAGAGTCCAACCCCTCTCGAGGAGGCTGGTTTTGGAGCCCAAGCCATGCGTCGAGGTGAGTCCGACTATATCTAGCCGGAACCGCTCAGCCTCGCGCAGGTGACGTTCCACGTCCCAAGAGCCAGCTTCAGTAGCCGAGGATCAGACCGCCAAGGTCTCTGCCTTCGGCTGCCGCCCAGCTCACACTGCACCCAACCCCCATGGCCCCTCCCACGGGTGGTGAGCCCGTCAGAAGGGGGACCCGTGTAATTTCTTTGGGCTGTGCCCGACCGAGCCCCACGGGCACAGACCCGGCCACCAGGCGCTCGCCGGCGGGCCCCACCCCTGGGTCTGGCTCCAGGGGGAGGCCCCGGTGACCCGCGTCCGGGCAAGGGAACACGTTGTCCATTTTTCTTCATCATCATAGGGGTTTTATGAGCTGTTCTTTGTCTGGTCCCTCATCTAGGATCTGTTTGCCATGGGTGACCCTACCAGGGGCTTAAAGCCCCAGACAACATAGCTCCCAGACTCATTGGGGCACGCAAACCCCCCCACCACGGTAAGGTGACAGCTCATGGGGAGGTATGGGGCGGAGACATCTGGAACTAGTGTATGGATGTGACTGGTGGTGTTTGTAATATCTGCTGGTGATGTGAACTGGTATAAGGTGTACTGTAGATGAGGGTTTGGCTGGAGGAGATTGGAGTTTGACTGAGTCGTGGCTGTTGTACCGTTAATCTGTAAATGGTTTATCAGAGTGAAGAGTCAGTTTAACGTTCATGGATAAAAGATGAGATCCTATATTATTTGGATGTAAGTCGTTGTGTTTGAAAAGACATGGTCTCTTGTAAAAGATTGTAAAATTGTCCACATATGGAATATTGTTGGAGTTGCAGTGTCCTTTGAGCCAGATGTGAAGCTGTTACAAGCGGCTGAATTTGATGTCCGCAAACCGAGGGGAGGGAAGTGGGCCGGAGATGATGCATAGTTTCTTTAACTGTTTAATGTTGTGGATGATGGAGATAAAGTCTTGCTTAAGGGTCTCTGATTGCTGCAGTTTGAGGTTGTTTATGCCTGTGTGAACTACTATTATGGAAACAGAAGATTTGTTCTGTGAATGCTCATGGGTTGGTGATGTCATTGACGAATGCACCTGGGTAACAGAATGTGCGGCACCTGGTCACCTGGACATGCCTGACCATGGATGTTCCCACGATGAATGCGTCTGGGCCACGACCGCAGGAACCAGACCCAGATGGTGAAGCATTCCGGGTTGTCGGTCCAGCGGCGACAGATGTGGCGGAGGTTCTTGCAGCAGTGGCTGCGGGTAGGGAGACAACAGCAGCAGCGACCGAAGGCGTACACACCATGGTCCGAGCCCCCACGAGACCATGCTCCCGGTCCAGAGTCTCGGTGTATCCACTCACTGCTTCTCTGAGGAGCTGCCGACGTTTTGCTGAGGATGACAGTGAGCATCGAACCTGTGTCTTAGACCGGCCAGGCACTGCTCTGCGCCAAACCCTCAGTCCCGGCAGCTACAGGGCCATAGCTGGGTGGTGGAGCGACCAGGACCCCGTCCGACGTGACCGTCAACAGAGCCTCGAAGCGGTTTGAGAGAACGAGGTCATCGTGGTTCCACGGTTTCTTCCTTGAGGTTAGTAATATCTTTGTTATACATGCATCAAGTTGTCATCGGTAGGCGCCAGGGCAGCCATGTCTTAAAAGTAACAGGGCCCCAGGAACCGCAGGCCGCAGCAGCTCTTCTTCCAAACAAATTTGCTTGGAGTTTTGCAAGGCACAGACACACGATTAGTCTGGAGATTTGATTGACTGGTATTTGAAGAAGTTGAACTATTAAAGTCTACTCCATTTAGTAAGTAAAGTTTACTTAGCTTAAATAGACTTCACTCGTTTGCAAAACTAAGTTGACTTTACTTGATAAAATAAGTTGACTTCATTTGATAAATTAGTATTGACTTTATAAAACTCATTTCTTACACACAAGAAATTAAGTATCCTATACAAAGACTAGCCTTGCTTTATCTACATAATAATCTGATGCAAAAATTTGCCTTGCCTTTTTTAAAGATGCAGTCTGCAACTCTTTTTCAAGCATAATGCCTGGAACTGTCCGGGGATTCTGAAAGTAGTACATTAAATACCCCAATACAAAAAAAAGAGTTCTCTAGGTCCCCTATATGTCCCGCTAGGTCCCTCCAAAGCCAGCAGGTTTGTTTACAAAATGGCAGACCAGACCGGTAAAAGGTAACCAATCAGGTTTACGAGCTGGGCTCTGCTGCCTGTCAATCACCGATTGTGCACGCGCGATACAAGGTAGGCTCGTCCCCACGCTTATTTATCTGGACTATTGAACTTCATTACGGGCTAGTCTACTTACTGTGTCTTCCATGATCGCAAATGAGAGGTGAGTTGATGAATGAGGAGTCGTGTAAGCGCATCTAGCGTGCACGTCTACGTGCACGAGTTCTCATGTGTTTTGATGGGGCGGGACAGGAAGTTGAATAACTTTTTATTTTTCGGTTAAAAAATAAGCATTTCTTGCATTTTGCGACTACGGAGGTCACCGTTTTCAACTTCAAGCATTCTGATAGATCATGTAAACTCTTAAAATGCCAAAAAGTAGGACTTTACGTATGACAACAACAAATCTTGCAGACTGCAGCTTTAAAGCGAGACACTACAGGTGAAATGGGTACAATTTTAAAATAATAGATATCACCATGAAACTTCCTCTGTTGATTATTTTCAAAAGTATGAAAAAAAATGTATTTCAAGTTTTTTAAATTTGTATTTTTAATTATGCAAATGATGCACGAGCTCATTAAATATACGCAAATGTGCATATATTTCCGGCTGATCTGAAAATATGATAAAGCGGGTGCAAAATTCTTTTTTCATTTTGTTTACACACAAGATGAAAAGAAAATTACAGAAGGATTTCAGGATATCTACTTTCATTACCTAGGAAATCAAAATATAATGTCCACAGCCTTAAAAAAAATATATATATATATATATCGATTTTCACTTCTGTGAGGTAGCATGAACAAAAAAAGTAATCAAGTAATAAACAAATTCTTCACATTGTACTTTAGTGCAACAATGTCTAATCTAAAAACGAGCAGCAGCTCAACTTGAAATACCTAGCAGGCATGTAAACAAATAAGCAAATAAAAGTGCTACAGACATTCGCGCGCCCAGCTACAAGCTGCTGCTGTGTTCTGCTTCGCTTTACGGCATTAAAGTGACGTCATGCTGCATGCGTTGTTTCTGTGTGTAGTTGAGACCACAGACATAAAAATTCGGGGAGTTATGATTATTGTAGTTGGGGATATACACCTTCCTCAGTTGAAATAAATGTAAGGTGGAGGCATTGGAGACCCATCCAAGATGGCGGCCGCGCTGATACGTCAGCTCCAATAGGCAGCGTCAGTCTATGAACCGTCTACGTATATTATGTCTATGGTTGAGACGGTCTGACTCTGTACCACCACATAACAGTAAAAATATATAATCAGAATAAATATACATATATAGATAGGCTACATATCCGATCCCTGATCGGGATGTGACATCCGATTTCGTGATCGGCCCCGATTTTCGATCACGTGATCGGATCGGGACAACCCTAGTATAAACCCATTATGCAGGACTGGACATCACCCTTTTCTTTTTTTTCATTGTTGGGCCAGACACTGGTATTTGGGTGTTATATGATGCAAGACAGATCATATAATAACAACAAAGCATTTATTTGATTTCATGAGGACTTTAGACAGTAGCTGTGGAAAATTGATATTAAAAGGAATGTACACACATTAAGCCAAAATGGGCACAAATAGAGAAAATTCATCAAAAATTGAACATGTCAGAGTCTTCGTTGACTTGAAAAAAACATACCAAAAAACTGTAATAATTGTAATATGCCGTTTCAACTTTTTGAGGACACATCTGGCCTTAGTTTTTCTTCTTTCTTTTCAGTTTCCATCCACACACATTCACAAAATCTAAAACATGTACATCATGATGTGCCCCTCATATAGTCTCACCTCTCAGAGGACACAGAGATTGTTAAACTCAGGCAGGAAATGAGTTCCGTGCCATAATGTATGACACGGGGCCCTTCCTGATCGCCCTGCCCTTCAAAACTGATGGATACTAATATGTGACCACATGAAAATGTGTCATGAAAAAGGAAAAAAATAGCAACACCAATATACAGGAAGATGGCGAGAGGAAATGCAGCAAAAATGACCCAGAAATCTATCAGAGGCTTTTTAAGGTGGGATAAGTGAAGTGGCTAAAAATGGCTGTGTTCCTCTGGTGCTGAGTACCTGCTCAATGATAACATCCTCTACAGAAAAAGAAATAGCTCTTTATCAAGTACTAGGTTTTCTGGACATACAAAGAGAGAGAGATAAAATCACTGCTACGGTCTCTCTTATGTATCTTAGCCACCATTTAAAGGGAAAGGGCTATTTCCTTTTTCTATCTCTTAAGACACTTCAGGGGCCTAGGCGTGAGCGTATTGTTCAGTGGAGCAAGGCATTTCCTTCTGCAAATGAAAACCAAAATCCATCTTCCAAAATGAATTATTAACAACCCACATAGCTAAGAATCCCGATGTCAATACGATACAGGAGAGGATGGAGAAAGACAGGGGTGTAAAGAAAGGAAGATTATAATAACGAGCAAGTATCCAAAATTGGGCTTCGACATTGTGAGAATGTGAGTTTTTTTTCTGAAATATATGATTTTTGATACATGTAGAATTGATAGATTTTTTTTTTCCCCAAGATAAAATAAATTCTTTATAGACACACACGTACATATATACATACGTGTGTACATATATATTTTTTTATATATATATGTATATCCATGGGCGTCGCACCCGTGGGGGATGGGGGTGTTTTGACACCCCCACTTTTACAGCAAGATGATTTCATACCCCCCACATTTTCCAAAGGTAAACCCGTTTGCCCCATGGATGTATTATACTAACGGTTTGCCCAACCTCGTAGTGCACCAACATACAATGTGTTTTAAAGACCCTGTACCCTCTTTAGAATAATTCCATCCAGATTTGAGCAGTGTAACTATTGTAGTTTCCATACAGGACCTAGTTTAGGTGATGAGAATACAAAACAAAGCAGTAAAATGGCCCTGTTCTGCATTTTCACAAATCAGAAAAAGGTTTCACAAATCCCAAACAAGGTTTTAATGAATCTACAGCCTCTTCAGAATAATTCCATCCAGATTTGAGCAGTCTAACGAATGTAGTTTCCATACAGGACCAAGTTTAGGGTGACCAAAATGCAAATATGCAGTGAAATGGCCCTTTATGCCCATCCATTTAATTCACGAACCGGATGCCAACTTCAGCGTCGTGTCTATGGGCTTGATGTGCCACCCCTGGACCACCCCAACATTTGAAATCACTGCTCCACCCCTGTGTATATCCTCCCTTTGTGGATTAAATTTCCACACTCGCCCTTCCTGTGGGCAGTACACTTTGCCAACCTGGGACTACCTTTTTTCACTAACATGTCAATCCACAAATATAGTAATTCCAGGGTGGCATATTGTGATTCCTTGTTCTTAGAATGTCCAACTTTCCCTCTAAAAAGTCTCCAGGTAATCCACTTCCAATGTAAACTTCTGTATCACTGATCAGCCCACTGACAGGTAAAGTGAGCAACACTTCATATCTTAATCCAATGCAATGTTCTGCTGGGGAAGCCTGCACCTTGGACTCGCATGGATTTCACTTTGACACCTACCTAAACATTTCTGCAGACCAATCACCGCCCACACTAATACAGTATGGCAACACCACTCTCCTTACGAGCAGCTTTCCGCGGAGGGAGAGCACTGAGGCTCCCAAAAACATCTTAGGAAAGGTGAAGAAACATGTCAAAGAGTCTAACCCTCCAACCCCACCTTCCCACAGGGTGCAACAAGCGGCTATTTATTCTGCAAATCAGTGTATCAATTAAATGTATTTCACTTTGATTTAGCTAAAGACTTAATATTTAAAAGCTTCATAAGCAGCAGGCATGTATTAACTTACTAATTTACACATTTAAAAAATCTTCTGCCAGAATTGTTCTTTTAGTATTGCTACTTTTGCTGTTATGATTTATATTGTTGGTAAATCTCAATCAAAACAACCTACTTTTCAATTGAATTAAGTGTCAGGAGATCGGTGAATTTTGGGCTTAAGAAGTGTCATATTATGTGGAAACCACACATTTTTCAAAGACAATGAAGAGCAAACGCTTGGTTAGAAAACATAAGTGCAACAATAGTATTCATACAACTCAGGTGGGAAAAAAGGCGGCAGAGCAGGTTGTCCAAAAATTACAGGGTTGGTTCCTCCTGATGACAAGTGAGCATTGTTTTTCAAGCTAATCCTACTCACGCTACAGGGTAATAGTGCAGCATGACTTATCATGTTTGGTCCAGTTAAAATTTCCAGTTAAAAAGTAAGTTTGCTAAACTCAAACAAGGGTTTAAAAACATGAGTCACAGTGATATAATTGAGATCTTTAGTACATCTGTAAAAACTACAAGTTATTTGTTAATAACAGACATTACTTGAGATGTTATATACCTTGATGTTTGCTATAGCTGTCACCTTTGATCAATAAATACACGAAGATCCCTCTTGCTCCACAATTCTTTACATATTTCTCACTACTGATTTTGTATACTATAAACAACATACAACAAAACCTATGCACATAAATTATTACCTCCGCCAAGGAGGTTATGTGATCGCCCGAGTTTGTCTCTTGGTTTGTCTAGATGTTCGTCTGTTCGTGCTGCAATCTTGTGACCTGCCACAAGGTGGCGCGACCTCAAGGTGCCAAAGCCAAACAGAGCCAAAGCCAGACAGAATGCATAGTGCGCGGATTGAATGCATATTGCGCGGATTTGCTGTAATTAGCACAACAAAAGATTGCAACGGCAAGCCAGTGTGCATAACTGCATATAGCGTAATAATAACGGCAAACACTGCTTCCCTACAGAACACTGCTTCCCCACAAAACATTATAATAACTAGAAATGCACTCAGAGAGTGCAGACCTCCGCCAACCGCCAACCTACCTGTGGATAGCGAGCCATGTATGGACATACGTTCCTGATGTGGGCTACTTGTTCTTTGGCGCTGTCAGCAGAAGAGGCATTCCCTTCTCCCTATTCATTATTGAACAGCAGTGTTCGCCGTTATTAATTATTATTATTATTATTATAATTATAATGTTTTGTCGGGAAGCAGTGTTCGCCGTTATTATTACGCTATATGCAGTTATGCACACTGGCTTGCCGTGCAAGTAAATCCACGCACTATGCACTCTGTCTGGCTTTGGGCACGCTATATGCAGTTATGCACACTGGCTTGCCGTTGCAATCTTTTGTTGTGCTAATTACAGCAAATCTGCGCAATATGCATTCAATCCGCGCACTATGCATTCTGTCTGGCTTTGGCTCTGTTTGGCTTTGGAACCTTGAGGTCGCGCCACCTTGTGGCAGGTCGCAAGATTGCAGCACGAACAGACGAACATCCAGACAAAGCAACAGACAAACTCGGGCGATCACATAACCTCCTTGGCGGAGGTAATAATAATATTAATTAATAATAACGGCGAACACTGCTGTTCAATAATGAATAGGGAGAAGGGAATGCCTCTTCTGCTGACAGCGCCAAAGAACAAGTAGCCCACATCAGGAACGTATGTCCATACATGGCTCGCTATCCACAGGTACGCCACACCTTTGCAGCCATCTGTGATTGTTTCAGACCATTCACTACAATATATGGGTGGATAAAAAAAATGTGCTTATAAAACAAAGCTTCCTTGGCGGAGGTCTGCACTCTCTGAGTGCATTTCTAGTTACTTCTGCAGAAAGGAGGTTATAATCCCACTATATCATATTCTAAATGCCCTTTCTATTCTGCATTGGTTCAGATATATGCACCACAACAGTTGTAGCATTAAAAACAGAAAGTGGCTGCATTACCAAACACCAAACAAGGGAGATAACAAAGGCAACTGTAAAAGTCAATAAAGAAGCCAGAAAACAACAAAATAATATCTCTACGAGGAGTAAACATGGAATCTCACACACACACACACACACATTTATATTTATGCTGTATATATACATATATCTGGAATCCCTGACAAAAAAATGGAATCACCAATCTTGGATTTGTTCATTCAACTGATATTTCAGTTTTATATTTTGCATTCGATGCTATGACTTATATGTTTTGTATTTTGTTTGTTAACTCAAAGCCGTTGTGATCTTCTGACTGCTCATGGTACATGTTACCTTCTAAGTAGCATTTAGCATTAGCATTTTTTTTCCCACATGTCATTTTACTATAAATAGTTTAGCTAAGAAATATCAGAAATAGCTCCATCTCCACAACAAGGACCGTATTTACATATTATTGTGCACAGTATGAGTGTAATTTGTGTAGATCTCTTGTTGAGACAGACTAATTAACAGCACAGACAAAGTGAGATAAACATATGAGAGCTTGTATCACAAGCCAACTTGAACTCTTGAGCTCTCATTAGATTTGAAATGCCTGGCAGTGATGATCCAGCATATCTAAGTGAATATGAATTGGTTACTTTTAGTCTGGGTCATATAACTCAGATTGTGTGCTTAAAGTGCTTAGGTCAATAACAGGCAACATGGCCAAACTTTATAGGGCACTTATCAATTCTGAATCCCCCATCTACATACACATAGAACGATCTGCACAAAACTTGTGCGGATAATTCATTTTTATTCTTCATAATACCATCTTAGACCTGCCCACGGTGTACCCTGCCTCGCACCCAATGACTGCTGGTATAGGCTCCAGTCCCCACAACTCCAACCCTGAGTTGGATTGAGTAGGCATTGAAAATGGATGGATGGATGGATGTATAATACCATCTTAAAAATGAGTAATGAGGCGGGTCCCGATTCGAGTCCCGCACCAGACGGCCCTTTGCGGCATGTCTTCCCCCTCTCTCTGCCCCCTGCTTCCTGTCTCTCTCCAACTGTCCTATCATTAAAGGCATATCAAGCCCCCCCCCAAAAAAAGAGTAACCCTATATTCAACACTTTCTCTCACTAGATGGCATATTTACTAATATTTACTAATCCTAATCGGATCTACTACAGCACAAGCAGCTCTTTAGATTGTAATGATGTCTAAAAAAAACAAACAAAAAAACGTATTTAAATATTGGTGAAAAAGAGCTACAAGCTAACTGTAATGGTGATGGTACTTTTTCAAGTATAGAATGGAAAAGTCTAAAAGTGGTTGAGCAAAGGAGATTTTTCATTGCAAAGAGCTCCAGGAAATTACCATGTCTTCCCTCTTATTTCCAGTTGTTCCTGTCACCCGCTCTCTGTATTACTTTTCTTGAGATGGGAAAAGAGTGGTGAAGACGTCCCCCTTGTTGTGCCATTTCATTTAGTTACAAAAGACTGGTTTGAATGGGCTGACAGGTCATAAAACTTTCATCAGTATGAGAAATGCCTGTTTTCCCCTCAACTTTCTATTTACTGCTATTAATAATTTGTGAATAACAAAACAGCAGATGTCTCACCCCAACAAAGGCTCTGCATGTGTGTCTATGTAGTGTCTGCAGTGTGCAAAGTCTGAATTTGTTTATGTGCATGTGTTTTTGTCCCATAGTCTATGTATGCAGTATATGTGTGTTTCTTCATGAAACAGATGTTCCATTCTGCTAGAAGGAGACAAGTAAAGACTGCGAACACTTGAGTTGCTTGTGAATTTGTCAATTACTATGGAGACAGAAGGAAAAAAAGGCTATTGTCAGTAGATGTACGAAATTGATTCATGCTGTTGTTATCAATCTACTCATAGTAGTAGCACAAACATCATGGAGAGACAGGCGCCTCACCAATTCAAAATGTTCAAATTGGGATATATTGTGGTCAAAGAGTATTACAGTGAGACTTCTAAGACTGCACTAATTACAGGGTTGGGGATGTCTGAGCCTGTCCCAGCTATATTATATCTTAAATACAAACATTTCTCTTCTTTGAAGTTGGGTGTAACCAGAGGTGGGTAGTAACGAGTTACATTTACTCTGTCACATTTACTTGTTTTTGAAAAAAAATGTACTTCTAGGTGTAGTTTTAAATAACTACACTTTTTACATTTACTTGAGTAGATGTGTGAAGAAGAAACTGTGCGCTTACTCCGCTATATTAGGCTACAATGAGCTCATTACTTTTCTTTTTACCTCTTTGGTATTCTACGCGTCATTATTTTTATCCCCCTGCATACGCCTCATTTTAATTTTTTCACTTCAGATAGCGCGCAGAAACGTCACCGTGAGCCTACTCCTTCCGAAACACCAAGGGCCTTGAAAAAGGTTTGCAATAACCCTGCAAGTCCGGGAAGAAGGGCTGCCGTACCACGTCTCAACATCACCCAGGTATGTTTGCATTGTGACATTTGTTTAACATCCAGTAACGGTGGAGATAAGCCTGATTTTCAGTGCAGTCATTTAGCCCAGCAATACCCAAAGCGTATTCCGGGAGCAACATGGTTATTAGGCGAGCGTTCTCCTCGCATACGCACTTTGTAGCCCACATAATGTATCGTGTTGCCGGAAGTCATGATGAAATAGGCATTGCTTGATCTGAAACTCCCTTAATGATATTGTATTAGCCTTGTTTCTACAAGCTCTAACCAACTTGGATGTAGCAAAAATATTTATCCATAGTCTCATCTTTTCACACATTTCATCTTGCATCACCTGTTGGGGGCAGGCCAATGAATCTACCATTAGACTGTTAAAATCACAATAAAAACAAGCTTTAAAAATTCTTGATAAAAAACCATTTCATTACCATCACCATATGATACCATACTGTATCATATGCCATATGATACCTATTTAGATAACTTGGGAACTTTGTCAGCTATTCTAAGTCCAGATGTTGCTTGGTCTTCATGGCTTATAGCCTATGTGTGTAAAAGTATTAAGTAATGATAAAATATGCTGCAAAGCTACTCCACACTCCATAAACAAACTTGGCAGGCCAGTTGTCAATGTTGTCATCCTACATCGTAGACTATTATTATATATTGATATTTCTGACTTCTTCTTTCAGGTGATTTCTGATCAAGAAGTGCACAAGGCTGAGGATGCTTTGTTGGTGAAACACATAATGAACAAAAAATGGAAAGCAGTTAATCATGAAGCATGAGGAGCTTTCACAGGAAGTGAAGGTCTTTATCCTTACAGTCATTGAAAGTGAATCCAGGACACTCTGCGACCCCAGCAAGAAATGCATGTTGTGGAGGTCTTCACCAGAAGATTTGAGTTCTTTCTCATTTAGCAGCCTTGAGTCAGACCTGCAGCGCCTCTCACCACTCCCCTTGTCCTTCTTTACAACCATCACAAAACATTCACGTTTTGTCACCTGTGCTGCTGCTGCAATTGCATTAAGAGGTAGAGAAGATCGCCTGTCAGGTTTCGCTTACTACATAAACTGCATTCTCCAATATGGGGGTGCAAAGAAAGCCGTGTTTGAAAGGCTCAGCAAATTTGCCATTTCAACGACGTACTATAGTGCTATTGGAAAGCAAAAGGAATTGGCGAACAAGTGTAGATCTGGTCTTTGGTCATTGAAGAGGCAAAATGAAGAATTCCTGGCAATAGAAGCTGGGTGTCAGTCTGTCAGTCAAGAGCAGGACGAAACCTCCATAGACACCAGAAGGGAGTCTGAGATGTTACTCAGTGATGTGTTCCGAAGCATGGAAGACCTTCAATTATCAGGTGAGAAGTAACACACAGACACAAACACACACCCACACACACGCACACAAATAATGTCATGTACATGACATGTATTGGGTTATGTTGTCTTATGTGTACGTGTCTTTAATGTTTGACAACATCAGAATTGGCTGAAAGGTGTACCACAGACCAGGCTACACCAGAGGAAGAGGTTACGACCACATCAGAAGTGGCTGAAACGGAGCAGGCAACATCAGATGAAGAGGTGAGGACCACATCAGAGATGGTTGGAGTAAGTGATGTGGACCAGGGTTCTGGACATGAGAATGTAAGGATCATATCCCAGTCGCTAGCGGAGAGATGCTCGACTCCACCACATACATATTCCATCATCTTCGATAATTTAGATTTTTTTTCATGTGCACACACTACCAATCCACCATACACAGCAACAAGTCAATTCATTGGATACACCACATCGCTGTCCAGGATCGTATCCCCACTTATCACCTGGCTAATGACAAACCAATAGGAAATCTTCTGGACTATGACCTGAATTTGTCACTCCCTGGACAGAATGAACAAATGCAGATGCGAAGAGAGTACATTGTTTTTACCAGCCGAATCCTGTCAAGTTATCTGTCTGTATTCAAGCCATTCTCCAACGTGGTTTTACGCCACATACCACATCAGTATTCAGCAGAAATGGCACAGCATTCCACTGATGTAAGAACTTATAATACTATTACATTAACGCCTACACAAAACAATGGGCCTCATCCAAGAACATTTTCGTATTTTTATTCTAAATTTCTCTTACTTTTTTCTTAAGAAGGTCTCGTACGAACACGCCACGTCAGATTCAACAAACGCTCTTAACTTCGGAAAAAGTGTGTAAACGACCTGCGTAAATGATGAATGCCCCTCGTGTGTATCTAAGTGCACGTGCACGAGGATAGTAGATTTGCATACTCCACGCCCTAAATTATACCATATTAGGAGCTGTGCTTCCTCTCTCCTGTGCCAGGAAGTGTTGAGTCATGAGAATGGCATCAAGGCGCAAAAAGAACAACTTTACGGGCTCTGAGACTGAAGTTCTGCTTTCAGAGATCCAAAAAGGAAAATCTGTCATTTTTAGCAGTGTCAGCAGTGGAATTACGGGACCTGCTAAATCGAAGAAATGTGAAGCAATTACGAGTGCTGTTAATACCATGACACCTGTAGTTCGTAATGTCAGCGAAATAAAAAATAAATGTCCCGCCCTGGCCAGGCGCTCGATGACTGGAACTAAAGCCGTGCAATCAGTTGTTGCCTCATCATGATGGCTCTTTGATGGGGCGGTCCATGAGGGGGGTCTTCTGGCACCACACCTTCTGGTCTGCCTGGGCTGGTTCAGGTGTAGGAGACCCTTGTTCATTAGCCTGGGCGAAAGCCGACTGTTGACTCTGTCAAACAGTCTGGGAAAACCCAAGAGGAATCCGTTTCCATGGAGGGCGGGACCTTACCCAGCAACTTAAATTCATTGGAGTAACGGAGTTCCCTTTACCAATCATAATGTTTAGAAATGACGTTGGTTATGCGCCGAGGTTCATGCTTACTCTCGCGAGGCTCTAGCTCGCGAATCACGCTTCCCACATCCGCTTTCATTATACCGGTAGGATTTGATAAATCAAACTTTTCCCAAAGCCAGTTGTAAGGAGAGCTACGACATCCTTGCCACTAACAATATTGAAGAGGCATTCCTCTTGCTCTCGTTTTAATTGTGTAATGATCTCCAGAGTTGAGACAACTTCATGGATAGCTTCTAGCGTTCTTCCGTCGCCATGTTAATTTCCGCTGCGGTTGAACTACAATTATATGGACTACAATGGACTCCGCGCGTGAGTTCTGCGTCACCACTCGCAACTGTTTGCTGATTGGCAAAACACTGAGCGAACCGAGGTAGGGGGATTTGGCCAGACTATGTGCGGAGCCAAAATCTTTGGGCGGAAGTACATAGGATGGCGTCGCCAGGCTACTTGTTCATGGCAATATTGCGGAAATCTGGCATGCCTTCTCTGGGCTATAGAGCAGTTTGCCCCCGCTGTATGGAGACACACCCACCTGGCCTTCAGCTCAGTGCGCTCCACAATAGGGGCACGGGTGCTTTGATGCATATGTATATATGTGTCTCGTGCTCCAATTATGTTTGGCAGTCCAGCCACGGGATGAAAGTCCCTCTTAATTTGTACTTGTTGGACAGCGGTGTATGGGAATTTGATGTACCATGGGTGATAAACTGATGAGAGCTTTGATGACCAAGGGGAGCGCACGACCCACAGAGGACTGGGACACACCCGATCTGTCTCCAATCTCCCTCTGAAAGGTTCCAGTGGCCAAAAATCCAAGGGTGGTGAGGACCTGGACGTGTGGTGGAATTGGGTTTGATCGGCGTGTTTTTCTCTGGAGTTGTGGCTCTAGCAAGCTGCATATTTGCAGTAGCACAGTCCTTGGGAATCTTAATCGCGATGTCAGCCATTCATCTGTCTCCACACAGTCTCTTCCAAGAGCTTGACGCGCTAAGGCATCCGAAAGTAGAAAATCAGCCGCTGGTTACGCTTCTCATTGACCTTGTTATATACGGATTCAAATTAACCTTCAATTAGTGCATAATTTAAGTCAAACAGAATAATGTCAGCATAATTATGGGGTATAATGTATATTTATTTATTTTTTCTTCAAAGTAATTAAATATACAATCCATTAGTCAAGCAAACTTGATTTGAATAACAGCGAACTATTTTACGAAACTCCTACGACAGCTCTGGATCACTCGTAAATTCTGTTCGTACCTGAAAGAAAACGTAAAATACGAAAAGAATGGTGAAAAAATCCAACTTTGGCGAAATATTCGCGCCAGACAGCCTATCAGCGTTGAGATTCTGAACGACAGTGACGTGGAGACAGATGGACAGGCGCTGTCTGTGACATGCAGATGGGACTGCAGATGGAAATTAGCTTCTAAGCTACAATCTGGTGCAGGTCATCTATTTACTTTGTAATTAATGTACTTTGCACATGGTCCCTGACTAAATAAAATAAAAAAATTACATCACCGCCTTCTCCAGTAGTTCCGTCTGGATGACGGCCGCCTCCGAGCAGGCCACCAAACTGGGTCCCGGCGAGCCCGAAACACCGCTGGAAGCGGCCGCCACGGGAGGATCGGTGCCGTGATCTCTCGGCGGGACGCCGGCTGCAGGCGCTCTGCAGCTGGGCCGCGGCTCCGTTTCAGCTGCGGGGCGCCTGTGGCATGGTATCCTGCCGAGAGATTGCGGCTCCGGTCCTCCCGAGCGGGTCGTCGGGCTGGGTCCTGGTGGGCATGGGGTGCCACTGGAGGCGGCTGTCATCCAGAAGCAACTCCTGGAGAAGGCGATGAAATTACCCGAGCTGAATGCACCACCGGATGATGTCACTGATCCAGACACGACCGCGTGTGCGTTTCAGACGAATCTCGGACTGCCACAGCAGGTACAAGGACGCGATCAGCCATGGATAGCCCCTTGAGCTATTCACTCGTTTTTTTACTCGCGCGAAAGAGGCGTTTGAGGCAATGGAATTTAATTTACACCTGCGGCAACGATCGCGCGATGAAGGCGGTGCGAATATTCGGATTGCGTTTGGTGTGAACGCACCGTAATGTAGGTGACACTGAATGAATTTATGACACTACATTAATTTAGTTTTTTTTTTCTTTTGGTTCTGAAATAAATTTGAAATCAACAGGAATTCATTTGATCTTGCTGGCTAATGTTAATTAATTTGCTGACAGTGTTCTCTGCAGTTTGCTGATGGGATAGGATGGGGTGGGATGGGATGGGCCATCATGAAAAGCCTGTCCCTGTGAAGCGGTTCGTATTTTCACAGACTTTCTCAGAATGTGATGTTTGCATGTTTGAAATATAAAAGGTGGTGTGAGATTGCTAACACATTTACATTTTTGGGTGAGTGTGTGAGAGAGTGAGAAAGTGTGTTCGTGGTAAATCCTCACACAGTTAGCCAAAGAATGCTTCTGACCGCTGGGTCGATTGACTCGTCTCGTGCTTCAGAGGTTAAAGCATTCTCTGTGGGTGTATAGTGGTGGCTGGTTCGAACTCTGAGAGGGGCAGGGTCGACCTCCCCCATATTTGCATGTTTGTATGTATGTGTACGCATGTGTGCATGCACACACCCATAAGTTCAAAAGGAGAGTGATAGTGCTACATAAAAAGAATAGTGTACAAACTATCGACTAACATTTCTTTGTATCACAGGTGCAGCAATGCGAACAGGGGCCCAAGGGTGCCTACAGCGCATACAAACATTTCGTTATCACAGACACTACTGCACTGCTTCTGACGGCTGCCATGGAGCACTTTGGCCTGAAGGATATAGAATGTAAATAGGGTGTTATGAAATGGGACATCAATGCTTTAAAGATTAACTGTTTGGGAAGAGGGAAGATTGTAAACCTTTGCTTTTGTTTGTGTTTTCTTCCATGTGACTTAGAAACCCCAGAATTGTTTGTTTCAGGAGGAAATTGCATCTGGATCAACAGACATGAGGTGAACATGGTTGCATGCCAAATCTGCCGAGGTGGTCGATAAGTACATCCTGCTTGGGAATGTGGTAGAGGCTGTGACTGGCGAAGCATCTGTGACATTGACTCGGGCAAAGCAGTACCCTTGTCGAGCGCCAGGGTGTCAGCAGGTATACAGGGGCGATTCTAGAGTCTGTGGGGGCCCCAAGCAAAAAAATCCTAGGGGGCCCTACCGACCAGTGTTCGTCACCAAAACATCTGACACCAACGAAAAATATATGAAATAAAACCTCATTTTATTGTTATTTTTTACAATATACATGTAAAGAATAAATAAATAACTAAAAAAGACTATGTTGTCTACGTTGGCACTTGATATTCGCCTGTTGCTATTTATCTACCGGGTGTAGCTGGCCATCCAATCATAATTGTGTTCATTTAAAGATTCTTTGTGACAAGTAAAGCTGTTCATGATATCGATTTCATAAGTATGGTTTTTATTTTCCACTAGCCTTGAATTTCTGGCAAACACTCTGAGGGGCTAGTTCTCCGCGAACATAGCCTGCAGTGGAACTTGACGCGAGTTTGACGAAGTCAACAATGCAATTCTGGAATTATAGAATGGCATGTTAACTAGACAATCTTTGACTAAATAATTTAAATTTAACTGTTCAAAGAAAACATGTTCACCACGAACGTTCGCCACTGTTTGAGACAGTTTATAAAGTAACTAGGCAATCTTTGATTGAATGCACCTCAGCTCTCGGGGGCCCCCTAGTGGCTCGGGGCTCCAAGCAGTTGCCTGCCTTGCCTGTTGACAAGGTGCGCCTCTGCAGGTATACACCTATGTCAAAGCCAGAGACAACCACGAGCTTTACAAGCACAACTTACATGTGTCTTCTGAAAGATTGCCTAGTACTACAACACTCAACAGGGACCACAAACAGGAACATATCTTGGCACATCTCGGCATTTCTTAGGAACTTCGTATTTTTATGACTTAAGAACTTCTTAGAATGTTGGGAAAAAAACTTTCGCGAGACCAACGTCAATAACGATATTTGTGAAGATGGAGGCAAAGCGGTCGAGAAATTTCTCCAAGCAGGAATTGGAGGTTTTGGTGGAGGAGGTCGCGGGGAGGAAGACTTCTTCTGGGAAGTTTGACAACATGGGGGTGACTGCCGAAAACAAGAAGAGAGGGTGGGCGAGGGTCGCCCAGTCTGTGTCATCTGTGGGAGGGTTTAGCAGAGACGCCGAAGCTGTAAAAAAAAAGTGGACGGACATTAAGTCGGTGGCCGAAAGGGCTAGGGAACAGGGGAAGACGGGTGGGGGTGTGTGTACTATTCACCTTGATCCCCTCGAAGAAAAAATAGTATCAATAATCGGGGAGAGGTCCGTGACGGGAGAAGAGGGAGGACTGGACACTGGAGCAGCAACAGACAGCAACGAAGGTATGCTAACTCAGCTAGCCATATCGATGACTTGTTACAATGTATAAAGACGTAAAGCGTTGTTTCTTCACGCTGTCTTACAGCACGTCTCCTGCTCCACACACACACACAGACGTTGACAGATACCACCGGCTAGCCAGTAAGCACCCCCTTCACCCTCTTGCACTGTTAAAACGCGAGGCTAAACATTAGCCTGTCTGTTTAGAACACCGGAGCAGCAACAGACAGCAACGAAGGTATGCTAACTCAGCTAGCCATATCGATGACTTGTTACAATGTATAAAGACGTAAAGCGCTGTTTCTTCACGCTGTCTTACAGCACGTCTCCTGCTCCACACACACACACACACACACACACACACACACACACACAGACAGACGTTGACAGATACCACCGGCTAGCCAGTAAGCACCCCCTTCACCCTCTTGCATTGTTAAAACGCGAGGCAAAACATTAGCCTGTCTGTTAGAACTGAACTGAAGCTTGTTTCTATAGGCAATATGCCTAGACAAAGCCTAGACAACTCGGCAATGGTACATTGCCGAGTTTAACACAGTAAAACACAGTTGTTATCACACAGATGTACCTGTCATATTTAATAGTGTCCTTGATTCTGTTACAGATTCTGTTGTGCTTACTCTGTACGATGTACCAGACCCCATCCAGTCCTTTGTAACGCAAGTCCCCAACTCCGAGGAACAAGAAGTAAGTTAACTTAAAGCGGTTATGCACCACCTGATTTCACACACTGACCTGTGTTAAATCAATCCAATGTAACTCTTTTACCCTAAGAAATAGGGTTAGGGTTAGTGATTTTATCTTACAAAAACAGCTATAAAAAAAATGAGCCGCGACATTGACGTTTAGTGTAGAGAATGACCTCATTTCTGCACTTTGGAGTTTTTCTAAAACCTTAACTTATTTGCTGTCTTATGTGTCATCTTGCTATGTCTTGTGTTGCACTTGCTTGATGTTTGACTGTGCTAGGGCAGTTGTTGGCTAATTAGTTTGTCATATTTTGTAAGTAAGCTAATTTCAACCGGTTTCGCTAGTTTTAGTCGCTAGTATATCGTTCGCGAATCATCACGATTAGCTATTGCTACATTGTGTTGCTTTAAGTGTTTTCTTTTCTTCAACACCTAACCATTTAGGAATTTGTTTTGTATATTTTTACAGAACCCTGATGATGTCCTGTCTTTTCAGGTCTTTTCAGGCCTATTGCCTGACATCACAGTAAACAACAACAAGACAGAGGAGATGTTGTCACTGCAGGCCAAAATCCTGCAAGAACTCTCTGCACTACGCCGAGTACAGGAGCAGCTTTTGGAGGTGGAGAAACAGAAATTAGAAATTGCCAAAGCAAAACCTGAACTAAAAAAAAGAGAATATTAAAATAAAAATTTCAATGATGCACATATTGAATGTTTAATGGATTTATTGTATGCCAAAACAAAGAGTTATGTACATTAGGCCTATGTAAATCGTCGTCGGAAGAGATCCTGCCTTACTTCCATTCCTGATTGGCGATTAAGGCCGTCCTCTTCCTCTTCCTCATGGTCATCATTGGGGGGGATGTTGGGTAGGGGAACATGACATGCCAAGCAGACATTATGCAATATGAATGGACATGCTATAATTTTGAATGCCTTTCCAGGGGACTATTGTAGCACTCCTCCGGAGCGGTCTATACAGCGAAATCAGGATTTAACCACACCGATGCATTAGAGATGCACCGATACCATTTTTTTGAAAACCGATACGAGTACGAGTACAATCATTACAGTACTCGCCGATACCGAGTACTACCGATACCGATGCCCCATATTTAGGCTATTCAGAAATTGCCAAAAAAAAAAAAAAAAAAAGTATGTATATATATAATTTATTATTATGATATATTTGCCATGAATGTAGTTTTCTACCAGGGGTGATAATGATGCATGATTGACAGTCTCCGCTGCTCCCTGCTCCCTGCTCTGGGGCAGAGTAGGCCTAGGCTGTGCTGCCAGCGGACAGCTCCGCTTCATTTCACGGTAGCGCCAGAGATTGTAAAAGCAGGCCTATAATATCCACTCTCTCTGGTAGCGCGTGTCTTCTGCAACATTGTTGCAAAAATTAATTGGATTAGAATGTTCAACGTTCGAAGTCATGGAACACTTGTTGCGACTAGACTGATTGTGTAATGGAGTGGGGAGAGCGAGGAGTGACAAAAACACACCAGCGAACAGCGCACAATAGGCAATAGCCTACATGTACGATAGGCTACTCGAAACCAAGCCCTCCTAGTATACATTACTTGCCGTCTTTTCACAAAATAAATGTGCACTGAAAGCGAAAAAAAAAACAGCAACCGAACAACACAGCGCCCTGCGCTACAATCAACAAGAAGACGCACAAACAGCTACTCATTTATGTCATTTATGGCAGAGAGAGAGAGAGAGAGAGAGAGAGAGAGAGAGAGAGAGAGAGAGAGAGAGAGAGAGAGAGAGAGAGAGACTACTGCAGCATTATAATGAGCATGTTTAAACTATCAGCTTACCAACGTAAAGTAAATAAATCTTCAACACAGTAAATGTTGTAGTGTTAATATTCAATAGGCCTAGGAAATATGAAAAATCAATGTGAAATAGACTAATAAATAGCACGTTGTGAAATAACGATGTCAGTAGGGTATGTTTTTTTTTTTTTTATCACACAGTCATTCAATGTGCCTGAGAAATGGAAAGAAGAAAAATATTCGGCCTACAGAAAGTAAAGTAGAAAACTAACCATATGCTACAGCATTAACAAGCCTATTTCAGCTTTCCAACGTAAAATAAATGGAAGAGCAGAGTAGGCACATACTGCCAGCGGACAGCACGCAGGGTCGCATGATTGACAGTCTCCGCTGCTCCCTGTTCTGGGGCAGCTATAGGCTGCTGCCAGCGAACAGCTCCGCTATGACAATGCGAATTAGATGTCTCCTGTTTGTGTGTCTTTTTTGTTGATTATAGCACAGGGCGCCTTTTTGGTTCCAGAATGTTTGTCGTCTTATCTGCACATTTATTTTGTGCCAAAGCGGTGTTTTTGGGCTAAACCAAACCTAGGTCTGTGCGCCTGTGTTGTCACTCAGCTGGTCGCCCTCCCCGCTACATAATTGGTCCTGTAACTGTGTTCAATGTCTTAGAAAGTTGAACATTCTAATCCATTTAATTTTTGCAACATGTTGCAGAAGACACGCACTACCAGAGAGAATGGATATTATAGGCCTGCTTTTACAATCTCTGGCGCTACCGTGAAATGAAGCGGAGCTGTTCGCTAGCAGCGTATAGGTTTAGCGCTTCCATTTATTTTAGGTTGGAAAGCTGAAATAGGCTTGTTAATGCTGTAGTACGCTATAGGGTTAGTTATCTACTTTACTTTATAGGCCTAATGTTTTCCTTCTTTCCCTTTCTCGGGCACATTTAATGGCAGTGTGATAAAACACTATAGCCTATTTATATTTTAGCGCATGTGCTTGGGCTGGTTAAGTTATGCGGAAGAGAGGAAGGGTTAGTCGGCTTTTTTAACAGCTGTGGAGGAAAGGAAGGGAGAGGAAAAATTGGCGCAATATCACCTCGAATGCTTTTCAATGGTCTTATTAGTTACCAATAGAGGTACGGTGGCTTTTTTTGTTTTCTATCACCAATTCTTCGATTTATAGGAGAGCGAGGGAGAGATATGCGTGAAGCAGGTGTAGCCACACCTGCTTTTTTTAAGCCGGCTGCGCGAATGGAAATGGAGGGAGATGTGAAAAAATGGCACCACTGTTCGTTTTTGATGCTGGCTTTGCGCAGCTTTGTCAACTCAACTGCTTTAGGGTGCTTCTTATTAGTTTGCAGTAGGTAACCGGCTACCGTTGTAATAGCCTAATGTTGCAAGGGGTGCCGCGTTGACGGATTACATTCTGGCCACAGGCACACGGATTTTCATAATTGTTATGTCGCAAGTGAATATAAAAAAACAGACAGCTTCGGGTAGGCGGGCTGCGAAAGGGAGTGGAAGAGACAGTTCTGACGTTAGAAATGACTGTCAGAGAAAGATGTTGGCTGTGACTGCACCACTGTTACTACATGACTGCGCACATCCTCGCCATGGAAAATGGGTTCGTGCAGTGAATGCCTAATTGTCTGAAGGACAATGCATTAGGTCTAACTACCTAGGCTACTACTTCGTTGTTTTTTTCACGGAGGACGATTATAGCTAAAGCGATGCGGGAAACACTGGTGGTATCGGTGCATGGTATCGGCAACTGTTTGACAAGTACAAGTATATAAGTGAAGTATCGGTGCCGATGCCAGCATCGGTATCGGTGCATCCTTACGATGCATCTTTCAACAACACTCCTTGTTTTACATTGTGCCCTGGTGTAGCGCTCTTCTGCCACAGAGGCCGGATGCAGAATTCGTGTCATAAGCCACGGCCTCAGGGGGTAGCCACTGTCACCTATACCGGTATGACATGAAGGTCTATTATGATAATGCTGTAAATAACAACACATAAAGTACATTTAGAAATATGTGGTATAATTCCATACCTAGTAGCCACCCATCTGGCATTTCTCCTTCATTAAATTTTATGCCGGTCCCGGAATTGCTCAGCATGAAGGACTCATGGGTGCTCCCTGGCCACTTTGCCATAAGGTCAATCACTTTGAGTGTTGCATCACAGATAACTTGGACGTTGATGGAATGATAGTTCTTTCTGTTCACATACAACTCCTCATTCTTATGTGGTGCCTATAAAACAGAAGCATTTTGTAAATAAAACAAATAATCTTTAACTCCCAATACAATTAAGGAGTATGCACATTTTACAAAACAACCCTGACTTACTTTAATTGCAACGTGGGTCCCATCAACTGCCCCCAACACATTTGGGAAACCCGCAATATCCGAAAACTGCTGCTTGGTGATGATGCATTGTGCTGCAGTTGTGGGGAACTTAATAAACATCCCCGCTCTCCTACACAAAGCAGTTGTCACATCCCTCACAACAAGGCACACCGAGGACTGTCAGTGTGTACATTATAGTCATTAATAAATAATCCACACTATACGACTGTAGCGTAATGAAATGACTGTGATCCAAATGTCATGAAATGACTGATTAAATTATTAACTTAAATAGGCCTTGGCCTCATGATCTATGGTCAACATATCTCAGTGCTGTGGGCTACATTCAATAGCCTATATACTAAACACAGTGCTAAGGCCCATTGTAAATAATAGCTAACTGTAAGTTGGAGCCTAGTGTATATAACCTACCCAATATAATTAATAAAACATACACAAAAACATTGGTAACAAACTTACATAACATAAGTTTAAACAAAGGTTCTCTCTTTTTTGTAGAAATGTGTTCAAATAAATAATAATAGAGGCTTACCTTTTTTCTGTTGCTGTGTTAAGATGTGGTGAAGGGTTGTCTTAAAGTTAAGAGGAAAACTAAGAAGAATCTTAAGAACTAAGCTTTCAAGAATATCAATTATTCTTAACATCGTTCTTAAGACAAAAGGTAACATGAAAGTTAAGAAAAACTTAAGAATTTTATTTGTGAATATGGAATGTTCTTAGCTTTTTTCTTATGACAAAAGTTAAGATAAAAGTACCAGTTAAGAACTTTTTTTTTCTTAAGAATGCTTTGTATGTTTGAGTGGATGAGGCTCAAACTAAATGAGTAGAGAAAACTGAAAAACTAAATCCCACACATTTGTGGTTTCTTGTCTTTTGTAAAGACCCTACAGGCATCTTCAGATCTATGTAATGCCCTTATTTAAGACCATATAACATTTGATGCTAGTCTCTTGACTCATAATTGCACTATCTTACCTTTTTGCACATACACACTGTTTATCAAAATCTGTGTCTGCACTGCTACAGGACTCTTCTAACAGGCCTATTTAATAACCTTTAATTAGCACATTTTTTAGTGTTTAATACTAGTGTCTTGACTTGTACTTACCAAAACATACTTGAACTCAATTGAATCACAGGGTCAGTCCCTACCCTATCACTCTTCAGCACACTGTTTGTTTGTTTTTCCCTTTGTATCTTGTATCTACAGTATTTGACTACTGATTTCCATTTTACAATCCTGGGTATGTTGCATTTTTTTGTAATAGTATTTGACTATTGATTTCCATTTTAAAATCCTGGGTATGTTGCATTTTTAATGGCCCATTGTAATTAATCTGTACATTATGAAGTATACAACTGTAATTCACCCCTTATTTCGGTTTGATGTAAATGTGAAATAAACACTTTAACAAGAATTGTAGATATCAATCCTCAACTTTATTTATAGGCTTTATTATTCTAGGCTGCTCCATTGGGACAAGGTGTTTGTCTCAGAGTCAGAGTCAAAGTAACCTGTGTAGTCTTGGTCAGGCACCACAACGTCCTCCGCAGGCAGATCAACTTCTGTGTATTCAAAATCCCCAAAGACATAAAAAAAAAAAACGCTGAGAATTTTCTCTCCGTGCCTTTTACTGAACACGGGTAGGTTCTTCATTATGAATGTGAGATCAAATATATCTGTGCAGCGCTCAAGAACACAGTTCAGCTCTCAGCAGAGCCCTGCCCGAAACATTCGTGGGCGAATAAACTAAGGTGAAAAAAATCTGAAGAGTGCTGTCCTTCGCTTCCTTCATTCATTTAAAGGGGATAGAGAATCAAAATCGTCTTTTTCACGTTTTTGGTGTTAGTTCTGAGTCTCCCCGCTGTGGGGAGTACACACGAAGTGCCAGCAAGTGTCAGAACCTCTGTTTCAAGTACTCCGCCTTTTTTGAATATCCCCCAGAAAAAGTGCCAATCCGTTTTTGTGAAAAAGTGATGTCACTTTTTCAGCAATCGGCACCCCCACACCCAAATCCACAGCCACCCCCTTTCAGACACGCCTCTTCGGCAAGAAACAGGAACTGATGTGCCTTCCAAGGCTGTGAAAGCGGACTACGATTGTTACATATTCTTCCCCCGGAAAGCAATGTTCGCGATCAATGGCTTTTATTTATTTTTAACAGCATCCCCAGTACATACAACCGCCGACTTTTCCTTTGCTCTGCGCATTTCACGGAGTACAGTTTCACAAACCTTGCACGATTCCGAGCAGGCTTCAGTCGGAATTTTGCTCAGCAGAGGGTCAGTGCCGACAGGGACAGACAGACTGCAGCGAGCTGTGCGCTCCGCTGAGAAGGTGATCGGCTGCACGTCTCCCATCTATCCATGACCTGCACGTCTCCAGGACTATGGGGCGAGCAGGTCGGATCACAGCGGACCAGAACCTCCCGTCACAAAAACAGTTTTTCCCCCCTTGCAGTTGGACTTATGAACACTTCATAATCACCTCATAACCTGCCCCAGTCACTTTACCGTCATTAAAATTGCACTAATGAAGCTACACTGTTGTTGCTCTGTATATCGATTAAAATTTTTTATCGAGTTAACTACAGGCTTTGAAATTAATTAATCGAAATTAATCGCATTTTAATCGCATATACTTTATCCTTTAGAAAATTAACATTAACAATATTTCAACAAACACAGAACATATCCCTATTTGAAATCTGAATGTAGCATGTATGAAAACACAGTATATAGAATCTTGGATGTTAAGCTGCAATATATTACCTGCCAGGGAGAATAGTCTCTCACATGGGACAGACGTGGCAGGGCTGCCCAGATACTTGCGGGCCAGGGCAGAAAGCTGTGGATGGGCTCTCTCATGAGTGGACCACCACTGCAGTGGGCAGTCTCTCTCACCGATGGTAGGCTCTGCCCTGTAGCGGGCCAGCGCTCCTTGGGGCCAATCTTCATCCTCTGATTCAGGCCTTGTCCACACGTAGCCGGGTATTTTTAAAACCGAATGTTTCCCCCCCTCCGTTTATAAAAAAAATCTGTATCCACATTACCTCGTTTTCAAAAAAAACACCTTCCACACATAACCGAACATCTGCGTTTTCACCTGTCTTGACAACCCAAATGCATTTGCTGTTTTGCGCAATCTGCCCTCGTCAGCTAAATAATAAAGTGTGCACGCCACTTTTTTGAGCACACGGACAGGTGATCGTATGACAAAGCTGCCCCTCGATATGAGGACGTAATAATTCCGACAGCGACAGGAGTGAGGAGTACGACTTGGGCGTGTAAAATCAAGGCAGTAAACAGCGCCTGCACAATGATAACCACCACAGTTCTCAAGGCATCCATGCTTCTTCAGTAAACAAAGGTCGCACTTTAGACTTTAAAGCAGATTTGTTGTTGTTTTGGCGCATATTGTGACGTTCGAAAACGCAAATCTCCGGTTATCTCTGTCTACACGCAGCTGCATAAACGGAGTTTTCAAAAATCTTCACTTTGCCCGGAGTTTTTAAAAACATTCGTTTACGGTGCGTTTTTATGCGTTTTCATGTGGATGACAGGTCCAAACGTAGAAAAATATATTCGTTTTAGCAGATACCCGGCTACGTGTGGATGGGGCCTCAGAGTCTGAATTATACAACAGGAGGCTCCTCGTCCTTGCTGGCTCCTCTGTGCGCTCTGGAGTGGCTCTGCCTGGTTCTTTTTGCACCAGTGCCTCAATGCTGGTCCACACGTCTCCTCGCTCTCCTCTTGGCAGACACTTTAGATCCTTAAAATCAGAATAAGAATCAGGTTCATTGCCACATCCGAGATTTACAGAGTAAAAGCTAGGTGATATTCATTGGCATACATGGTTTCCATCATGTTATTAGTAGCGTTGCGTTACAATTTTGAGTGGGGAATCCCAAATACCAAATAGGGCATGTGACGTTTGTTATTGTCATTTTATAGAATTCTGAATAAGCCAGGTTTCCCTTGGCTTCCTCTGGTTGTTATTCCATAGAAATAAAAGAGGGGGAGGGGAGAAGGGGGGCAGGAGAAACAGGTTCAACAAGCAAGAAAAGAGAAAAACAAAAGAAGACCATTACACATGTTACCTTAAAACGTGGGTCGAGTGCTGTAGCCACTCTGAGCCATCCATGGTTGAGGGTATCCTCGCGTTGAGACAGGTCCTTTTCAAACTCAGCCTTGAACTTCACCACATAGGCTGGGTCGTCATCTGAGGCCTCCATGGTGCGGGTCAGGTGGCGGAGAGCAGGTAACACAACTGAGCATGACACATAATTCTCACCCCCAAGGAGCTCAGTCACATCTCTGCAGAGGATAGTTAAGGACAGTGATTAATTATTGTCCCATTTAATAGTAGATTAAACTGTATACTATAGTCATAGTGATATTAATATTCAGTACAGTACATTTTGGAAAGTCAATTTAAGTTGTGCTGGACTCTTTTAGTCAAATCACAACGTCTTGAATCCCATTAATGAAACAGTTGGTGAGTGTTTATCTGCATGGTGTAAGAAGGGTCTCGAGCCTCTGCAGTCTTTCCCACTCTGTTGCAGTCAACATGGTGAGCTTGTGCTTCTGTTTGGCGAGCGTAGCCTTCACAGCCTCTTGGTTCTTCAGCAGACGGGAGACCATGAACAGGGTGGAATTCCACCTTGTGGAAACGTCCTGTATCAGTGGCTCTTTGTCCTGTCCTAGTTGTGTTTGCTTCTGGTGCAGTTCCTCTGTGTTTGAGGGGCTGTGTTTAAAATGCCCGACTACCTTACGACATCTCGCCAGTGTGGCGGTGAACCCGCTGTCAGCAAGGCAAACGGTGATTGTTCTCTGTAACAGGTGAGCAACACACGGCATGTGCTGGAATGTGAGCTGTCTCATTGCAGCGATCATGATACGGGCACTGTCTGTTCCGATTGTGGTGACTTTCTGTGTGGTTCCCCAGGCCTCTGCCACCTACTCAAAATCTTCTGCCACCTTTTCAGCAAAGTGCCTTGTGGTGGTCTTCTGGATGGTTAAGGCAAACGAGTGAAGACGCCACTTGTTGTCAATAAAGTGTGCCGTCACACCGAGGTAATTTGCATTGCTGACCGAGGTCCAGTGATCCCCAGTTATAGCAACGAATTCCATTTCCTCCAACAAAGTCTCTTTCTCTCCCATTTCGCTGTCGTAGAGCTGCTGGACCCTTTTTGTCACCGTTTTTCTGCATGGCAGCTCATACGTGGTGTCAGCCAACGCTATCTGAAGTACCCTTTCCAGCCCCTTATCTTGTACCACTGCAATGGGTCTGCAGTCGAGAGCAGTCCAGTAAGCCAGAGCGTTGGTCATTTTCTCAGACGTTGTCTTGCTTACCCTGCCCTTGAAACCAGTCAGTTAGTGGAGTGTGGGTTGGCTGCGGGTCCTTTTACTCGGCGTTGGGCCCCCGTTAGCTTCTGCGCTAGCTACATGTTTAGCGTTGAGGTGATATCTGAGGGATGAAACGCTGCGGTGATACGCAAATTCTTTGTTGCATAATCTGCACACAACCACGCTCTTGTTGACGCTTCCATCCGTCTGTATTTTAAAATTAAATTTCCCCTGCACGGGGCCAACTAAATCATTCTCATTTGCTTCCTCCATGTTTGTCTTTCAGACGTCCTTCTTCTTCTTCTTCTTCTTCTTCTTCTTCTGTTTCTGTCCTTCTGTATTCATTCAGGGATTAGTGCTGGCCAATGACGTGTTGGTGATGCCCCCACAGGTGAAATTTATGCCACTCTCCAATGCTCTAATGCAGAACTACTTATCTATATTATAGTGTGCGATTAAAATGCGTTATTTTTTTTAACGCGCTAATATGTGTGTAGTTAATTAATCGAAATTAACGCGCTAAAGTCACAGCCCTAATTCATATATTTTTATTCTTTATTTTTTATTCTTATATCCTATGTTACATGTTTGCACCTTACGCCGCAGCAAATTCCTAGTTAGTGAACACTGTTCACTAACAATGGCAATAAAACGACTTCTGATTCTGATGAGCTTTCTTTTCAGTCAGTGTATTACTCTATAGCTCTATTTTCAGTGAGAGCAAGGGCAGCCAATCAAGCAACGGCAACCGAATAGCGCCAACACCTACCTGCATTTCATAATGAGGTTGCCAGATAAGCTCTGAAACAACGCCAATAAGGGCAAACGACGCATTCTAAATCGTGCATAGTAACATAGCTGTTTCAGAGAGCCTTTTAGGGAGGTTCTGAGCCATTACAGACCCAACCAATTTTTTTTGGTTGGGTCATGCAACATCAGAGTAGTTTGTGGTAGCTTTGATTGTAGGCTGCCCCCAACCATTCAGTTCATATTACTCGAAAACTGACTTTTAAAGCATATTTACCATTTGTATGTGAGGTGAACTTCATCCACCACAAGTCTTGGTAGACTTTGCTGGCTAGCAATTCTCGCCATTCCCTGTTAAGCCAGGACTCCGGACTCTCGTACACCAACTGGCAACGGCCGCTTCGGATCTCCTCCGGGTCGCCTTTGCCAAGTTGTGCTGCTCTTAGTCCAAGTTTTTCGGCCTCCTGTAGCTGGTCATCCATTAGTGCCAAAAGGTGTGACACAGCAACCACCAGCGGGTTGTGGAGACCCATGCATCGTCCCACCAACGGAGCAAGCTGGTCAATTAAACTTTTACCGTACCCGGTGGGCAAAACTCTGAAAACGTCCTTTTTTTTCAAGAAAAACTTATCTGTTCGTCTCGCAAACGAAAAATGTACATTTAAATCTTCTAGAGTCGCTGCCAAATCGAAAGACTGTTCGTTGGGCGCAGCCATTATTTACCTCTCTCTGGAACTACACACTGAAACGTCGCACCTCTGTCGTCACTAGGTAGCCCGGCCTCCGACCCCGCTCCTCACGATTTGATTGGCCTGATTAAGTTTCGATTTTCAGCCTCGCAAAACCACCACAACTGACTAGACTGCGCCCGGGAGCAAATTCAATTTGTGGTCGCTTGGGGCGTCTAGATTTCTAGGCTACGAGCGTGCCTGTTTTTATCAGAGACTACAGCGGCCCGAGTGAGAAAGCTGAAATGTTTATCAGAGCTCTCTATGACCTATCAGAACATTTTGACTTTGGAACACACAGAGAGGAGCACATCAGAGACCGTATAGTTGTGGACATAAATGACAAAGAGCTGTCTCGTAAACTGCAGTTAGAGGCACAGCTTATGTTACCCCAAACTATCCAGGCTGTGCGCTAGTCCGAGGAGGTGACTATGCAAGTGCACCAGCAGAGGGCGGCGTACTGGTTGTCATTGCGCAACACCAGTTAAGTTCAAAATTGATACCGGGGCAGATCTAAACATCATGGAGGAAGAGACATTCAACAAGTTAATCCCTGAGCAAGAACTGGTGCAGTCAAACATTCATCCAATGAACAGCCCCAGTGGTCAGCTAAATTGTATGGGAAAGTTTCAGGCCAGTACATAATACAAAGAGAAGCTCCACTCATTCCAGTTGTATGTCATACATGGCCAGACCGCAAACAATCTGTTAGGCAGAGACACAGCATGTAAAATGGGGCTAGTTAAGCACATTGAGGAAGTACACAATGCTTTTGGTGAGCATGGGACTCAAGACAGAGCCTGTTAAGATATAGTTAAAAGAGAATGCTGATCCATATGCAGTCCACACAGCGCAAAGGGTCCCCTTACCTCTCATGCAAGAAGTAAAAGCGAAACTCCAGCGTATGGAGGAGAACGGAGTCATTAAGAAAGTGACAGAGCCCACGGACTATTCCGCACCCATGGTGCCAGTTGCTAGGCGAAATGGCAAAACACGCATCTGTGTGGACCTGAAACGGTTAAATGAGGCTGTAAAGAGAGAGAGGTATGTCCTTCCAACTGCTCAGGAATTTACTACAAAGTGAGTGGCGCCACCATATTTAAATCACTGGACGCTGCCTCTGGGTTTTGGCAGTAACCTTTGCATCCAGAAAGCAGCAAGTTAACCATGTTCATAACACCCTTTGGGAGATACTCATTCAAACGTCTCCCTTTTGGCATCACAAGTGCTCCAGAGATTTTTCAGCAAAAGATGGCTGAGACCCTCAATGGTCTCGAGGGAGTAGGTATCTACATGGGTGATATACTTGTGTATGGCAACACTGCAGAACAGCATGACCAGCACCTAAACAAGGTACTGGAGAGAATTGAGTCGGCTGGTTTAAAGTTGAATAGAGACAAGTGTGTGTTCAGACAGAACCAGCTTCACTTCTTGGGCCAGGTGTTTGACAAGTCAGGAGTAAAGCCTGACCCTGACAAAGTAACAGCAATCAGGGAGCTACCTCAACCACAGAACGTCCAGGATTTGAAACATGTCCTCGGGATATTCACGTACCTGGGGAAATATATTCTCCATCTGTGAACTGTGGCCCAGCCATTGTATTAACTTTTGAGATCAAAGACTGCAGGAGACAGGAGGCCTTCCAGCACGTGAAAGACATCCTCTCTACCTCTCCTGTACTGAAATTCTATGACGTGAAACGACCTACGGCTGTTTCGGCAGACGCCAGCAGCAATGGTGTTGGTGGCGTGCTGCTCCAGCAACATAACGGTGACTGGAAACTATTGCTCACGCCGTTTATCTGACGGAGAAAACAGATGTGCCCAGACAGAAAAAAGAGTCTGGCAAGCATTGGATTTGGGCATGCGAAAGGTTTGAAAAGTACCTTGTTGGCCTTGAGAACTTCAAGTTGGTCATTCACCACAAGCCCTTAATGCCACTGATGAATAAAAAGGAACTGGACAATGTCCCCATACGGTGTCAGAGACTCCTCATGAGACTTAGGAGGTTCAACCGATTGCTGAATATGCACCAGGCAAGATCCTTACTGTAGCTGACACCCTATAATGTAGCCCACAACAATGCACAACAGGGGTGAGTGACACCCATTCTGATGTAGACTGTTACATAGCAGCCATTGTTAGCAGCATGCCAGCGACACCACAGAGTCTGGAGGCCATACGGGCGGCCACAGCAGCTGACTGTAACTTACAGATGGTGCTGCAGTACATTAAGTCTGGTTGGCCAGATTATGTAGGAAATGTCCCCACAGCCATCAGAGAGTACCACCCTATTAAAAGTGAACTGTCAGAGTACAATGGGATTGTCACAAGAGGCTGTCTCTGCTGGACAGACCCTGGAAAACACTGTCACCCTGTGCGACCATAACAAGCACTCTTACTTAATAGTGTCAGACTACTTTTCTAGGTTTCTTGAAACACCCCTTTATGCCGACAACCACTGCCTCACAGGTGGTGCTAAAGTTAAAGACTCTTTTCGCATGATGAGCTGATTATATTACATAGGGTGTCAATACAATGATAACATATTTTGAATAAGATTACCTTTTGAAGGGACAATTTCGGACAATGAGCCCCAGTTCGCATGTATGGAGTTCCAGGAGTTTGCTAGAGAGTTCGACTTTCAACACGTTACTTCAAGTCCATACCATCCCCAAGGGAATGGACATGCAGAGAGAGGAGTAAAAATTGCAAAGAAGATTCTAAAACAGAAAGATCCCCTGCTTGCTCTCATGTGTTACAGGTCCACTCCCTGCGCCATCACAGGCGTTAGCACCGCTGAACTGCTGATAGGGAGAAATATTAAGACCACATTTCCTTTGCTTGAAACCAACCTCCAACCCTGATGGTCAAACCTAAAACCTGTCAGGAGTAAAGGCCTCAGTATGCTTCTCCGTCACTATCCGTCAGGTCTCTGTCCTTTCGAAGTTCTCTGTCGGGCTGTTGGATACGCAAGGCAATTCACCTCCCGATCAGTAGGCGTCGCTACGTTAAACGACCCAATCTCGCAACGTCTATCGTGAAAGTCGTTGATTGATTGTTTAACAATCGGCTCCGTTCCACTACTCACAGTGAGCGATGGCAAGCGAGAGAGAAAGACTGTTGTTGGAGTTGGAGCTTATTGATTTTGAAATGCAAATGATTTTGACCAAATGTTGACCGGCACACAGTAAACTCTTTCAAAAATGGCGGTGGTGTTGTTGTGAGAGGAAGGCACTAAACCGGAAAAGTGATTCCGGAAATTATGTTGTTAGCCGACCAATCACAACCCTTGCGGTCTCCATCGCCTCAACGGATAGATGGGAATTTTGGCACGCACACAAGCTAGGGAGAGTGTCTCCATTGACGGAGAGAGCTCTCCGTAGGCGACCATAAATCAGCCTTAAGGATGCAATGGAGAAACAGAAACAAGCATTCTACTTCAACCTGCGTCATGGAGCAAAGCCCCTTCCATCACTGAAACCTGGTGATCCTATCCTCACCAAACTGGATCATCAGAGCACCTGGGGAACACCTGCTGTCACTGCTAGTGACAGCACTAATCCGTGATCATCGAGAAGCAACAGGATGAGACTCTGAGATGCAACTGTCGTCACCTGCAGCATATCCCTGTACAGACCCGTCACCAGACCTCAGTCTTAAGGGGGGCATATCAAATACATGGGAGGGCACCATTATTTCTAGCCATAATCCTATACTTTATTCGCACAGCACTGATAACACGTAACCATCACATTAAACATAACCAACAGCAAAGATGACCAGTGTCAGTCATTTTCTTCAGCAGAAACTCAAGGGCCACAGCATATTCAGACTCAACCACATCAAGTCCAGCTAATTGCAGGAGAGGGGTTACCTTTGATGGGTCCAGGAAAAACACTTGTGTTATTTATATTGCAAAATAATGAAGCATTGTATATAAACCATATATTGTCTGCTTCACAATAAAAATGTTTGGTGGCACTTTACAATAGGGGTCCCTTGGTTGGCGTTGGTTGGTACATAATTAAGCATTAATTAACTGTTTAAAATGTATTAACAATCATTATCTATGCATTACTCAGCATTAATTTTGCGTTAGTTGATATATTCATGCTTGGTAATGTGCTGAGTAGCATTAATTGGGGGGCCCTTGTTGTAAAGTGTTACCAAATATTTGAAAACAAACAAACAAACCTTTGATGGGTCCAGGAAATTATTCTCGGCCTCTGGGTTCAAAGCAGCCAGTGAACCAATGAGCTCGCTGTTGCGCTCTCCAAAACGCGCATCCATCTCTCCTTACAGAACATCGATAACACTGTAAAATAACCTCTTGAACTTAGTCTTTTCGTCTATGTTACCTTGCGGCTGTCCAATTGTTTCTTCAAGTGCAAACTCACTGAGGTTTTTGTTAACTGTGCGTCTTCTCTTGCTTGGACCTGGGCCGGTCATTGGCACAGCCTCGCTGGCCGTGGAAGGAGGAGCGCGGAGATCCCACAGCGCTGAAAATTCATTTTCTGTGGGCATTGTCTTCACACAGTCAGAAGCGCTGTTCACAAGTGTCACCGCAGTGAACAAGTCCATATCTTTGGCTTGTAGTAGTCTGTTCGGTGGCTCGAAAAGTGACAACAGTTTCATAACAAGGTGCGCAATGAACAGAAAACTGCGCTGCGTAATGGCACGAAGCAGCCCAGTAGCCTCGACGCGCACCTCCGCTCCATGGCCTCGTGTGTTCTCCACCTCGGTCAGTAATGTGAATATGTCCTGAAAACTCTTCACCACAACTTTGACAACTTTGACCGCCAATCCATCCATGGCCAGTCCATCTCTGGTCCAAGAGATGTTTCAGGGTCTCGCCTTTGTACAACATAGCGACGGTTGGCTTCCTGATGAAGTTGTACAACATGTTGCATACTCCAAAAAAATCCTCCACAGCCGATCACTGGACAAAGCGTGAATCACAACCAGATGAAGCTGGTGATTAAAGCTTTAATTTCAATTTTTATGCTTTGAGATGGAAGTGATTGATTGATTTTTCAGCAGAACTGACCTATCTTATGTGGTGTGATGTGTTTAGATAATGATTAGAGTATAGTGTTTATATCCTTTACAATTAGTTATACTTGATTTGACATTTGAATGGATTTTAATTGATTGGATTAAAACTGAAATGAGACAATAGTAACTAATGCATTTACATACCAAATCTTTTGCTAACTCTTGCTAGAACACTACCCTGCCCTCAAATAGTTCATCCACTGAGCTATTGTAGCCTCTGAGGCTAGGGTTGGTGTCGGATACATACTACCCAGTACAGCTGACAACAGAACATTTCCATACAAAATTGGGTTCATCATTATAGCAGGTTGAATCTCAGAGGTCAAGGCCAAGGAGAGGAGGTAAGGTGAACTTGACAAGTGATCTAAGTTTCCAATGAAAATATGAATGGGTCATGGAATGAGATATTTTCAAAATTAGTGGACACAAAACAAAGTGCTAAACTTGTGTTTTTTTTCTTAGTTCTTTTTTCAGTTTATGTTTATGTTTATGCATTTAGCAGACGGTTTTATCCAAAGCGACTTACAAATGAGTAAATAACATCAAAGCTAACAATAAGCTACATAGAAGGAAACCAATAGTCAGACTCTGTCAGAGGTGACATTGTAGAGATAGAGTGCAGGCAGACCCTATATCTGCATTGTCTGCACCAACTACACCAAGTCAAATTCCTTGTAAGTGCAAACCTACTTGGCAATAAACAGGGGTGACAGTTTGATAGAGTGCAGGCATAGAGGGAAGTACAGAAAGATAAAGTGAAGTACAAGGTAAATGCTAGGATAGGAGATGCTCTCTGAAGAGCTGGGTCTTCAAGAGTTTCTTGAAGATAGACTGGGACGCCCCTGTTCTGGTAGCGTTCAGTAGGTCATTCCACCATCGTGGAATGACACATGAAAAGAGTCTGGATTGTCTAAAGCATCGTTTCCCAAACTATGGTTCGTGTACCCCTAGGGCTACGCGACGTCATGACAGGGGGTACGCAGAAAGATTTTGAAAAAAAAAAAAATGCAGGAAGAAAAAAATAAAGTATGACAAAGAATAGTGGCAACGCAATACAAGAAAAAACCTACCTATCAGTCCCAGCACTTTACTACGCATAAAGTTGTAGGGGAAGAAAAAAATCAAATAAAAGCGAATGTAGGAAACATAATAGGCCTACAACAACAGAAAAACAACCTACCTATCAGTCCCAGCGCTTTACTACGCAAGCACACCAAGGTTACAGGATTCTGAAAACAGTTGCTAAGTAACACGAAACTTCAGTCTGTTTAGTTACACTTCGCTGTGATGGCAATGAAACTTCCCTGCTAAAAATGAAATAACACAAATGGACAAATGGCTGAAAAGAGTGAAACCCCCCTCCACAGAGACAGCACCGGCTCCTACGCCAACTACTGAGAATGTCGGAGACATAAACCCAGACTTGTCTCCCGAGGACAATTGTGCTACCAGCAACAGTGAAACTGCTGCTCACCAAGCTACTAGCATGGCTAGTGCCTCTGACCGTGACGGTGATGATGAGCCCCCTTCCACGAGTAAGCATATGGATGTAGAAATGCCGACAACGGTAAAAAGACGAAAATATGATGACAAATACATTGCGCTGGGTTTCACTTGTATTGGTACTGGCTCGTCTATTCAGCCACAGTGCGTTGTATGTGCAAAGGTGTTATCGCACAACTCAATGAAACCGTCACTCTTGCGCAGACATTTGGAGACGAATCATCCCCACTTAAAAAATAAACCACGGGAGTATTTTGAAAGGGAATTACGTGGACTTTCTACCAGTAAAAGCACCATAACAAAACCAGACACAATGAACAAGAAGGCGTTAGAGGCGTCTTATATGGTGAGCTACCGAATAGCCCAGACTGGCAAGCCCCACACTATTATGGAGGAGTTTTTCCTTCCTTCTGCCGCAGACGCGGTTGGAGTAATGTTGGGGGAAAAGGCCAAAAGTGTCATACAGACCATACTGTTATCAGACAACACCGTTTCTCGGCGCATCAGTGCCATGGCTGGGGACGTTTTTAAACATTTACTGCTTCGCGTACGAGCCAGTGAATTTTATTCACTACAGCTTGATGAGTCAACGGACGTGGCCGCCCTGGCGCAGCTCCTCGTATACGTCCGTTATATCCATGAAGGCTCAGTCAATGAGGATATGCTGTTCTGCAAACCACTCGAAACAAGAACAACAGGGAAAGACATTTTCCATATGCTGGACACGTTTGTGACATCGAATGGACTTGTTTGGACTAAATGTGTGGGCATCTGCACAGATAGCGCAAGGGCCATGACAGGGAGAAACAGTGGTGTGGTCATGCGTGTCCAAGCGGTTGCCCCCGATGCCACTTGGACAACAGGACAAAAATCGAGGCAATGATTCAGAAATTGAAGCTATGGATTGACTGCGTGGGCAAGAACAAGACAGTTGCCTTTCCTTTGTTGCACGATTTTCTCTGTGAAAATGACCTTAGTCTGACAGACGGCATCAAGCGCGACATCGCAGCACATCTCGCAGAGCTCGCTGCTGAGTCGCGCAGATACTTCCCCGACAGTGACGACGAGTCGGACAGCTGGATTCGACATCCATTTACTACTGCCCCTGCTGCCCTGTCGGTATCTGAACAAGAGAACCTCATTGATATTGCAACAACAGGATCCTTGAAAATTGATTTCAACCACAAGCCTCTCACAGATTTCTGGATAGGGTTGCTCACCGAGTACCCTGAACTGGCAACACGCGCTGTTGAGAAATTAATGCCATTCGCCACTACATATTTATGTGAGAGAGTATTTTCAAGTCTGACAAGCCTGAAAACTAAAATACCGGCACAGGCTATGTATGGAAGACGATTTAAGGCTGAAACTCTTTCTGATTCGACCAGACATATAGGGGCTATGTGCGTCCTCTCAAGCACACCCCTCACATTAGAGTTCAGTCACAAGAACTAGCTCCCGTCACGCACCCTCTTAAACTCAATGCAGAGCTCCACAGTTTTGGCTATATTCTGAACAGGCTAGTTATAGCCTTAGTTCTTGTTTGTTGCTATGCCTGTTTATCATGCAGATGTATTTAGTATCTGCAAGCAAGTTAATAAAACTCTGATCCCTAATGGTTGAATGTTTTTGTTTTTGTTTATGTTTATGTGCGTGGGGGGGGGGCTACGCGGATGGAGATGAAATGCTCCAAGGGGTACGTGATGTCAAAAAGTTTGGGAAGCACTGGTTTAAAGCGTGGTGTAGGCACTGCTAGACGACAATCCTGTGATGACCGGAATGACCGAGTTGTGACATAAGCCTTTGCAAGAGCATTCAAGTAGATGGGAGCCGTTCCATTAATGACTTTGTAGGCTAACATCAGTGACTTGAATTTAATGCGGGCGGCTATGTGTAGCCAGAGAAGTTCAATAAACAGAGGGGTGGCGTGTGCTCTTTTCGGCTGACCGAAGACCAGACGCGCCTCCGGGTTCTGGACCATCTGTTGAGGTTTCACAGCACAGGCTGGGAGACCAGTTAGGAGAGCGTTGCAGTAGTCAAGGTGGGAGATGACCATAGTCTGCACCAGGAGCTGGGTGGCGTGTTGGGTTAGGTATGGCCTGATCTTTCTTATGTTTAGCAATGCAAAGCGACATGATTGAGTAACGGAGGCAACATGATCTTTAAAGGTTAGTTTGTCATCAATCATGACACCCAAGTTTCTATCTACCTTTGATGGAGCAAGAGATAGGGATTCAGTTTGGATGGAGATGTTGTGGTGTATGGTTGGTTTGGCTGGGAAGACAAGCAGTTCAGTTTTAGAAAGGTTTAGTTGGAGGTGATGGGCTTTCATCCATTTCGATATGTCAGAAAGACAGTCTGATATTCATGCTCAGACCGTGTGGTCGTCAGGTGGGAATGATAGATCGAGCTGGGTATCGTCAGCATAACATTGGTATGTGAAGCCATGTGATTGGATGATCTGGCCCAGTGAGGTGGTGTATATGGCACAGAGAAGAGGTCCCAGCACTGAACCTAGGGGGACCCCTGTGATGAGGTGGTGCGCTGCGGAGTGTGACCAAGCCAGGACACTTTGAATGACCGACCAGTGAGGTATGATTCAAACCAGTGTGTGTGTGATGCCCATACTGGAGAGTATGGACAAAAGGATACAATGGTTGACAGTGTCAAATGCAGCCGATAAAGGCTGAGTTATACTTCTCTTAACTGCCCTTGCGCTTGCGCTTGCGTCTTGCGCTTGTGTTAATGGCTCGAGACGTTTATGCTTCATTTAGCTTTGCCGGCGCTTGCGTGTGCTGCGTGGCGATTCACCGGCAGGACAGTAGGTGGAGTAGCGGGTTTTTTCAATGATAAGCCTACTACGATGAAAGGAAATTCACCGCCAGGACCTCTTTGGCAAGTCTCTCTCCGACTGGATTCATGCTTCTTCTTCTTCTTGTAAATAGCCGGTATTTTGTCAGATTTTCAACACCTTGGGGGTCTAAACGACTACTTTCTCGCCTGAAAATGTTTCAAATGTTGCTAAAGTTATATATTTACAGAGTTTATAGCTTAAGGGAAATCAGCTGTTCACGCCGGCTGATTCCGGCTTAGGCAGGAGTGTAGTGCACTGAGTATAAACGCTCTGCATACTGTCAGATCGATGAGTATGCCGTTTTCAAGTAGTAGGCGGTTTCGAACACAGCCAGTGGCTTGCGCTTGTGTCTTGCGTTAAGTTTAGAAAATTGAGGTGACACACGCAAGCACGCAAGGGGGGGCTTGCGTTGCGTCTTGCGTCACCGACTATAAATCAGGCTTCAGTCAAGCAGGATAAGGACTGAGGACTTAGCTGTCACTCTGGCTTCTTTTAAGGCTTCTGTCACAGCCAACAGAGCCGTTTCAGTGGAGTGGCCACTTTTAAACCCAGATTGGTTTGGATCAAGGAGGTTGTTTTGTGAGAGGTAATCAGTGACCTGCTTAAAGACCGCCCTTTCAATGGTTTTAGACAGAAATGGGAGGAGAGAGACTGGCCGATAGTTCTCCATATGAGTTTGAGGGAGGGAAGGTTTCTTGAGCAGCGGTGTAACCCGAGCTTGCTTGAATGTGGTAGGAAATGTGCCCGATGTCAGTGAAGCATTAATCACATGTGTGACTGCTGCAGTTAGAGTAAGAGCAATGGACTGGAATAGATTAGTATGAACAGGGTCCAGCGGGCATGTAGTTGGACGGCTACATGTGAGAAGTTTAGACACACAGCTCTCAGCGAGAGGGGTGAATGAAGAAAATGATGCAGTAGGACTTCTGCATGCTGAGTTTATGGCCCAAGGTTCGGGTGTGGGCAGTTCGGTAAACTGTTTGCTTATAGCTGCCACTTTGTCAGTAAAGACTGAGGCAAAGGTGTCTGCCGTCAGATTGGCAGCAGGTGGTGGAGGCGGAGGATTATGTAGATTTTTGAAGATGGAAAACAGTTTCCAGGTGTCAGTAGTACTGTGAATCTTGTCAATGTAGAAAGACTTTTTTGCATCAGTGACACTGGATAAGAATGATGACAGTAGTGCCTGCAATTTAGTTAGATCTGCAGGATCTTTTGATTTGTGCCATTTTCTTTCGGCAGCTCTGAGGTTGGTGCGCAATGTTCAGAGAGTATCATTTGGCCAAGGGTGGGACTGGGAGGATCGAGCGGTTCTAAGACATGGACTATCCAGACATGAGCTCAGTATAGAGCAGAGGGACTCTGTGGCATCATTAACCTCAAAGGGAGGAGAATGTGCAGGAGGTCAGGAGCGGAGGAAACAACGGAGGAGAAGTGGGTGGGCGACAGATTGCGGCGGAAGGAAACCATGGCGTGGAAGCAAAGGGGCTTCTCTGGAGACTCACTCTGAACTGAATGAAATAGTGGTCAGAAAAGGGCCTCTGTGGAACAGTTTCTTGTGAAAATAAGATCTAGCTCTTTGCCAGCTTTATGAGTCGGAGGACTGCAAACCAGTTGTAGCTCAAACGAGTGCATTCATGTCAGAAAATCTGAAGATTTAGGACTGTCAAGGTGGATATTCATATCACTAAGGACCATTATAGGACAGTCATGCTCAGGAATGGAAGAGAGCAAGGTGTCTAGTTCATCTAGAAAGTCACCGAGTTGTCCTGGTGGGCGATATTTGAGAACCATGTAGATTTTGACCGGTGCAGTTACTAAAATGGCATGGTATTCATAGGTGTTGTATTTCCATTTTCTGGAAATGAGCAGGCCCGTTCCACCACCTCTCACAGATGTACGAGAGGTGTGGGAGAATGTGTTGTTGGTTGAAAGTGCAGCCGAGTTGACATTGTTTTCAGGCTTAATCCAGGTCTTAGCGAGAGCCAGGATGTCAAGGGACAGGTGGTTGGCATAAGCCGTAAACCTTCCAAACATCTCCAAAGGACAAAGGTTATTTCAAAGAGAGGTGGTGTCTAAATTTCCCTGGCTAGAGACTGGAGCCTATCCCAGCTGTCACTGGGCGAGAGGCAGGGTACACCCTGTACATGTCGCCAGTCTATCACAGGGCAATCTAGATACCACTAAACATAAAAAATAACAAATAAATACAAAGTGACTGGAATTTCTAAAAACTACATTAATGATTAAATGGACCAGAAATCACCCTTTTTATTCTCATTGATTGGGCCAGAGCAGTTAGAATACGCTTTCAGTTTAATAAGCAGTTTAATAATAAACAGAAAGGGGAAATTATGTGACACCTGAAACATTTACAACTCATTCCTCTTTTAACAGGACAAAGCTCAGACTGTATATATTTATTTCATTTGGACAAATAAAGAAAGAAAAAGATATAAAAGAAAATATAAAAACGTTTAACCCATGCAGGATTCCAACTAACATTTCCTCTGTCCAACATGACAAATGTGACAACTCACTGAAGAGACATATCCCCTGCAACTTACAAACTTTACGAGTTAAATGTCAGAGCAGTAGGCTAAACCAAAACAGTGCAATGGTCACTCTTGGCAAGAGCAATAACCTCCAAGGCCTCCAACCATAAACATCATTCCATTTAGTCTCTATCAGCCTTGGCAGCAGTCAGAGAGAGCTGCTGAAGGATAATTAGCACTATTCATTAGATTTGCTGCTGAGCAGGGTGTGCAGACTCATGCTGTGGTCATAGCCAGGGGAGGTTTAATTCATTAAACCATATCATACTGCAGCTAAGCCTCTCTTTATGTTGGATCAGAGAGAATGCAAAATTTAAAACTGTTCATTTTGGAGCTTTACATACACCATCAATGAAAGCCACCAGTAAGGACTTCACCGCCATAGACGATGGGTATTTTCGTATTTTCATTCTAAATTTCTCTTACTTTTTTCGTACGAAGGTCTCGTACGAACACGCCACGTCAGATTCAACAAACGCTCTTAACTTCGGGAAAAGTGTGTAAACGACCTGCGTAAATGATGAATGCCACCCTTGCGTATTTAAGTGCACGGGCACGAGGATAGTAGATTTGCATACTCCACGCCCAAAATTATACCAAATAAGGCTACGCTTCTTATCTCCTGTGCCAGGAAGCGTTGAGTGTTGAGTCATGAGAATGGCTAGCCTAGAAATCTAGACACCCCTAGCGGCCGCAAATGGAATTTGCTCCGGGGCTAGTCTAGTCACTTGCGGTCGTTTTGCAACGTTCCAAATCAAAACTTGATCGAGCCAATCAAATCGTGAGGAGCGGGGTCGGAGGCCGGGCTACCTAGTGACGACAGAGGTGCAACGTTTCAGTGTGTAGTTCCAGAGAGAGGTAAATAAAAATAAAAAAAGTTCCCTTAGCTAGCTCTCTTTAGCTTTATAGGGAAACGAAGTAAACTTACATCTGAGAGCAATCCCCAGTCAATTGCGAGCATGATGTACCGAAGACAGCGGGCCGATCTTCGTCTCAGAGCTGACAAAACTCTCCGGTAAGACATTTGAACGGTCAAATTCCGTTAACGGGATGAGAGTAGTCAAAACGGCTAAACCGGAAGTTCGTTGCTCACTGCGGCTAGCTTTAGCAGCGCCGAATTCGTGGGAACAAAATTGTAAATAGCCAGTATTTTGTCAGATTTTCAACACCTTGGGGATCTAAACGACTACTTTCTCGCCTGAAAATGTTTCAAATGTTGCTAAAGTTTACAGAGTTTAGAGCTTAAGAGAAATCAGCTTTTCAGGCCACAGACTACAAACCACAATGTAAATTCCGTCGCCGTTGACTACGTAAAACTTCTTCATCGCTCTGATTGGTTGTTGCGCCATCCTATTGCGTGGCGTTGAACTTGACAGACAGACGTTTATCCCGCCCACACTGCTATCCAGCGTCACTAGACCCATGTACAGCTTTTTGCTGTACGGGTCTGGCTTGCTAGGCTAGAGAATGGCATCAAGGCACAAAAAGAACAACTTTACGGGCTCTGAGATTGAAGTTCTTTCTTTCAGAGATCCAGAAAGGAAAACCTGTCATTTTTAGCAGTGTCAGCAGTGGAATTACGGGACCTGCTAAAGCAAAGAAATGGGAAGCAATTAGGAGTGCTGTTAATTCCGTGTCACCTGTAGTTCGTAATGTCACCGAAATAAAGAAGAAATGGTTTGATATGAAAATGGCTTAAAAACAACAAAAAACGTCTCGCCATGGCCAGGTGCTCGATGACTGCAACTAAAGCCGTGCAATCAGTTGTTGCCTCATAATGATGGCATTTGATTGGCTGATTCAGGTGGAGATCCTCGTTCATGGCAATATTGAGCAAATCTGGCATGCCTTCTCTGAGCAATAGATCAGTTTGCCCCCCGCTGTATCGAGACACACCCACCTGGCCTTCAGCTCAGTGCACTCCACAACAGCACGGGTGCTTTGATGCGTATATGTGTGCAGTCTATTGCTCCGATTATGATTGGCAGTCCAGCCACGGGATGAAAGTCCCTCTTAATTTGTACTTGTTGGACAGCGGTGTATGGGAATTTGATGTACCATGGGTGATAAACTAATGAGAGCTTTGATGACCAAGGGGAGCGCACGACTCACAGAGGACTGGGACACCCCCGATCTGTCTCCAATCTGGAATCTTTCCAAAAATGGAAAGGTTCCAGTGGCCAAAAATCCAAGGGTGGTGAGGACCTGGATGTGTGGTGGAACTGGGTTTGATCGGCGTGTTCCTCTCTGGAGTTGTGGCTCTAGCAAGCTGCATATTTGCAGCAGCACAGTCCTTGGCAATCTAAATCGCGATGTCAGCCATTCGTCTGTCTCCATAAGGACATTTCCATGGTCTCTTCCAAGAGCCTGACGTGCTAAGGCATCCAAAGTAGAAAGTCAGCCGCTGGTTACACTTCCCATTGACCTTGTTATATACAGGGTCAAATTAACCTTCAATTAGTGCATAATTTAAGCCAAACAGAATAATGTCAGCATATTTATGGGGTATAATGTATATATTTATTTATGTTTTCTTCAAAGTAATTAAATATACAATCCATTAGTCAAGCAAACTCGATTCGAATAACAGCGGACTATTTTACGAAACTCCTACGACAGGTCTGGATCACTCGTAAATTCTGTTCGCACCTGAAAGAAAACGTAAAATACGAAAAGATTGGTGATCACTCGTGCGCACGAACAGTTGTTGCATGAGGCCCAATGTTTTTACAACGCCTAGCTCCTTCATGAGGAAAAGTTTCTAATTTATGAATATTTGTAATGAGGTCTACAGATTTTATATGTTCACATTCAGACTGAAGAATTGTGTGTCTAACCAGGTGATCAGCAGCACAGGAGCACCACAGGGGACTGTTCTCTCACCATTCCTTTTCACTCTGTACACTTCAGATTTCCAGTACAAGTCAGACTCCTGTCATCTACAGAAATATTCAGATGACTCTGCGGTTGTCGGGTGTATCAGAGATGGACAAGAAGCTGAGTACAGAGAGCTGGTGGACCGCTTTGTGGCATGGTGTGGGAACAATCATCTCATCTTGAATGTTAACAAAACAAAGGAGATGATTGTAGATTTCAGGAGAAACAAGGTCAGATCAAACCCTGTTTCCATCATGGGAGAAGAAGTGGAGGTGGTTGAGGAATATAAATACCTTGGTGTTCATGTGGACAACAGACTGGACTGGAGACACAACAGTGAAGCAATCTACAAGAAAGGACAGAGCAGACTGTACTTCTTGAGGAAGCTAAGGTCCTTCAAGGTTTGCAACAAGATGTTGCAGATCTTCTACAAGTCTGTTGTTGAGAGCGTCATTTCCTCTTGCGTCATCTGTTGGGGCAGCAGCATCAGAACCAGGGACCTAAAAAGACTCAACAACCTGATAAAGAAGGCTGGTTCTGTTCTGGGGATGACTGTGGAACCTCTGGAGATAATAATGCAAAGAAGGATTTTGCATAAAATCAAGAGAATTATGGACAACCCTGAACATCCTCTTCATGAGACTGTTATCAGAAAACAGAGTCTCTTCAGTCAAAGGCTTCTTCAGTTTGGATGCAAAACGGACCGCTACAGGAAATCTTTCCTGCCCACAGCCATCAGCATCTATAATAACTCTTTGATTTAATTGAGCTACATCAACATTTAATTTCCCTCTGGGATAAATAAAGTATTTTTGAATTTGAATTTGAATTGAATTGAATTGAATTCATATTGTCGGTTTTAAGCTTTGTGATGTAAAGCCAAACAAAAAGAAAAACAAGCATGTGTTTGTGTCTGTAGCTTATTTACACCTGGAAAGACAGAGGAAAAAACATTCATAATACATCCATCTATAACTTAATAATTTAAATGCTCATGTAGTTATCTCTTTGTCGCTTACAAGCTCAGTATTTTTCTCTCTCACACACCGAGACACACACTCATAGATGCAAGTGAACGCAAACTCAATCAGAACTAAAGGTCACTGGCAGACTGCAAATGTCTGTAAGTTGCTGGAAGATAATGATATGAACAACTCACCTTGTCTGAGACAAATACAGAATATTTTTTCATACTATTCAAAAATACATCTATCACACACACACACACATATATTAATTCATTAACAAATCGAAATAAACAAAATTTGAGGCTGAAATCTACAGTCCCATCCAATATACTTGTCAACGTTTACATTCATATACCCACACACATCCTGCCTCACAGTGTTCACTCAAGAGTCGGAAGGTGGTCTGGCTGCAGCTCAATTTGTTTGTTAACTAAAGGTCATGACAAGTCAGTTTTCTGTTTTTTGAATCAGTATTTCAGAGTTCATTTACTGCCTTATACCTGTAGCCTATAACTCTCAGGGTTTAAGGCAGACTGAAAACAGCAGCAATAGAGGTATGTTATGATTCCATATGACAACCAATAAATTAAGGTGACAAAAAAGGAATTCTTAAAATAATTCAGCTTGAGAGTTCACAATGCCATATTTCAGAAAAAAAAAATCTCTTAATTGTGATGCATATTGAGAGAAGTTGTTGCGTAAAATGTCAGGGATGTTCCTCCTTGATCTTACAAACACTAAACCCACCGGATAACTATTCAAATCTAAACCTGCGGTTATTTCATAAACTCAGACATGCAATTGAGGATCACTGAGTTTTATATTGTTATTGTTATTATTTTGTTAGAAATAATGGTGTTCTTTAGGGATGCAGCAATACCACTTTTTTTCAAACCGATACGATACCTACTTGGATCTGAGTACTCGCCGATACCGAGTACCGATGCCGATACTTCTACCACAAAAAAAAATGCAATAGATTGGAAGACAGGTTTCGGACTCACTAGCCCAGTGGTTCCCAAACTTTTTGTGTCCAAGGCACACCAAAGGACAAGTATAAATCTCAAGGTACACCTATTGTGCAAAATAGCCCTTATAACACGTGTTATCACTCATATCATGTAAAATATCTGAAAATGTGCACAATTATTTACTAATACCAAATACAATGTGACAAAGACAACTATATTACTCATTAAATATTTATTAACGAAATATTTCAAAAATAAATTTGAAACTTTATCAAATTAGGCTTCATCAAAGCAGCAACACTCTCATTTAAACCAGACAGGTCACAAAATTAAAAATGAGGCAAAGGAAATTCAGCAGAAACTCAGCTCAGTGAACTGTCAATGCAAGGAAGCTGTATTGTCCATGGTCCTAAACTACAAATTATCAATGCAACATTTCAGCAATCAGTGAAACATGTGTTGTTGCAAATATTTTGCCTACTTACAAATTAGTGAGATACACGTGCCTGTCGGGGTGCGCAGATTTCTTTAATCCTCGGTGGCACTGAGCAGAGGGCCACTCGCAAGTCCTGTTCAACAGAGAGCCGTGACCTCCTGTTGTTCTTCATGTTTAACCAGAGCAGAGAACGCCAGCTCACACAGGTAAGTAGTGGGAAAGGAAGAAGTTGCTCAATCGCGTGGTGGGAGATGCTTAGGTAGTTGGATGCAGAAGAATTAGCTAACTAGCAGTTAAGTTAGCATTAGCTAACTTCTCCCGACAGGACGCACTCGGGCTGAGGATCGGTGGTGGGTTGTCGGCAGTGTCTGCTCTGGTGGTTGGTGGTTTGCTCCGCACCAGAAAACGCTCCATTTTCCCTCTTTCTCTGTTTTCATGTTGTCCTTCAGCCCTTGATGTGTCACGTCTCATAATTCCCACCTGCGCAACTGCGTTAACAGCGAAAAATGGGGTTCTCTTGAGGAATTTTTTTTTTTTTCAAATAATTTTTTTAGGAATAGAGTTTTCCTCTGTATTATGAAATGAGTACATACAAAGTACTAACATGGTAAATTAAAAAATAATTATTTTTGTGTAGTTGTATATTGCAATAATAACATATGGTTGTCACAAAATCCCACGGCACACCAGGACTTGGACACCCTATGATCGCGGTCTTCATGCAATAAACTGGTATCGGTTCATGGTATCGGTTAACTTTAACGAGTACGAGTATATTAGAATAGTATCGGGCCTATACCCGATACCAGTATCGGTATCAGTGCATCCCTAGTGTTCTTGTTTCAGTAAGAATCTATAGTTAACAAGTAGTATACTAGAAGTTAACTCCACAACCTCACATTCATTAACTAAGTTTTCTAATATTTTTTAAATCTCTTATGGTGATGAAGGCTGTATTTTAGATATTCTCCTGTCCATAATGACACCTGACAAACAAACCATTTCAGAAAAAAGCTATACAAGAGTCATACGGACTGACTGCAATAAAATTTGACAGCTTATGAGCAAATCCTGTGATGTTTGTAAGCGAGTAGCCCATGTCCTGTCACCTTACACTATCAGTGACTTTCTCCTATAAAAACCAACACTATGAGTGTTTTTTTTAAGCAGATACTATAAGCTTAATCAGGCACGCCGCTCAGGCCGGGAGATTGGACCGAAAAACAAAAAGTTTTCAGTGCAATCTGTTGGTTTTCTTAGCTAGGAAATTGTTTTTGAATTGGCTCTATATGAACGAATTGGATTATTTTATGAATTATGATTATTATTAATTAATTGAATTCCAATTGGCTTGAATTGGACTTACTATCTAAGTGCCTTGAGATGACATTTGTTGTATTTGGCGCTATATAAATAAAAATGAATTGAATTGAATTGAATTAATCTATGTTTAAAAAATGTGTAACCTATAGTAGTCTTTTAATAAGATGCATCTAAAATCTTATGTTGATGTGCCATCAAAGACTCCTCCAGAATGTTGTTGGAATGTTAAGACTGGGCTTGAGTCCGAACCATTTGCTCTTCCGAACCAAGTAGTCGCAGTGCCTACAGCTAAGTACATAGTAAATGAAACGGCAAATGCATTGGAATGAAAAGTGACTGAACGCAAAGCTGGTGAAAAACATGTTCTTGTACATAATATCAAAATAGTCTCCTGTTTCTCAGTCAGTGACTGTTCTCCACTCCACCTCCAGCACCCACAGTAGGACCTGGGTCCTGGGGACCAATGGCATACATGGTTGTTCAAATCAGATTTGTATACATTGTTTGGACCTCTAGTAGTCCTAATTTAGAGGTTGCATCTTTAGGTCACATTTGAGTGTATGAAGGACATATATAGCTGCATTGATCAGTGCATTTGCTGCATAATCAACTTATCATCAGGAGCCACATGGTTAATACACTCCCATAACTTGTTGGGAGTTCTCATATTACAGGTATCCACAATGATGAACTTAACTGAAGAAGGGCAGCTGTGGCTTAGGAGATACACAGTGAGTTGTCCACTATTAAAGTAATTCAGAAATCTGATTCCTGGACCATTCCATTGAACCCCTCAGTGTCACGAGAAAATATGAAAGCTTAATCTATTAATAACTCCATCAAATAAAATATTTTATTTAAGTATTTAATGAATCAGTCATAGACTGTTCCATTACATTTAACAGGTAAGCACATTTGGAGGTTGGGGGTATTGATAGCTGGCGCTGGCGTTAGATACCCTAACCCTTAACAGTCAAGTTGAACAACTTAGTTTGAATCTCATCCAAACTACTGATGTTTTAAATAATTTTCCCGGTCAATTTAGAATTTTGTCACTGTTTTCTTGCATTTTCATACACTTATTTCAAAAGATTTGCTGCTACAATCTTACAATGAATGGAAAATCAGTCCAGAGTGCATTTGCATTCACTCGTGCAACTGATTTGGAATATCTCTAGAACGTTTCAGGAGTCCAAAGTATGTGTTTTTTTCCAAAATAAATTTTTATTAATTTATTTTTTGACTGTTGACATGTTGAATAGCATCAAATGCTGTAAAGTTCTATTGTGCAGAAGTGAGCTATAGTCAATATCTCAAACTATCAGAAAAATCACACCAACACTATTATCTCTTCAGTGAATGAAAGGAAATGAGGATAAGGTATCCCCAGTAGTTTTGGGCTTCAAGACATGGCTCAACTCAAACATACACACACACGAACAGAGCCTTAAGGTATCAGCTTGCCTTTGTGCTGAGAAGAGTAGTCAGGGACATCCTTATCAATACTTTTCTACCATATTGAAAGCAGATAACAAAGAAAGCGCTGGACTCTATGAGATACAGAGCTTCGGACCAGCCTCCCACCCTTTCCATGCTCCCCTCCCTCCTACTCTCCTGCCACCCACCCTTTCTTTTATTCTGTCCCCTTTTGTTACTTGAGGGACACCTCAGATCATGTTGCCGAAGGGAGAGTGAACAGACTACAACTGATACAATGTCTGCTTTCAGGTAAGGGTTGTCTGACGATATCAAGAAGATGACTGAGCATAGAGAGTTAGGGGATGAGGGAAATCAAAGAGTAACAGATTCAGATGAATGCTAGCAAACAGGAGAAATCTAATCATGACTTATGGGGAATAGGGGTGGGCGATATGGGCAAAAAAAAAATATCTCGATATTTTTTAGGATTTTCACGATAAAGATATTTTGACGATATTTAAAAAAAAAAAAAAACTTGCATTAAGAACACAATAAAATGAACACAAGCATGCAAGTCTAAGCACACACGGCCGGTAGGCTACAGTGAAACTGCGAATGGCTCATTAAACCAGTTATGGTTCTTTTGATCGTTCTACCGTTACTTGGATAACTGTGGAAATTCTAGAGCTAATACATGCAAAACGAGCGCTGACCTTCGGGGATGCGTGCATTTATTAGACCCAAAACCCATGCGGGGTGCCTCTCGGGGTGCCCCGGCCGCTTTGGTGACTGATAACCTCGAGCCGTTTCTCAGGCTACTTCTCCCTCCGGAGAGGGAGCCTGAGAAACGGCTACCACATCCAAGGAAGGCAGCAGGCGCGCAAATTACCCACTCCCGACTCGGGGGAGCCGGTAGTGACGAAAAATAACAACACAGGACACTTTAAATCCTTTAACGGGGATCAACTGAAGGGCAAGTCTGGTGCCAGCAGCCGCGGTAATTCCAGCTCCAATAGCGTATCTTAAAGGTGCTGTAGTTAAAAAGCTCGTTGTTGGATCTCGGAATCGAGCTGACGGTCCGCCGTGAGGCGAGCTACCGTCTGTCCCAGCCCCTGCCTCTCGTTGTCCCAGCCCCTGCCTCTCGCGCCCCCTCGATGCTCTTAGCTGAGTGTCCCGCAGGGTCCGAAGCGTTTACTTTGAAAAAATTAGAGCGTTCAAAGCAGGGCGTGGCGTGGCGCTGTGGTAAGGGCAGAGGACCACTGGCGCCGCACTTTTTGGCGATTTAAAAAAAAAAAATTTTTTTTATTTTTTTTTTTTGCCTATATCTCGATATTGCAAATTACTCATCGTCAAAACAACATTCACGATAATTTCGCAAACGATACATATCGCCCACCCCTAATGGGGAATTTGCATTTTTAAGGTGCTTTGGATGGGGAATATAACTTTTAATAAAAAATAAAAAATAAAACACTAAACACAATCTAACCCTTGAGGGTAAAAATATCCTTACAACTTGAAGAAAATGAGAGAAGAGGTCTGGTTTCATCCATGCACCTTTCACATACAAGTATCACAGGGAAAACTGTGACTTTTCATTAAACATTAATTGAAGTCAGCGGTGGTTCCAGACCAAATGTATCGGGGGGCCAGGGTGGGGCAAGTGTTTTTTTCATGGGGGCACAGAACATAAAAAGAGGGCAATATTTAATTGTTTAATATATTATGTAAATTTATTTAAAGCACAAACAAAGTGAATTGAACATTCAACAATAAAACATACTAATGAATTTCAAACAAAATATTTCACATACTGTACATATGCAAAATAAACCTTTAAACAAATTTTACTTTTTGTACAGTAACATTTCTCTTTATGCAAGATATTTTTCTTTTTATGTAGGTATCTATTTATTTTGTTATACAGTGACTTTTTTACAGCATGAAACTTCAATGTACAGTCGCATTTTCTGTTCAGTAGTCTCTGCGTATTCCACGTTTGTGATTTCTTGCTTCAAAGGTTCAAAGCCTTGTCCCTTCTGGATTCAATGCTTAGTACTTCTAGATTGCTAAGACGCTCATCAGTAATGGTGGACTGAGGTAGGTTTTTACTCATTTTAATGTGGAGAAACTCCACTCACAAGTGGCAGAAATCACTGGGAGCGCAAAAGCTATTTGGCACATTCTAAAGAGCTCATAAAATACTTCTTTGTATGGCTCAACTCTACTGTATCGGATAGCTTTTGAATCACACTGCTCCTTATTTTTCTCTCCAAAAGTCTCTAACTAATGCAGTCCAGTTCATGCCCCAGGTCATCAATATTGGCATCATAAAGATGACCAAATTCAAACAAAGTGGTGTCTATCGAAAAATGCATCACTCTTGGGGTTAAGAGATTGGATACTGCTCATCAGCTCACAATTGATATTTGAAAAACGTCTGTTCAGTTCACAAAGCATGCAGTCAATGACAGGATAAAAAAAAGGACGACGATACGCTTTTTTTTGTTTTTTTTTAATCACAATCTAGCTCCGTCTGACCAACAGAGCTTGGTATGTGGTACTCATGGATTCGAAAGCTTGTCTTCCTTTGGCGTTTTGCCACCGACAGCATCACATTCCTCACTAATGTTCAGTACTTCATCCCACAAGTTATCAAAAAGGGACTCCTACCTGAAATCTGTCAAAGTTTAATCTAAACCTTCCACTAAATCAGCAGCTCTTGAGAGGTCAACAGTTGACTGCAGCATATCAGAAAGAAGCTTAGTTTCCCCAAACAATTTACGGAGCGTAACTAGATGCACAACAAATTCTAGCTCAATCTGGGCCAGAAGACTACGGGCCTCAGAAGATTTTTCTCCTCCGCGCTCTTGTGCCATCTCCTCCAGGATACGTTTGAGGGCAGGCAATCTGTCCATTATGATGCGTAGAGCTATAATTCGACATCCCTATCGTGTGTCACTCAATTGTTGGAGTTCTCTTGTGCTGCCATACATCTCACTTTGTACAGCAAGCCATTTGGGATGCACATATGAGCCAGAAGGGAAAACAAAGACTCTGTAACAGAGCAAGGGAATCTCTGTGCTTCTGGGACAGCTTTGATTGCATCAACTAGCACTAAATTGAGACAGTGGGCACTGCAGTGGATGTAAAAGGTTGTCCACTTATTGGAACGCCATGGCTTAGACAACAAAAACAATAAAAAAGTGACGTGGTAAGATTGCCACCATTCATGTGGGTGACCTGGGTTCAAATCCCCTGCATGAAAGCTACCTCCAGTAGGGGTCCTTTGGCAAGACCCTTACCCTACCTGCCTACCAGTGTAAGTCGCTTTGGATAAAAGCATCTGCCAAATGCATAAACATAATATTTAGGGCTGGGCAACGATTACAATTTTTAATCTAATTAATCACATGATTCCCCTGATTAATCGCATTTGTACGCAAAATCCAAAAATGAATTCAAAAGTAGTGTATAGCCTTTAGCATTTAGTTTTATTTGAAATGTGCTGCCATAACATTTGTTGTGTAAACACACTTTTAACATCAGCATTTTTATGTAGTTTTTGTATGTAGAAGCCTCACTCCACTGTCTGTTTCCTTGAATGACTTGGTGGTATCAATTGTGTGTTTTTCTTTTAAGTGATATTTTAGACTGGAACTACTACGGTGATAAGACCATTCAACTTGGCTGTAAATGCAGGAGTTCTTTTTAAATTTGTTTTGAAATACGTGCTTTTATGTTGAAACAAGTAAAACAGGAACTAGCGCTGGTTAGCTCTGTGAGCTTCACACAGAGACCGAGGAGCACCTGTAACGGTGATGTTACCTGCTAGTTTATTTTTATTTTATCACTCCATGCTTTGTGATGTTTGCTGTAACTGTGTGAATGTGATGCAGAGAAGTCGAATTTAAAGAATCCTAGTTTTGACCTTGAAGATTGCCTCTGGAGAATGACTCTGCCGTTGGTTGAGAAGCAGGCTAAGGTGGCCAGTATTACTTTGATTATTTATTGGTACCAGCGACAATGCTAAGAATGGCATTTCTTTAATGATTACAACAACTAATGTTGTCTTTACTTGTTTACTCGAACATTTAGTTCTACAGTGTTGATGTAAGGCGTTAATAAACATCTGTGAAAAGAACCAGAGTCTTGCATCCAATCAATGGGCGGCGTATTGGCTGTGTTTACAGATGACTTTGGTTCTGTCAACTCCGCCGTCTGGAAGAACTTTAAAATGAAAATGGCCAAGTAAAAGTTCCGCTCTTAACTTCGGAAAAGTGTGTAAACGACCTGCGTAAATATGATGAATCCCACCCGTGCGTATTTAAGTGCACATGCACATGGATAGTAAATTTGCATATTCCACGCCCAAATAATACCATGTAAGCTATGCTTCCTCGCTCCTGTGCCAGGAAGGGTTGAGTGTTGAGTCATGAGAATGGCACCAATGCGCAAAAATAACAACTTTACGGGCTCTGAGATTGAAGTTCTGCTTTCAGAGATCCAAAAAGGAAAATCTGTCATTTTTAGCAGTTACAGGACCTGCTAAAGCGAAGAAATGGGAAGAAATTACCAGTCCTGTTAATTCCGTGTCACCTGTGGTTCGTAATGTCACCGAAATAAAGAAGAAATGGGTTGATATGAAAATGGCTTAAAAAAAAAAAACGTCTCGCCATGCAAACTTTGTTGGGGCGGTCCATGAGAGGGGTCCTCTGGCATGTTGTCTGCCTGGGCTGGTTCAGATAGTGGGAGACAATGGCAATTGTGCAAAACCCAGCATGCCAGAATAATCTGGCCAGCCTTCTCTAGGCTTTAGAGCAGTTTGCCCCCTGCTGAATCAAGACACATACACCTGGCCTTCAGCACACTAATAGTGCGCTCCACAGTGGCACGGGTGAGCATATGACAGTTCCTGACAAAGGATGTCAATAGGCTGAGGGCTAAAGTATACCATCTGGAGAAAATAGCGAATTTTAGGTAAATAATCTGATGAAATTTGCATGGTGAATATTAACAATCAGGCAAGTCACTTACTAACAAGACAGCCATCTCCATGCACGCCTTGCACAAGACGTGTGCCTACTGCGCTATTTTGCATTCCAAAGGAGTCATGCACTCCCCCAGGCCACCGACCCATGACATTCAAAAGGTTATATTTGGAGTCTGATGTGATTTGGATGTTGATGGATTGGTACCGTATGTGGTTGAGGAAAGGGAACGCGTCCCTCTTAATTTGTACTTGTTCAACAGTGGTGTACGGGAATTTGATGTACCATGGGTGATAAACTGATGAGAACTTTGATGACCAAGGGGAGCGTACGACTCACAGAGGACTGGGACACACCCGATCTGTCTCCAATCTCCCTCTGACAGGTTCCCGTGGCCAAAGATCACGGGTGAAGACCAGGGGCCCGTTGCACAAAAGTAGGATAAGGGATTAAGCCGGGATATGTTGGCTATCCTGGATCAACTTATCCGTGATCCAGTTGCACAAAAGTGGGATAGAGGGAAGTGGGATATGTTCAGACGTAAGTTACCATGGAGATTTATTCTGTGAAGCTAGCCTGCTCCAGACCAGGCTAAGTTCCAGGATCTATTTAATCTCATTCCTTATCTCAGTCAGCGGTCGCCACAAATGGAAACCAATATTTATTCCACTGCCTAGAACATATTGTTAAAACATTTAACTATACCCACTATCATTATTGAAACATTTGTGATCATTAATTACAATCATTTTAGATAACTGATGATTTTAGATGAACCACTAGATAATTTAGTTTCCCACAGACTACACATAAAGTACATCGCCATATAAATATAAATACACATTAGAGTGTACCATGATGTTCCTTTATTGAACAAGGATGAATCAAAGCAAGTAAACCATCAGCTCCTTTCAAAACTGAAGTCACACAGTGCTCTACAAGACAAAAAGCACAGAATCAAAGCATGCAGTTTGAGACAAACCGTTTGGAAAAAATGGGCTATACAAATAAAATTGCCTTGCCTATACAGCACAAAAACCTAACAAAAATTCCTCTGCCATTGCAGGCCCAACTTAAATCAACATGCAATATTAATTAAAATAATTTAACACATATTGGTCTCTGACCAGACGACCACAGTCGTCATCCGGGAAGATGGCAGGAATGTCCCAGTCTATGAGAGCTGGCACTCTGGGGTCCCTCTCCTTTCTCAGGCAGGCCACATTGTGGAGGACAGCACAGGCCACAATGATATCACATGCCCTGTCTGGGCTGACTCTCAGGTGGTTCAGACACTGAAAACGTGCCTTCAGTAGGCCAAATGTCATTTCTATCCGGGCCCTGGCATGGGCATGGGCATGGTTGTATGCCAGTTGTGCCTCCAGAGGGTCTGCAAATGGAGTGAGCAGTAAAGGCTGGCAGGCGTACCCTCTGTCACCCAGTTAAAAGTGGTTATCAATAGAGGTTCTGTGGCTCACCTTGTGATAGGCGCCGATAGATCTCCGAGTTCCGAAACACTCGGGAGTCGTGGACCGAGCCGGGCCACTTTGCCACAACATTACTGATCAAATAGTCAGCATTGCAGACCATCTGAAATGATAAGATGTTAAACCAATTAATGCACATCACAGGCAATGTACAGTGTTCATTAATTAACTTTATCAAAACACATGTTCACCTGTACATTGATGCGGTGGAAGTTTTTCCTGTTCACAAAATCCCCCTCATGGCCACCTGAGGGGGATTTTATTTTGATGTGTGTGCAGTCCACTGCACCAATGACATTGGGGAAACCTGTAATACGATGCAATGAGTATCTTACTCTGAATGTTAACATTGTAACTGTAATTTTTTTAATTTTTTTCTTACCTGCAATCCTATAGAACTCCTCCTTGATGTCACAGAGTCTTCTATGCCCAGGGAAGGAGATGAAGATGCTTGCAAGTCCCTTAATTGCCAGACACACACTACGGATTGTGCGACAAATTGTGGCCTTGTTGAATTGTTCTGCATCCCTCACAGAGTACAAGAACCCCCCACTTGCAAAGAAGCGCAAGGCCACACAGACCATTTGCTCCACACTCAGTGCATGGCTCCGTGCTGTGTGGTGTTTGATTCTGGGGCCCAGCAGTCTGCACATATAGCGTATGCCATCCGCAGAAAATCTAAACCTCTCATAGAGATGGTCATCAGGGTAGGCCAATGGGTCCAACCTGTCCCTGAAGACCCTCTCCCGCCTGAAGGCTCTCCTGAGCACAAGTGCTTCTTCATCAGCGATGTCACGTTCGAATGGGCAAGCCATTGTTACAGCAGGAAGGAAGTTGGGAACCCACCATTCTGGGCCTTTATAGGCCGTTGGATCGTTTGACTTATAGAGAACACCTTTGAACCTTCACGCCTCACAAGCTTCAAATAGTTATTAGCATGATACCTACTACCTAAAATAATAGATTATTGATTCAACTGTTCCCTGTTTGACCTCCCAACGACTCACTTTTTATTTCCATAAAACTTGTCTGAGAAACTGCATTTCAGGAAATTCTGTCCTTTTCTTCTAGCCTTAATAATACATTCAGTCTTTGGTGTGTGCCTTCCAACCAATCATAGCACTAGGATGGCAGATGGCAATTCCACAGCTGTGATGCAGTGCCTAGTGTCATCTAGACATAACTGTGCATACATTAAACAAGCAGACACCACCAAAATCTCATTGACCTTTTATTACGAGGTTAGGGTTCATGTTCTTGGAGCTGGAGGACGAAAGGAGAATAATGATTAATACATTGTTTGTGTTACAGTCAGGATATAATGTACATTGAAGGCATAACTCACATCCCGCTGAAGTTTTTTTATTTCGAGGTCCAGTTTAGTCAATGTCCTCTTTTTGATTTGTGACTCCAGCATGAGGTCTTGAATTTTTTTTTTCTTATATTGTATGTCGACCTCTGCCAGCTGTATTTGGCGCCTCAGGTGTGTGGCATAGAGCTGCCTTATAACTTGTGATTTCTGTAGACACAAAACAATTAGCAAAGTGGGAATTTTGCACAATGGGAATGTCTTTCTATTGATAGTCACGATGTTGCCAGGCTGGCTTTCATCCTGTACAGCATCTGGGTCCTGTTAACAGAAATTACATTTTGTGTGGGCGCCACATGATGACTTCACACCATTGTAGACTGAATGAGTACTTCCACAGGCTGCACATTATACCTCAGGCCTCCTTGAGCCCAGAGAGATAGTCTCCTCATCATCATCATCTGCTGCAGCAGCAGCAGCAGCAGTACCTGCACTGGTGCCTTCACCCTATCACATTTAAATGGGATTCATAATAAAGTCAGTAGATGAGACATGCCAGGCCTACAGTATGCCTTTGATGGAGTAGCCTACTCACTGGATCAGCTTCTTCTGGTGCTGGGGGCTCCAGCAGTGTGATGGCGTTTCCAGAGACTGCAAGGCAAACCAAAGTCAGATAGTCCAAATTGATTGAATATGAATGGTTGGTTATGTCTCACATAGAGATGGAAGAATGTACCATGTATGAAGAGGGTGGGATCTTGGGGGGGACATATATTTCTTCCCCGGCGGAACTGTTTCAGTCTGCATTCGCACATGAGTCGGGACCAGGTCGGGACTGATGCACAGCCGTCTGCGTCAGTGACGTGTTACTTTAGCGCCACATTCAACAACAAAACAAAACTCGGTAAAAGGAAGGAGAGAAGAAAAAACACTACAAAGAAGCTAATATGGAGAGCGGGGAGGCCACCGTGTTCATGGTCTGCATGATGGTGATATTAATCATGGACGATCACATCAGGCGTCTAACATGGAGGCTGGAAGAGCTCACAGAGAGAGTCAGGAGATGAAGGATGGAGCGCAGGCCATACTTTTTCATTTCATGAAGTAAGAAAGGAGAGCAGAGCGCCAAAGACAAAGGAGACAACGTGTAAGTTTAACTTATTAAACACCCGCCGGTTGTGTCCGTGTTATATGAGTAGACATTTCAGCCGTGACAGCATGACATGGAGCGTAGCTACCGACCACCACACACCTCCATCAGATGTGTTCCTATAGAACCCAATTCAATTCAATTCAATTCATTTTTATTTGTATAGCGCCAAAAACAACAAATGTCATCTCAAGGCACTTAGATAGTAAGTCCAATTCAAGCCAATTGGAATTCAATTAATTAATAATAATCATAATTCATAAAATAATCCAATTCGTTCATATAGAGCCAATTCAAAAACAATTTCCTAGCTAAGAAAACCAACAGATTGCACTGAAAACTTTTTGTTTTTCGGTCCAATCTCCCGGCCTGAGCGGCGTGCCTGAGGCGACTGTGGAGAGAACCCAGAAAAGACCCAGCCTCGGAGAAGGAGCTGAAATGGAGTGTGATATATGTAAAAAAGAGATTCAGTGTTTGGAGAAGTTTTTTATTCTGTACAGTGTGATATATGTTAAAAAGAGAAGCAGTGTGTGGAGAAGTTCTATTATGTACGGTGTTGACTAAAATGACTAAAATTTGACTAAGACAATAGCCCCTTTCACACTGAGGAATAACCCGCGTTTAATCCGCGAATTTAGCGTGTCCGCTGTTGTGTTCACACTGCCGACCCGGGCTGCCACGTCAACTCGACTCGCCTTTCGACCCGCGTCGGACCCTAGTCTTTTTGCCGAGCCGAGTTTGGTGTGAACGCAATTGACGCGGGTCGGATGTGGGCGTGACGTGAGGAGTTTAAAAGACAGAATGGACCGAAGTGTCCCGAGGTCTTCATGTGGTCAGATATAGAGTCCAGAATGAATTTAATCAAGCCAGTACCTGCTCTCAATCAGAGCCTCTTCCGTCAACAGGAGGCTATCTCACGCAAGACATCACGTCACGTGAGTCCGTAGTTGTTTGCCGAGTGTGGAGTAACTCGCTCTGGAAAGTCACAAAACACTTCGGTTTGGCTTTAGGGACCCTCTACTCACTACCACGTAAGTGTTATGTTGTTTGGAGCTGTAGAAGAGATATAAAAATAGCGTTTTGTAGCGGTGACATGATATGCCCCTCTCACCTCCAGGCTAACGACTTTTGGCTAAAAACGGTCAAATCGAAATTCTCAAAACACATCCGAATGACATGATTTTGATGTCAACTCAACGTATGTACTCCCAACATCCCTTAAATTGATCGTAAGTGCATTTTACTCCGGATTATCCCCTTAAGAGAGGACTGGACACAAAGAAATGTTTGTGGGTTCTTTTATTCCTCGACTGTATTCAGACAGAACACAGCATTAATTTTTACAATTTTGAGGGTGGTATGAAATACAATCAAATAAAAAATGCGAAATAAAAATGACCTTTGTTATACCCAGACAACAGTAGTGGCTGCTTTTCTACCTAAATAGAAAGTAAGAAAATCTTTACCATTTACTCAGATCTATCACTAACACAATCATTTGCAGTGAAATTACATAAATTAAAAGAAAAATATATTTATATCATTCAAACAGGTTGTTACAACTGATCCTACTTGAACTTAAATTACTTTTCTTTTTAGCATGTAAATCATAAACTCACTCACGTCCAGAGGATAGCCCACATCCTCAATTCACATCTGGACACTGCATACAAACAGTCCTCCTTCTCCCCTCTGTGATGGGCATCAATATACAAAATCACAACTTTAGTAAAATAAACAATACAAGTTTATGCCATAACAAGGACTTTTATCATTCATATTTTGTCACTAACGCTAATCCGCCACTCAGCTCTGGTCTCACCAGAATGGAGATAGCGCATAAACACACCTGATGAGCTGCTCCCACTAACAAAGTACGATACCTTTACTCGCCACACCCCAGCAGTGTTGGGAACGTTACTTTAAAAAAGTAATTAGTTATAGTTTCTCACTACTTGTTCCAAAAAGTAACTGAGTTAGTTACTGAATTACTCTATAATAAAAGTAACTCGTTACCAGGGAAAGTAACTATTTTCGTTACTGTAAAAAAAAAGTTGCAATATGTCATAGAATTTGGATTTTTTTTAGCAGTTTTCAGTCATTCAGTTGAAATGAGTAGAACAGACAGGTGTTTGTGCATAACTTTTTAGATTTATTTTCGACAGACAGCCAGATGTTTATCCTGCACTTCTATCTATCTTATCTTCGTAAGAAAAGTAAAAAGTTACACCATATAAAGTGCATTTAACTCAAATTAAATCAAACTCTCAATTTGAGACAACTGGTCAAGTAAACAACCCGTACTTCCAAGTGTTTTTTTCACAACAAAAGTAAACTTTTAAACAACAAAAAAGTGTGTTTAGCTCTGTAGTCTTATTCTTAATTAAATAATGAAATCTTAATTAAATAAACAAACTTCCAATCTCAGACAACTGGTCTGGTAGACATTCTGTACTTCAAGTATTTTCTTCAAAAGTAAACAGTTAAATAATATAAAGTGTTTGCAATAACTGTAGCAAATTAAATAAATCAAACTCTTAACAACCTGAGATAGACATAGGCTACTCTATTTCTTTATCTTCATAAAAAAAGTAAACAGTTTTAACAAGATGGAGTTCTTTTAAAGATTGAACTTTGAGCTCCTAGATATTCATCTACCCATCCAAACACTCCTTCTAAAACACTCATCTATTCATGTGTCTGTTGTGTATCCAACTAACCCATGTAGCCTAACCATCCTACCCTTCAAACCACTGATTGTATCTAAGAAGCAGCAGCATTTCAAACCTCTTGTCTGTCAGCCTGTTTCTCTTTGGGGTGAAGACCAGCTTCCCCAGGCTAAATAGTCTTTCTACCGGGGCACTGGATGGAGTGGCTGCATTGTATTTGAGTGAAATTTTCTTAATTAGTGGGAATTCGTTAAGCGTGTCCATCCCTTGTGCTCCTGATTTTAAATAGTCAGCAACTTGGCTTTCCACAGAAGCAGAGGTGTCCTCCTCATCCTCAAAGGCAAAGAATTCATCTTCCATGGCTGATTTGGTGCTGAGGCTGCGCGTTGGTGCGTTGGTACCTGTTGGCTGGTCTTCATCTTGGGCACTTTTTCGGCACTCCGCCAGCAGACTTGCCTTGGCTTTGTCCTTTCTTTCCTGTGTCCGCAGCCAACGTAGTTTAAATCTGGGCAGTGTCACTGCAGCCAAGACGGCAGTCTCATTTTCTAGCACCTCTGCAAATCTGGTTTTGATTGCCTGTAATGAGGCAGACACACACACACACACACACACACACACACACACACACACACACAGACATACAGCATTACACATTATCAGCTAAGAGATATACATTTAATGTTACTTTGATTTAATGATTCATAATTAATACATATTTCATGTATGGGAGTATGTATTCAATGTACTTGAAGAAATACTAGCTCTTACCTTGACAACAGCCTCTGGAAGGTCACCAAGGATTTGGAGGCCAGTCTTCAAGTCCAGGATCTTGGAGATCAATGTCTCCAGTGTGGGTAGGAGGGTGCCATAAAAACAGTTGTCTTCGCCCTGAAGAATGTCAAGGGCTACTGTAAGTGGCTTCATCACTGTGCAGTATTCTCTGAGGAACTGGTACTCCCGATCTGTGATTGCCTTCAACCCAAAATTGTAGACAATGGTATTCAGCTCGGAGATTGGGAATTCACAGACACGAGCAACGGCATCATAAAAGGAGTTCCACCTGGTTGTACATGGGACAAGGAGCTTCCTTTCAAGGACTTCATCCACCATCTCTGCAGCCACTGTGGAACGGCTGGCCTTGTTCCACAAAGCTGTGCATTTTGAGGTGGCACTTCTGTACAAAACCTTTATGCCTGGCCTTGAAAGTAGCCACTTGTCCACATCAGAGCATGAAATGAGGTTTGCTGTGTGCGATGCACATCTGTGGTGTGGTGGCAAAGTCACAACATCCTCTTCCACATTCTTCTCTTGTAAGGCATCATGAAGGTTGACAAAAGTCACATCATCATTATCCTCCTCCTCCCCAGAGTCATCATCCTGAATGGGCTGGTAGCCTACTTTGAAGGCTTTAACAAAATTCGAACCATTGTCTGTGACTGTAGCTGTGATTTTGTTAGTAATACTTAAGGATGAGTGGATATTGTCCAGTTCAGTAGCAATGCTGTCATACGTATGACGGCCCTTAAAACGTCTGCAGGGCAAGGCTGCTTTTTTTCACGCTAGGCTGTGTGGATCTAACCAGTGGGCTGTCACGCCGAGGTAACTGCGGTTGTGCGCAGTCCAAATATCTGCAGTTGTAGACAAAACCTCCATCTCTTCAAAACTCTTTTTAAGATCTGTGTTCATTTTTGTGTACTCAGCATCTAAGTATTTGGCAAATGTCTTTGAGCACGGCGCACAGGCCCCTGCTTTCCTAGGTATTCTAGCTATAATGGCCCGGAATGCATCATCCCCCACCGTCGATAATGGCAACATTCTTTGTACAACATACCTGCCTATCATATGGTTGACTTTAGCCTGTGTCATTGGTTTTTGCTGTGAGGAAGAGAAATCTAGCTTTTGCTGCTTGGGTCCTTCTTTGCTAGTGGATGGTGAGGTATCGGTGTTTTTGGCCACTAGTTTTGTCGACGCGTGAGTCGTTGTGAGATGCTTCATCAAATTTGAATTGCTCACAACGGATGTCGACAAACACTTGGCTCCTGCACATAATGTACATATAACATGTACGTTCTTGCCTTTGACTCCAACGAAGTTAAAGTAGTGCTTATATCGCCACCTGGTAAACGCTAACTTCTCATCAGATTGTTCCGCCATCTCTGCTGCTTCTTCGACTCTCTGTTCAGCGTTTGTGTGCATGTCTGTTTGTGTGTGTGTGGCGCGTGTGCTGGCATGTGTGTCAAACACTGGCTCTGATTGGCTACCATGAAACATTACTCTGCCTCAGCCAATCGCATACCTCGTTATTAACCCACCTCCTCTCACTAGCTGTGAGCCAGGGGTGCGTTCGGATCTCACAGTTTATTCAATCAATGTATAGTAACGCACCGCATTTAACGTCCAGTAACGTTAACGGCGTTATAACGACAGGAAAAGTAATTAATTAGATTACCCCGTTACTGAAAAAACAACGTCGTTACCTAACGCCGTTACTTTAAACTGCGTTATTCCAAACACTGCACCCCAGCTTGTTAACTCTGTAACACTCATCTATTGACTCTGCTAAGTGTTCACTCTGTGATTTACCGTTTTTTTCAGTATGTTTATACCCTCACAGTTGAAAATTACACACCACAGCAGACGCTAGCTTCACGGTCACCAATATTTCGTGGGTCTGTCAGGTCTCATGGGACTTCCATGAGTTTGTAGTCGCACTGGTCATAAAGTGACCGTAACCTATTTTACTCCCCTATTCACCCTATTCTCCATGGTTACAAGGGCGGAGCCATCTTGTTTATTTTGTGTTAGAACTTCCGGTGGCGCAGCTGAGTCATTAAAATCAAGGGTAAAAAGAAGTCAGGTAAAATGACTAGTATCATTTGTGCAGTCCGTGGTTGCCACAATAATTGGAATAAGAGAAGATTGTCTCTTCAGCAAGAGTGTTTTACTCACGGGAAGAGGCGAATTGAATGCTGTGGGCCAAGTTTTCATCTACATCCGCCTCCTAGCGTTGAGGAAGACCGGCGTCTTTGGCTGAGGGCACTTAACTTAAAAAACCCTCCAAAAAAGCCCTTTGTCTTTTCGTTTCATTTTGTGGATGGTAGACCTACTACCCAACACCCGTATTCTGAGAAATGGCTTGGCTATGAAGCTCCGGTGCGACGTCCACGACGACAGCTTGTTAGGCAATCAAGTTAGTTCTCAGAACATACTTTGCCCCAACGCGAGTTAGCAGCTAGCTACATTTGTGGTAACATTCTGTTATCGACTGCTTCTCAACACAGTTTTAAACAATTGTAGTTTAGGAGTAAATGTTTTAAAAATAGTGTTAACCTTAGTTAAGCCATGACAACACAGATAAATCTTAGTTTTAACTGAGTCATTATTTTCATAGAGGCATCAACCAGCAATGCTGCTGAGGCTGAGCCTGAGCTCAAGCTCGAGCCCGAGGGTGATGGACATCGCAACATTGGAACACAGTGGGAGGATCAATGCATGACCGATCACGACTATGCTGCAAGACCTTTACTTCTCCAACCTCTGCTGTGTGACCAGGCAACCCAGTGCTCAGCGAGCACTGCAAAATATCAAGAGCTTGTGCGAAATGACAACCTGAGCCTACTCTACACTGGGTTGCATCTGGATGCTTTCACCTCCTTGGCTGACGACCTAACCCGTGATTACACTAACAGCTCTCATATTCATCCATGGGATCAGGTCTTAATGACTCTCATGAAGCTTCGTCTGAACCTACTTCAACACGACATCGCAGAGAGGTTTCAGGTGTCACAGCCCTTCGTCAGCAAGGTAATTTCTTACTGGTTAGACGTGATGGAGGAGAGGATGCGGCTTTACATCCCTTGGCTACCCAGGGAGACTATTAGGGCAACAATGCCAAAGTGTTTCAAAGAGCATTATCCATTAACCACCTGTGTCATCGACTGCTCTGAAACGCCCCTTAAGAAGCCCCACAACCTTGATTCCAGAGGGGAGTCTTACAGCCACTACTATGGACAAAATACCATCAAGTTCCTGGTAGCAATTGCACCTTGTGGCCTTATCATGTTCGTATTACCTGCATATGGAGGAAGGTGCAGTGACAAGTTCATCACTGCAAATTCTGGTTTTCTGGAATACCTGCGTCCAGGTGATGAGGTCATGGCTGATAGGGGCTTTGTCATTCAAGATCTCCTCACTGAAAGAAGGGTCAAGCTAGTCCTGCCAGCTTTTACAAGAAAAGGCATGCCACTTTCAGAGGACACAACCAACACAAGACGCATTGCCAATGTGCGTGTCCATGTTGAAAGGGTCATTCGCAGATTGAAGAACTTTAGAATTCTCTCTCAAACAGTCCCAATTAGCCTTGCATCTAAATTTGACAAGATTCTGAGAGTTTGTGCTGCCCTGTGTAACCTTCGTGGTGACATCATTCAAGCTGCCGTCGGCAGGTTTTCAAAATTCCGAGTCTAAAGTCGGAAAATTCGAACTGATACAACTTTCAGGTCCCTCCCCCAACCTCTACCAAGCTCCGAATCGCCCCCCAAACCCCTCCCCCTCTGTGGACGAGGTTGTGGACGTGAGTTCACACCAGTGTGAGCGCACACAAGCTGGGGCAGACTCACGCTCACCAGCGTGTGCACAAGCTGTGATTGACAGGTAGGATTCCTCCATCCTAACTTGATTGGTTAAAAACAGCCGGGAGTGCTCGGTTTTTGCAAGCATGATTACAGGCTTCAGAGGGAGCTACAGATTTCGTTATTTTTCCTAAACAGCCTATTTAATATTCTACTTCCAGAATCCCATGACAGTTCAAGCTAATATGACAAAAAAAAAGTTGCCGACCGCAGCTTTCATGACAATGACGAATAATTTTAACCCATTTTAAATCAGTTCAGTTAGCCTAGTTCATTTGTTTATTGTTCATTTGTACTCATGTTCAGTGTTCATTGAAGTAACACTATGTAACTCTTTTACCCTAAGAAATAGGGTTAGGGTTAGCGATTTTACCTTACAAAAACAGCTTTAAAAAAATGTACCGCGACAATTGACGTTTAGGGTGGAGAATGAGCTTATTGCTACTGCCACACAGGGGTCAACAAGCGAATAACTGCACTATGCAGTTTTCCGAGACCGGCCCGGTAACTACTCTCTGCCTGACTAGCGAGTAACTTCTTTGCTGTCTTATTTGTCGTTTTGTTTTGTCTTGTGTTGCACTTTCTTGATGTTTGACTATGTTAGGACAATTGTTGACTAACTAGTTTGTCATATTGTCTAAGCAGTGTTGTTTTCGTCAACGATGACGATGACGAAATCATTTCGTTGACGGCACTTTTTTCATGACAATAACGAGATGGTGACGAGATAAACATAGCTGTCTGATGACGAAAACAGGACGAGACGTGTGTGAGTTTTCGTTGACGAGACGAGAATGGACGAAAATGTTAGTGGGTGATCTGTCAGACGTTTAAAATGCATGACATTTCTGCTTATTGTGTGTGTCAATTAAAACCTAAAAAGTATCTGCTGCGGCACCTTAAGGCTCGCCACAGGGATATTTTTTCAAAGGTAAGTTACAAATGCTGTTAACATAATCAATAAATTTCATAGTAAACTAATACATTAGTACGTTTTCCACATACTCCTGGCGCAAATGGGCTGCTAACTTCAGGCTAAAGTTAGCTTTTGTTACGCTAACGTCAATTCATTATGTGTGTGTTACTTTAGCAGCATGTTTAGCCATGTTTACATTCAGTGACGGTGTGGTTATCTCTTTGTATGTATGTTCTGTCAGCACGTAACTTGATATGTTAAACAGGTCGAGTTACTGTTAAGGCTGATTCATACTCGGCGCAAACGCGCAACTGTTCTGGCTCGAGAACCATTAATGACGTCATCGAAAGCGCCAGCCCCTTCACAGTTCCTTCAGCTCATAAGCGCAGTTTGCGCCGAGAATGCGTCACATTTGCAGTTCTCTCCAGACCAGCGGGCGTCACTGTTGAGGAAACAAGCTGAAAAGCATACGAAGAAAGCATACACAATGCCACCTGTGGTGTCACGTCAGCAGAGGCTGGCACATCTGATGCGGAATGAATTTACTCTGGGTGTAGAACTGTATATGTATCTCAGAGCTAAGCGGCTGCGGGAAAAACAGAAGAGAAGGTGGAATGTTCGTCCTTTGCACCAGAACAGAGAAGAGACTGGTGAGTTCTTTGTCCTTGTTCTGCCAATGAGGACGATGGACGAGCAGAAGCACTTTGGGTACTTCCGAAAGTGTTCATTTTTTGTTTTTCTTAGTCAGCTGTTTCCAATTGAGCGCGCGCGAAGTCAGAAAAAAAGTTGTGTGCGCGACCTTGCGCCGCGCGAGGATTTTCTAGCTTGCGACGGGGGGCGTGGCGGAATTTTGGGACACGTGACCGTTTGCGCCATTTGCGACCAGCTAGTATGAGCGAGGTTGCACCGAGTATGAATCAGCCTTTATACGTGGAGTCTGCTAGCTTTAGCCTAAAAGCTACAAGTGACGTTGTGCAGCCCTAACCAGGACCTGTGCGTTTAGTGCGCTTACAGTAAAGTTGGGACACACGCACAGTACAGAATGAAAAATCAGAAAGCTTTAGTACAGGGTCAGTTAATAAGCTATGTATTTTCGTTCTGCTTGTTTGATAGTTAAGACCATACTATTTTCTTAACACAGTAGACTATACTTATTTTTTCTCTTTTTTTTGACTAAAACTAGACTAAAACCCTTTTGACTTTTCGTCGACTAAAACTGGACTAAAACTATCACATATAGAAGTGACTAAAATGTGACTAAAACTAATAAGCATTTTAGTCCAAAAGACTAAGACTAAGACTAAGACTAAATCTAAGATGGTTGTCAAAAACAACACTGTGTCTAAGTAAGCTAATTTCAACAGGTTTCGCTAGTTTTAGTCGCTATCATCTCATTCACGATTAGCTATTGCTGCATAGCATTGCTTTAACAAATTTACAAAATAAACCAATATGCATTGTCTAATTTTAGAAATGGTAGACAGATTGTTGTTTCATTCAGTGCTCATTAACAAATCTACAAAATATACTGATCTGCACTGTCCACTCTGAAAAGTGTTTAACTGTTGTTATGACCTGGTGCATAAAGACACAGCTGACACAGCTTTTTAAGCATTCAAATGTAATAAATATTACTTATTTATTAAGTAATTAAACCAATATTTGTTAACATTTGTTGTGGTCATCTTGATGATGTAAAGAAATGAGAAACACCACATTTTCAACATCAAAACCATGTTGACAGTAAATAACACTAAATGAATAAACATTAGTCTACATTACATGAAGACAAAAAACAAGGCTACATACACTACTACCCAAGTAACAAAAGGTGATTTTTTTTAAATGGAAGCAAAGTTAAGATAAGATAAGATAAATTTTAATGTCCCAAAGAGGGAAAATTATCTTGGGCAATTAAAGTCGCATGTTGCATAACATAGAACGCAGACTTGACACAGACATACATTACAAAAGCATGACATTACATTCCGTTCCATAACATAACAGAAAAGGAACACTGAACTGCACATAAGACATCAGACAAACAAGAAGCAAGCAACACAGTAAGTTATAGGCATGTACAAAATACAACAGCATATCAGATAAATAAATAAATAAGGTAAGTTAAGTATTACAATTGTTTGAAAAGTGATTATTTTTGCAAGAGAGTGAACGGTTCAGTGTTTTTGCAAATGGTTTAGGAATCAAACTTTTCAAATACTTACTTGCATAACTGTGTGTACCTATCACAAAGCAACAGGCGACCCTCCTGGTACTCGTCTGTTGCAAAGGGAAGCATATGCTTGAAATAGAAGGACCGGAGTCTGGCCACAGTGTTGACACAAAATGTCTGATCATATGGGACATGGAGCAACATCTGCTTGGAGGCAGACCAAATCATGAGCTTACAGGCCCTCAGGCCTGTGCAGAACATGCCAAGCTGCACTTGGGTATAGAAACCCTGAGGACCATTTGGCTGCAACTGAGGCACACCGTCCACCATCTTCACATCTAACCTCTTGTTGAAGAGATCTTCCAGGTCTTCGCCATCCTTCAGAAAAGGTTACTTCACCTCAAGCAACTCCCCTGTGTTTAAGATGCCATCAGGGCTTGCTGACAACCAGGGCTCTGAAGGACACAAAACAGTGCCACTCCGGGCAACAGTGAAGGCACACCCCTCTAACCACCTAACAGCCAATGCCTCTCCTGTTACCCCATGCCTAGTCGCCTCATTGCCATGAAACCTGGGGTAGATATGGTGCTGCAGAAAATCAAGTGGTTACTTCTTACCGGGACCTTCTTTGCCGAGCTGGCTGTTATTCTTAGTTTTCGAGAGTCGTGCCAGAGGTGAGACACACTCTGCCGGAGTCAACTGCTCCAAGGTTTCATTTTCTCGGAGAAAAGGGCAACAAACCTCTCATAGAAAGGGCTACATCTCCGGCAAGAGTTGATGCCGTCTTGAATGGCATGAGCTTCAACAGAGGCTTGGGGTGTCTCGAGAGCAACGGTGGCGTTGACACATTTGAAGAGTAGGCTTGACTGTGGCAGCTTCAGATGTTTAAAGCCATCTCTCAGCTCGTCCTGTGAATAAAAAATTGGGGTGGGGGGTAGGGGTAGAAGGTTGGGCCTTACATCTGTTGGTTTGTGGTGTGAGAATGAAATATTCCCCAGCAGCTTTGGGACAAGGTTGCGCTGTGTCCCGATGTTCCACAGGCGCTGCTCATCGGTGCTGGCCAGTCCCGTGAGCCCATTGGACTCTGCATTCTCCACCTAACATCAAACATGATTTCAATCAATGACTACTTAAACAAAAAATACAGAGTCAATCAGCCCATATCCCTACTCCCTGAGGCTGCCGAGTGCTGTGAACAGGCATCAGAATGAGAGCAATGGTAGACCAAAATACAAACTGGCAGGCAACGCCAACCGATGCGGGCATATGAAAACAAAACTCTCATTCCCTCATCAGTTGACCTAGGCTACTGTTTCGCTATTTGGTCTACCTTGCATGAAATTCTGTCCCTCTCATACCCATCAACGGCACTCGGCAACGTGAAAGAGCAGGGCTACAGATTGATTCACTTCGGATAATACCTTTAACTGACATGCATAAATTCAAGGATATTTTAGTTCATGGACAGATACCAATGGCAAAGAGCTTATCCTTAAAAAAATTTTGTAAAACATTGTTAACAACTGATCACACAACACAACCTTACCTTACCTCTCACCTTACCAAAAGTAATTAGACTGAAGGTGTGCTAGGGTTGCCAGAACAAGCTGTGTCAGCTGTTCCCTCCATTGGGAGTGGACAGCTTACTTACAGGTTTTGTTGTAGGAAGCTTACCTATTCTTGAAGGAAGAGATACTGACATCTTCCATCGGTTAATTGTCTTGTCATTGTCTTGCTTTTGATAAAAGGCAGACTTACCTGGGTGCCATTCACTTACCTTATTCCTTGAAACAGTCCGGAGATTTGACAATATAAACTACTTACAAATGGTCATCAATAATCTTGAGCTGTATATACCCAAAAACAAAATATGTTAATAACCATTGTCAAGGCAGTGAATATATTTTCCATACAAGATAATATATAACGTAATGTTCTCTGTCTGTGATACAAAGGACTACTAACAGTAGCCTAGGTACACCACAGGCTGCTACAGTAAGAAAGTAACGTCAGAGAGCCAACTAGGCCTACGTGAACATGAGCAGTAACGTTAGAAGAAAGGGGCAGACGGCCTAACGTTAAGCTATAAATGTTTACGTGTCCTAACGTTACATAACAATATGGTAAAGTTACACAAGGCCGACCTCTCATTGTGTTCTAGATATGAATGTGTTTGGTAATGTTTGTCTCTGACACTGGAGAACAAAAATAAGAATGGCTAGAAGTTGTCTAACGCTGGCATAACGTTAACGTTAGTTTAACTGAACTGCATGATATAAACTTGCATCTATGCTCGCTTTAAATGTTGTAATAGTACAAGGAAAGCAGGATTAAGGATATGACAGCTAAGTACTACAACTCACAAAATTACACACATCAACATAGTGCTGCCTTACTTACCTTCCACAAAATTGCAGCGGCGTGACTGCAGGATCTTCCCAGGCCGGCAATACAAGAGCATCCTGTGTTGTCTCCACAACTCCCTCCGTTGTCACCAAAACCCAAGCGTTATGACCTAGAGAGCTGGCCTGGCTTGGGCTTACGGTGGCTTTTAAAAATAACTTTTGATCATCCAGTTTATGCAGCAGGACGCGACCAACCTTTCCACTGTGTAGGTACTGGTAAGCTTCGGTGCTTTTAAAGTTTTTCATCTAAGCCCCGTCTACGCCTACAGATAAAACCATATGATTGAAACTATCGCCGTACATCACAGGGGGCCATCTCCTCATGTCGTCCATCCACTCTGTTATTAGACTAGGGTGTAGTAACATTTCACCTCCAATACTACGAACAGCATCGCTTGTCTCTGCCCAGGTAACATCCATCTTACACTACCTTACACTAACTAACCGGAACTAGCTGACCGGAAGTTCCAACACAAAGCGCAAGAAAAAAGGCTGTTAAAAATGGGTGGGGCGTAATAGGGTGAATAACTCAACAAGTACACAAAAAGCATTGTAACCCCAGTTCACCTGGCTACATTAATTTCAATCATTTGTTACACCTGTGTCACCATGACTCCTTATGGGCTAAATACAATCTGTCAGGTTGAAGAAGGAAAAAGAAAAGAAAAAAGAGGAAAGAAAAAGTCTCAGCAATGGCTCATTTATACAGAAACTGACCTTTTTACACAAATGGGTGGTTAAATCATGCAGCAAAACTTTATTTCTTGACATAAAGGACTGTATTATGATACAGTAAAATGTATCTTTAAGAATGACAGCCTTTCAACACACTCCTTTGCTCTGACAAGGTTCAAACGATGGTGGTATGCACTTGTTTATTTTAAAAGCAAGTTAGCAGCTAATTTCAGTGAATAAACACTACTAGGATGAATGATTTCTGGAAATATTACAGTTCAAACTGCTATCAGATAACTTGAACACTATTTTTAATTTGCTGGAGGTTGACGTGTGGATGTCTTTCACTGAGCATTGCACACCTTAGTATTACGCAAATTACCAGCACTAGTGCTGTTGGTGTAAACTTTACTGGCATATCAACCATCAGTTGCATGTACTCATGCAAAAACTAAACTCACTGTTTCAAAGAGTATAGAGCCATTTTCTCTTACTGATTTATATGGCGGTTGGCAAACAACACTGTAGTTAAATTTTCACTGTCAGTTGAGATGGAATGTGGATCATCAATCTTATACAGCAGCAAACCACAGGGACACCCCATGATTCAGTTGCTTGTAGAACCACCTTTAGCAGCACTTGAAGTAATTGTTTTCTGTATGACGTTATCAGTGTCTCACATAGTTGGAAAGAAGTTTTGGCCCCCATCTTCTTTTGAATTTACTTTAGTGAGGTTTACAACAAAGCATTTATGCACAGCGCAGGTGAACTGCAACTTGCAGGTTAACATAGTTTGTGACTGAGTGTAGAAACATATAAGAACTATTTCCTATGTATGTGTCTTGGAATAACCTTCTGAGATTTGTTGCAGTTTTGTAACATAAAGTAGGGCTAGAATGAGTTTAACAATAGGAAGACAAAGATCATTTAATTTGTGGTGTGGAGATCATCATATTAGAGTTAAACTTAGCATTATAAAGCCTCTAAGCGAAACGGCGTGTATGACAATCTCATATTTAGGGCATATAAAAGAAGATAAAAGTCTGGAAATTTACATGCTAAGCGAATTGGACTCTACAGACCTAAGTTATGTCAGCCTACAGGCTAATGAGGGCACTCTTCCACAAGTTGATAGAAGAGCTCCTCCTTCACCAAATACAGCCAACATAGTGGTTATGTTTCTGGAATTCAAAACGAAAGTATGTTTTTGTTTCATATTGTTGGTTTCCATATTTGTTGATGGTATTGTTTTCTTATCATTTTTCAGGGGTGTACTATTTAATTTGTTTTCACAGGTACAGGAGTATAAATTATTCGCATATAACGCAGAGTGGGAAGTCAATGAAAGTATTGTTTTTATAATGTGAATGGTTTGGGCAATCCTATAAAGAGTAGTAAAATTAAGTGTAAAATTAGAAAAGAAAGAATACACAGCTCTCATCCTCTTTTACGAAGGCATCGAAAAGGCTTGTACTGCTTTTTTCTCATTATAAGTGCAATACATTGTTTTAAATACAGTCATATTGTTTTATATTGTTTTTTATTTAATTGTTATACTTTTAACATAGTCATACTTTCCTTTTATAGTTATATTGTTTACAAATTGTTATATGTCTGCACTGAAAGGCCTGCACCTTACTTTTTGTTGTACTCGTTACAATGACAATAAAGAAAATATGAATCTGAAATTTGAAGAGGTGTTCCTATTCTAATTTCAAGAAGGCTTAATTCTGAGTGTACCCAAGAGAGAAAAGATAAGGAGGGGAGGTTTGTGCTTGTCAAGGGATATTTGGATGAGATTTTAACTACTTTTATTAATGTATACTCCCCCCAAACTCAGAGTGAAAATTCTACTAATATATTTTTGAACTGATTGCAGCAGAGGCACAAGGAGTTCCGATTATGTGAGGAATCTAAATGTTCGACTCAATCCATCCTTAGATTCATCAAACCCACACAGCCGGGGGGTAAATAAAACAACAAAAAATATCCAATTAATTATACAGGAATTAGGGCTCTGAGATGTTTGGAAAGAGTTAAACCTAGCCAAAAAGGACTATACTTTTTTCTCTCACCCACATTCATTTTACTCTAGACTCTAGATTTACTCTACATGCATTTGCGTGTAGACAGAGATAACCGGAGTTTTGCGTTTTCGAACATCACAATATGCGCCAAAACAACAACAAATCTGCTCTGACGTCAAACGTGCAACCTTT